>NC_134375.1:2500000-3125000 GCF_035582795.1 Mycteria americana
TCAAGAAGGGACAGAATATTTCAGTTTCTTGCCAGAGCTCTTTTGACACTAAAGTTTCACTGATTCCAGCTTCACCTGAATTTCCACTCAGAACATGTAAGCGGTTTAACACCTCTGATTTCATTGCTTACTTCCATTCTCACTTTAGTTTTGCAGCTCTGCAGAACATTTGCATCAATTGACTAACTCCTGTTGTGCAAATACCCATTCTTTGAGCAAATGCATTGACTCACTGACTGAGCTATTAGGCATGTTTTATCCACCAATCTCCCGTTCCAAATGTTTCTTCTGTCTAAGCAGAACACAGACAATCCTTAAGACTCCAGCACTTCCTCACATGAAGCACGCAGTGGGCACTGACCCATCACACTAACCAATCCATCCAAGCCTTCCACCCACAAGTCGCAAGTGATGGGTTAAATCCTGGCCATCAGCTTTAACAGTACCAAGACTTCATTCAGTTAAAATAAACAATTATTTGCCTTTCTGCTAAAATTATTATAGGAGCCATGACGCATTAAAGAGTCTTATATAGTCATTTTTATCTACAGAGACCCATGTAGGCAGACACAGTGCAGGGGCTTGGATATAACCGTTTGATCCAAGATATAGGTAAAGTTCAAAACTGGTGTTATTCCCAAGCAAGATTACCTATTAGCCAGGGAAAGTCAGTGCACTGTGGTCCAGACGAAGCATGAATCGCGGGGAAGACTGGCACTTCAGGGGCAGTGTGATGTTGTCAGCCCCAGGCCCCTACATCTCTTCACTGCTGGCTTTAATTTAAGCTGTTCATTGCTGGATCGGCACTCACATGCAAAGGAGGCAACGTTCATACCTCCATAACTGAGCTGAGCTCTTGTTGCCATGATGAAGCATGCTATTCAGTTCCTATACCTGACAAAAATAATTTATCTTCCCCAAAACTATAGTACTTACTCTTGGGGGGCGGGGAGGGAACTAAAAACCAACAAACAACACAGGATCTTGCAAGGAAATGAGTTTGTGCACTAAGGTTAATTTTGATGCGGAACCTTCTAGAAATGAGGCACTCCATTAAGAGGCATCTTCATTTTGAGGATCTCATTGCTCATCCACATGGGAAGCTGACAGCTGTGATTCTCAAGCTACAACATAATTTTGAAAAAAGCAACTGCAGAAACTGCCCAAGTCCGTCCTGAGCTGGCACAAGTCGCCACCCCACAGAGCTCGGTGGAGCAGCCTCGCAGCCCAGCATCGCCTGCATGAAGGCGGCAGCAGCCTGCAACACGTCGGGTTAGCGAACCGGCCTCTGAGAGCAGTTAATGAGTCTCCCCAGCAATAGCTGTGGCGGATTACAACTTCCCAAGCAGAAAAGCATGAAGGCCGACTCCTGAGGTACTGGAGTACACTAGCACCTTTTCACATATAAAAAGCAAGCTGTTATTTGGTATAAAAGCTGATCCGGTGGGATAGGTTGCCCTCACCTGCTGCAACCATCCTCACCCACCAGAAATGAGTGGAGAAAAACCAGAAATGGTATTAGAGCAGAACAGGAGCAGTTTCCATCACCTTTCCATGAGCACACATGGCCAAGGAAGGGATAAAGCAGAGTGCTGCTCTTCATGTCTACTCAGTGCTTATGACTTGTTTCTCACTCCTGTATAAAAAAACAAAAAAAAACGTGAAAATATATTTATAGTTTTATATATGTCTGTCTTTCCTTTTGAAGGAAGGGGTATCTAGACCTGCAATGAGCCCAGCACATACATTTCACAAGAATTGTTTGCTCACACTGGAGAAAAAGTATTGTATTTCCTTATCAAATACCTGCCTGAGAACACAAAACCATGTATCATGGCAAATAATGAAGAACTTCACAGAATAACAATTAACTTGATGGAGTTCTTCAAATACTGAAAAATACCTATTTCCAGTGGGCCTTTTTTCTGCGCCAATCTCTTCATCATTCAAAGCTTTAATAAAGAATCATAAAAAAAAAAAAAAAAAAAAAGAGTACTGTGGATTTACCCCTTAATAGGTTGTCATTCCTTATCTTCTCAACAGTCTGAGAGGCTTTATTAAATTCCCTCATTGAATTTCACCATTTGGTTGTGCAGTGTAACATGTTCTTAACTTGATTTATCTGAGATGGCTAGGAAGACATTTTAATGAGTAAAGGTAAAGAGGAGAAAAACATTTATCTTGGCAAAGACAGGGGAGGGGAGAGTGACAACACAGCCCCAAAGCCAGCTGCTTTCACTTGAAACTGAGCTATCACTTACATCATTAGGACTGGTTAAGCTTTTGCTTGGTTGCCGACTGGGGTTAAACCATGACAGCTTTCCTCAGGACCTGTTCCCAGATAAATTAGCGTATGGTTCATTCCACGCAGGTTCCTGCAGGCTCCTCAAAGTGCCTCAGTGTTCAGGAGCATATTTGACTCTAAATCTTACTGAAACAAGAGTAGTGCTCGAGTGTTTCCATGATCAAATCCTCGGTTAGCTCATTGCTGGGGAAGGGGCTTTAACCCACGTGCACTCATTAGACTTTTAGGCTCCTCTCATTGGAAATAACTAAAAAGCAGACTGCAGGAGAAATACAGGCTGAGCGGAGAGTTCAACACACATCTCATGGCTTCAATCCAGTACCTAATCCTTCTCTCCTCTTTTCCATCATCCTCTTCCATTCCTACTGGACTCAATTTGCCATGCCATCACCACAGTAATGTAAGTGAGGTCCATCACACTTGCAGCAACCTGCCTTCATTTTAAACTTCATACAGCAAAGCGTTTTTCTATGCTCTCCTACTTCCTCCGAAGTCACCTGCATCTCTTTAGAAATCCATCCCACCATTCATCCAGGACAAGTTCCTGTTATATTGCCTTCACTCCTTGGGAGGCATCTGCTTTCCATTTCAACCTGAAAACGCTCTGTTTCCTACATTATTCTTTTTTCATAAATTCCTTATGCTGGCTTGCTTGGCAAAATATAGAGAGTTGTGTCTGCCCAAAGGCACAATGAAAAACTGGATAAAACAAACTGAATGTTCTCATTTTACTATGCACTGTACAATAGAGACATACATCAACATAACCTCAGCCAGGATTGTTTGGCAGATTTTGTTCAAAGTGTGAATGAATAGCAACCTTATATTCCCTCTGGCTTTAGTCCTGGATAATCCTTGTAAATCAAAACTTGTATTACCTGTGCCAGAGGTCAGATAATTTAGACTATGTTTGGTCTTTAACGTTTCCATGACAGCATCCTTTATTAGCTCCAGGTTGAAAAGAGGGAGGGGAGGAAAAAAACACAACTAAATAACTTCTTTAACCTTTTTCACCAACTAAAAGTCTAAGCAATTTCTCTTCCTGCCTTCTACAAATTGGTTCATTTGGATCTATCCTTCTGTCACTGAGTTTAAAGTGAAACAGTTCACACACAATCATCCGTTAGTTACAACAGTAACTCAGAGTAGGCATGTTTCTTGCCCTTCAGCATAGTCTTGGCTGTATTTTCCTCCTCAACCTTCCTTCCCCAGATATTGCACAGAGTATATTTATGCTGTCTATTAACTTTCAAAAGAGCTGAGGCTTTGGAAAGCCTGGTTCCGATTACCCTTATAATTCCTATCTAAAGAATTTTATCTTGGGGGAGAGCATGCTCTTTGCATGCTCCTTTTTGTGGCTAGGTAGGCTCCTTTCTTCAAAGCCAGCATTTCCACCAGCACTGTTTAATTTTAAAGTTAAAATTAAGAGGCATAGTGTTTATCAGGGGATGTAGTCAGGGACTGTCTGTCAGAGCACTTGGGAATTTAGGCAGGATCACTGAATCTGCTGCAACTCGAGCATTTCGTAACACAAGAACTTCCAGTATGTTCTTAGCCGGTTACAAATTGAGCTGAAGTTGTAATGGTAGCTAAATTATAGAATTAATATTTCTTTAAAAAAGAAAAAAAAAGGCAAACAAACATAAAGAGGCAAATGCATGTGTGTGTAAGGCCTAAATTGAGCTTCTGTGCTCCCCCTACTTCTGTGTGTTATCTACAGAAAAAAATTCATCACTTTCACAATGTAACTATTCAAACCCCCACTGCAATACTAGGGACAGCCATCCATCAAGACATGTTGCTGCTGCAAATTTTAAGAGTGTAGCAGTGAAAAATGTCTTTGTTTTGGACTGGGAATGTTGATCAAGGACAACCAAGCTATTGTGCCATTTTGGAGTTCAGCTGCTTAACAACGCTAGACACACCTTAATCGCGCAACTCGTATAAATACATAATTTGATCTCATACCAATCACAGTAGAAATTGTACTTTTGTTTAAAGTCACAAATGAGGATTGTAGATTTGTAGCTGAATCATATCTTCTTCACTGGGGCACAGATTACAGGTTTAGACACTGCACACACACGGGCAGAGCTAACAGGCGAGAGGGAACTGGTTATGGAAAGTCAGAAGAAGCCAATCCCTAGTTCACTCGTCTTTCAGGTTGCAGTTGTGAGCTTTTAGGTATTTGAGTTTTGCAACTTTGGTAACTGGAAAAAAATCCCAAACAGATGACCAGTGCTTGGTCCGCTTTGATCAGTACAACCGCATGCAGCACAGACTAAAAATAAGCACCCTTAGCAGCACTCTAGGAGAGCCCATCCAGAAATTGCTCACAGAAAAACTCTTGAATCATTTTGGGGAAAAAAAAGGCCAAGATTTTCTTTCTCTTCATGACCAATTCATAAAGTAGAAAACAGTAAAATTCATCAGAGAAGTTATTCACTGTGAATTGAATGCTCATCTCTATTCAGAATGTTACTGAAACAAACTGGGAAAATTTACTGACTCATCCCCAGCTGCTGGTGTCAGCTCGTTTTCTCTGCTACATTTCTCAACACAACTTTCAAAGTAACTGAATACAGTATGTTAACAACAGAAGCAGCAGCCCTAGCCAAACAGTCTTGCACACCTTGAAAAGGTAAGAAAAGATGAGATCACACGATAGCATCAGTCAGCGACCCGCAGCACGCCCCAGGAGCCTGACGTGTTCCTGGTGATATATGTGCCCTCCAGCTCTGTTTGGACAGGGCTGAGGATTGTTGACCAAAAAATTCTGAACATCAGAGGAAGGAAACCACAGAGTTTCATTCAGTTTCTAATTATTGCATAGGGATGCTTAAAACGAACAGAAAAGTTGTTACAGGGCTCCAGCGCTCCTTATTTGGGTATCCTACTGTACTCCTTACTAGTCCTTGTCAGGTTTATAATCATAAATTACACTGTTTATTTATTTTATGATGTTCTGAAGAGCTCTCTCATTTCCTTTGGCTTTTCTTTATGAAGTTCTGCAATCAGTGTTTGTGCAAGAATTTCAGCAATAATGATTGCGGCCCAGGGCATTTCCTGGATTAATGGCAGGCTGGAAGAGTTGATGGCCCACGGTTCTGCCTTGATCCACTAACCCCAAGGAGGTTTAAATTCTCCAGGAAGCACCCAGTGCCAGAGCAGTTATTGCGAAGGAAATTCAGGGGGATACTTTAGACAACAGCAACAACACAAACTTCATTTTATCCCTTACAAACGTAGGAGGAAATATTAATTTGAATGGGCTGATAATGATGTTCGGAGTGTTTCAGGGGAATTTAGCAGCCGCTAGGAGGAAGCACAGCAGGAAATTTCTCTTTTGCCATGCAGTATACATCAGAACCAGAGCTGTTTGGAAACAAGGTTTTTCAGTTCCCTAAGAAATTAATGATTTGGGGCGGAAACTGAGTTTTTAACTTCTAAATGAAGCACGTTGTTTGATACTGTTACTGTGGTGTCACACAGGAGGTACTGGGTGACTCTTTTTGCCCATTTCGGACTTTACCTCCAGCTCAAACTATCTGGTCTCCCATGGTGCAGCTCAGCATAACCCCATTGGAGCCTTTGGCCATGATATACCAAGAGAAATACAATGACATGAGGCGTTTAATTCCCTAATTCCTCCCTGTCACAAATCTACACCACTCAGATCACACACAAAACTTGTATGTTTTGTTCCAACTCCATGTTGCTAATTAAAAGGAGCAAGTCATGCCTATGTGTTCCTCAAAATTAACAATTCTATTGTATACTCTCAAGCACTGTTACTGAAGTCACCTTCAAATACGGCAATCATTTGCAAATTATTGTAAACTATGGCAGAAGTGGATGTTTTCGCCTAAGCTAGGGTTTGAACCAGTGCCCATGGAAGCCTACAGGCCCTGTCTGCTCCTTTTCTAAAAGTTAAAGCAGAAAGCCTTGAATATGTAGAATACCTATGAACATGTTTGTATTTCATCAAGTCCTTAGTTCAGCAGCATTGATGAAACTTAGACGTGTGCTGAAGTCCTTTGCTGACTCAAGTCCTGTATGAGGCGCAGCGGGATCGAGTATGACAGTGCTTCCTACAGGGAACATTCAACAAGTAACATCTGCCTCCTACAAAGTATGAAATAATCATAAGGATGTTGTGAATAGATTAGCATTTCATTAGCTGACAGCTTGTATCTGTCTCTACAGAAACTATTTCTTCAGCGATCTCAGCATTTTATGCTTTTTGTAAGCTGCAGTTACTGGCAGTACTTTTCCTTCTCAAGCTCTTATGTATACACCACTCGAAACAAACACAAACGCGCCTGGAAAGACAGAGCCACGGTCCAGCTTAGCCATGCACTCCGTACACAGCTAGGAAGGAGACCTCTCCTTCTGATCCTGACCAGCTGGAGAGGGAGGACGGTGTGCCACAGCAGCACTGGGACAGGCTCCCCCACCCTGCATGCAGCACCTGAAACAGGCACAAGTTAAATCTCAGCTGGAATTCCATCTCCTGCAATGGACTCTGGCTACACTTCCTACTTGGAAACTACAGACTGCAGCCAATTTTAAAGGAATTTACATTCCTGAACATATTTTACTTTGGAACCAGAGATGAAGAGAGAGAAAAGGGACTGACTTGTGAAAAGCTCCAGCTCTGTGATTTAAATGTGTTTTGGAGCATTTGGGATAAGGTGGCAAATTCTAATGAAGGGTGGAGGAGTCTCTTAATCTCTCCCACAAAGGCTCATTACAGTTACTTACTGCAGCAGACATCTGAAACTGAGTAAAAGAATATATTAAAATAGGCAGAACTTTACATACCACTTCATCAATACCTTTCCACAAACAGGTTTTATTATTTGTATGTAAATAAGAGTCCACTGCTCATTTTCTTTCTTTTTTAACATTCAACCGTGAGCTGGAAACCAATGTTCGTTTACACACAGCACCTGTTCAGGCTGAGGAAACGGAAGCTAGATAAGGGAGGAGATGATGGAGAACAGAAGTAACTGAAAAACAGAGCAGTGAAGTGGTTTTAGTGCTTCGTGTTTAGCGATCAAATTATAATTGAATGATCAAAGTATCAGGATGGTTCCATTTTGAAATTCCTTATCCAGGTTTCTAGTTCAAGTCAGCCTACTAATAGCTAGTAATAGGTGTACAGTATTAGTTCTGTACTGGAGGCTGTCGATCATAAGATCCATACAAAGCACTTTGTGGTGACAGAAACCTCTTGGGGGAGCACACAAGAAAGGAACTAAGTGTCTATATACTTAAAGCCAGAAAAGTCTGGACATAGCTGCACAAAGAAAATAACTTGCCGAGTCATCATCCAAGAAGCAGGGATCCAAGTGGTTGAAACACCAGGCTTTTGGTGGCTGAGGGGTTTTGGAGCACCACCGAACTGTACAGGCCCGCACAGACGAGCACGACGCTTAGGAAGACCAAGGTCCTTTACAGTATTCCCCGAACGTCAGTTGTTACCTTAACAACTGTGCTCCATTAGCTGAGTTAGCCAATAGCTTCAAACGGGACAGTGTTTGTTCATAGTCTTAGGCTACAAAATGTTGATGCAGAGTCAAGCTTTTTAATGTTCGCATGTGTTTAAAATAAAAGTTTTTCTCTCACCCCTCTTGAGTGGCCTATTAATTTCTAAGGAAAATGAGCGCAATCCTTGCATCTTCACTTAGAAGTCTGCCCATTTTTTCCAGAGAAAGGAAAAATACATTCACAGCCCAATAAAGCATAAATTTTATCTTCACGTATGAGGTAATTACTTCATACAGAGCTGCTTGCATGCTGAAGAGCTACAAACACAAGCACAATTCTGGTAACTACTGCCACATCGTTAAAAGCACGGCTTACATAGACTGCATTCAGTCTAGAGGTGGCTTCACAGCCTGAACTCAGCCTGAAGTGTGTGGTTACCACCTCAGCTGTGTTTCGATAATCCAGCTGCATTTCCACCCTTGAAATCAAAGGGATATATTTATATCCTGCTCAGAGACCAAAATCACTAGGCCGATATTTTTTTCAGTGCTTTTTTCTTCCTGCGTCGATACACCTCATGAAAAACAGATTATTTAAATAAGGTCAGAGAGCACTGAGAAAACAAGTGAAAGATAAATTTACCCCCTCTTGGTTTTTCAATAGATCCAGGCCAAGAGGAGAAATATCTTAGTGCTGAGTTGTCATACGCTATCTATGCACAGTGGCTGTACTGCTAATAAACACTGCCATCATTCTGTAAAAGGGACTGTAATGTAGATTTTTAATTATGTAGCTGATTTAATCTAATTTATTTTGTTATTTATGTACATGAAGGTAAATCAACACAAAACAAGTCTTTTATAAACTACTCCATAGAAGCAGGACTCTCTGCATAATAGTTGGTCTCTCGAGCACTTTTAAAATGGTGACTTCTCGCTGAGATCCAATTTGTTTTTATTTGGGTTTGCCAATTACACCTTTCTATGCTGTATCTGCAATCTCAAATGGATGTGAAATGGATCTTTAAAAGCAAAACACAACACTAGGGAGCATCCACATGCAACCCAATAAAGTGACAGTGGCATCTCCTCATCTTCTTCCCCTCATTTTCCTCATCAGACGCAACTTCTTCCTACTAACCTCCAAAAAAGCTTCTCTTCCTGAGAAAGGCCTGTGATGAACCAAGCAGCACATCCCGCACATTCCAAATAGCATCTTGGAGGCAGGAAAGGAGGCAAGTTCCTGTGGGAAGGACCCTCCTTACCTCCACCAGGCTCCGGGTCACGTTTAAACCCACTAACTCGTAACCTCGACACCTGACTAACTCATGCAAGGGGAAATCCTCGCTCTTACAGCACTAAAATGCAAACATTTTAAGACTTCAGAGATGAAACCTGACGTAATGCAGACATGAACTCCAGAATAACGTGCTTTCCGATGACACCTATGAGATGAGAGCTTCTGCGCCTAGCAGTAGCTGCATTTCTACAAGGTCCAGAAGCTGCTACTCCACTTTCCACCCTCCATTGCCCCCATCACTGATTAACTGATCTAGACCTCTGTGGGAAGGAGAAAGGGAGCAACGTGTGGGACACCGTGGAACAGTACAGCACGTTCTTGGCAGTGGCCAGCCACCAGCCAGATCCCTCCCCCAGTAAGGAATGCATCTTTCTTAATCAAGGGAAGAGGTTCAACTTTGAACTTGCTGCTTCTCCCAGTCAACAAACACTCTTTGTTAACTGCCAGCTGTTTCCTAATGACTGCGAGACATCAGCTTTCACATAGGACAAGGGCCACGCAGGGGTGAGAGGTGAAGAATTGTTCCCCTCTACCATTCAGTTGGAAATATGGGGTCAAAATCTGACTTCTGGTGTGGCTTTGCCATTCTGTATAAACCTGCAATGAAAAGGAACAGGGGTGGAGGGAAGATGGGGTATATATGACTATAGCACAGTATCGGCACATACTTTCGCAGTGTCTGCAAACCAAAATGAAAGCCAGAAACTCTTACCACATCAGATAGGTGAGTCCTTATAAAAATTTGAAGAAAAATGTACCCGTTTCTAAGACAGAAGTGCTCTGGAAGGCCACCGACCCAACTAGCCCAAGCTGCAGGTACTTAAGATGCATTTTGCTTTGAAGGATTTTCCAGTCCTTTCTGCAGATGAGGTAGAAAAGCTTTCTGAGGCCTAACACTGTCCCTACAGCTCTGATGTTCAGTACAAGGGCATGGAAGAAGGCTTTTCTGTAACGGCAGCACAACTAAAGGTTAAAGCTGCCATGCCAGGGGGAGCTCCAAAGCTTCTGGGAGAAGCACCGGCTCTGAGCTGTGCTCCCTTCGGCAAGGGTTAGGACCACCAACAGAGTTTATTGGCAAGGCTGCTTTTAGGGAGGAGTTGTTTGTTTTTAAATTCAAGTTAAATACATTGCAACCACATTATAATGAAAGATTGGCTATCTGGCAAAAGACAATATAAAACCTCTTGGGATCACAAGCTTTCTAGACAATTTGTTACGAAAACTTTCATATAAAATATGAATATTCAGCTTTCGACAACAGAAAAGTGCCATCCACATGTTTCAGGTTAGGACCACTCTCTTTGATCTTCTTGTCTCACTCAAATTACACCGGGCAAAGGCAGTGCTGTGCGCACAGCTGTGACCACGAGCCGAGTCTGCTGCCCACGTGGCACTGTACCATATTGATAACAGCATCAGTAACCCAGCTGCCGGGGCAGACAGAAGTAACTATAGCAGTGACAGCCCCCTACAACACTAAGCAATGTCATCTGTGTCCAGCTGGCTTCCTGCAGCTCTTACCCTGGAAGGTTTCTCTGTTTCACTACTGGTTTTCATCTCTGAGTCCCTTAGTCTTCTCCCTTTGCTACCTGCACACATTACTCCTATTTTTCTTGACCCTTTTTCCTTATCGCCCCCCAAATTCTATCTCTCTTCCTGCATCTTTTGGGAAACTCTCCAACAGAAAAAAAACAATCCCTGTCCCTCTATGTCAGGACACAAAACAGCCATCCACTGTGCCCACAATTACTGATGCTACAAGTACTGGCCACCGCACTGCTCTTGTGGTCTATGTGCTTCCCCTAGCCCTTTATCAGTCTTAAACCTTTTTGCACATTCACTCGCTGACTCAGCAAAGCTTCTGATTTCAGTCAGGACTCCCAGTGCTCAGCGTATTCAAAGTGCTCTTAAAAGTGCTATTAGCCCTGAGCTCATATTCAGCAGGTATTAAAGGTCTGAGAAGAGGAGATCCATTATACTGTTGGCAGCACCAGCACATACTGTGTCTGCGCTGCACCACCCCACTCCGCAATTCCTGTTTGCAGCCACCTCAAACCAATGGATGAAATCAAAGTAATACGATACTTGCATTGAATTCGTACAATTGGAAAAGATGTTATTCCTGTGCAGCGGTTCATTGACTTTTATATGACTTTTAATCTCCAGTGACTGCACTTGAACTGACTAGCACTATAAGCGAATGAATAATATTTCAAGAACTTGAGAGAACGTGGAAACCTGAGTTAACAGTTTAATGAATTCATAATGATATTAAGATGACTTACATTTACAGCATATGAAGTATAAAGCAAAACTGCCTGGTGTAGCGTAACAGTTTGTTATTTAAGGCTAATTACTTTTCCACACCATCATCTGTTAAAGTAATGATTAGTGCAACTCCATGCACTTGATTTGTGGATTAAAGTTATTTAGTGAGGAAGTAATACTGAATACTGAAAGAAGTGAAAAGAAACCTTCTAAATACAATTTTGCTTTCCACATTCTCTTCCTCTCTCCAAATCTTCCCATATCATACCTGCTTAATTGCCTAGGAGTGGGGAAACTGTTTCGCCACTTCCAGCCTTCCAAGGCTTTATGTCAATTTGCATATATGACACAAAAAGTTTAATGACATCAATCGTCACTGAGAATCAATGATAAAAAAAGTTATCTGTACAGTGGGGTTGGCACATAAAAAACAACAGCAAGTGAGGAAAAATACATTGGCATTTAAACACAGAAGGTTACATTAATTCCCAAGAGTCAACATCTGGCTTCAAACAAAATCAGCCCAAGACCAGCAAGAGCCCAAATTGCCCAGTTCTCTGCCAGCAACATACAGATCCAACTTGAACAGAAACAGTACCGACAGGTAAGATTTTCTAAATCCTATTTCCATGGAACAGTTCCAAAACACTTCATATGTTTAAGAAGTCAATTAAATTTGATATGTTTGCTTGACATCCAGTGATATTTGCTAAAAAGAAAGACTCGACATTTTTAACTCTTGATATAATATTTTCACAATCCAGTCCAGTATAATAAAACAAGTTACAAGTTGAACTCATGAACTATGTACCCAGCACCATCCATTACCAGCTCTGTTGGAGGAATGCAAGTGATCTGAAATTTTACGAAGATATCCCTACAATCAGCAGTTAAAAAAAAATTATGATTGATTATAACTACAGTCACAGCTCCACAAATGCTCAGCCTCTCAGGATTGTTCCCCATTGCAATGCGTCCACTTTCTTAGCAACTATTTTTATTACTTTAAATTTGGAGGACAGACTGACCTGACACTAATTAGAATGACTTCAAGCTGAGGATACTTTCCCTTCAATATGGCACAAATTTAAATCCCAGCAGTCTAACTCACAATAACCTCTCTTTATGCATACCTTGAAAATCTTCTCAATGCCTTAAGAACTGTTTCGGCTGCTAGAATGAGGTATGGTTCCCATCTATAAAGTTAGGTACAGCATGGCTGAGGTCATCTTCTTTTCATACAGATCTCTTGCTCAGATGACTTTTTCCTTCCTTTGTCACCTCAGATGAACAAATGGGTCCACCACACATCACCTTTACAGAATGATTTTTTTAAAAGTAGGATCCAAGCTAGCATGCAATTTTTATATACGTTTTTTTAACCATCTTATCAAGGTACTTTTCCCTTAATAGCAGTAATCTTCACTTACCTGAGCTGGTGCCAAGACAAATCCCCCTCCCAATCCTTCTTCCCCCATAAAGAAGAGATTATGTAATTTTTCATGTTTTATGAAAAAACACATTAATTTTCTTTTTGCAACTGGCAAGATTTGAGGAAACTAGAGTGCAGGGATAATGACAAAAGATAAAAACACAGTGGGGCTGATGTCCCCTGGGCTCCTGACAAAGCAGAGAGGGACGGACTCCTCCAGACAACAAGGCAAAACATTTAAATTTAATTCCTGTTCCACGTCACTGTCTCAAGCAAAGGTTGCCAGTTCTCATGCCAAAAGCCTTCGTAGGTGCCAAGTCACATCAGCTGCTGAGCCAAAGGGAGGGGAGGCTGCAGGCATGGCTCCTGCACAGGAGGTGCCAGCAAACCTCCTTGAGCTGGACGGAGGGACCGGCACACCCGGGTCCTGGGATGACCCTCCAGCACTGAATGGGAGCCCTGCATGCTGCTCCTGTGGGCCAGGACCCCCATTGCTGGTGCCTGGTTCCAGTCCCAGTGGCAGAGCCCTGTGCCAGCCCAGGGCTGCAGGGGACTCCAGGGCCACTGGCTCTAGAGCAGCCCACGTTCCTCCTTCATCCGCGGAAGGAGCCAACAGATCAGCCTCTCTAAGCTAAAGTTACCCTTTGTGAGCAATCCCCAACTCTGCTGACACTGAGGAGTTCATGCAAACCGTGTGCATTGTTCACTTGATTTACTACAACTGCGTAACGCGTTCCCACCTCTCCCCAGGAGACTTGGCTCAACTAGCTCCAGCACACAGGTATGAGCATTATGTTAGTTATGATTTACTTCCACATAGTTACAAGTTTATTTCAGAAAGGAAAAAGGAGGAAAGAAGGGAGGAAAGAAGGGAGGAAAGAAGGGAGGAAAGAAGGGAGGGGAAAAAAAGGGAGGGGAAAAAAAGGGAGGGGAAAAAAAGGGAGGGGAAAAAAAGGGAGGGGAAAAAAAGGGAGGGGAAAAAAAGGGAGGGGAAAAAAAGGGAGGGGGAAAAAAGGGAGGGGGAAAAAAGGGAGGGGGAAAAAAGGGAGGGGGAAAAGAGGCCAGCCATATGTCCCATTAGATCCAGCGGATTGCACTTTCTACAGCTTAAGCTGACATTGTGAAAAATGAAGACCTGCACCTTGTCTTATAGCACATGGCTTTTGAATGATATTCCCAAGAATTACATTTGTAAATAAGTCACAATTGGAGTCAACTGAAGGACACGGGGTGGGGGGGGAGGAAGTGATGCCCTGGCAAGAAGCCAACAAAAGGTAAGAACTACATGTACTACTAAGTGTCCTTCTGACTTCCTTAAAAAGGGATAAGGATCTTCACCAAAAATCCCCCACACTTCACTTACTATTCTGTGTTTCTTTAAAAATATCTGAGAATTTGCAGTGCCAAATATACCCATGTCTGTAAAACAGAGATGAAGCAGCAATTACATACCTATTTCTATTACCCTGACATAATACTCCTTTGTTTTCTTTTCCTTTTTTTCACAGGATTTCACAAACTGCAAATGACAGAAGTGGACTTCTGACTTGTAGGGATTGATGCTGGTTATCACAACACAGTACCCAAAGGTAAGTCATTTTGTGTACATTAATTGTTCATAGGAAGACCAGCCTTAAAACTGTCATGACAGCTGAAGTAGGGATGCTGAGTACATCTTCAGTCACCCCAATCTCTATTCTGTAAGCCTCACGGCAGCTTTAAGCCCCGTGTGATGCAAAGATGTTTGCTTTGCCAGACTGTAAGAAGACAGAGTTAGCTTTTTCTTTTTCTTTCCTGACTGAAGAGCCTGGGTGAATGACCTTACATTTGACCGTGCTAAAGTGCAAGCAATCCACATAGCCCTGTGCAGGCCTCCTTGTTACTCATCGCTCCCTCTGCCTACATGTCATCTACAGGCTTCAGCAGCAGTGACTTTTAATTTTAAATTTCTTTTTTTTTAGAAAGAGATTCGAAAAAGCAAAAGAAAAACCCTAAATGCTGTTAGAGGACCACACTGGAAGAGCATGCAGATTCTCCTCTGCTCTTTCGGCTTTTTCACTTTCATACCTCACGTCAAAGAGAAATGCTCCACATGTACATCTTGCAGTACAGAACTGCACATTGCATATCTCTGTAACAATTTCCAATCTCATACATTTCTAAGTTGTTAGCCAGACTTCCGGTTGAAGTTGACAGAAAGATAGCGCTACCAAAGATATCAAACTCCTGGGAACGCTGTGAGGCTGGCTGGCCCAGGCAGAGAGAGGCAGCCCGACCGCAGTGCCCCAGGGAGGACCAGCTTAATGCCAGGCAGAACCTCACTGCAGACACACAAAAATCCTCTCTGGAGGATTTTTTTAAATATCTGCCCTCCCGAGAGCCAGCTTGCACAACCAGTATTCAGGACAACTAACACCATATGTAAGTGCAAAATAGGCTTTGATCTTTTTAAACCACACCTTCTCACGCACACACATTTTTCAATTTAGAGACTGGAAGAGGAAAACCAGCGTTGCTAGACTTCGAAATCCCCTCCCCCAGTGAAGTTTCCAAGCTCTGATGAAAGGAATGGTTGAACTGAACTGGTCCGGCCAGGACGGAGATGATACTCTCTGGATCTGCAGCAGAACCTGCAAGTGCCCGACACTGATTTACTGCTTAAGTGGGCTCAGGCACCGAGCAGCCAGGTGCTGAATTCAGCCCTTGCAATTCAGTTCAGTTCCCTCCCTTCCTTTCAGAAAACTTCAGCTGCACATATGAACTGTTTCAGCAGCATTAAGTTAAATCACAGCTAGTTCATTAGTTAACTAAAACTATTTTTATTTTCCACAGACACACCATGTTGCTCATCCTCTGTTTCAGTCGCAGAAATCCTCATCACATAGGAAATATCTCTGTCTGCCTTGGCCCTTCCAAAGACAGGTTTTACAATGTCACAAGCCATCCTCTCCTCTCCTCCTCGTGGTAGGATTTTGTATGAAACCTCTCTCAGCCTGGAAGCAGCCCAGGGCAGTCACCCCTGCACATCAGTAGAGCCAACCCTGCGCAAACCCTTCTTTACTTGGGCACAGATGTGGTGCAGCCACGAAACTTCCATGTCACTTATCAAAGCAGCACCGTATTTACTTATTTCATATTTCTCTCAACACACCTTCAAGTGCTCTTTTTGATCATGACACGGTGACATTTCACTGGTGACACTGCAGGACCGGGTGGATTTGCACTGCACTGGAGCTCTGCTGTGCAAGAGGCTTTCTTGGATCACAGACTTTGCTGCTCAAGTCATAAGTACAGGTCCAGTGATGAACAAGTTCAAAATCATTATGATAAATGTAACTCCTTCAAAAATAAAGATATTCTTAAATTTTCTTACACGACTGTTTCTGCCAACAGCAAAAACAATGACAAAAATAACATACAGATATTCACAGAGTTGGGAATTGTTTAGGGGTTCATTCTGGCTGTACCAATTCCATCAAGTATCAAATATACAGTAAAAGAAATATCTCTAAAGTAAAAGAGAAAGTTTCTTATTCTTCTCTTAGCTAATGGGGGTATTTAAAAATCAAGCTCCACTAAAACCAATAGAAACTACCACAACAGCCTGCTACCTATCCAAGAGATAACAATTTCCATTTGTAAAAACGCAGCCCTGAAGTGACAACCCAAAGTTTTAGAGTGATAGAGAAACCTGCTTATCTGCTCATTAAAAGACGATTCAAAAATAAATTTCTCATTCTGTTGAACCAAATTACTAGCAAACAGATAGCTATTAAGTGCCACTAAATAAATCTTTGCAAGCCTCAGACTCTTAATTTCTTGATTGCATGCGCAATAAATACCAAGAGCTTGAGGTAATACAATACACAAGAGGACTGAATAATTTTTTGGCCATACAAAGAGGAGATAATTTAAAGACTTTACGTAATCTCAACAGACTGACGGCTGAGGTAACCACCTCAAATGACAGATATAGCTAAAGAACTATATGAAGCATGGCACTATCCCAAAACTCCTCTATCATTATTCATTGAGTGAAAGGTACTGTCAGTGTGCAACTTTTAATACTAGAACCTGTTTTCAGTATGGAAAGAAAACCTTTACCCAAACATGACCTAAGAAGCTTAAATAACTGCCAATAATACAGAGAGTGGAAAAGTCAATTAAAAGTAAAGATGATCTGCTATCATGAATCGCATGTACATCTTGCGGTACAAGTGACAAGAGGATACCTCCAAGTAGTACAATGGCAGTGCCAATTCAGAGCGCATAACTTAAGTAATGAAAGCCCTAGAAAAGCATAACAAATTATTTATTCACTGCAATGCACTGTATATTAAACATCAGATTCCATTTTGCACATAGGAGGATGAAGGTGACTTAAAAAAGGAAAAGAAAGCTTGCCTGTATGACTCGATGCTACTAATGAGTTGGACAATGAACCTCCTGATCAGTAACCCAGACCAACATGCAGAAGCAATACTGAGAGAAGGAAAGACTCATCTGTGCAAGAGGCCTTCACTTCCTCCTTGCACACATCCCCACCACCCACAGGACTCCTGGCAGAAACTTTTGGTGTTGCTTCAGGATCAAAAATTTATTGTAGCCTTAAATTAACAGCAGAGGTAAGTCTTAAATGCATATTTACAGCCAGGTAATTCTAACAGGAGTTACACCGTTACGACACGTGCGCCTTCCACTCCTTTAGCCCAAATTCTAAAGCGAGAGTCATATAAGGTTCTGCTGTACACCCCACTGCCGACAAACATGTTGCACTAGCAATACAAACATCACGCAAGACTTGCCCGCAGCTGCACCGCAGCTCTGAGGGCCCTGAGCTTAAATGTGCCAGAACATACTGCATGGAGGCGTATAACGCTGCAGAGTATTGCAGCCCTCTAAGCTGTACAGTCAACAAGGATTTCGTTGAATCCTGTGGTTTTGTTGCTTAGAGCACCATCCACCAATTACCTTTCTTAAAACTCTATATTCACCTATAAACTTCAGTAGCAGAATCTCAAACCTTGTTACAAAGGTGGTAGCTGACATGCACGGAACTCCACACAGACCCAGGCACCACCCATCTCTTTTAACCCCTTGCAGTATAGTTTAATTGAAGTTACAGGATACACAGATCACATTGGGAATTTATAACCTTGGCAAACCACTCGTAGAAAATCTGAAAGGAAGAAAGATTTGTTCCCATTATAGATAGAGATAAGGACTGGGAGACGCATACATTTTTGCAATCTGGGCTTCTCAGCTGCGGATTCAAGACTTGAGACAACCTGAAAACATCAAATGTGAATTTTTAACCTACAACTTTCTGAACACTTGAGTTAAATTTAAAAGTGTAGCCAGCAGCGCCAGTCATTTTTAAGCTGGAAGGAGAATGAAGTCCTTAGCGAGGCATACATTTTCACAGCACAATAGCAACGGGAGAAGATGCTGATGATAAAGAAGCTGAGTCAGATCGGGAATAGACAGCTTGAGAGCATCTGCAAAGCAGAATGGATGAGATCTCCGCTGTGATGAGTCACCAGAGATATGCAGGAAATGAAGATTACTCAAAACAGGAACAATTATCAGAGCAACATGATGTTTTTTAATGGGAAATTAATGTTTTATTGAAGTGATGTTTGCTAGATGTAATTCCTTGTATCCAAGCAAGTCTAGAACTCCAGCTCCACCTTTAAGACTTGGACCTGATTTTCTGCTCAGTTATGAACTCCCACAATTGCACAAGCCTCTTGAACGACAGACTGTGCCTTTTCACAAGCTGGGAAGCTGAATGGTATAAATCAGATTTATCATACATAATGTGATATAGTCATGGATGAATTTTTTTTTTTTTTAAACAGATAAAAGCTCTTTGGGAACAAACATTTATCCCAGTATACGGTATAAAAGATAAACAAGCACTGTAAAGTCTTCCATAGATTTTGAGAAAGACTGAACCACAAAGAACATTCAGCTCCAGCCTTATCCAGAAATGTAAACAGTTTAAGGGGGCTGGTTGTTGTCCACAGCCTGCAAGTAATTAAGCACTAATTCTCTACCACCTACTGAGCAAGGAATTGGAGAGGAAATACAACACAATGTTAAGTATGCACTTTTCAGGCCAGACTCAACGGATGGGTTCTGTGCATCTCTATCATCTTCACCGGGCCAGTACTGATTTGCCCTCCCCATCTAAAAATGGACAGATGAAACAGAAATCTCCAAAGGCAGAATGACAGATTTTTATCTCAAAGTGAGGGATTTCCAGTGTCAGCTGAAATTGTCCCAATACATCCAATGCCACCCACAAAGCAGAAGGATAGGGCAAAACATTTCCAGTTCCCTTAAATGGGGCTCATTTGTGATAACCAAATCCTTGAAAAGACCTTCATACATTTCACCAAAACATTTTCCACTTTGTTTGCAGATTCTTTTTCACTGAAAGAAGATGAAAGGCTTAGTTGCCTTATGTGTAATTAGACACACATTTGCCACACATTCCTGGGACAAATAAACTGAATTTACCTTAACAGGATGCTTTTATCCAGCTGAACTACTTTAAATTTGCTGCTGCTTTGCTGCACAGTAACATTTAAAAAATAAAAATCAAACCCGGTCCCAGGAAAGCAACATTCCACGGCATTTTTCCGAGCTCTACAGACCTCCTGGGGCAAAAAAAAGGAGGAAAACGTTTGAAGCATGAAGGATTTTTCCCTTCCCAGAGTCTCCAGGCCCATGTGAACCCTTGCTGGAGCTGCTCAGTGACGTCAAACACATCCACATGCTCTGCGGTGTGGCTGAATCACTGACTGGGGCAATGCAAGCTTCGGCATGACTCCTCAAACCCACTCAGGTTTCATCACTCGGGTCCAAGTTTTGCTTTGGCGGACAGACTAAAAGCTTGGTCCAGACCTCTAGTTTCAATTTAGACAAGTATCTAT
This sequence comes from Mycteria americana, assembly GCF_035582795.1. Taxonomy (NCBI): domain Eukaryota; kingdom Metazoa; phylum Chordata; class Aves; order Ciconiiformes; family Ciconiidae; genus Mycteria; species Mycteria americana. Next base: position 2,519,739 of record NC_134375.1, read on the forward strand.
GGCAACTACGATACTATTTTAAACCATTCCTATTTAGCCGCCTCCAGGTTGAAAGCAAAATAGAAAAAATACCAAGCCCACCCCATCACCCACTCCTCTAACACCTCATAGTGTGTGACAAAGTAGGACATACCTGTCTGCTAATCCCCCTTCCCTTGCTGAAAATTTCAGCGAGGCTCTGTTTTCCCTCTTTAGTGATTTCTCTGGGTCTCAGCAAGAGAAATGCCTTAATTTGGCTCTCATATTCCAAATTTGCCTGGCTCCTCTTTGGTTCGTCCTTGCTGCAGTGACCTTCCCATGAACGTGCTCCAGGTGCGCACAAGGAGAGGTGCTCAGAAAGACGGCTCCCCCCAGGCTCACGGCCACCCCACCATGGCCCCTGCCACCAGACCCCCCACTGCCCACAGAGCACGATGGCTGGGGAAGGACTGCGACAGGGGCCGAGCAGAAACATGCATGTGTTTGAATTCTTTTAATTTGCTATCTGTTTACAAGGTGGGGTGGATGTTCTTTGGTTTTAAACACTTGAGATTTAGTTTTTCTCTTTAAGGAAGGCGGTGTGGCTCTCCTACTTTTTTTAAAAAATCTTCTAAATGAAAGGTGATGGTTTTGGGCAGCCACATGACTCCAGGAGATCAGATTATTTGAAACACGTTGCAGGATTTGGCACTTCTTCCTTAATTTTGTACGTGATGTCCAAGGCATACATTTCCATGCTGGAAAGTGTTTATTAGTCTCCTATACAAGCATGTGTAGCACAACACTTGATGAGCAACTTTACCACATACTAGATTTTCACTCTTCCTTGTTCTGAACATGACTTGCTACAAAAGGCAGAAATTCGTCAAATGTATCAATTTGCATAACTGGAAGTTATGGAAGAAAAAGCCAGGCAAGTCTGAGCTGCGAGAAATGTTGCAGTTAAATGTGAAACCAGGCGAAGTCTGTTTATATATTCTTGTTATCAAGCTACAGTTAGAAATGCATTTGCCATGTTGTGTTGGTTTTGCAAACCAGGACCTACTTTGCATTACTTTGAGGATTTTCTGAGCCTTGGGGCTCAACTCAGTTCCCCAAGCAAAGGCTCCCTGTTTCACTAGGGATACGTTGCAGTATGGCTTGACCTCCAGCTACCAAACCCACGGGGCTCTCTGCAGCACTGCACTTTTAAGGGACATGAATAGTTTCCATCTGTCTATATGCTAAGTCTTTACATCGAGCTAGCAAGCATTGCTACAGCACCATGCAAACCTTGCCACTTATATTTTGCCACTTATAAACTCCTGCTTACAGCTATATAAATTGTGGCAATGGCCATCACTACTGCAGAACTGAACTCTCCCCTCCTTGACAGACTGATTCAGAGAACATGTTAGGAAGTAGTGTCAGATTGAGGTGGTTTTTTTAAGTTTACACAAGTAGTTAAAAGTTGCTCAGCAGTTTGAAAGTTAGTAACCAAGTCTTACCACCAGGGAATAAGAGAAGAAGAGGGCAAACAAGATAAAGGCATTTTGCAGTCTTATCACACAGCTCCCCAGCACACAGCTGGAAGTTACTTTGCACCTGTTTTAAGGCATTTGATACTCAACAGAGTCACACACAATCTGTACATCAGTGTTGGCTGTATTTACACATTCATCCTGCGTGCTCTCTGTTTGTAACTTCTGTAATGAACACCAACTTCAAATTCTATACCATAGTTCAAATTCTATACTATAGCTCAGCCGCACCTCTATGCACGCAGGCACGGCCATCTCCTTACTCTCCACCAGCTGCATGCACAGACAAGCCCTGAAACTGCTCCGCAGGAGCCCGCGTGTAGTGTCTTCTCCTAATTAGATCAAGATAGGGCATAGATAAAGCCTGAACTTTACCTTTTCAGTCCCACGAGAGGCACTGCTGAACAAACCTGCACTGTACCACTACCACTACCAGAGCAGCAGAGAGGAGGAGACAGGTTATGAAAGCAGACGATCTGCTTTCCATTCTTGGGAGAATGCACAGATAGGCAACACACACCCACGGTACTGAGTGTGCCATGGGCTATGATGCCAGAAATATCGGTCCTCTTAACACCCGTTGCTAACTTGCATTCTCCTTGCACTGCACCAACGCTTGCTCCTTCTTATATGTCATCAGCTTTGGCAATTTTCAGGTTTTGAAGAGTCTGGAGCAGACTCAAGCAGCAAAAGAAAAATCTCAGGAAGGTGGCAGCAAACAGCCAGCCAAAACAAACAGGCCAGGTTTAGAAAACCTCTCTAGTTCATCTTTGAGAATAGAATCAATCACCATTTCAGCAGCGTGGTCCTCTAGCCTTCCAGGAAATGGACTAATTCTTTAATCTTGCAGCATATATATATATTAGTTTCTTGCCATTAAAGAATATAAAATATGAAAGTGCTGTGAAGATTTCTTCGCTAGTACCAGGGCCTACCTATGTTACAATTGCACCAAAGTAAGCCAAGAGTCGCTCCAAGAGCAGCAGTAGTCTGACCTAATACGAGGGCAGTACACAAGGACAATTCTCATACTAACACATTTAGGAGATAGTGCAATTACTCTGGGTTTATAAAGTAGCAAAATAATTAATTGGTCTCTCTCTAATATCTGAAAGACAGAGCTATATTCATCTACAAAAGTGACCATAATCCAGATACTTACGGTCAGGCGCATGATCAACTCCCTGGGGGAGCCCGGACTTTGCTGTGTCCCATTTGAAGCACAGCAATGTGAATCTCAGTTCTATTATACAGGCATGGGTCGGGGAAGCATGTTCATCGATCAAGACCAGCTCTTTTTTTCTAAAGGAACGTGGTTTGTGATGCCAGATCAGTAGGCATCAAGCCCTCTCCTGCCTGTCATGGGAAGAGGGGCTCATTCATGACCCTCAGCACCGTGTCATGCCGTGGGCTCAGCCAGTGCTATCAACTGCATCTCCATAAACATCCATTACCCAGACATTCAATTTGTGGAATTTACAAACAAAAAGACAAATGGCTATAATAATGTATTTGTATAATGATCGTATGCTTTATGAGGTATTTGTTTACTATAAATTAACTGTAAGATCTGGGAGAAGAATTTGAGTCTGACAGAAAAATATAACAGACAAACAAATAAGTTTTTTGTGACTGCAAAGAAAGCCTTGTGAAGTGAGACCAACTGTTGTATGTTCATGTGAGATGTAAGGAGGTCTTTCTTAAAGATAGTATTTAATTTTCAGAATTTGTAATGCTTAACAGTTGCCCTTTAAAGTAATTTACCTTCTTAAAGTAATATAGGAGGAAGCAATACGGCTAAAATGAGCGCATACCTTAATGAAACTAATGGGGTTAATATGGCACTGACAGGACAGGATTTGACCTTCAAAGTCTTTTTTCAAGAAATGTTACTGACTCCATTTAAAAGCTGAATAACAGTGAGCAATCTCTCTGAAATATCAGGGTCAGATTTCAAGACTGTGTAAAGCAGTTCACCATATCAAAATGAGACTTGAATATCACCTAATAAAGGTCAGAGCCCATAGTTTAAAGGAGTGCAGACAAACAACAGTGCTGACGAAGCATTCTGTCATGACGAATGCAAATGACGAAGCACCTTTGAAGCCGCTGACGTTACCTTACACACGAGCTGCTCGCTCTGCCAGACTGCACCGGCATTCTGCAAGGGGGGCACTCACCAGAGTGCGAATGGGGACTCAGGACTGAAGGTTAAAGGATGCTTAGTTTCAGCCCCAAAGTGTTAAACTCATTTAACCTTAGTGCAGGAGTGTGAGCATAAATAGTAAGCCTAAGCTGGCCTCTCTGCCACATGCCAGAATTTTTCAGCATACCAAATTATTTGCGCTGAAAATCAAATGTAACTGGGTGGTGCCAAAAGGTCCTATTCATTTTAACTGGTTGGTTAAATTCATCAAGAATAAGAAAAAACAGTAGTATAACTCTTTTTTCATCTAAATTGGTTAGTTTCACCTAATACCAAGGCAGTGAGAGTCCCTGCATGTCCCACAACGGATTCTCAGTCATGCCACAGTACAAACCTGCTCCTCTTGTCCCTGGGGCCAAGTACAAAGGAGAAAGAGTGGAGACACTACCAGGAAAATTGCTTTCCAGGGCCGTAGGCTGAGCAAGGCAAAAGTCCGTATTTCAAGAACATATGTAAAGCACATTCATTACTTTAATGCAACAACTGAAACTTCTGAGACCAGTGCACAAGATTTTGGAAAGTCTCCATATTTCTCTTCCCCCTCACTTAAAGATACAAGAAAAACCACAATTTGCTTGTGATCGCAGTCAATCCAAGCTGATTGAAATTAAACATTTATGTAACCTTCTAATGTAAAACCTAGTCATCACTGATGTTTACTATACTTTTCTTTTTATTTCAATGCCATGAAGTAAGACAATGCTTATCAACTTTGATCCAGAACCAGTAGAAGTACAAATTTTATCATTATTACATGAGACATTACTTAAGTGTATGTTATCTTCAATGAAAACAGTTCCTCAGAGTAAATCTCTTACAAAATCATTTGGCTAGAATACTGTAGTTCTGAATCTGGAAATGAGAACTACTAGTCATTTCATGCAAGGCAATTCCAACACAAGGAAAATTAATGCACATTGCAGAGGAAGAATTCTTGGACAAGGGAGAGAACTATACTAATCTTCAGCTGCTTATAGGCCATAAACAAGATGTTTTATAGAGGTAGCTGAAGAATTACAATTGGGTCTACGTGAGCTTTAGAGAGAAACAGCCATCAACTGAAAGCTTGACAGCCAAATACTGACAGCATTTGGCAGAGCTGTTGGGTGGGTGTAAGGCTTTCCATGCCACCAAGCAGATAATGGATTGACTTAATACTCTTATCTAAAAGTCCTCCTCCTAGTGATTTCTCAGAATCATTATTTAAAAAAAAAAAAAGACTCCTTAAACACCATTAAACTAGCTGAAAGAGGGCAAAAGAGCCCTTTAACCTTATGGAAAGAGTCATAAGAAATGACCATTATATATAATAAGCTCCATTTTCATTAAAAAGGTATGTTTTCAGTAATGAACTTTACTTTTTTAATGACAAAATAGAGAAGTTTGAACATGAGTCTTCTGCAAAACCCGTCCTCCCAAAACACAATGCCTGTATCAGGCACACAAAGCTATCTGCTTTTGCCGCTAAGCTAGCAGGAGAAGATGACATGCTTTTCATTTCAGGGTTTGCTTTTCAGGAAATTCTGTTCCCCACTGAAGCAAGGTTTGTGTTTCTGGAATTTCTTTTGCGTGTGCCATGTGCTATCGGCACACAGTAGATTTGGTATTAAGCATAATAAATTCTATGTTACAAACCACTGACAGCAAAATATAATTGTTTCCTAAGTCCCTGTAGCATGTCTCAATCAGAATATGAATACAAGAAGCACTTTTGATGCTTCACTTCATACCAGATGTATAACTATAATACATCTATAATACAATTTAACTTGTGCTCAGAAAATTATTCCAGTAAGTAGCACATACAATGTCTTTCAAACTCAGACAGAAGCTAACATATAAATAGTGAGAGGTGAGAAGAAAAGGAAACTGAAGTATAGCCAGATGTTCTTGTTGCAAGACCTCATTCATTTTCTTCTCAATTCTGTTCCCTGCATATGAGCCAGCTCCAGTCAAACTCCAGCTCCCCTGCTCCAAACACAGCTAATGTTGTTGCTCACAACGAATATAAGGAGGAGGTGAGTGCTATTACAGCTCAATGCCAGACTGCAGCCCTCACACAGTGCTATTGAGCTTATTACTCAAAAAAATACACCAAAACCATCTCGGTGCCATACTAAGACCAGAATATATTGTGTAAAATTGGCTTAAAGTTTCTTGGACTAAGTATGATATCCATGGCAAATGCCATTTTTTCCCAGCTGGTACTCTCCTGTCCCTTTTTGACAGTGCTCACTGATGATCCTGTACTGAGCACTTACTTGCCTTTTCAGTTTATTTGGTTTTTGGTAACATGTTGACTTCCCTAACACCACTGGAGGCACGTCTTCCTCCATTTCTTTCCTGCAGCTCTCCCAGAAGAGTTCCTGTACTGGTCCCCAATGTCTGTTGGCTGACACCAGACTGCAAAGTCCCTGTGCTGGGCCACAGAGACCCATGCTGGGCTGCAGCTAACCACAGCCATTGCAACAGTTGGGGGCTGCCACTCCACCTCCAATCTGCAGCTATCAGCATGCCCCAGAGTGCTGACTCGAGGTGAAAGGAAACATTTCCTTAATTGCAAAGCCACAAAAGTTGGCTCCTTGAAGGCTATGGGAAGGGGAGGAGGAGACACGCAGCAAATGAGGGGGAAAATCCACAATGAGGTCCAGTCACAGCCAAAAAAAGAAGGGAAGGTAAAGGTGCAGCACAGATGGCTAACACAGGAGAGAAGATGCAAATTCTTCTTCTTGAAATAAAATTTCTACATAGTGACCTCGTACAAAATAAAGCTTATCCTAAGCACTTACCTTACTTATCCTTGAGACATACTCATGTGCCCAATTCAAATAACCTTAGTGGAACGGCATACAACGCTGTATACAAACCTATTACTTGTGCGGTACCAGTCACTGGAGATGCAAGCAATAACTTGCCCTATGAATGGTAACAGTAAGGCTATGGCGTTTCATTTGATGATTTTCATTATTTTTAAGATGTATATTATACACAGAGCAACAGTTCACAAGAGCATCAACTTTCATAACATCTTTTAAAAGTTACTGATGCAAATCCTCCCCTTTCATGCAGCTGTTTATACTGTTAAAAGGTTTTAAACCCAGAGTTGTTGGAGCCATAAACATTTATTTTAGTACTTGGTAATTCAAAACTACAGTCAAACAAGTCTGAGCCCCTCTGAATGCAATCAGCATCCCTATGGTTTGCAACAGCAACACAAAAGCAACTAGCACTATTAGCAACAAGGGAGAAGGAATTATTGTTCTGTGTGTTTTTCTAAATTGCTCCTTTTTTGGTGTATGAAGGGGTTGAATAAGTTGCAGCCAGAACTGAACACAGCACGACCAGGCTGCAGAGGAGCAGGCAAGGCAGCTGTGCACCCGCAGCCTCAGCATGCTGCCCACGCACCCCCACAGCCCGAGACCCCCGTGCTCCCCAGGCTGTCTGCAGGGAGCGGCTACCTCCCTGTGACACCCCAGAGCACCCGCATTAGCAACTGCTACCGCCAAATTAGGTACTCCATCACCATCAGTGCGTCCCAGTGATGGAGTAAAACCCAGTAATTCCACCAGGCAGCGAACAATTGCAGACCCAGAGCTCTGTAACGTTGCCGCTTACAAATTCATTCACTGCAATGTGCGTGGTGAGTCACAGCCACTGCACATGTAGTGTCAGAGCAAAGACAAGTGGCTCCAGGGGGGCATTGCAGCTCCCTGACCCCCCAGGCAAGGGCAGGAAAGGGGAAACCGTGCAGTGGAGGTTTGCTGGTCCTAAAGATAGCACAACTGCTTTTTTCCCCTCTCCCATTCTCAGACTTTGGCTTAGCGCCAACAACAGCAGTGCTTTGGGATGGCGGTTTAGGACTTTCTGGTGGCTTTGGAAAAGAATTGGTCATCTCAGGCACAGCACACACAGACCGGGAATAGTCAATAAAACATAAAACCTGCTCATACATAAGGGGATCTTTATAAAAGTCCAATTACTGCTGGCTTGTTACCTAAGAATCCCTAAGAGGTAAGAGATACTGCTCGTTGTGAGGCCCAGGGTAATGAAATTACAAATCCTTTCATGAGTAAGCATATGCTAGAAAGCTACGTTTATTTGGCCTACATATTTGAAACTGTTCAAAAGGTTATTGTCTCACAAAATTTGGATCAGAAATTACTACTTATATTTGCCTTTCTCTAACAAGGAGCTATATTCAAGGTCGTTTTTAATTCCTCAGTGACCGATTAGAATACTACAAACACTACTGCAAGGAAGTTTCATTTAAATTCTGTTTTCTGAAGAAGTATCAAACATGCATACAAAAAAAAAATACTCAGATACATACTATAAATAACCAGCAAGCGCAGTCCTCCTGAGAAACCTGTGAGCCCAACAGCCTTGTCTTTTCAAGTGGTTAATTAATTTGTACAAGAAAACTCCCATCTTATTTCCATAGTTTGTCTACAGCATGTTTTAATTTCAGAATTGAGATCAAATGTTCTTGTTGCAAACCATGGATGGAGCTAACTTTTCACAAATGATGATGTTTACCTCTACAAAATAGGTACATGGGATGGGTTTCCAAAATTATTTTGATGCCATCATAGGTTAGCTGCTCAACGCCAGTTGAATTTATTGTTTCAACATACAAGATTTAAACTATCTTGGTAACTAAACCCCATGAAGTTAAGGATCTCTGAAAACCCTAGTCTGTGTTCAGTGTCACTGTGGAAAACCTGTCCCATGCAGACACTGCCTTTTGGGCTTGTGCCAGCACCAGCAGTGCCAGCAGTGCCGTGCTCCTCCGGGGCAGGATGGGACACCGACACTGCCAATATACATTCCCCAGCCAGGTGTGAATGTTTCATCCCGTTTCACTTTTTCTTCAAACATTCTCTGCACCTCCTCTTGGTGCCAACACTTAACACAATGAATTTCCTTATAAAAAACTGTTCCAGCCAACTGCATGAGTAATAGTCCTTGTGCTGCAGCAAAAAGAACTCGGTGTACAAAATGCACTATCAGCGGATGGGAAATCTGACTACACCACATCATCGCACCAGATGCTGGGAAAAAGACCTTGCTCTTCAGAGTGTATTTTATGAAGGCAAGACTAGCAAGATCTGAAGGAACATACATGTTTGTCCCACCTTGTACCGCACATTGTACCTGCCTGCCATGGTCCCCAGTGATTCATAGCCTTATCTGTAAGATAACACTGAAGTGAGGAGCTGTTATCTTCATTTTACCTTTACTTTACTCAGGAAGATAGAGCGCCACCTTCTCAAACATCTCTAATTACTAGATTGGCAGGTACTGGGGTTTAAAAAGAAAAGACCTCGAGACCTGAGCATTTCTGTAAGTTTTTTAGGCTCTTAAAAATCTGCATACATCTGACTATGGCAGGTTATCCAGTTTTTAGTAAAGCATGGCGCTGAAACTTGGCATTCTGCATACTGGGCTTGCGCTTGCACCACTTCACAGATCTTCTTCACATCTCTAAGAAAAGATCCTCTGAACTATTTTCTCTAAAGATCACGAGCTCCTGGTTCAACATACAGCTACCACTTAAAATACTCTGTAAGAGTTAAGGACCAAAACAGCACCACAAAAGCCTGACACAAAAGTGTTGCTAACCAGGAGCTCATGACCTTTGGTTAATATCTCCATTTTAGCAAGGAGGTGCACATGATGAATGGAAGAAGGTCGGCAGTGAGGAAGGCTTGGGCTCACCAGAGGGATTCTTGCAAAGAAAGAATAATGTTCCAAATTCAGAGCCCACAGCTTTGAGAAGCACAGTGAAGCCCAGCCAGCTGGAAAACCAGCAGCAGTGACCTGACCCATAGCAGTTCCCAAAAAACAAACAGGCAAGCAGCAGTCATGCCGCAACATGTCCAGAGAGATCAGCTAGACACAAACACCAAACCATCAACGCTGACCCCAAAAGTATGCTCCTGGGTAGGGCAAGTCTAGATACTCAAAATGCAGCTGCTGCCTACGTGGCAGGCTAGATCACCCCTCCTGATCCACGCTGAAATTCCTCAAGTGGGACTATTCAAAGCACTTGATACAGGCCTAATGCTGCATCCACTGAAAGCAAGAGCTTTGGGAACAGAAAGCCAGGCCACATCTGGCAGTCCAGTGCCTGGAGATTTGATACTTTTGGCTACTGTTTATTTCAGAGTCTGCAAACAATTAGTGTGAATACACTGCTCCCTGTCATTGGGGCAGGCTTTGGTTTTCCTTGCACCCTTTGCTCACAAATTCATGCCACAGCAGTGTTTAGCACACATACACTTGAAATTACTGGCCTTGTTAAAATGGAAAGTGCCAAGAGGGCCCATCCCAGCACAACTGGTTCCCTTCATCTTGCTGTCCACCCTCAGCCCCTACTTATGCTTTTAGATATTGGAAGGAAGACAGATAAAAAGTCATCTGTGAAACACACCTGTGGTGACTACTGCATCTCAGGCAGGTTTTCTTCCAAACCTTGTGTGCAGGGGGGCAGACATGGTTTCATTTTTTCTTTTTCCTCCTAAACTAGCATCCGGCTACCTAATAAGGTATGAATGCGATTTTTGGCAGAACAGATAGATCTATTTTGCGGTTCTCTCTTAAAGCACTTCTTAATTTTATAGTATTTTAGTCTTCCTCTTTCCGTAAGTATCTCAGCCTGCCTTATACCCATTCATGCTGTTTTCCTCTATAATCTTACTATCTCAGAACTCTAACTACCAGAGACAACTGAGCGCTGTCACCTGGGGCTGTAATTCATGCTGACTCACACTTGCTGGCCCAGAGGCTTTTTCTCCCCGCGCCCCACTCTCCTGAGGTCTACTTTCATTCCTCAGTTATCCTAGTTTGAGGGCTCAAAGCTGATTTCTTCCTGCTGCAGAGAGAACTGGGATGAAGTAGACAACACAGGATTAAGCCTGAGGTAATTCAGTAAATGTGAAAGAACACTTCACCTGATACCAAAAAATACAAAGTAATTGCAAATCGATTTTGTTTCTAAAGCACCATCCACAGCATTCTCCCACCTCCAGTGCATTTTATGGTGGCAGTAGGGATGAAGGGTCGATGTGCTCCGGGAACGCCTCGGAAACCCTCACTGCAGGCCTGCTTTATGGATCTCGTTTCCTGTTTGTCCTCGGTTCAGAAATTCAAGGTCATCTTTCTTCATGAGCTTCAGTATCAGCAAACGTGCAATAGACGGGTTGGTTGAAATCTCAACTTCATCCTTAGAAGTTACACGAGAGCCTCCCAGTACCTCCTACCTGATCAGGATTCACGTGCAATAAATGCCATTCTCACATCCACTGATCTCAGCTTGCAAATATTTACTTGGTACAATTTACTTCAGTTGGAGAACAATTATCCTTATCTCTAAAAAAGACCATGATAAAAAAAATCACCAGTTGTGGATGAGTGTAAATGGAAAAATACCTCCATTCTGAAACACAATGGTTCCAGCTAGACACAAATTGCTATTCAGCCTGCCAAAACCAGAATGCAAATCATAAAACATTCACGAGGCTGTTTGCTACCTGAGTTACGTTTATCCAAGAAACAGCACTCTACTGGCAGAGCATAGGGAATGGAAAAAAGTAGGAAAATCATAACAAAACTTGACAGTAAGATCTTTAAAGATGTTTTATTCAACCCTCCCTTGTTCAGGGCATTTTTAGGATGAGGAAATAGGAAATACAGAAATTAAAACTCCCTCTGTTTGCTGCTCTTGCAGTAAGTGACAGGATAAGATCAATGTTTGGAAAGAGACTGTGTAAAGAGAATAGTTTCCCATCAATCTCATCCCTTCCCGGGTGAAAGTACTTAATTTACACTTTTGCAGCTGAGTAATTACCTCTACTTTACACTTACAGTTCCTTTAGGAATGGAGTAATTAGCATTTGCCACAGAAACTTCAATAGGTCTGTATGTTGCTGAAGGAAGTTGCTCTTTAATCTATATTCGGTATCTATGACAAGTGATAGATACTCACACGCGGAGCAAAAGACGGATGCTTCCCCAGCAGGGAGTGCTACAGGCTGGCACGGAGCACGGGGTGGCCGAAACCCCTGAGCAACAGCAGCCGCCCCTGTCCGAGGCAGGAAAGCATCCACTGGGCTCACACAGCCCTGCAGAGCTGGTGCTGCGCTTCCCACCTTGCAAACGGAGAAACCAGCTCCCTAAAGTCACCATTTTACCAGTGGGTTTGCAACAGGGCCCATTTCTGTGACGGCAGCAGCAGCCGCATCCTCCCTGAGGGCCGTGAGCGCTGCTGCTGCCCCAGAGAGCCACCAGTGAGGGCCTGGCCTCACACAGCACCCGCAAAATGGCTGGTCCGGAAAAGCTTAGAGCAGCCAAAAAAGGAGAGGGGAAAAAAATTCCCAAAACAAATGGCAATTCACTGGAGTCCACGAGCGAAGACGCTAAATAGATCATCTTAGCTGGCTGATGCGAAATACAGTGCAATATTACATCTTGTATATGCCTGTATCTAACAACAGCAGCTTTTTAGATGCAGTTATTTCCGTCCCCGGACTGGGCAGAGCTCAGGACGTACCCCAGGGCAGCCTTGCCAGGATGGCACCTCTCCCGGCGACCAACCCACGTGTCAGCGAGAAGGGAAGCAGCGCGTGCCAGCCTCACAGAGTCGTACTGAAACACAGATGAAAAACGAAGCGCAAAAGGAGAAAGAGAATCAAGACACAAAATTAACCTTTCCTGAGCACCGAAGTACTCCACGTTGTTTCCACCATTAGATTACATATAAGCCATCAGAGATTTGAGAGATGAAAACTCAGCTACATATAAAACCAAAGTCAGATACATAAAATATAAGTCATGAAGCCAAGTTTTTAACCAAAGGCATCAGGGATCCAACCACAGCTGAGTTCTGGTGCCAGGATACAGCTAATAGGAAGAACAAATGCAATAGCCATCTAACTTGGGCTGAATTTTTAGTGGCAGTAAATGTTTCTGTGAAGCCTCCTATACTTTTCTAAACTCTGGAGAAAAAGAAAAACAAAACAAAACAAAAAATCTAGAATGTCCGTACAGTCACAAAAATGTATCTCTCAGTGACTCGGGAACCTAAATAAAATGTATGTTTCCAGAAAAAAAGCAACTAAGATGAAATGTTAATAAACATATTGATGATTTCAAGGAAGGAAAAACCCAGAATAGAGAAAATCCATCCCCATACACAGACTGATGAGAAAAACACGAAAGTTCAATTAAGTGCAAAACCCCCAAACAATCCCCTAACCCAGCCCTCCTCCCCGAGGCAGCCACTGCTGGAAAGGCACAGCGACTTCCAGCTCCTCGGGCTGCACGCACCTCGCCCGTGCGCTGCGACCCTCTGCAATCACACCGCATTCACCGCAGCCAAAACACCCGCCCCGAGCTGAGCAACGGCCTCTGCAACCCACAGCACCCTGCCGAGAGCTGCCCAAACACAGCCTGCGCTCACTGCTTATGGGAGCACATGGGCAGGGCAGGGTGCGGCCAGTGGCCTGGGAGCGCCTACTTGTTTTGGGAGACGAGCGACTGTGCCTGCGTGAGGGCTGGCTCACATCGCACCCCAAAGAGCTGGACAGGACCTGAACACTGCCTCGGGGCCACCCGTGCGCAGCCTCTGAGGAAAAGCCCAACTGCACCCAGAGGTGCGGCACCACCCCGCTGCGAGAGCGGCAGCCTCATAAAGAAACAGCGAAACGGCCTCGCAGGTTTTAAAAATTAGGGGATTGATGCAGTTTATGCATCATGCTGCTGATTCTCGAGGGGAGAAAAGAAGTTATTTGGCAATTCTGGTAGATTATGCCATTTTATAGTTAGAAAGACGTGCAAAATTTATGTTTTCATTCTATATCTGAAGGCAAAATTAATCTTTCTTTCAAGTCTGACTAATATCTTCACTCACCCTCTATCACTGGCTCAGAAGTCACCAAAGAGACAGAAGATGTACGTGTTTTATTACTTGAAACATATGGATCTACCCACATGAGTCACAACCACATCAATTAAAACAACAAAATAAGTGAAAATACAGCAGTCGCTAGGCATGAGCGCTGGCGCTAGCCGTGTCAAGGGAGCTTCTTGATTTTTGGAGAAGGTTCTGTAGTTCTTTTACAGCCTGTACAGATCTGCTTCCACCATTCCTAATGGGAAAGGTGGAGCAGACGGGGGGCAGGGGCTGCCTGGCCAGACCCTACTTGCCAGCGGCTGCGGGGTGATGCACGTGGTGCAATGACACTGGCGGTCACTCCCAGGACGTGCAGCAACTCCGTGGGCCAAACAGAGAACCAGCAGCCTCAGAGCTGCATCGTCTGCAGCCAAACAGAGGGTGCTGTGCTCCCAAGGGCTATTTATTTTCATTTCTACTTTTGCAATATTTAAAGGAAATTATATAGATAGATAGATCTGTATCTCAGCTAAGGCAAAAATGGCATCCAGTGATTTCCAAGCCTGCTTCTGTAGGCTAGACAATTCATACCTGACATGACACCCATCACATTTTGCTCCTGTCCAACAGGCATTCCAACCCAATCCAGACCAACCAGACCTGTCTCAGCCAAGCAGTTCCCAGGAATCACAGACTGGAAATCACCTATGGAGACTCTAAAATGTAGTAGTCAGCTCTGCTGCTAAACACTTTCACCCCAATAGGCCTTCTTAAAGCCTCTCATTGAAAATTTCAGGATGGTCCACCCATCTTTCCTTTTTGAGAGGAAAAAAAAGGCAATTTAAAATTAAATAGACTGGTTTTAAGTTAAATCAGAAAACAGGTTATTGCATATTAGTCCTAACTCAGACCCATGTATTATGCACAGCCTTGATGCACAGCTGAGATGAGATTTTGTGGTAGGCTGCAACAAATATAAGGGAAGAGCTTTGCGCTTAAGCTGCATGGTAATACTAAGCAGCATAAAATCTGACTACAGATGAACTCCGTGCACCATGTAGGCAGATGCTTTTTGCCATTTGCATTTGCACAGAGCAGATGACGGTGTTATGGACAGATCCTCTTATTTAGGTTACACAAACTGGAAGGCTGGAATGAGTTCACTACTCCCCTAGGATAATCAGCCAGTCATCCCTGTTTGCTTCATCTTTCACATAACAAAAGCAGCTAGAAGTAAAATACAACAGGCAACCGCGAAGAGAAGGTAGCATAAAGGTAAGGCTTGGAGCACATTAACTATCTATTAAATCACTTCTGAAAGTCTACACTCTCTCATGGCATCCCTCTGGATGGTATGTGTGCTCAGCTAACGTTTTCTCATTTCAAGGCATTGCGTTCAAACGCTGCTGCCTGGTGTACTCCCACAAGGCAGTGAGGTTCTTCAGGTAAGACTGGTTTCTAGAGCATCGTTTTGGTGAAATCAAGCAGTCAAGGTCTGACTCAGATTATAGCTGCTATCACTAATCGTGAGGTCAACATTTACAATAAAAACATAACTGGAAGTGAAAGAAAAAGAAAAAGGCTACCATCCCCATTCATGGACCTTGTACATCTTTTGTTCGGTAAACAGTCATGAGGTGCTGTTTGTGTTGGGACCTAGAGTCTCAGCTCCAAATCTGCTCTCCTCCTATCTCCCTTAAACTTCTTGAGTAGACGGACTAGGCAGCTCAAGATGTTTAAGGGCTACCTAGATAACCCAGGAAGAAATATCACTGTCTAGGGAGTAATCAGTATTCTCTACACAGACTGCAAGTATTATACATCTGAGTCTCATGAGAACATTTTGTGCCACATCTTGAAAAAGGAGATATTACTCTTGATTTGATGAAAAATGAATTGGAAATATGAGCTGTATATGTGCTAATTTATAGCGATGAAGTTTGCATTCATTACAGTAATGAGCATTGCATAAAGCATATAATCAGCATTCACTGCAGATGTCAAGAGGAATCCAGAGGCAGAGAGGAAACACGTACACTTGCCACAGTTGATCATAAATACCATAAACTTTCAGCCCCCAAAAAACACAAAGCAAGAGGCAGTCCTTTTTCTCCCTACTAGTCCTCAGGGGTATTTCAGTGTATCTATCAACTTCTTGTACTAACGAGCTTAGACAGCCTTTCAACCATAGGATAAATATTACAACAAGTGCTGTAAATATTTTTGTAGTAGAAGCGCAACTGTTTCACTTCCTCCCCAGCAAAAGACAAAAGCTACAAATGTGATTACATTCAATTGGTAACTGGAGGATCCAAGCAGATAACTAATTAAATCCTTTTGTGTAGAGCAAGATGTTTCTCTAACATCACATTAGAAATTAAAAGCAAGGAAAAGGTCAGAGTTTAACAAACCATCATCTGAAATAAAGTTAAAATACCAGAAAACACCATCCACAGTCTGCAAAATCAAAACAAGGTAGGCAATAGTGAAATGGTATCTATTATGTCAAATGAAACACAAAGCACCTTCTGAAAGAGATGACAGAAGGTAACTGGAGGTTTGCTTGATTTCATGCCCATGTGGAGCAGTAAGAAGAAAAGAACAGTGGATATGCACCAACGTTATTATGAGTAAATGTTCTCTAGACATCTACACTGGAAGTAGTTCTTACCTTCTGGTAACCTGGGGTTAGCGTGAATAGAGTTGGGGTCCCCATCTTCCTCGGGATGGTACCGATAAAGCGTCTGTGACTGCTTTTGGGACGACTGACTACGGTCTTCCTTTAGAGCAACAGGAGGAGAGGTTGTTGCACTGAACTTCACCTTGCGGAAAGTATTTCCTTCATGCGTTTCATGGGAAGATTTTGACCAACTTGGCTCTGTTAAATTCACCTCTTTCAGGCCTAGATACATGCTGTTCCCTGGCTCTTCTTTTCTGGCATGCTTTTTCATTTTAGAGTGGGGGGCTCTTTCTTGCTCATGCTTCTCTTTGTCCCCTAGCTTCCCCTTTGGTCTCCTCTCCAATTCCTCCTGGTGCTTGGGGGTCTCAGTGGTGGCCGTTGTGTGCTCTGGAGGAGCATTGGTGGTTACTGGTGCTTCCTTATGCGTCACTTGCTGGAGGGATGCTGCAGTGGTGCGGGGCACCCTCTTTCGCTCACTTCTTTCTGTGGCACTGCGAACTTCAGAAGAGACCTTAGGGACTGGTGTGGTGAGTGGCACAGCCATTTCCTCAGTGTATGGATTGGCCGGAGCCAAAGCTGAAGGAGCAATGCTGGCTGGTAGGTAGTCATAATCCTCGCTTTGCTCTTGGCTGATGCTCTCTTGCTGTAGGTGGGACGAATAACTCCTGTATTTTTTTTGAGACTCTACCTGGGTGTTGTCTCCTTCTGGTGCCTCCTGGTCATAGCTGTATGGATCGTCATAGTGCCTCTCTGGTTCGCTATCTTCAGCATCGATTGGACTTGCAGTGTTTAAGGCGAACGTGTTACAGTCTGGAAGCTGGTAGCACATCAGCTCACCACCAGCGTTCGGGCAATGGCAAACCTTGCAGGGAGGCATGTGGAAGGTGTGCCCCGCTACATACTTCTGGCCCTCGTGGAGGCAACCTATTCTCCCACACTGAGGACACCCATCAGCTGGCACCACTGCATCAATGCAGTTTGGGGGCAGCTCTGGGCACAGCATGAACTGGCAGCTGATCTTGCCTCCTCCCTTGGGGCACGAGCACTCAGTGCTTCCAAAGTCCACAAAGTAAGACTGCCCTTCGGGCACTTTGCCGTTGATAAAGCCCACGTTGACGCAGTCGTAGTACTGGTAGCCTTCGCACGTGCAGCCGTGCTGCAGGCATGTGGCACAGCACTCGCCAGGCTCCAGCACGTCCTCGATGCAGTTGTCCAGGGGCTGGCACTCTGCACCCGTGCAGTCCTTCTGTGCACAGGAAATGCCGGTCCACAGCAGCACAAGGAGGATGGCATTCAAACAGCTCTGCTGCCAGCTCTGGTACCTATCCATAGTCTTCCCAAACAAATATAGCTCCAGTCCAAACTTGCACATTTAATTTTTTTTTTCCTAGAAGGGTGTAGATTCAGCTCCAAATATGCAGTGTTTTCCCGAGTTACCTTTTCTCATAGGTCCTAGAGTTATGAAAGAAAACTCTGTTAAACACTATACTCAGCACATATCCTGTTAAACATTAGAGGTCTTTAAAAGTTGGGACAAAATCCAACATCTGGAAACCTAAGTACGAAATTAATCATGTCTTCCAAGCATTGTAGGCACTAAGTTTGGAGTTGCATGCTTCCCCCCACCCCCATTTTGAAAAAGAAAGAAAGAAAGAGAAAGAAAAAAAGGTTATGACTGTTCTTTTGAATCTGTTCACAAAATGTATATATATTTCAATAAAAAGAAGGCCTTTATACTTCAATGCCTTTTTGTTAATCTTTCTAGCTAAAAAGAGAAAGATTTTTTGGCAGATAATAAGTAAATACACAGTTCTTCCTCTGCAGATGTAAGCTTAAGATAATTATTCTTTATGTTTTAATTACAAAGACCCAAATCTTAAAGATCTTTCTTAGACAAAACTTAGCCTTGAGACGTGAGAATCTGTCTGTACACACGTTAGCTCAAAATAAGACGAGTTTTCTTCTGCCTCCTTCCCCCACTTAGCAATCTTTTGCACTTCAGTCTTGAGTACTAACAGTTATTTTTTTGCCCCAGCAGTGCTAAAATAGAACTTCTTTGTATATTGTGGTTACTGTGTGGTTAAACATCATATTAGCTATCCTGTAATACATATTAGAGGCCGGATCCTCAGCTCACAGAAGTTGGCACAGCTCCACAGCAGGCCTGTAGCGCGCAGAGGGATCGACTCTGACTTCACTAGAGTTACAACTGTATATGCAGTGGGCATTTACACCAACGGAGGATATGCCACCATTGGCAACCACTTTTTTATTTTTGACAACACCCGTAATACTTTATAGTGAATTACTACACTATGAACAGAAAAAAAAAATATATATATATAAATTGGCATAATAACACTTTGTTAAAATGTGTTGAAGAAAAGAAAGTTGTTTGCTTTTTAATTACTAAACCCTTTGACCATAGAAAAGTTTAAGAGTTAAAGTAAACCCGCTGTTGTCCTTTATATCAAAAGCATGAGCAAAAAGCTACATAATTAACATGGAAAAGTAGTTAAAACAAAAAAAAAGTTTGCTTATAGGATTTTATAGAATTAGTGATCTGATTATTTTTCCAGAACCCCTCCCATCATCAAAAAAATAAAGACCCTAAAACATTCATCTCGGGGGTAAAATGTAGTCACATCACCAAGAACAATAAACCACACAAGCAACAGGAATCCTGCCAGAAAATCCATTCAGAAAGATTACTTCTCCCATTCAAACTGGGCTTCCAACAAGTCTGCTTCGGCACTGCTGGAAAGCGGCCAGGCTGTGGGAAAAGCGTGCCTGTTCTGATAAGATATGGACGAACTGTGCTAAGAATTTCCACAGTTCTGCCCTGGAATTTGAATTACTTCAGTACGTTGTACAGAGATATAATTCTTACAAATGTAGGTTTTCTACTACTAATTTGAGTATATTAGTTGAGTGTGCTAAAGGATACTGATTGAAGGAAAAATAAAATTGTCAGAAAGTATAATAATGACTTGGAAGAATCTCACTTTTTCAGAACTGCTCTCAAAACTAGAATATTTCGTATGAAGGAGAATTTTCAATACGTGGTGCTGAAATTAATTCTTCAGAATCCAGCCCGGGAATTAATAATTTATCCTACTTTCAGCAGCTTTTCCAGGTAATCCAAATTTGTAATTATTACATAGCTTTAGCTAAGAAATAATGAATGGAAGGACAATTAAAGATAAGCTGCTTCTGTAAGGGTCCTACAGCAGGATTTTGCCACCACCCCCTCCCTGGTACCTCCTGGCTTTAACGCTTCAGCACACGCAAGTCCCTTAGTCAAACCGTGCTTGCCAGAGCACTGCTGGTGGCAGCTGAGCACGGCTCTGCCCTGGCCTGCACCTCCCTCTCCCACATCAGCGCTTCCCAGGCTCAGAAAGCCCTGGGACCCCGATGTGGGCCGTTTGGGTGTCACAGCCCCAGGTTTGGCCAGCCTCCGCGTGCACAAAGGTAGGGCACAGCATTGCCTTGGCAATCAGCACCTGTGGGCCACGTAAAGGGCAAGCTTGTGTGCATCACCCACTTTATATCCAAACAGCAACTGCTCACAGTCAACTACTGCCGTCCTGGTGCAGCACAGCCCGTCAGGTAAACGTGACAAAGGGAGCAGGGCACCCTCATGAATGGCATTTGCCTGCCCTGCTTGTATGTTCAGGTTTCCCAAAACAAGCACTCACTTCTCAGGCATAAACTTGAACTCCCAACCAGAAACCCCCAAATTACCTCGTATCCTGAAGCAAGAAGCAGAAAGCCAGTCATAATTTATATCTAACATGCCTAGAAGTTGAAGCACGGCTGAGGGTTTATCATTTTACAGTCCTGTTTTCATGAAAGGAGCTACTTGACTGCCCTCCCCTGTACAGTTACCTCCTCCCCTCCTCATCTGCACCCCCTTTCTGTCCAAGGGTTTGTTTGCTTGTCCAGGTCACCTCCAGTTTTTCCTGTTCCTCTCCTTGCTCCCTTGCCTCTCGCCCACGGAGAGGCCCAGAGAGCTCCGTGGCCTCTCTCCCGCAGCAAGCCCCGTCCCTGCTCCCCGCCTCTCACACTTTCTGCTCAATGCCTTATTCAGTCCCTCTGTACCCTTTCTCTTTTGATCATTTCCTCAACGTTTGGTTTCTCAAGCTACCAACCTCGAACTGATAAGGCTGAAATCCTTATAAACCCTTTTTCTGCCGATAACACCACAGTCTTCCCTATTCTCAGGCTCACTTTCCTTCATCAGAGGCTCCTGGTTTCTGGTGTAACGATTCCAACAAAAGTATCTCTTTTTATTCCTTTAAACCATTGCATTTTCCCTGTGCTTTCTCCATCTGTTCCCCACACCCATCGCTCCCCCCACCACGACCACCAACCCATAAACTTGCATATCAAAGAAACAGTCTCTACTTCAGGCACAGAGAAAAACAGCTTTGAGCGAAGTGCACAGACACGACTATTGAGCCCCACTGAGAAAATGCATCCCTCCAAACAGAGTGTGTGTGCTCTTGCCAGCCCACGCAGCTGATGTGCAACTGCCTTTGGATCTATGCCCTTCCCCAATGCTGAAACGATGCTCTGGAGACAGCAGCTAATTACTTGGTAATAGCATCAAAAGCTGGAGCTGTGAAATAAAGGTGTCTATACCAAGAGGGTAAAAAATGCACTATCTCTGGAGGATAGGGGCGTTTAATACCAGTAGATATTATTGCAATAATTTGTTTCCATTAACTATTTTAAGGCTTTCTTTAATGTCCTTTTACACAACTAGGACAATATGCAAGGGCTTCACCTAAATGAGAATCACGTCTTTTTACTCTTGGCTCTGCCCTCCACCCACTCTTATCAATGTCATTGACTTTCACTGCTCAGTTGGGTGGGATGTCACAACAAATTAAGCCCTGCACACCTAAAATAAAGGTCTTTCAAAGTCTGGAAAGCTTTACAGAGCTCTACAGCAAGATAACCCACTTGTCACCCAAGTCCTCATGCATTGCTTCATGACCCAGAAGGCTTCAATTTATGCCCTTTGTGGAGTTTCGTAACCTGCTGTGCTGCATATCCTGCTCTCCTTCGGTTCAAGTGGTAACCCTGTTGGCTTTAGTGGGGTCGTACTGGGCCACTATTAAAGTAGCCGTTGCCAGTCCTGTGCACACAGTGCGTCCTGAGAAAGCGTGAGTGCCCATGCAAGGGAGGGCCAATGCTCTGGACTGGGACTAAGTCCCTCAAAGTCAACAGAAGTAAACCTGTGAGGTAAATCAGCAGTAAACAGAGGATGGTCAGACCACAAAGGAGTTCCTTATTCCTCAATTCCTTCTTTAAAAACGATTCCTAGGAAAGGCAAAGCAAAGACACCTTATGGAAAACCAGCTTAAAAAAGTAAGAGTCCAAATGAACATGAACTACAGGCACACATCTTCATGGAAAAGGAAGTGAGAATGCTTCACATTGCACTGCTTCACACAGAAACCAGTATCTGTGTGACGGGACATCTAAGGCTAACAGCAGCAACCATCAAAATTTTAACTAGCACTGGCTGAAAAACATCATATTCCTGTCTCCTGCAGGGGAAGCGGGTAGAACAAAACAAGATTTCAAAAATGCTTACTTCCATTCAATTTGGGGCCAAAAAGTTATAAATTCTGACGTTTTTGCAAAACTATATACTCAGAGCGATTTACTTCAATCAAAGCCATAACATAAAGTCAAAAGGAAGAATGTTGACTTGATTAAAACAGTTCAGCCGTATTACTTGAAAATGTTGATGAAACCAGTGTGTTCCCACAGAAGATCTACACATTTTAAATGTGCAACTTCTTTAAATTAAGAGGAGTATTTTATTGGGAGATTCTTTTTCCAGATGGTTTCATTTCAGTGCTGAACCAGAAAGCTTATTCTAGGTAAGCAGAGGTGACAGGAGGCACTTTCCTTCAAAGACTTCACATGAACACCATCTTTCTGTGTGAAGGTTGCCCCAGAGACGGCAGAACAACTGCAGAAGGTGTGCATGTGTGGAAGAGATACTGCAGAATCAAGAGCATTCTTTCAAATGTTCACTGAATAAAAAAAGGCAGCCATTTATAAACAAAAAGCAATAAATAGAATAAATTCAGCCCACTGCAGAGGACAACACCTGCATGAGAAACCACTGACTTCCAGCTTTGAAGATGCACCTGCGATTTAACCAGCTGCAGATCCCTGCAAACAGGTTTAGACAGAACAATTCTTTTCGCTGTCCTACCTCTCAATTCCTCACTAAATTGCCCTTTTCGAGGATGGTAAAAACAGAAATGCTGTTTTGATATACATTTTCTCCTTTTGAACAGTGTGTGGGGCCAGATGCAAGCCTGATGTGAAAGCAGAAGGTGGCAGACATCTGTGCGATCCCTCCTGTGCCCCATACTGGGAGCACGCTCCCTGCTGGGTGCAACTGTGGGGGTTAGCCACTTGGTTTGTCCATTAATCTACACCCAGGTTTCATGCGTACAAAGAAGCCTGTCTATGCACTAAGCTGTGGGAAAGCAATTGCAGTAGTGGCACTCACCAGCTGTGCACAAAGCAAGTTCATCAACCCACAGCAATGCTATGAACGGTTGTCCTGGGCTCCCGGTGCTACCCAGTCCAAACTGGCGCTCCAGGCTCAGGCTGTACATGACCAGGGACCAAACACAGGCCTGGTCTGTGATGTTGAATCTCTTCTCTATCACACTGGTGAAAGCATTGCAGAAAGCACAGTAGTAGGCTGAAGCGCATGTGCACACCCACAATGGTAACAACAAGGCTAACGTATTTCACCAGTCTGTGTGTTTTAGCACCTCTCCCCAGCCAGAACTCTCTGGTCTGCTGCAGCTGCCAGCAGCTCCTAAATGGCTGCGGTCATAGTTTAGACTAAGGGAGGAAGAAGGGAGGGGACGGAAGGAAATATCAATTTAAAAACAATCCCTTTTAAATGCAAGAGAAAATGGAAATTTGTGAGAGATCTTTCTTGTACGAAAAACAGAAAAAACCCTAAGCCCGGTAAGTCCTGCCTCGGCTGTGCCAGCCAGTGGATTAGCTCTTCCTTTCACACCCTCTCAATCCGGAAACTTGTGATCTCATCAAGCGCTGGAAGGGCTTGCTGCTGGCTGCTCCCAGCCCATCGCGCTAGCAGAGGTAACTAAAGTGCTATTCACCAGACAGATGAATGAAAAGTGGAGCAGGGTTTCCTTTACTGCTCTTATGCCATATACAGTGCACAGAGCCTGTCATTTCTGCCAGCTAATTAATGAAATCTGAGATGAGCTGAAGCCACCCTTCTCATTCGGGGCACTTGGGTTGGGGAGAAAGAGAAGAGGGGTAGGATAAATGCCAGTGTAAATCCAGATTCAATGAGCTGCTTTTTCTTATCGAAAGTAAAGCACGAGGTGCTTAGTCACTTCAGTGTTGTCAACACTCCAGTTCTTGGCAAAACCAGCCTGTTTTCAGAAGTCATAGCTTTTGCAGACAGTTTTCCTCAGCTTTATTTTCAATAAGAAATCAGTTACCATGAACCCCCTTTTCATGGAAAAGCTTAAAAAATGGACATTTGGGAGTCTGGAGGATCATTACGTAATTCAACAGAGAACTCAAGAGTGGGACAAACAAGGAGCAAGCAGCATGGGATCAAAACTCACGCAGTTTCCCAAAAGTGGCTCCGATAAGACCTCCCTTCCCAGCAGAAGCGCCCCTGGCCAGAGATGCTCCCGACGCTCTCCAGGACATTCCCCATGCTCAAATCCAAACAGGAACCTGACACGCTGCAGTAATGGAAAAGCATCACCCAAGGTATTTCAGCTGAAGTAGCCAAGCATTAGCAATAGTGACCAGGCAGCTCTGGGACGTATTCTTCCAGAATGTGCAGCTTTTGAAGCCATTTTTGAAGTCCTGGAGAGTGAAGGCAGCCTTTTTCCAAGTGAATGATAGGGCAGAGCTGAGGAGGGGAGTATCATGTCTTGGGTCTATTGTGTCAGTGCTCCCCCTCACCCCAGACCAGTCCAAAATAACGGGGCAGGTCCTTGGCCCACTGAAGAGTGAAATTCCGTGTCATTGGGAGTCGCCGCTGCAGCAGATCCAAAGTGACTCAGTGGGAGGATGGCAGCTGCAGAGGAGCGAGAGGGAAACGACTCACATGGGGGAAAGGAGGTGAAGAGAAACACTGTCCCGCCCAGTGCACGTGGCTGGTCCTCGTCCCAGCTCTGACACGCCGGCAACGGAGAGCGCAGCAAAGGGGCTGTGCGTGGATGGCGGGACTAGAGCAGCCGAAACATGCCAAGCGCACTGCCACGGAGTCTGTCAAACCAGCTAAGATTCAGTTTCCCTCAGGAAGATGCAAGTGCAGTCTCCATGCAGAGGAGGCTCAGCATGTACTTGCAGCCAGGCCAGGGTCATGCAGCTCTGCTGCAGAAGGAGCCTAACTCTTTCTTTTTAGTGAAAATAAATGTGTTATCGATATACTTTGGGTTTTTTTTACATCACCAAGTTTCAGGTAACTGTATATGCACCTCAAAAACACAATTAAATAATCCAGCTATTTCCACGACAGCCAAAAAAGTCTGGGAAAAGATTAAAGCAAACTCAGCAACGGCCATTCAAAAACGTTTCCCA
Organism: Mycteria americana; assembly: GCF_035582795.1. Taxonomy (NCBI): domain Eukaryota; kingdom Metazoa; phylum Chordata; class Aves; order Ciconiiformes; family Ciconiidae; genus Mycteria; species Mycteria americana. The sequence goes on from NC_134375.1 coordinate 2,544,635, forward strand.
AGGCACAGCCAACACAAACTTGTCAAAGCTCATAAGTTATGAACTAATTTGCACAGAGAGAGCTCTTTTGGCAGCAGGCAGGCAGAGCGTGTCCCTCAGCTCCACAGCACCTCGAGCAGCCGCACACTTGTGGAGACAGGCTCAGGAGATGTGGCAGCACAGCTCCAGGGGTGGCCCTGCCCCAGGTGCCATCACCAGCACCAGTTCAACGCTCTGGGCTCAGGTGAACACTGTAAATACCGGGAGCTGCTCTGATGACTGAAGGAAAGAATTTTTTCTCATTTACTTGAAAAAAAAAAAAAAAAGCTGAACTCCTCCCTTCTGTCTCAGGAAGAAACAAATCCCTAGTTTCCACAGTGCTCCCCATTATTTAGATACTTTTTTGTGAGAAACTGTAACTCAAGCAGAACATACTCCTATACGGTCTCATAAGCGTGCTCCTCAAAAAGCATTATTTCGAGGTCCTGGATTACATTTCTCTCTCTCCTTCTTTCTTTCCCTAATCTTTCTCCAGGATACTCCAGTCCTCTGCCCCTTCCCAGTGTTTCACAGAGCTCACATATTTGCAGGGCTGCTGCTGGCTCTCACCAAGATAAAAAACACGCTGCAACCTCAAGGACAGCGGCATGCAAAATCTGAGCATCTCATTTCCACTCCCTCTGCGATCCCCTCTCCCTATTTCTTCTTTCCTCAGTGAAACGACTATGATGCTACTTAGAACCTTCTGTAAGCAACAGATTCAAGCTTTGGGTTGGTTTGTTTTCTTAATCCAGTCTTCTATTATGCACAAGTCCTGCCAGGACTTTGAACCCCACTGCCCTAAGCAGTGACAGTCAGCAATACAGATCTCCTTTTGTTGGGAAAAATGTTGGTTGGAGCATCTGGGCATTAAAGAGAAGCACACCTGGGTACCATCTACCTATCTGAGGCAGCCCCTTTGGAACAGTTGAAAATGAAAATTCCCCGTCCTAAAATACAAACTAGGCAAAAGAAAGCATACTATTTAACTGACAGCTTAGCAAGTGGCCTTTCCTGCCCTGTGCCAATTTGGAAATAATTAACAACTGTTTTCATTGAGGGGAGACTGAAGGGAACCGCAACACAGTTTTCCACAGTCTACCTGTGAGGCAAAACTGCTCACCAGCCAGAGGAGCGGCGGTTCCTCCACTGCCTGAACTTCAACCTCAAAATTGAAGAATTTGATTTGAGACTCTCCAGAGTAACTCAGAGGGGTTTGCTTCAGTCTGCCAATTAATTCCAAATGAGTGTCAAAACAAAATGTCAATACAGTAAGTCTGTAGTAAATAATTTTTCAGTAAATGTATCCTGGCCTTGTCAGTGTCATGATTAATAGGGAAGTTCTATCTGCTGATGAGGTGAAAATAACACATATTGTACAGTGAACATTTTATAGTCTCTTACTAATTTGGCTCACAGTTTTTCCATGACTTTTATACAGAGCTCTGTCAATGTACCCCTTTTGATCCACAACATATACAGTTGCTGTCTACAATCAGGATTTCCCTAGGAGTAGGCTGTGAACTTGACATGTTCCCCTCAAAAGGCACAATGATTTTTCACAATGTAGTGAAATCCCCAGAAGGACCCAAGATCAAACTCTTTCCCTTTATGACTCAACAGGATCCAAATCTGTCCCTCAAGAGAGTAAATGTGCTCTCAGTAACCAACTGTAGCAACAAACCAACTCCTTTCATTAGCTGTACTCCGCTCTGCAGCTGAGAAAATACATCTTCCGCTCCCTCAGCTGCAGAACACACCTAAGCTGAGATTCGCATGACAGTAGGTGAACCTCTGCACACCCACTGTCCTGCCTGTGCTCTGGCTCTTAAATAAATAACACTTGGAGACAGCACACAAGGCCATTGCTGTCACTGTTCCATACAGAGAAGACATTCTCTGCCCTATGCCTCTGGATAAAGTCTGGGGGGGAAAACCGGACAAGATAAAGGTGGATAAAATGCTAGCTCAAATTTACCCATCACAAGCACACCACAGCTCCACCTCATCCTTCAAGAAAATAAGAGTCACTGGGATTGCATTTTCTTTGTTATAGTAAGTGTGCTCAGAATTTTTCATTTACAAAGTTTTCAGCCCTCTGTGTAGCCCTGAGCACATTATTACTGCTGGAATCATCCCAGATTTGCTAGTTCTGCCCTTGACAGTGATCCTGAGAGTTTGCTGTGCTCTAATCTGAACAGAGAGTCTTCCTGTTAGGAGGAAGGGACAAGAATAAGCAGCACAAGAAGAAACAACTGCCCTGACCACTACTTCTACCTATAAAGCTTATCTGGAGTAAGCCTGGCATGAACCAAAATCTTCAAGCTTCACTGCAGGACAGGTTGTGTAGGACCTCTGCTGCCAGAGGCCAGTTTGTGCCTGAACCTGCACACAAGAACCATGGATACAGGAAGAAATAGAGGTGTAAAAACTGCAAGGGTGGATGTACCTCCCATCAGAAACTGGTACCAGTATCACTAAATAGCCATCTCCTTTGCTCTGCCACCGCTCAGTCCCATTTCTTGATTTCCCAATCCTATGGTTTTCTACAAGCCACGAAGAAGGAGAGAGGGTTTTAGAAATCAACTCCGCAAAGACAGGCTGGGTTAAGGATCCAGCCTTGTAATTTTGCATCGAAAAATGTTCAGCTAATTAACCTGGTTGAGTATCTGCCCAGATATTCTTTGGTATAAAGAAAAGGAACTCGGATTTATTTCAGCACTCACATACATGCCCTCTCTCCACCCACGCCATGAGACAATGGACTGCAGACAGAGCATATCTGTAGCAAGTGCACTGGATGTACCATGAGGCATATTGCCAATTATAAATTAATGAAGTCCAGAAAAAGCAACAGTGATCATTCCTCAGGAACAGTTTCATCTCATATGGTGACAAAAGAAATCCCCTATCAGGGTTATTATATATACCAATTAAATTCTTTAGCTAAAGCAAAAAATTATTATTTTAATGGAGGAAAAACTAGAACATTTGGTTAAAATGTTCTCACAGAAATGTTAATTACCACAGGCATTAAACAAATGGAAATCAAAGCCTACCATTTGTTGAGCACTTTGAAAAGTTTTAATGCAAAAAATATGCTGGAAAGAAACCTTCAATTTTTCCTCATGAATGAAAGCAAATCCCTGTAAATGAAGCTACATCTATCATGCTGCTAATCAGTCAGCAGCCGCAGATGTAATCCATCAATCAAAACTGTTCCTGCACAAACTTTCCATAAAAGATAATGGAATTAATTTGGTTTGTTGGATACCAAAATGTGAAAAGATGCCTGCTCTGCTATTTCATCTCAGAGCCTATCATTCAGAGACAACAATAATGCCAGATGTAACTAATAGAAGTTACCCGTGCAATACCTCCCATCTTCCACCCTGTGTTTATTCTTCACTGATCCTCAAAGACTGAAGAGTTGTGTAAAAGAAGTTGAGAGTTGCTGTGTGACTCCCATTTTTGGAAAGTAAACTATTCTGCACTTTACTGGCTGGGCATGAGGCTGAGGAAGGTTTTGCTCCTTGGCGGCCAGTGAGTCCTTAAGGTGATGTGACACAAGCAGGTCAGGGTCCCATACAACCAGCACACACACAGTGCCTGGGACCTTTTATGATATCTGCTGTAGCACACAATTATATGAACTAAACTTGATGCTGACCAGGAAGATGTCTAGCTCCTACAGACAGGCAGATTCAGTACTCTGCCAGAGATGATCTGGTGGATAGCGCTTTGAGCCCTATTTATCCTTCAAGAGATGCCAAGGACAGCAATGCTACCTCATTTACTGAAGATTAAAATGTAGAGAAGTGTTTCAGAGGAAGCATCGTACTAGATGTTGGAGAAGTCTGGTTTGTTTCTTCAGTGATGAGACCTGTTCTCTTGTGGGCATCAAATTTATTTATAACCAACCTGAAATAGATTTAAAGCTATTTAGAGATGGTCATAAAATGAAAGCGCTGACTGGTACTTTGAAACTCATACAAGCAAAATATCTAGTATTAATTACTCCTGAAAGGTTTCAACATAAACAGATATAGAAACATATAAATACACATATTTCTTGTACTCTCCTGGCACGTTTTTGCTCTCTAAGGAAGGTGAAGGTAACGCAGAACCCTTTTGTCTGCTGGAACCCCGGATCCTGAACTCCTTCCATTGATTTCAGTAACTTCGGACCAGATCCAAATTGTCCAAGGTGTAACCTTGACTGGGAGGATAATTGCCTGGAGATAGGAGCACTGGTTTTTTCTGTATACTGTACAGAATCTCAACTGACATACTCAGTGATCACAAACAGATAGTTCGCTATATGTCTAAATACATTTAGACAACTTCTGCCCTCAGATGCACGTATGTAGTTCTTCTGTTCATAATGATTTGTGGTTCTGTACCATATTTACCCTACAAACCAGAATGATATTAGAAGAGCAAGTCTTGTTTACTTTGTGAGTTATACATTACATTTCCTATTACCACAGGAAGCTAGTATGGTCTGCTGTGTAAATATGCAACCCATATTCCTGAACATTTTAAGTTATTGATCATCAGCAAATACAAGTAAAACCACGATAACTTGCAATTAAAGGCAGAACATTCAAAATTAGAAAACGTGGCAATCCAGAAACACTGATACTGCAAAATCTGGCTTAGTTCTAATGGGGAACATACTATGTTTTTTAAGATATCTAACAAAACGGAAATCTTACTTTAACTGCTGCCCAGAAGGGAACAGGTCTCACCACTGAAGAAACCAACCAGACTCCTCCAACATTTATATGAAAAAGGCAGCTCCTTTCAAGTACACTGAGAAGTAAGCTAGCCCCATATTCTCGTATAAAATTTTGGGGAAATGAAAACATTGATATAAACTTTGCTTTTCACATCAGGCCACACCCAGGTATTCCTCCAATGCTGGAGAGAGAATCCAGAGCAATCAACTGATGAGCATGCTATTTTTGCATTAAATTATGTACATGCAGGTACTCCCACTAACATAAAATGCTGATTGAATATATTTTATATGTTACCTTATAGAAGTGCATGTGATTTAAAGGACAAGGATACTTCTTTTCCTTTCACAACATCTTGTTTTTGTTGAACACACTAATGAAACATTAAATTGAGTCTGATTTTCATTACAATGAACAATACTCCAAGAAGGTGGTATTGACTAGTGAGCACAATTTGTTTGGTCTTGGTACAGTAAAATACATATATATGTTTTGGTCAATTTTCTCCTGGAAGGGAAGGAAGCTATTTTATTTTCCAGCTGAAGAAATCCTACAACTGTAAAGATGATTTACGCAACCAGAAAGAAATCATTAATACAACGGAAGAAGAATGAGCTGATACTCCCTCCCTCCACGCTCATTATGCACAGTCTAGCACATGACTGGCAAGAAAAATTAAGATGACAAAGTCACTAATATGCAAAAGATGAAGTCTTCCAAAATCACAGGACATTTGGTATTAAAAAAAACCCAACAAACAACCCACCAAGGAAAGTAAACCCAAATGATTACGACCACAACATACCCTTCAGATTGAAAGGAGAGGTGTTCCTGCTTTCCAGCCTACTCTCAAATTCCTCTGTTAGTGCTTCCACAAATGCAGCCCCGAGGCCGGGCTAACACGCAGCCGTCCGGCAGAAAGAGGCACCTGCAGAGAGCCTTCCTGTGGCACGACCCTGCCTCACCCCAGGATGATTTTAAACACTTTGGCAGCCCAGTCAGACGTTCACACCCAGCTGACTCATTTTGGAGGCTGGGAGAGGGAAGATTTTCACCAGATTTCCAATAATATAAAGGTACTACAACTTTGCAGAACGACTTCTAAAAGCAAGTTGCTGATACAGTGATCTTGGGTATTCAAAGCACAAAGAACAACAGAACAAAGGGAACCATGCATATAAATTGTCTAAAGATCACAGGTTCAGTTTAACTTCAGTTTTCTAGAGGTTAGCTCACCGATGAAGCTTCCTCTACAGTCAGTGGAAAGGTGGGTAAAACTTCAGAGGGCAATTAATATCACTGATAATCGGTTTTACGATGGATGGATTGCCCCCTAGATGTGCGCTTGTCTTTATGCACCATACGGGAACTTTACATGATTAATCACCTTATTTTTCAGGTAGATAAAGCTGAAGAGCCTGTGATTTTTCAATTTGCAAAGGAGAACTCTATGGCAAATATGAATAAAATTTATAGAATTGTAAGAAGGAAAGATAAACTGAAAGGAATATTCATTCACCAAATGTGGACCAGAAGTGCAGAGGCCAATGAGAAGAAAGCAAGCATTCCCCAGGAGGCCAGCTGGAAGAACTTCAGCAGAGCTCTGAAAAATGATGGATTCCATCATCCTGGCAGTTCGTGGTCATTTAGAAGAATGGAGAAAGTGGTGCAACTTCTCACAATTCTGCCAATCCTCTTTTTGTCTTGCAAGACTAACTTTTATGGAGGGTGCAAGATGTGCATCACGATGGAGATGTTCCGCTCAGTTTTGTAGGGTTAGCTACTTTATACATTGACAGGATAAAGACTGTCAGGATCTGGGTCTTCATTGCTTCCACGCTATTGTCAGAGAGCCAAAGCTCTATAAATCAAATAAGACAGAACTTTATTGCATGGAGACAAGATGAAGACATAGCCAATCTATCTGATAAGAAATGTAACATACTCTTGTTATACACAGACTACTGTCGCTATATATTGACCATGTTATATAGTGACCACTGCCTTCCAAGTCCTGATGTATAAGATTTCCCATTTGAGATGTTTAGCCAAAATAAATGTTCACCTTTAAAATAATGTTAAGCAATAGCTTTCCATGTTACCTTTCAATGCATACTACCACCTCAGCCTAGAGGCACTGTTTTTCCTTCAGTAGAGAATTTCAAGTTGCTTGACTCTACCCTATTTATTCTACACAAATGCTATTCCTTTCATACAGATGGATATGATCTGTAGAAGACCTGGAACATTTTATCCCATAGCAAAACTCATTCAAAAGTACCATCTGTTCTTCCTGCAGGGGCACAGTAATGCCAGAAACTGTTTAACATTCCATAAATTAAGACCATATAATGGATAGCTCATTGTTAAAGTGAAGCAAGGAATTGTTTGGAACCTGATGACAGACATTTTGCTGGGATTTTGCCTTAAAAATAGTAGCCAATGTATTATTTTTGGTTTGCTGCTTTAAAAACTTCACATACAACATTAAACAGCAAAGGCATGTCACAATCTAGACCATCTTAATGCCTGGCTTTATCCCCACTTCCATCAGTGTCAGCAGGGTCCTTTCTAATAACTTCAGGGGGAGGCTTGGACTGGGCCAATGGGTTAGAACAGATTCAATGAAAAAACAAATTCTGTTCTCATTTACCCTGGTATGTGTTTGTTGTATCTGCATGATATACTTCCTAAGAGAACAGAATTCAACCTTCAAGTTTAAGAGCCATTAAAATATGTCTTATTTTATAGATGTTACACTAATATATTACACTCACACACACATACACACACAGCTCCCTGCCCCCCCCCCCCTTTCACTTATTGATAAGAAACCCTAGCCAGAAATGAACTGCCATTTGCTATTCCTTTCTACATCCAAATGCCAAGACATGCAGATGTTTAATCAATAAAAAGGCTGGACATAAAATCCTGCTATGAGTATGTATCATTTCAGTCAACATTAAACCAGCCTTCATTTGCTATTCACACAGAGAAACCACAGATTAAAAAAAAAGTCTACAACAAAAAAATAAAACACGCACAAAAGAAATCAATAGTGCTTAATTGGAAAAAAATGGCACTATAAAATCCTCCACCCAAGAGTGGGACTCAAGTGGCACTCTGCCCGGTTCTCTGGGCTTCCTGGGGACAAGCAGTCCTCCTAACATGCAACTCTTGTCACACGCGCCGGGAGCTGCGTGTGAGCTGTGCTCCAGCAGCTCAATGCAAAAGTTACACTTCTTAAATCAGAAAACTACTATATACTGGTGTGTTTCAAAACCTGTTAGTGAAACAGATAAGTAGATGACACTTACACGCTCTAAGCGACAGGAATTATCATTTAAAAACTGAGCTATTTAAGCCCATAAAGTCGTTACTTAAGACTATGTATGTAAGAGTACACAATTATTATCATCTCGTTGTGAAGCTCTCACATTGCTATAATAAAATTCGCAGAAGCAAAGCACTTTTAGCCCAACCATTACTATTCGCGGAGACAATGCATATATTTTTCCATCACATCAGATCCTGCGTGGTGGGGGAAGGGCAGGAGTGGTGGGGAGGGGGAAATGCAACTTGAGAAGTGGTAAGTGTGTCAAAATCTAAATTACTTGGAGATATTTTGCAGCACAATCATCCTTTATGCTTGTGCAGCTCGGCTCATATGGCTCACATTCAGCCTGTCACACTGAATCATTGCTACTTCTTGACTTACATTAACAAAAACAAACCTAACTTTCGCTTCAGTATGTGAGGTAAAATGCTCTCTGAATTCCCAGTCAAAAGGCCAGAAGCGGCATTAAAAATAACTGGTTTTGTAAGCAGCTCAATTCTGAGGAGAAGATAAAAAAAAGTCCGTGAAGATCTGACTAATAGCACACACATACGTGTTGCTTATGGAGTATTTTGCAAAAAAAATCCGTACTGCAAAAAGCTTTGTCCACGAGCAGAGTAGACACAGCTTTAGCAGTCTTAACTAACAAAGCAAATCCGCCCCTATCTACTCAAGTCTTTAAACTGTATCAAACAGAAGATATTTAACAAGAGCTTTAGAGTCTGATGAACACTTAGAAAGTAAACCTGGAAAACAGAATACAAACTCAAAGAGAAACACAGCCAGATACAATCTTTGCAACCAGCAGAACACAAGGCACAAAGCAAAGCCAGCACTCAAACAAAGTTATTTTACACTTCTCCCAGTAAATTCGCAACAAACATCCAGTTAGGAAGGATTTCTGCTGACCTGTGGATGTGCAGCAATGCAGATGCAGTGAGTTTTCCTATCACCTTTTGTTCCCAGCCATGTCAGCTGTGCTCTGCTCCAAGTGCTGCTCACACTCCCAAATCCCCTTTTCCAGCTCTATCTTAGGAACTGCCCAGATTTTGTAGTGTAATCTGAGCAGGGAAGTACCATGTGCCTATGATATGGTTAATTCACTTTTTACCCCCCGCAACGCCTAAGGAAGTTGCTTCGCATTTCAAAGCCGTGCCTGCAGCCGCCTGACCCAGGTACAGCCAGGGCAGCACTGGGGCTGCCTCCTCCACCCAAATGGGGCTGTTAAACAGCTCATTCCCACCTACCAAACCCTGGGATGGGGGATTCACTGGGCCACTGAGGTCCTTGTCTCCCTTTCCCCGGGGTGCCCAGTGCAGAGGGGACCATAGCCCCCCACACCAAAGGGAGCCAGCTCTCTTTGCTCAGGGCCACCACCACAGTGCCGGGGCCATTGCCATCCCCATGGCCAATACCAAGGCCCTCCACAGAGATAGCTCCAGTAAGGCCCAGTGAGGCCCCTCAAGACCCAGCGAAGCCTAGGCATCTGGTCCAGGATCCTTGGCAACAAAGACGTTGGGCTGCAAGACTCCCATCCATTCCTCTGCAGTGCTGCCATCAGCTATGCGAGAAACAATCTCAGTTTCTTCTGTTAACAGAAGAAACCTTTCTACTACAAAAAAAAAGCACCTCTAAACTTTCTTCTATTAATTCTTCTGTTAATACTCTTCTATTATTATGAAACTATTTCTGTTTTGTATTTGCAATCATCATCATGCTTAATGATGAGAAGACTACACTTCAGAGAAGAAGGAAATGCCTCTTCTTCACAAATTCTGCATAGGGAAGAGTTAAACCAGTTGTGAAGCTGCCAAACACGCATACACCAGAGAAGGCACAGAGAAGAAGGGGTAGAGTAGTCCTCAAGTCCTGTCACTCCTGCTCATCCAGCCCCAACCACACCATCAGGTCCTAAGCACCACACACCAAAACCCAGGTGATTAACAACTAGCACTGGTCTGGTGTAGGCTCTTCCTGAATGTTTAGGTCTTGAAATGGGTAAAGCGCAAACTGTCAACGGTTGTGCTATTTCCCAACTTTCTTGAAAGCAAATTCCATGTAATCCCAATGTCAACATTGTCAATGTCTCAAACACTGCTAAATCGAATTACACAGAGAGACTGAAGGAGCCCCACTTGGCAAAGAAATGGGAGGTTTCTATTACTCTCTCTGCCAACCCTAGGCAGATGGGGGGAGCAGCTATAGCTGCTTTTAAACAGCTGAGAAAGGGCCCCTAAAAGAGATTACAGGGGAGCAACAGCCAGGGATCTTGGAAAACAAAGGACCTAAGACGCAAAGATGGCAGAAAATAAAAAAGCTTTGGGGGAACTTTAACTCTTGGCCAGAAGAAGGCAAAGCAATTTAATGTAGGGAACCTTCTTTTTAAATTGTTGGCCTTGGAACACCAACAAATACCTTGTGTGGGATTTCTAATGATCGCATTATGCATCTATGGAGTTTCCCTTTCTTCAAACTCTACACCTTTGGATAAACCAAAAGGTGCTAGTTGTATCTTCCCTGTTGCATACTTAACTAAAACCAGTTATGTTTTAAATCAGCATGTGTGTAAGGTAAAACTTGAAATAATGTACTATATAGGACTATTTCAGAGAAAAATATACATTCTTCAATGATGAATTCAAGATCTCAGCTCAGAAATTTGATCTTGATTAGTTATAATGATAATTGCTTACAAAAACGTAACAAAAAGGAAGTGAAGTCATCTCAAAGGTTAGGAATTACGGCCAACAGACATCTCTCTTGCTGGCTGTCTGCATTCATGTCCGCAACTTGTACCTCTGCCAGGCACAGGCATCATCTCCGTTGCTCCCTGGGCAGTGCTCCGTGGTCCTCGCCCCAGTAACATGGGACTCTACACTCCCCCATCCCTGATTCATGCTGGTGACCCCTCTGATTTCTGTGCACCTCAAACCCTCCAGGTCAGGGCCAGGTGGCGAGGGCTGCACAGCTAGGGCAGGTCACAGCCAACTGCAGGAAGCCAGCTCTTCACTGCTTAATTTCATTAGCCTGTAGAACAGGCTATAATTTGCTGAAATGATGATTAATCAAATCTTATTTTTCTCTAAGGCAGTTAATGAACAGCCAATTAAGTGTCCCAGTAATTCTGAAATAACAAAGGAATACTCTCCTAGTGACAACTAGCAGCTACTTAACAGCACAAGCTAGCATCACAGTAAAAGCCAGCCTGGCTGAAAGACTGGAAGATATGCGACTAGGAGGTCCTTTCACCCATATCACCCCAAAGCCACCATTTTTTTTTATGCCTCTGACAGTCCCTTAGACCTCAGAGGCCACTGTGCAGGCGCCGCGTGTGCCACATGTGGGTGCACCACCACCTCCCCCCTCACTGCTTGCTCCCACGGCTTTGCTCTTTCTTGTTGCACCCCGGGGTGCAGGCACCCCCCTTCCCAGCTGCAGCTCTGCAGAGAGAACCAACCACTGCCTCCAGCCCATCCCCTGTGCCCATTACTGCTCCTCAGGCCTGTAACAGCGTGGAGGGCCAGGGAGCACTCGCAGTGCTGCACAGCCAGGGGACAGGTAACGCTGGCTGGGACGCCCGGGAGAGAGGGCAGCACACCGCTACGGCAGCCCAACATCCAGCTGGAAGAGCCTGGGCATCCACAGCCTGCAAGTTCAGTAGGGCAGCGACTGCCTGCCTTGCAGTTCAGTTCATATCTTTTCCAGAGTCCAAACCAATCCATGAGAGCTTAATTTTGATCATATAAATCAGGATAAGATATATAAACACAACTTAGTACAGTACCCAAAAAGCAAGGAATGACATTTTTAAAAGAATCCATAATCATGTTTTTTTGAAGTATTTCTTCAGTGGGAATTGTGCTGGAGCAAAGAATGCAAAACTCAGAAGCTTCCAAGAGAGGGTCATGTGAAATTACTCTATTTGGAGATTTTTCCAGATCACTAACGATTTGATTCTGAATGCATTTGTAAGAATCTGCCAACAAAGAAATTTTCACCATCAAAAGAGGCAATTTTTTGCAGTTTGTAACTGTTCTTTTTTTCAGGTTTCAAAAAATGATTTTGTAGAGAACTTAGGCCATTTCTGTAGAAACTTCTGCAATCTACAGTGACATTGCAGATTTTTTCAAATAAAAAACAAACCTCCCAAAAAAGAACAAAGAACAGCCTTTGTTTCAGACAAAGAATTTCAGGAGAAACCACAAAATGTTCAAGAAAAACATTAAACATTTGATTTTTCCACCCATTTTGCCAGCAGCCTAAGTTTTCCCATAGTTCTAATACCAGTGTCAATACGGAGGGGAGGGGAGGTAGGTCAGAGGGACTACGCTCACGCCGCAACTTAAAATCTGTGCTAATTGAATGAGGATGAAAATAGGGTGTGATTTGCAGAAAGCATTTTTCTTCTTTAACTTTTCTTTTAATGAGGAAACGAGACCTACTTAATTTACCCATCAGGGAAAAAATGCCATTGAAAAACAACTAGAAGTTGTTCCTAGCATTATCACATAAATCCTGGGCTCTGCTCCTGCCCAAGTGCTTGCCTGGGAACACCTAGCTCTGCACCCCATCCTAGTGACTAATATGAGCGTCATGGGCTTTGCGCTCTCAGGGCTAGGGCCCAAACACAAGGATGTTGCCGATGGCAGACACTATTTAGTCTCTTTAAATGAGTTTTAGAGAAAAGCAGGCTTAAAAAGAAATAGAAACATTTCATTTCAAACCCAGTGAAGATTATTTTAGTTAAAACACGCACATGCTTGCCTGACACACTTCACTGCCCAGTTTGGTGTTTTTTTCCAGTGCAAAGATATATCACAATCATGGCAGCACCTGGAACCTTAGTTGCATGTTAGAGTACCACAGTGCCCAGCACTGTGCTATTTCCAGCCTCAGAGACAAGCAACCAAAAACTACAGAAATGTAACCAAGAATTAGAATTAAATATGTGACACTGTCTAGTCTAGAAGTACGCTTCATCTTCATGATAAAGATCATAAAGTGCTAATTTATTTTTTCACTCTTTACAGGAGGAGAGATTTTAGTAAACATAAGTATATATCAGTGAGTTTCCTTTTTGATTACTAGCATCTTAGTTCATTTTATTTAAAAGTAGGAATAAAAGTGATGAACTCAAGTTAACCTGTTTGCCCAGACTGAAGAGACATTATTACATGCTTTTGTTCTTTTACACATCCTAAGTATTCAGACACTTGTAATGCTATGTGTACTATCTCAACACTTTGAGAAGAATGCAAAAATCTTAATAAAAATGAAGAGAGATTGCTTATCATGTGCTCTTGGTATTGAAGTCTGCATTTTAGAAAAACCCACAAATTATTAAAAACACTTTCCACAGGACATCTCCTTCTGGATATGCAAGCAGCCATGCCAGGAACCAAACAGCACGTCAGAAAGCAGACTGCATTGTGGTTTTGCTCTAAAGGTGAACTAATGTTTCAAAGCATACTGCAGTTCCTCTTACTGAGCAGATCCATTTACGCTGTTTACCAATTCGGAACTGAGGGGTAATCCCCCAAATCAATCTGCTCTGTACAGTATCAGATTATATCCTTTCCAAGTGGGTGTCCAAGTTTTATACTTTAATCATACCCAGTCTTTCAAGACCATCAGACGGTATGTTATATTGATTATACGACAGAGCTCCATGCATGAGGCCGATTAGTTTAGAATAGGAAAACATGACATGCTACCAAATGTAAGTGTTCTGGTTATGAAAATTGATCAAGTAAAAAATAAGCCTCAACAGACCTGGTAGAGCCACTGGGCAAGCCTCAGCAGCTCAGTAAGAAAGATGTTCTCCTTCAATAACGAGTTCACTGGACTGTTAGTGAGGCCATGGTGACTATCCCCCCTCTCGGCTGCAGCTGTGCTGGTGGGGAGACCTCCAGCTGCCTGTCCTTACACCCAGCAACAGCTCAGCTCCCTTCAGATGTGGCTGCTTGAGCAGCCTCTCACAGTCCTCCCTAATTCACTTCAGGAAGGAAAGAGACAAACCCAAAAGCCAGCAGGACTATCTTCAATAGTCTAATTAGTGGCTTGAGAAAACCCACTTGCTTTTGCCTAAAGCAAACTAGGAAGTGCTCATGCGAACTATGGAGCCAGCAGATACGTAGACTGCTACCTCCTGCCAAGAGGCAGTGACAGCAGTGGGAGGCAGTGACCGGGCACAGCTGATACCAGGGGAAAAAGTCTGGTAGTGGTCAGAGGGGTGGGATATCTGCACAGATGCCCACCCTTGACCACAGCCTCAAGGGGTTTCAGAAGGTGCAAGCCAGGTCCAATAACTCTGCCCAGTAGAGTTGCTAGCATCTTCTCTGCCAACTACATTAAGAGCCAGTAACACATTCTGCAAAGCAAAAGTATATTAAAAATAAAACAAAATTGGGCTCTGGTATCAAAACTAAAATCTGGCAGCCTGTTCCCATGCAAAATCCATCATGAGTGATACATTTGTGGAGGACAGCTGGAACAAATCCATGACATTTAATGACATGGTAAAAGCAAACAACTTCAAATCATTTGAAATACTACTGTGAATAGATGAAACTTCGCAGCGTTCACATGTTACAATAATTAATCATTTCTAAACACTTGGTTTTAATTCTTTAAAATAAAAAATTATCATTTGCAGAAGTGATCTTTTTTTTTTTCCATTCCAGCCACATATTTAAAGTACCATTCTCCTGTGAAAAGGTTTCAGGCTACACAACACTTCAGAGTTTTAAATGTATTCCGTCTCTCTCCTATCTAAAGATTCATGACACCAGCAAAACAGTACTTTTCCACCTTCCATCTTCTTTTTCAAGTAACCTGGCCTCCACAGCCCAGTGCACAGTACAGAAAAGCAAAAGTCCTAAAAGTTGTTTCTATAAAACAGTTCAAATGGGATTGTCACAGAAACACAGATGAAAAATTGCCTTTTAATTTAAATGGGAATTCAAGTCTCATAGGCATCCTCTCAATCTCTGTCCATGCATGCATGTCCAGTATCATCCTAAATAGTTCACAAATCCTCAGGTAAAAGCACAGGTCTGTCCTTCCATGTGTAAAATAGTCGTTCAATCTGAACCACACAGACACCCTTAAGGAGTTCAGCTGGTCCCACTCCTGATGGCTGCTGCAGAGCACCAGTGACCTGTGAAATTTTCCAGAAAGAACTGTTAATGGGACCTGAGCTAAGAACTGGGGGATAGGTGCCAAGCCGAAATGATTTAGGACAGCATGAACTTGAGTGTAAGGGGCACATCTCAAGCTGATTCTGTCCGACAAACATGGTTAAGTTGATACTGGACAAATGGCTCAGCTCTCATTTAAGTAAAGCCTGAGGGACACCACAGACTGTCTCTCCTGGACATGGCTATAGCAGGAGTTGGCTGAGGACCAGCAGCTGGCTGGTAGTCCCCTACTGCATGTCTGGCAGGAGGGACAGAGAGAACATTCACTGCACTAGTGCAGACTCAGCTAATTTAAGTCAAAAACAAAGGTGGTTTGAGCTAACCTGGCTGACTTTGCAGTGAGGTGGATTAAGAACACCCATAAGACACCTTCTGCCAGCTCTGTTGGGGATATAATCTTTGCTGGTTATATTTTCTACTTCAAAAAGTCATGTATCCATGCCCCAGGAATTGCTTTCTCTCTCTCCCTCCATCACAAGTCTAGACAAAACCACATTAAGAACCTTCTTTGACTATACATGTACAGGTGTAAGGGGTTAGCAGTTACTAAAAAGTTTTGTGGATACAGGAAAAAATGAGCTCTTTGTCTCCAAGGTGTGTTCACTGAATAGAGTCAAGAGTAAAACCCAGAACTGAACTAAAAGAAGCTTCTTCCTAAGGATCAAAAAAAAAAAAAAAGAAATTGCTACCAAAATAGGCACGAAAGAGTCTGTGAGGTGAGAAAGGACACTTTTTAGACCTGCACTTCACAAAAAGGAGTGTATGACATACTTCTTCATGACTTTTTCTCCCCAGGGTCCCCTGAGCCCAGACCACCTCCAGACCACAGAACCAGCGTGGCTGTCCATTGCGCCTGGGGCTGGACATGCAGCTGTACCATGGCGGGACCGCCGGCGCAGAAGCACTTCTCACGCTCCCGTCTCCACCCACATTTCTACAATACCAGATTCCTGGCACTGGTTTGGACAGCTCGGCAGTCATTGCCTGCCTTCATTCATAAAAATGAGACCACACTGATGAAAGCCACAGGCTCTAGCGCACCCAGCAATAAATGTCAGTGACATGTCCCGGTCAAACATTCACTTCCACAGCCACCCCTACGCGGGAAGCCTGGAGGTCACATCTGGACAATGAAGTCAGGGAGAGTTGCATGCGTGGATCAGTGACAGTGCTTAAACTTCTCCCTGATTTTGGATTTGATCCACAGAGTTCATTAGCAAACAAGTCAGACAGGAATGCATGTCTCTCAAAGCAGACCAGGAGATGTAATTAACAGTTTAATTTTCATGAACAATATATTAGGTTTGTAACACACAAGAATGAAAAGGTAACTCAAAGGGTTTGGTCTTGCTCTAATCATGTTCAGCAGAAGAAGGAGTGGATCCAGGCCACAAGTGAGCTGCAATTTCTTCATATCTAAGCAGGATATATGTTTGTTTCAACAGTCTGATTTCTTACAAAAAGACCACAATAACGTAAGCAGGAGAAAACAAACCACTTTTTGGAAAGCCCCTTTCAGAAGTCTCTTTCTTTTAGCTCCCAATCTATATGAACATGGAATCGGAAAAGGACCTCTTGGGATATTAAATCCAGGCCCCTGTTATTTAAAGGCAACATGTCACTTCCAGCAAAAAGAAAGGTTAATATTATGCCAATGAGCTGGAAGGAAATCCAAACTTCTAATGCAAGAGAATGAGGGGAAAAGCTAAACAAAAGTGAATGCATGAGACCATATCACTGTATCAGAGCCTTATTCTAAACACATAGGCTGTTGGTACATCTAAGAGGAGGTAAGAGGCAGAATAATTAAGAGTCAAGGTTCTTTCTGCCACCAGGGATCTGCACACAACTTAGAAAAGAAACACCTCAGCACAGTTCAGTCCTGGGACAGAGGAGGAAGGGGAGCTCCTGGCAGGCGCAGCCCTCTCCTGGGGCAGCGTGAGGCCACCTGACACCATGGTTCCCCCAAGGTCCAAGAAGACATCATGGAAGAGGCAAGCAGCCCCCGGCAGTGGTGGGCCAGCTAGCAGCAGTCTGGTTTCTTCAGGGTATGATGCTGACAAGCCAGACAGCAACTGTAGGAAAGCATGTGCCCACTGTAAGTCTTTCAGCAACCACAAAAATCTCTGGATAATTTAAGGGACACTTCTAGTTTTGCCAGAAGCAGTTAAATCCCACCTCTCACCCACAAACTGGGGAAAGAAACTCCCAGGCATGGAAAAATTCCCAAAGAACAGTTTGAAAGAGAAGACCAACACTGTAAATATTTGTCATCTCCCGGAATAAAGGAAAGAAGGCAGCTGTGAAAGGCATGGTTGGCAGTAGACTTGGTTTGGTTTACACGGGATGCAAAATCTAAGGGCACGAGGATGACAAGGAAGGACAGCCAAGGTACCCTCCATACCCAACAGTCTCCATGCAGGCTTTGAGAACTGAGACCAGATACCAGACACTACAGCAATGAGAGCCATAGGAGCCCTTAGAGGTTCCAACACACACAAAAAAGGCACAAAAAGCATAATTTTTAACATGGAGTGAAAGCAGGTCACAGCCTGGAGATGGGATGTAACTAGGCTCTGCTCCTGCAAATCCAGAGGAACGGACATCCACAGGGCTGGAATGGTTCTGGCAGCGTGGAAATGCCCCAGCACTGTCCCTCCTGTTGTTGAGGAACTGTCCAGCAAAACAAAATATTTCCAAAAAGTGTAATAACAGAGCTGAATACCAACCAGAGAAACAGCATTTGAGAAGGTGCCATCTCCTCACTGCGCTGCTGCTCTACAGCAATCTACCACCAGAGCCAAAAGCCAGGCTGGGATGTCTGATGGGCTTCAACTTGCACGTATGTGGGACTAAAGCTACATGCATGAACACTCCAGTGCAGACTCCTGTGTGCTCACGGGCCTTTTCCAGTGGGTCGACAAATCCTCAGCTACGCTCACCCAACCAGCCCTCAGGTATGGGGGTTGTCGTTGCTCTGGTTTCTTGTCTGGTTTCTTGTCTTTAGTGGAAAAGGTAAAGCTCCAGCCACCACACTGAATTCAACAAATTCTGGCCAGAGCCTTTGCCATGAGAGAGAATACATGGATACAATTAAAATAATACGGCTGTTGAAGGATAAGGAACTGGAAAGGATAAGCACTGGAAAAGGTTTGCCAACACAGTAATGCCAATTAAGGGTGAGATTTTTGGATGATATTTTTATGCCAACACCAGCCCTATTAAGGCTGGTATAACTGTCTTCAAAGTGATTTTGAAGGTCCAGCTGACTCCATTTGAGAAAAGAAGCAGTTAAAAGACCTTTTTTTGGCCTCTATAGGCCCCATTCTGACATTAGGGGAAATTATTTCGTATTAGTTTCATCCATTCCACTAATAAGGGTGTTTTATGTCTAGAAAGCTGTATCTTTCTCAGATAATTTTACACCCATTAACTGTATACCCTAAGCTGTAGTTTTTGTTGTTAAATCACAGTCTAACCAAGTTATAAGTAAAGTCATACTTATGGGATGTGCCCATAGCCTCCCTCTGCAACCAAAAGGACAAGAATGCCTAAAACAAAGATGTCCCATGAAGAGGAGTGGGAAAGGAGAGGATTCAGGTGCTGATGGTCTGTTATGAAACCATAGGGACAGCTACACTCTCGAGCACCACCTCTCTACTCATCACCTACGGGTGCAAAGAAACAAAACTCAGTACTAATATAACTCAGCAATAATAACACCTTTTCCTTCAGTACCGAAGGCTTAGAGAAAAATCTCAATGCCAGTGTGGTGCCAGTAAGCTCAAAGGGCCTTCCTGCAGGTGGTACAGACCATACACCCAACCCTGCCTCCTCTGGCCTCGCTCCCTGTGGGTGGCTCAGCTCTGGGTGGACCGACAGGCTCCAGCACAAGCCTTTGAGTGACAAGGGGAAGAGATAAGGTGAGGAGAGGCGTGGGGACAGAGGACAGGCTGGCTCTCCCTCAAGCCCTGAACCCACCGTGAGCAATTCTGCTGCCAGGGGCTGGCTTTCTCCACCGATCGTGCAAGCCTGGTCCCCCAAATCTCCCCAACACAGCCCCCTGCTCCACTCTGCCAGGGAGGCAGCCGGCGAGAGTTTGCAGCCAGTGCCACTCGCTCCAAGAATCCAAGCTCACCAGCAAAAGCAGTCAGAAAGCACTTCTCTTAGTTATCCCGTGTATTTTCTCCTCTTCCTTTCAAACTTCCCGTTGGTTTTCGTTAAGCTCACACGAGGTGAGCAAGCCTGCACAACTTGGAGAACGCGTTTAGGGAACAATTTTGCCAGATTTCCCCCCACCTCCAAATGACATTTGATTTGCAAACACTCCCACCAAACCGCAGGCTGCTCTCGCCTCCACCCAGGGAGTTGTTTTCAATAAAGCAACAGCTCTAAAACATCTACAGCAACTTTTTTTCTTTGACAATTCGCCACTTTCAGAAGAACACAAAAACAAAAAAGGACACAGAGAAGAGAAACAGCGTAAGGAAACATTCGCGTATTTGTCCCAGTAGCCGGGAAAAGGGCTTTGGATCGTGCCCCTGCACCGAGGGGCTGCAGCCGGCTCGCCTCGGCTCCGCTCCGCCCGGGACCGGGACCGGCGGGCGTCCCGGGACCTACCGCTGGGCTCCGCGGGGGCGGCTCAGCGCTGCAGCTCCGCGGAGCGGGGCTCCGGGGGCTGATCCGCGCCCGGGGCTCCGCGCCCGCGCTCCCCGGCCGCTCCGCCACCGCTGCACTTACCGCCCCGCTCCGCGCCGCGCCGCTCCGCTCCGCGGGGGAAGGGGCAAGGGGACCCCGGGAGCCAGAGGGAGGGGCCGGAAAGCTGCGGCGGGGCTGACCGACGGCGCGGGTGTTTGTCTAACCTGACACCGGGGGCTGCTGCCGCCGCACCGCGCTCCGCACCGCGGCCAGCGGCAGCCCGGCCTCAGCGCGGGCCGGGCGGGAGGCGAGTGCCCGCCGCCCCGGGGAGCCCGAGGAGCGGGGCTGGACATCGCGAAACAATGAGATGGGCTGTTTTCTAAGGCTCACGTGGAGGAGAAAAGCCTGCATCCTATTTCCTGGGGTTTCCAATAAAAAAAAAGAAAAGTGGGGGGTGAAAGCCGAGCCCCGTGCCCGCCGTGGGGCGGAGGTGCCTCACGGCCTGGGTTTGCCCAGGCTAAGCCCACTCAGTCAATCAAAGGGGGCTTCAAAATTGTGCTAAGAAGTGCTTTTAATTTTCTTTTCATCCCACTGCTGCTTACTGAGAACTGAGCGGCCCCAAACTTACCTCACCGTAACCCGCCACGGAAGCATTTGGTGATTTTGATCCTAATCTTTACACCGAGAGGCTCCAGTTGTCATATTTATATGACAATAGAGACTGTTAATAGAAACTCATTCTGGTATAAATTAGAGACAAGTCCTTGGGAAGAGCAAAGTCACTGCAGCACTATGTCATCAAGAAAACATCCCTCAGAGAGTCTTAAGAATAACCCCGGGCGCCTTTTCCCTGCCAGGCAGCAGGGACGTGCTTGCAAGCGCAGGGGGCTCACTCCAGCGCCCTGGCCAGGTCACAGGCAGCCTGTCTCGACCTGGATGGGGAGCTCTGGGACCTCTCTTCGGGGAACCAGGCTCAGCTCCCCTCTGCATTTCTGCCCCTTCAGCACAAGCTGTTGCCAGCCCTTAGCCTGGCTGTAGGGCCAGCCCTGAACCTCTGCAACAAGCCTCTGGGGCAGGCAGCACAGGGAGACCCAGCTGGGCTGTTTTCACACTGCAGAGCTCCTCCATCTTCTCAGGCATTTAGTTACGGGAGGAAGGGACCGACCGAACACCCCCTCATATCCAGGCCTCCCTGCTCATCCTGTTTGATGCTCACCAGATCTGTCAGCAGAGGACAGCTCTCCCCAAGCCTGCACGGGAAGGGTCACAGAAGCATGGCACTCAGTGCCCCACCGAGGCTGCCAGTTCAGCATTCAGCAAAATGGCTCCACACCACCAGCCTGCCGCTAGCACAGGCAATGCGGGCAGCTGCCTGGAGCAACCAGCTGATGGATGTAGCAGAGCATCCATGATCTGGCTGCTGGCTTTGCCCTTCCCAGCAACCAAGGGATGGAGCAGCATCTACTGCTGCGGTCAGAGGTGGTGGCTCCCCCACAGCACTTGGTCACCTTCTCCTGTCACTGCCACCTGGGAGAGAGGTTCCTCGTCATGCCCTCCTCCTCCTGCGCTCTCCTCTCCTCCTCATAGCAAATGCAGCTCAGCCCAGTGTGTGACAGTAAAAATGCAACATTATTGAAGAAACTTTTGGGCTGCCTCTGGCACTCTGCAGCTCCCATTCACAGGCAAGTTTGAAATCTGCACAGACACAATGTGCATACAATTAGGGAAAAGTAGCAGTGTAAGAATTTCCATTTCTGAATAATGTGGTATCCTGTCTCTGACACAGCCAAAGCTTGGGAAAGTGGGATTGTCTTATTGTGTGATGTCGCAGTGTGTGTGGGGAGGGGGTTTGCTGCCGATTGCTGCTGGACACCCTCAGGGCGAGACCAACTATACAAAATTATTGTGTAACTTCAGCCAGAGAGAAAAATGCTATTTACTTTGCGAGGAAACAATCAACCCTCCAAAAATGATCCTACACAGTCTTGAATTTCATCCGAAGGAAAAAAGGAAGCATAGAAAGAGCAGAGTACTCTGATTTCTCTCTACCTCTGCAAAGATGTGATGTGAGCATTGCTGCTCTGAAGGTAGCGTTTACAGTCTCCTTAAATCATCTGGTGACAGCCCATGAGTGCCACTTGCTGTCATCCAGCTGCGCTGTGAGCAGATGGGAAGCAGCAGAGCCAGCGGTAACGCTTCATCTGGGCTTTGCACATTAGGTTTGTGGCTGAGCTGGGAGCGAGCCCATGTCTGCCAGCTCCACACCCCGGGGTCTGAGTCACACGTGTTTGAGGAAGACCAGGAGAGACCAATGGAGTCAACCCCAGGACTGTGATAAAACTAAAACAGGAATGACAGGAGACTCCTGAAATCATTCCAGCAGTTTTTGCTGTTAAAACCATGATGGCCTCAGCAAGGCAAAGTCTATAGGTAAATCTCTCATCAGACCAATTGATGCACTTGGAAAATACTTAAGAAGCTTTCAGGCACACAAATCGTTCCTCAGATCTAAGAGGGGGATGCAAGCTGCACCCCTGACTCTGTTAGATCTTCAACATGAGCTTTCCTCTCCCTGAAACACCCATTGACTGTTACCACCATTTTTGCTCCACCAACACAACCAACACAGGCAGAGGCAGCAGGAGATCCCGACAACCAGACCCATTAAAGACAGAAGTGAAAAGTCCTTCTCACCACTTCTACAATAGCATTTCCAATATCCTTACTATGCCCAGAGCTGAACGTGTAGCAATGGGGGGAACTTCAGGAGGAAACATAACCACAGACTCAGTGTTTGTTGGTGCACCTTTAGGAGGGGAGAGGTGCGGGGAAGTCGTGCGCAGGGTCTCAGCCTTGTGTCCAGCAGCTGAGGATTGAGCTGAAGGAGAGCAATGGCACTGTCAGGGTGGATAATTGACACAGGGAGCAGACCCTCCCCTGCTCTGCCAATGATTTCCTGACATACCACTAGGACAAATCAATTCATCCCTATACGTACCAGTGTAAAACTGCAATAATAGATGCAACATAGCTGCAGAGGCCCTTACTATAGAGGACAGAAACTCCTCAGCACAGCAGAGCAAAATGGCTGTTACAGACCTGCCAGCTCAGCTCTGCTACACCTCACCACAACACCACTTACCTGGATAAACTCAGGAAGTCCTAAACCTAAATCAAAAGGTGGAGTCCTGCGCCGGTGGCCTGTCTTCAGGCACTGTTTTTACTCCATTTGCCCAAGTAAAAATATGGCTTAGAAACCGTAGTCTTTTTAACATCATAAGTTCACTTAAAATATTTTGCTTTGACTTCAGGTGACACTGAAGAACTAATACATCCAGGATTTCATGAAGTGAGGCTAAATGGAAATATCCATCATTTCTGAATGAAAGCAAACTGACAAAAAAAATGTTTGGGGACTGAAAGGGTAAGGCAAGCTATGCGAATCAGTACAAGATAGAGAGCGGCCATCATCGTTGGTGGGATTAGCACATACCCACTCAGGGACTAGCTGTGGAAAGCAAAACTAACTCTTTGGAAGTCTGACTTAAGGAGGAAAAAAATCTTCTTTTGGACTTTCATTCAGCCATTTTTTGCATCTCCAACATTTTAGAAACTGAGCTCTGCATTGGGCACCAAAGGGGAGAGGGGTAGCACTGCCTGCTTCCAAGAGACAGGCAGGAAACCTGGACACATAGAGAAGCCTCTGTACATGGTGTAGTTAATCCTAGAGAATTTGACCCACTTAGAAGCAACTGGAGCTCTTCCAAATAAAAGCCCCAAAGAAGAGGAACCAAATCAGGGGCCAGAAAATGTGACATTTTAGAATTCCAGAGCTAACACAAAAAAAGTATTTAGTGTTTCCTAAGCAGCAATTTCTTAATTGCAGACCGGTGGGAACCACACCACCAGTGTCCTCTACCCCTTTTTTTCCTGCCACAGTGAAGTGTAGGAACTCTTTTACCACATCTCTTCTGTGACTCTCTCTTCCACATGGCTGTAGCATTCCGACTTTAAAGTAGTGCTACTCTGGTTGAATAACCACAGAGCAGAGCTGAACAATTGTCAAGTGTGGGCAGACTCAGACTGAAATATTTCCTCACATGTCATCGTCCAACCACAGTTTTTCAGAATTTGGGAAGATGTCACAAAGCAACAGAAAACAATGCCTACTTTGCCAAAGTCAGGCCATTCGACAGCATGCCTTTTATTGCAGTGTACCGTTGAGAAACAGAAGAAATGTATAGCTCACACAGGAAAAGCTTTTAGCAGATGTTGCTGCTTTGAAATACCAGAGGGTCAATGTTCTAACACATTTCAAATGAGAGAAAACTTGCACAATTTATAGACTAGCCTAATCCAAACAAATCAATTACAATGTATGTCTGCCCTGAACCCAGCAGAGAAATGCTCATATTGTTCTAGAGATTTCTGATCACCAGGGCTCACAAAGATCTGCGTGACCTGCATGATTCAATTCTTAACAGTGAAAAGTTAAAGAAACAGCTTACAAGAGAAGATTCCTGCAGTGCTGGATAAATGCAGTATGAGAATTATCTACGTGGACAGTTTAATAGGAGGAAAACAGCATTGCCCTTTCTTTATCATCAGCCAGTTTTTCTGCAGGTATTTGGATAAATTCAGTACTCTGCTACACCCATTCAGTGCCCTTGGAGGAAATAAAGTCGCACATGTGAAACAGAGTAAAGCATAATTCTTCGAGCAAGGGTGCCCTACAGTGACTGGCTCTTAATTTAATGTACTGACAAACCAAGAGCACCTATAAGCAGCATTTGATAAGGTATTCTTTCAGATTCTGACATTTTACTGCAAGTGCCTGAGAAATGTACCCAAATCTAAGATCAAAGGGCTTTTCAAGACAAATAGCAGGAAAATGATCTTTATCTTGGAACCTGACTTGAAACTCTTCCTTGTTCTCAAACTTTTTCACCATCAGTAAGTACGCATCTGAAAGCATGGCTCTCAGAAATGAGCACCCTGGTGCCAGAAAATGTCACCTTGTTGATGAACTTTCGGACCGCAAATGCTACTGGGACAAATCCTCTACCAAGGTGAGCTCTTCCTTTACCCCACAGCCATAGAAAGAGGTACTACATGCCCTCTTCCAGGGCTTGTTACCTTCATTTTTGTCACATGTAAAGTTCCCAAGAAACCCCGGCTAAGCATGTCAGATGCACTTTAGTTTGGACTGATTTCCAATTACGCAGTAGTGGCTCAAATCTGACATCCATACAAATGTGCAGTGAGCAGGCAGAGTTGCATTTTTCCCCAGTCACCCCTCTTGGCATCTCCCATTTCTTCCTGGCCATCCCAGTTCCTCTCACAGGATCTTCTCTACCTGAGCATTTTGCAAGTGAGGAAGTTGAGGATGCAATTGAAACAACAAGTTTCTTTTTATTGTTTTCTTTTTTGAAAGTGTTCAGTATTGACCTCGCAAGTTTTCAAAAAAAAACCAGATGAAGCTTTAGCTCTTTTCATGGTGGATGAGCTGACTAATGCAGACTCTTAAAATCCACTTCAGATTTGCTGCAGCAAATTGCATGCAGGTTGTAAACAAAACAAATATCCAAGATAAGAATGACCACCAACATGCTGCATCATGTGAAGCTACCCTCTGAGTAATGCTTCACATTACAATTCTGAAACATGCTCTTAATTTAGAAAGTATAACAGTATTGAAAAGTCATTTCAACAGAACATTGCAAATATTTAAGGTTGCCAACTAGGACCCAGAGCCCACGGGCTCTTTCTGTGTGGGCTCTTTTTATGTGGGTTTTTGCACCCACATATAGCTCTGCTAACATCAGCAGGGTTCTTTGTGGGTGCAGAGATCTGTCACGACTGCACCCAGCCTGGCCAGATATAGCAGCAGGTAGGATGCAGGAGAGCAGCCAGTGTGAAAGTCAGGATGGCTACAGGTTGCAAGAAGAAAGGAGGCAAGGGGAATTCTGGCAGCTGGACCGTGAGCAGGGCTGAAATGCCCTGCAAAGCTGTGCATGCCGTACATTGCTGTTCTTGTAAAGAGCCACTCCAGTTTTCAAAATCTGGAGTCCCCTTACAATTCTGTCCCATATTGGTGCATGGAACAAATTAATCACAGAATCACAGAATCGTTTAGGTTGGAAAAGACCTTTAAGATCATCGAGTCCAACTGTAAACCTAACACTACCAAGCTCACCACTACACCATGTCCCTAAGCACCTCATCCAAATGTCTTTTAAATACCTCCAGGGATGGCAACTCAACCACTGCCCTGGGCAGCCTGTTCCAGTGCTGGACAACCCTTTCAGTGAAGTAAAATTTCCTCATATCCAGTCTAAACCTCCCCTGGTACAACTTGAGGCCGTTTCCTCTCGTCCTATCACTTGTTACCTGGGAGAAGAGACCGACCCCCACCTCTCTACACCCTCCTTTCAGGGAGTTGTAGAGAGCAGTAAGGTCTCCCCTCAGTCTCCTTTTCTCCAGGCTGAACAACCCCAGTTCCCTCAGCTGCTCCTCATAAGACTTGTACTCTAGGCCCTTCACCAGCTTCATTGCTCTTCGTTGGACATGCAACGTCCAAGACATTGTGTGTCTTGGACATTGTCACAAGACACTCATTTGTCTGAAGAGCACTTACTGACAGAGCAAATAAGTAGCATTGCCCAGAGCTATTCAGAGCAAAGGAGGAATTAAGGATTAGGGCATCTCCCAAAGGACTTTGAGCAACTGGCAGGCAGTAAAACCAGCTGAGGGACTCACAACAAAGTGCCCGTTTGGTAACATTGGACCACTGCTTCTCCAGGTCCAGTCAGGATCCGAGCACAGGGCAGGGGTGCAGAGTGCTCCCAAGGGAGCAGGGCTGCCACGGCTCTGTGCCCTGAGCAGCAGCCCCCAACAGCCACACAGCAAGGAGGAAGGGCCACAGCCACCTGCCAGGGAAGAAGGGATGAAATTGGAGAGGCTGCAAGGGCATGCAGCCAGCCCCAGGCAGCGTGGCAGGGATAACTTTAAGGTCTCCCTTAAGTTTGTGTGGGCTTTTTTTTAATCCCTTGCCCTTTCAGTGCAAGCAAGGACTTGCCAGGCTTTTACCCTGAAGTAAATTGTATCTTCTGTCATTCCTTTACTTAGATATTTAGTTCACATATCTCCCAACTGATGAATTTTACCTGCTCAGCTTCTACTGTCATGAGCTTTTCCCTTTGTGGAAGTATTTCTGCTCCCAGCAGTGTGGTGGCTCATATTTGTATGGCCACCTTAAAATTAATAGTTCTTCCATTTGCTTCCAAGATGAGCACATATCCATCTCCTGCTGTAGTATCTTGTAGCTATCAGAAGGAGCTGCTGCTGCTCGAGTCAGCGTCTTTGCCCATGTGCACACTGCTCGCACCACAGAACTCCCCCAAAATGGCCTATGTGTGTTCACCACGGCACAGACAGCCCTGCAGGCAGGTTCTTGTGCACCCATATGCTCTTGTAAAATCTGGGGTTCACTCCCATGGCCACAACATTAGTTCTCTATGCTTTTTACACACACCAGCCTATGCGGGATTCCCTTCCTTCCTTTCCAAACTATAAATTCATTTTGTCAATATTTAATTCTGGGCCTGAATATTCCCATCTAGATTCCAGTCTCAAGCTTGTCATCCCCGTAACACTCTCCATTACCAACCCAAAATGGGAAGATTGTGTCTTCATCCCCAAAATGAGCGAGGTATGATTTCCATCTGATATTTCTGCATTTCACTGCATGGGAAGTAGAATTTCCCAAGTTTCTGCTTTGCTATCTGGAGTTGCCCACTGCCTTTGCCCACTCCCCAAGTTAGGAGAAACATACAGCCCTTCAAAAGCAGCTAGAATCATAAAGAAGACTACCTCTATCTCATCTCTAGTGCTCACAAATGCAGAGGGAAACACTGTTTAAGCCTTCCACAGTTCTCCACTCTCCAGCACTATCTCAAATCCCAGCAGCACCTTACATCACCTTGTTAACAGGCTGTTGCTTTGTCTCATCTGCTCCAGATACCGGGTGTTGCGCAGTCTTCACATGACTCACACGCAGGAGTCTGTTCTAACCAGCACCTGAATTTTTGCAAGGAGCCTGGAGTAACCCCAGCCACGGTGACACATGAGACTAAGGCAGAGATCACCACTGCTGATGAGAGGTTTCCAGCTCAGCCCACACAGGCAGAGACCTGCTGCCAATGAGTGCAGGTCATCGGCAATAACCTGTGCATTTGGGATGTACAGCATGGTCCCCTTTGACAAAGAAGTGCGTAAACACTTATAATTACTTGACACAGATCATTGTTTTCCTCTGGTGGATGGCTCAAATAAAAATATTTGCGTTGAGGCCAAGAATGCAGGGTCCGAGCCCTATTAACATCCTGTGTTCGTAATAAATACATACTATACAAATAAACCACCCAAATGGCTATTTCCTCAAATGTCACAAAGCTACCTTGTACATAAGTTGCTGTTTGACACTGTCTGCTATCCTGAAGGAGCATGACGGACAATTCCTTGCCATAACACCTTTCAGTAGCTATTATGAGCCATTACCACAAAAGCATCCAAGAAGCTGCCCTCGTCCAGGTGTGGATCCAGGCATGAGGCTGGCAGAGCTGTGCCACACTGCCTACCTCTGTGGGGACAGAGGTGGCACAGGGCTGGTTTTACCACTAAATCTGTCTCTTGATCCCACCAGGTAGTGGTGGCCACCACCAGAATACTCATTTTCAATTTTTTTTCCCCAAGCTATTCCCTAGTAAAAGCATCAACCTCAGGCTTTCAGCCCCTTTTCCACAGAACACTAGCATTATGTTAAAATAAACCGAGTGGGTTAGAAACTAACCTACTGCTATTTAGTATGCAATTGTCATTGCTGATTTCCTTGCTTGTTTTAAAATGCAAATGATCCAAAGAAACAAGTAAAATCGTGTTTTGACTGCTGTGGGGAAATGGGTGACTGTCACCAAGGGCTGGCAGACCATATCTCTCCCCCAGCCAGGAACAAGGCCTCATATTAGAGGCTTCCCAAATTGGATAAGGTGTGGAGCTAATAAAAACTTGAATCAGCCTAGAGACCTGATGATTAAATCTTGGAAAGCTGAAGGCCATGTGAGCTGGTTAGTACTGACTTCTACCGTGATGGATCTCTAACAACATGTGAAAGTTATCATCTAGTGAGGCAAAACATCCCTGTTGTTGGGCAGCACAGACACGCAGCTAGCCAAGTTCTTAGCAAAACCATCTCATGAGCCCCACAGGAACTATGTGGAGATGTCATCCTGCACAAATATACCTAGTTCACACAAAATCATCTCAGTTCAAAGTTAAAAAGTAGTCCCAATGTTACCTGCTCTGGAAAATCCAACTGAGAGTTTCCTTTTCTTTTTTTCCACTGTAGCTGAAACTGCAGCTTTGGAGCTGGATCCATGCAATAGGCATTCCTTTTACAGCACATACTACTTTACTGAATTTATGGATGCTGCTGTGCAGGAAAGTAATGAAGCTGTGATCCTATGTGGCCCTGGTTAATTCATGCTCAAAGGCCAACTCATGATTACCTTGGACATGGTTCTCCTGTTACTACTGAAGGGAATAGATGACCCTATAAAACAGACAGCAGCAACGCCCCTTTCACAGCTGTCTCCAGTTTCTCTCCTGAAATTTGGCTGGGTGTTTTCTTCAAGATTCAGAACACAGATGTAAACTGTTTAGGGATATCCCTATATCCCTGTTTCTCCTTAACAATGCCAGAGAGAATGAAAAATGTGGCCTGTTAGTTTTATAACTACCAGAAAGAAAAAATAAATAAATAAATAAAAACACCTCTACAGTGAGGGTCTGACCTGCAGCAGCCTGGTCTGTTTTCTCAACGTGTCACAGTTTCAAAGTGTTGTTCTGAAGAAGTTTTCAGGCAGTGATGGGCAGATCCCCAGCTGCCCACAGATCCCACTCCGGTGGTCTCCAGTGTAAGCCATGATGAGCTTTTGCAGGGAAAAGAAAGGGTCACAGAGGGAAGGTTGTGGGTTTTTTGTTTTGTTAAGATGAGATCTGTAAACTGGGATTGCCAAGGCACTGTGGTAGCTGCTTATCAGAAAGGCCCCACTTACCTGTGTTACCTGCTCACCTTCTGGGCTTTTCTGAAATAGTTACAGCTAGCCCACGCTTTGCCCTTGCACAGGGGAAAGGGAAAAATCTGGAGTCCACACCTGGAGCTTGCGCAAACCCCTGCCACCAAAGGAAGGAGGATCCGATTTTTCCCCGATTTTAACACAAGCCAGGCATTAGGAGGAGGAGAGGTGACTCCGCATGGCTGCCAAAGGCCCCGTTCGCACAGCGAGCAGCTGAGCCCTTGGAGGCACGGGGCTCCTCTTGCAGGAGTGCCTCACCTTCCCCAGCACCCCTGCGTGCGGCCAAACGGAAACCGGGCTCCTTATTGCAGCCCCGCCTGCACGGGCAGCCAACCTGTGGGAGCAGGGGTGCCCACTGAGACATGCCTCGGTTCAGGATAAGAGAGCAGGGAACTCATTAACAAAGGGAAAATGCAGGAGTACAGCTTATGGCCGCCTGAGGAGGAGCGTCTGCCAGAAGCTGGTGAGCCTCTGACCACGGGGGAGAGTTTCAGACCAGGGGAAAGGGACAAGCAGGGGGACAGTCTCCGAAGATGAATGAGTTGCACTTACAACTCCTGCTGTATAAAATAACAGAAACAGAAGTGGGGAGAGCGTACCTCTGCTGCAAGGTGAGGGGCCGGGGGAGCCGCAGCAGTCCTTCCCGCCTCCTGGCACTCACCCTTGCTCTCTGCTTTTGAAACACCTTTGGAGCAGCACAGCAGCTTTTGCATCTTATGGTTTCCACGCAAAAAACCCCTTTTCCTTGTTTCTCCTTGTACTGGGTGTCTGTGGTAAGGCTGAGGAGCTGCAGGGGCCTCTGTGAGGAGAGACCCGGGCTGCCCCGTGCCGGAGACAGCCGGTTCCGGCCCCACCTCAGCCCCTCAGGGCGGCTGGAGGCATCTCTGGGGGGAGGTAGTTAGGAAAGGTTAAAATGCCACACAGCTGTGAGGAAAAAAGTGTTAGAAACAGCACTATGACAGCCAGGAGAGATGAGGAGGAGGAAGGTGGTTTTAGTTTTTTGTTTCTGACTCTCTCTACTTTAATCAGCAATAAATTAAATTAATTTACCCCAAGACTGCAATACAACAGCTTCTGTAACACATAGAAAGCAGCAGCCACCTAGAAATAGGAAAACACAATGAAGATTTCCCTCTTAAGCATTAAGTATAAAACAAGACAGTTGGAAATTATTGCCATAAAGAGAAAACCTCAGGACACTTGTGATGAGAGTCTGCAGCTCCTCATGATTTCAGAAGAAGCAAGCCCAATGGCTAGTACCCCCGCTAGCCTGCACCCCAGTCATGGGCCGCTCCGGCTCGCCTTTAGTCACTGCTGTTGAATTTCACACCCAGGTGGCACGTGTTAGGTGTGGTTAATCCCTTATTTATCTTACAGGGGAGCTGTGATGTTTAATCAGCGCTTGGGAACAGCTCAGAGACCCTCTGGAGTTGAACCCTATGGCACAGAAAGTCACGTTTCCATCCCTGCACCAGGCATTGCCTCACATTTAGAAGTTTTCCAGCAAAACTTCAACAGTCTTTGCATGTGGTTCAGAAGGGCTAAATTTAAGCTTGCTGTTATTTAAGAAATGATTTTTTTTTTTAATGAGACATATCTGTGCGCAAAGCGCTTTGCAGAAAGTATGTGTGGGTTTGAGGAGTGGGAGAGAGCTGTGAATAGATTCGAGTTCTTCAGCAGTTAGCAAAAGTCTGCTCAAGATGTAAATTCCTGCTTAGCCCTTAAAACTGAGATCTTAAAAACGTGTGGAGACCTGAGCTGATGTTGCCTGTTTTATTTTGTGTAGACCTTTATTTTCAAATAATAAACCGATGCTTTGGCTTATGCAAGGCACTGCTGAAGAGGGAGAGAAAATGTCTTTTATCTCCTACATTGTTGTTATGTGGCATCAACACAGCATTTAATAAAAAGCATCTTGATATAATAATAGTTTAAAGTTTGTTTTCCAAACAAAACTGTTGTTTGCCCATAGTAATGTAAATTTGCTGTTCTCCTTTACACTTCACAGATGATGAGAAAAAAGATTTTAAAATCTCCCCGAAGGAGAGATTTAATTGTAAAACAAAGCACTAAGTATGACATTTATCTGAGATTGTAAAGGCTACAGTAATTAAAAAAGACTAAAACATATGGTGCACCTCATGAGGGTGGTTAATATGATCTCCCAAACTGAACCTTTTTGGTTACTGAGAAGAAAGAGGAAAATACAGCTATGCTCCTCAATGTTGAATCATAAAATAAGCCTTCGCTTTAGTCCTGGTGAATGAGGAATGGCACTCCCGTTCTAATTCAGTTACTCTGGGGAGAATGATTTCCTTTCATCTGCTAAGCAAGATATGAGCTGCATTTGTGATCTATTAATGCATTTACAATATGATATGAGGGAAGGAAATTGTCATTAGTGGCTTGTAATAGTCTGGCAGCTGATGCCAGCAGATGATAAGGCCACGCTTCAGCTGGAGGAGAAGTGTCAGATAATCAACAGTTACGTTACACTTAGGGCACCCTCTCTAATCGCAAATGCTAGGTTATATTTCAGTGATGTTATAGATGTAATGTGGACCACAAGAAAACCTTTGTCAGCAGGCTCTTTGACAGGCTTCTAGCTGGAGATGTTGCAATGCAGTCAAATCCCATAACAGCAGACATGGAGATAAAAACAAAACAAAACAAAACCCACAACAACAACAACAAACTTGGGTAATCAGATAATACATAGTAGCTGAAAGCCAAATCCTTAGCTGGTGTTA
The DNA here is from genome assembly GCF_035582795.1 of Mycteria americana. NCBI lineage: Eukaryota > Metazoa > Chordata > Aves > Ciconiiformes > Ciconiidae > Mycteria > Mycteria americana. The sequence goes on from NC_134375.1 coordinate 2,577,455, forward strand.
ACTAGCATAGCTCTAGTACATCTACACTCACTTTCTCCATTCTGGGCTCAGCTCTCATTATTTCATAGCTTTTAAGCTTTACCTCCCCATTTCAAGGCACAGAGAGAGAGACTATAAACTTTGAGCTACCAGTTTGAAACTGTGTTTTGTGAAAATCTGTTCTTGGTTAAAACCCATAAGTGTATTTTCCAAACATTTACATTTTTGCTGCTGTGCATCAATTGGGTACACACGGCTCGGACAGGTAAAGTGTCCATTCCTGACAGCATGTCAGTACCTGCTGGCTATTTAAGGCTTCCATCTGAGAAGGCTCTGTGAGTTAAACTAAATGTGATGAATATTCACAGCTTTTTGGCTTTCAGGAAGATAGTCCAAAAGGAAGCCAAGGAAAACGGTGTATTTCTTCTTTCTGCTCCCTGAAAGGGAGGTCAGAAAAATAAGAATATTGGCAAAAGGCAAAAATATGTGTATGAAAAGAAAAGCAGATAAGAAAACACATCTGACTGGCCATTGAGCCAAACATGATTTACTATCACATGCTTTGCCCTATGACCCAGGCATGTGATATATGCCTGGTATATTACATATATGTCATGATACATAAAGTGTATCACAAGAAGACTATCTGACGCTAGGCTCATGCTAGTTCCCAGTGCAATCCTTGGATCACTGAGGAGCATGGCATCCAATTACACAAGCATGCGAATATAGCATTGACCAAGAACCCTCTTCCTCAGCCCAGGCAGCCACCACCACACAGAGCGTCTTCCCTGATCTCCTTTTGAATTGGCCTCAAATTCACAATTCAGTCACTTTGCTCTTAATCATAAACATCAGCAGCCAGGAGCGTATGCTATAATAACCACGCTCAGCATAATGGCAAGCTCCGTCCTCGCATCTCAGCAGGCAGGAGGGCTGGTCCATCCCACACAATTTAAGTTGGTAGCTCCATCAATCCAAAGTGGCACCTTCAAAGGGAAGGAGAGGAATTTTGGCATGTTTTCCCTGGAGGGTAGCCTGAAACTCATAGCCCTCTGCCAGCAGTATTTATAAGGCATAATTTGTCCAATTAAATGACATCACTGGTGGAGAAAGATGGGCTGATCTGTCAGACCTGCAAAGCAATAAATGTCGGTGACAGCAGCAGCTAGAAGAGCAAGAGCATAGCAACAAGTGGCCCAAACCTTTAGCAAAAGAAGGAAAATTCTTCCCTGAGATACACCTTTCCTGAAACAGTCATATCAAGCTCATAAAAGATGGCGGTTTGTTTCTCTTTTCTTTTTTTTGTTCTTCTGTATAAGTAACATGGAAACAAAACAGAAGAAAGAGGACAATTTCTCTGGTATTAAAGTACTTTCTGACTGCAACTATTTCTGGATTCCCCAAACCTGACATTTGCAATTTCATCCCAGGAGAAAACTGTGTGGCTTGCATTTTTAGCAAAAAATTCTCAGATGAATTTGTGCAGATTTGGATATAAATTACTTTCAAGCTCAGCTCCCATCACGATGGCAAGTCTTGTTTGTGCCTCCCCAACTGTCTGCAGTCTCCAGTAATTGTAGCAGCCTGTAGGTATTCTCTCAAGTTGGGTTTGCTTCGTTCATTTGAGTATGAGCTCAAAAGCAAAAATATGTTCTCTTCTACCAGATGCCTTATTTAGATATGATTTACATAAGGGAAGAAAGTGTGAGAAATACCAATATTTGCATTTTAAACATGATTTCAGGATATCTGTCGTGGTTCATTCATCTGCTTTTTGGCTCTTCAATACATTTAGCTCACTTTTATTCGACTGCACAAGCATATGGGTATCATTAGCTTAATGGTGAGCTTATTTATTCTTCATCCTTGCTGGCACTTTTTAACTTTTAAGTGCAGTGGAGGGGTTAGGTGAACTACGTTTATGTTCAAAATTGTCCATATCATAGCTAACCTGATTGGTAACTCATTGATCCTGGCTAAATACCCAAGAAAACTTTAGGTGATTATCATCTTGGTTTTCCTCTTTTCAGGTAAGAGGTACCTTGCTGCTAAGCAGAGGCTTTGGAGAGGGAAGGCCACCAAGGACGGCTGGAAGTGTTTCCTGAAGCTGACTCAGGACTCGTAGCCTCCAGGCATTCATGCTCTGAGCAGGCTGTCTTGGGTCCAATGCTGCCACATAGAAACCAAGTACGAATATTCTTCCTGCAACTAGACAGTGAGAGTACATGTCCTGCTCGAGCAACCAGGCAAAATGCCTGAGAGGAGAAGCAACCTCCATAGGTACTGGATGTCCCCAGCTTAACACAAGCATTACGTGGGCTGGTCACTGCCCCAGGTGACACTGGGGTGCCACAGATGCCTCCCTGGAGCCCAGGGGCAACCTCCAGTGCAGAGACAGGGCAGTTATTATGTAGGTCTGATGGCCACCTCTAGCTTCGGTTTTAGCTCCATGACAGTTTTCCTTAGAAATCTCTGCAGGTTACCTAATCCCCTAATGAGTTCAAAAGGAGCATGCCTTTAACTTGAATAATGTCAGAATAGCAGATCTTTTACCTTTTCTCTTCCCTGAAGGAAAAGAGATAGAGATATAGATATATAAAATCATTAAATGACTAAGCCAACTCCTGGGACACAGAAAAAACAGTGTGCTTGGATATGTTCAACAGCCTCTGAGCCCCTCAGAGAGAAAGCGGGAAAGAAAGGAGCACTGCTTGGAAAAGCTACTGAGAAAAACGAAGTAGCTGCCTTTGCTAAGGAAATACTAGAACAGCCATTTAACACTCCAAGATGAGCTCACATGTCTAGGAAATATGTGGGTAATTTACCACTTACCAAGTATTAGTGTTGTATCGAGCCTAGCAGTTCATAACCACAGACCTGCTAGATATTTGCAAAAACACTTTTGAGCGTATCTCATTTTTCACTCTAATCCAACTGATAACAATAATAGAGCGGTTTTGACCTCCCTTGTAAAATGTTTATGTTACTGCTTCCATTGCTATTTATATTTCTCTTTTCACCTTTCTACCACCACGGGCGACGACTGACTGTTGTGGGATTGCAGGCTCCCTTCCAGCAGCAATCCTGCACCGCTTGGTGCCCGCTGTCCCTTGCAGCTGCCTGATGCCTGGCTGCGGATGATGTTGCGCTGAGACTTTTCTGTTCTTCAGAGCGAGTCCCTGTGGTGGTAACAACTTGAAAGCATTAACACCCACCTGACATGCCAGAGACGAGAAAATTGTTGAAAAATACAGCAATTGAATTTCCTAGCTTATCGAGTGGTGTGGAACAGCCTTCCCCCCCTTCAAATTTCACGCAGAAGTCTCTCACTTTATCTTTCTGTTGTTCCATCGATGCTGATAAGTTTTAAATGTGAAGTAGGTTGTAGTGATGGAGGGCTTGTTTTAAAGCTCCCATAACCCCCTGCCATTGGGGCTTTCTAGCAGGGGCACTGAAAAGACAGTTTGGCTCACCTGCCCTCATTGTGCTTCCCAAAACAGTAACTCCCCAGAGCTCACCTTATCAAATTCCATCCTGCAGCCTGCCAAAAATATCTTCTTATTTAAAGTCTACCTTTTACATTATGCACAAGAGCATAGTTTCTGTAAAGAACTACTTTGCATAATATAGAAAGAGAGAGAACGCGTGAGAAAGATTAAATAGAAAATTGTTTTTGTTTCAAGAAATCAGTTCCATAACAAAGAACCATCAGCTTCCAAAAGCAGATATATTGTTTCCTTTCACACTTCTGCATATAGCCAGCAGGAATATCTAAAATAATTCCACTAAAATAGAAAAAAATTTTTTAAAAAAGCACTCTCCAAGATAAACTCTTCTGTACGCAAGAGCAAGTGAAGCTGATAAATTTTTACAGCAAAATTCAGTCTGCTGCAGAAGGAATGTCCCCGGGGCCCAGGGATTAGATGGCTTATCCAACCTGTCCTACTCCTTGCTCCCTCCTGCTTCTTCATCTTCCAAACCAGAGGCCCCATCAGAGCCCGGGGAGTTCGAGCTAGCAGGAGTTTGCGTCTGACCCCTGCTGAGCAGTCCCATGGAAACTAGGGGATACTTGGAGACCAATTTCTATTTAGCTCAGGAAGATAATGCAGAATTCTGGGCACTTCTTTACAGGGATGTTTGGTTTTGCATAAATCAATGGTCACATCCTAAGCGGATCCCAAAGGCAGAAGTGCTCCACTCTTCCCATAGGCCCAGCGGGAAGACAGGCAGCATCTGGCAAGCCACGCATGCCGCAGACCTCCTCCTGGCGTCCTGGGCATTGCATTATTAATCTTTATCCAATTTCTCCTAATTGCATACAAGGCCCTTGCCATTTTTGTAGCCTTCCATGTCCATCCTCAGCTGTAATTTGAAAGGTGTCTACCTACAAACCATCTAATAAGGGGTCATTAATGGAGAAAGCCATGAAGTATTACACTATTCTTACATAGAAATCTTAGAGAATGAGCTAGCTGCGGTAAGCCAGCTTGTCACCAAAAAAGTCACCCTGACAGCCAGGTCACCCAGTGGAGATTAAGAGCTCAGGAGCAACAGGATGGAGGGTTTGGAAAGTGATAAAAAGGCAGAAGCAGTCTCTGGTCAGCTGTTCCTACCAGCTTGGACTGAATCAAAAGGGCCAACTGATGGAATTGTCGGGCATGGGGTACCGCCTCCTCCAGTGCAAGCACAGATCTTCAGGGACCGTGGGAGGAGGCATGAGGCATTGGGAACCCATGCTGAGCTCAGACCAGCCGCTGTCTGGGGTCCGTTCTGCACTCTACCAATTCCACGCTCCATCTTAATAGACGACCTTAAAATGCAGGGGATAGCATCACCCATCCAGAAAAATAACTTAATAAAGCAGTTGGTTGCTGACACACTCCAAACTTTTTCCAGTTACGAAGCGCTATGCACAACTATCAGTTTCACAGGAGCTGGGACACGAGCAATAAAACAGTAGGTAACATCATTATGTACCAACGTAGAGAAGAGGGGAAACGAGGCTCGCTTGAAATTCTGCTTGCGCTTCTGGCACAGCAGTAACGAATGCAGTGAAAATGCCAGGGCAGCTCTAAACCTGGAAAAGAGGAGAATCTCGCTGGAATGGCAGAAACTAAAAAACAGAGCTAATGAATGCAGCTGCAGTCCCAATACCATTAGTAATAAGGCTGCATGCTCTTCAAACTCAGGCTTGCAGGCAAAGTTAGTAATGGTTTTAGTTATACAAGGAATGCTGAATAGAGCATTAAATTCGTCTGCTGTGACAACAGAAAATCCTACATACGAGTTAAGCAATGTGAGCATTAACAATGAGATATTGCAGTTCTGGGCTAATAAAACATGTACACACCACAGAGCATAACAGAAAATCCAAAGCTCTCAGTCCTAGCCCAACAAGTCTCTTCTACACCAACAGTCCCGCTTTGGTTTCCTACCTATCCTTACGCAGGGGATCGGCTCAGCCGATGGCGCATTTTACATCATGGTTTAAACTAAGCAAGCTGTTTTGTATCTCTTTAACGGAATAGGGCCCAATATTAAGAAATGTTCCCTTAATATTTTGAGAATTAATGATGCATGAGTAATGCAGTAGTCTGATCCAAGAAATGTTCCAGTATACTTTCATATTATGAAGTTTTTCCAAACACCCAATTTCACTAACTACCCACAGAATATTGGAAGTGACTAGTCACCATCTGAGGAAGCAGTGACTGCGGTTTTAGAAGTTGAAGCAGCCGAGGCTGCTCCGGTCCCTGCCAGGCTCACCAAAGGCGCAGGGGAGGGGATCGTGAACAGGCATCTGTAACACGTGCATTCACTCACTTGAACAAGTTATTTGCGTTAATTTAGAATTTTCAAAGAAACTTGCCCGATGCAGTCAGACAGAAAGCTGTACACAGGCATATTCACACCATTTCTGCAGCAGGATCCACAGGCACCAGCTGACTGTGCAGTACAGCTCTTCCTGCACTGCCTGAGAAGTCACAGTCCTGTTTTCTTCTGCGTTGTCAAACCACAGGATTTCTTTTAACTAAAAGCCTCCTCCTAATTGGCATTTTTTGGAGTTAAAGAGTTTTTGGAACTCAGAAGATCATATGGGGTTACTTAATGAATTGCATGTTTTGTCTTGCTTCTGCTAGTTGATTTTTTTTTTAAGATAACATTCATTAGTCTGCCTCACTCAATAGTGTTTGTCAGCTGTGCAATACCTCTCACTAAGATGTTAATGTGGTTGTGTTACAATACATGCAACTTCCATAAAGCCTGAAGTTTCTTACCAGAAGTATGGCAGCAGATACTTGACTTTAAGAGTTGGATGTGCTTGGTTTGTTGAAGTAACCAGAAAAAAGAATCATGACTTAGCACGAGTTACCACACAGATGGTCAATAACTGAACACTCTCCAGTTCAGCTGCATTTCTCTTTCCCTTCACAACCAATACTGACAATTGCTAAATTTTGTGGTGAGGACACCAGCAGTGTCTGTATGAACTTGTATGCATATTTTCAAAAGAATGGATAGATTTGGGCGTTTTCAAAAGTATTAGCAATTTTCTAAGAAGTTTGTCATGCAATACTTAAAACTGATCTAGCTGACACTGCCCAGTAGCGGAGCTGGTGGTGGCAGACACAAAGATGAGGTTGCATGGCCCCCCGGTTCTGCAGGACGGGTCGCACGCAGACCACACCGCCGAGGCCCTTTGTGCTGCTCTTCGGTTCAGCTCTGGACTCCTGTTAGCGACCTCTTTTTTCCAGCGCAATTCCACTCTGCAGCTTGACACTGGGAAGCTGGCCTGGTGGGGTTTCATAATGATCTGGAAATCCATGGGAAATGATAATGTGTGCACAGTTCACAGAGTGATTTTTTTTCTTCTTTTTTTTTTTTTTCTTTTAATTTATTGCTAAGACTACAAAACCAAATCTGGGATCTGAAAGGCAAGCTGGATTCCTTCCTTGTCATACCCTAGCCATAAAGATCTGTAGAAAAAACTCGCTTAACCCTTCTGCCTAATGAAAACCACGCAGAGCTCTGTCTCCTGAAGCTCTTCGGGCTCAGCAGTTGGGAGGGAGGAGAGGGCAGGGCAAAGGCAGGGCAACCAGCACCGACTGAGATTGTACCTTCATTGAATTTGCACCTTCAAAAACTAGGCAGTGCTTTAAATAAACCTAAATATTTTTAATACTTTTTTTTTCAGTAATGAAAACCAGAAACTATTTCTAGTGAAAATTCAAGTGATTATTGCATTTTCAGTGTCACTGTTAGATTCTCCGCAGTTATTTAAACTAACTGGATAAAAGGCAAAAGCTTAAACAGAGCAAAAATAGAGTCTTCATTTGGTTCTCTCATTTCCCTGCTTTGGTCCCAATCTCACTCTCCAGTCATTGCACCACTCCCCAAGGATTTTATCTGTCGCTGGCTGATCTGAATTTTTGTTTTTTGCTTTCTCTATTTCCACCCAAGTTCCCATAGTAAGTCTCTCCGCCATTTATTACCCTGAGCCTCAGCCCTCTCTTCTCGACCCTCCAGTCTGTCTCCACCCGATTGCAAGGCATTAAATATATATAATCCTCTTTCAGAACCGTACCATTTACCAAAGGTAAATGCTATGGCTCTGCTACCTCCCACCCTATTCCAACTGCCAGACTGTCAGAGCAGTAAATAGGCAAATATTTTGTTTGGCAGTACGGGTTGCAGTAGGAACATTGTTTTGCAAACTGAATTTAATGTCCAGAGCAATGAGTTCCTTTTTATAACACAATATAAAGTATACAGGAAAGTATGCTCAGTTTTCTGTAGCTAGTATGGAAAGAAAATTATTATAAAACCCATAAAAATATTAAATCAGTATATCAGTTGGTGGCATTGCTCCTGTAAGATGAGGGGCATGCTGGTAGCTGCAGTTTGAGTATATATGTATGAAAATCACACCTCATTATGTTCATAAATAAGGAGATGACATTACTTGAATAGATTCCTGAAGTGCAAAACAAAATTACCCCTTCCTTGTTGTAAGACAAAGATGACAAATCAGTAAACACTTGTATTTTAAAAAGGTGTGCCAAAAAAATGCTGAAGCTGCTGTTGTAACCTTGACAGACAGACACAACCATGTCAACATTTCCCATAAATCCTTATGCGGTGTGAAAAATACATGCGGTTTATTCTGCTCCTGGAGAGCTAAACGAAAAATTGCTCCATCTTTATCCCAGAGCAGCTTGCCATGCTATTGTGCAATGGAAAGACATTTCAGCACAGTGTAAACTTGGAACAGGATTTCAAAAATGTTGGGTTTCTTTCCCTTCATGGTTAATGCTGCTCTTACGCAAAAAAGAATAGTCTCTGCTGGTACAAAAACCCTGTTGGCTTCACAGCCCAGAGACCTCTGCATAGGAAAGATGTAATACAGTATTTGTTATATCACACACCATTTACCTTTCACTTAGAGGCAAGGAGCAATTCCTGGGAGACTCGTTAAGTTGGAGCCTAGCATGGAGACATGGATGATCATGCTACAGAACTGGTCTCCATGTACGTCAATAATTAGTAGCCAGAGGTGCCCCATTTCACCGGGGCAGTTAAGCACATGCAGCCCTCCACATCTGCTCCCGCTGTCAGTGCAGAGACCCTCCTGCTCCTGCCAGGCTGTGCAGCTCCTGCTGGGAGTGAGATTCAAAGGCACAGTCCTCCTCTTACCCACATTACTGTAAGAATATTTTCTGCATTACTCTAAATACCAGTGGGTTTTCCCAAGAGGCAGTAGTGGCCTTCTTGTCTAGCCTTTGGTCTAACCAGTCACAAAGAGTCAAAAGGCCAATTTAGAGCTGAAGGTAGTTTATCAAACAGATTAACAACTCATAATAATAATAATAATAATAATAATAATAATAATAAAGACTTTTTTAATTCCTCCATATTAAAGGTGTTTATTAATAGTTGTATTTGACCAGGATACTCACAGCTTCAATTAAGTCCAGGGCAATCAGGTCTAGTTTCCATTTCCAAGAAACCAGCTCTCTGTAAGACCTCAGAAATCAGGCTGCTGCTTGGAGCAAACCAGAGAGGAGATTTTTTTGTAAGGCAAAGAACAAGCTGGTGGCAGTTGGTTCAATAATCTCATTCCCAGAGCCGCCTCCTGCCCTCTCATCCCAGCACTGTAAGGCTGCACACACCTGGCTGTGGTCCTCGCCCCGACATTTCTACGCTCAGCTGAGAAGTGCTGCTCCGGGACCCCTTCCAGACCCCAGGAGAGTTCAGTTTCTCATTTCCCCCAAACAAACCCTCTCCTCCTCCTTTTGTGCCCCTTACCTTATTCTCTCTGCTGCCCTCGGCAGAGGTACAAAGGAAGCTCACTGGCCTGTTGGCTGCCCGCAGGCACCCGGAGCGGGGAGCCAGTCCCTTTCACCGCCTTCTCTTGCATTCAGGCTCCAGCCCTGTGTGGAGTGGTGGGACCTCATGAGACCTGCAGCCTCTCGGGCTTCATTTTGCGCCTACCTTTCCTCGCTGCTCAGCTCCTTAGAGAAACACGGCATGACTGACTCGTCAGAACAAGCACCTTTTCTATGTGCTTTGGGCACACAAGGCATTTGGCCCTATGCCTCCCTGCAAATCCTGGGCACACTCACCTTCCCATATTTTTCTTGCTGCAGGTTGATTGCGTGGCAGCCGTTCTTGCAAGCTGGCCTCCATCCTGGGCAATACTGGGAGGACGTGGCCACCGCTGTCACTGCTGGCAGCTGAAGTAGCCTATGGCACCAGCACAGCTGTATAAATTACGGGTGTCTCCTTATGGTTCATGCAGCCAGAGGAAATGTTTTGTGGCTGAAAAAGATTTAATACAATTTGACTGAGGGTCTTTGGACTTGGTTTTGCTTATTTCTTCATGTGGTATATGGAGGAGTATGATGTCTGGGGAATGAGGCGGCTACAGAAAAAGTTTTACCATACAGCTGGTTCTGGAGCCACATAGGTTTCTGGAGGCAGGAGAAAGCTGAGGCTTTGCATACAGCATGCTCTGAAATTCTTCTTTATCACATTCACATTCCCCACTAACAACACAGGCATTTCTGACACAGCAGTGGCCAACTGGCAGGCGCACGCAGAGATCAAAGGCTTTCCTGCGGCTCCGTGGCTCTCCAGTGGATCGCTCTCTGCAGGTCAGGCCAGTGCTTTGTGCTGTGAATTGTGTGACCCTCGTGAACCTGCTGAATCAGGACCAAAAAAATGTTTGTCCCATCCTTGCATCTGTAAAGCCTACAAAGAGCAAAGCTATTTTTCATTAATTGCCAACTATTCCTCTTGGCAAGCTAGTTTTCCTCCCACTTTTATAAACTTTGAAAAAATTATTAAGAGCCCATTTACTCCAACACCACAATGGGGCTGATAGTACACCCCTAGTTTCTCTTCCAAATTTCCATACTAACTATCAAACGTTGGCATGTAACAACAACTAATCCAGCATATCATCTACTTGAAATCTGAGATAACTATATTTTTAAAGATACCGTTTAAGCAATGCTTAGCGGTCAGTCAAAAACAATACCGTGCCTCAAAGAGAGAGCTGCAAGCCCAGTTGTAACCAGACACGGTGAGGAAAAGCAGTCAAACCCATCTTTCAGTTATAGCAAGAGGAGACTGTTCCTGTGATGACAGCACAGCTATCGTTGGGGGGACAGGGTTTTGGAAGCTGGCTTTAGTTAGCCCCATTTGCCTGTGGGACTTTCCAGGTCACTCAGCTCTGGGGCAGCTGTATGCCATGGACTGCTCCTGACCTGAGGCTGCTGCAGTCTCCTGCATCACCGGCTTCAAACTCCCATCACTTCTGAGCCCTGTTTTTCACCAGACGGGACAGGATGGACAGGAAACCCACAACCGAGAAACACGGGGACTGTGACTCAATGGGAGCCAAATCCTGGTACCCACATCTTCCTTCAGAGTTTTCAAAATTAAATGCTTTGGGTGTCTCTGGTATTTTCCTGCCAACGCAGAAATATAAAAAATCTGCTAATTGCTCTAAAACAGAATTGAGAGCTCTGCAGTCTCCCCAGCAGTGAAAGTGCTGACTTCTGATCAGTTTTAGTCACAGCCCGATCTGTCAGTCTGTGAATATGTTTCTGATACAAAATGTAAATTTCCTCTTTCCTTGATTTCATGCTAATTTGCCTTTTTACTTTACATAATTAGTTTCTTCTCACTGGTATTTACGAATTTAAAATATTTGTTCCTTTTTAGTCATCCATTAAATATCTGGTTTGCCTTTAGTGAGAGTGCAAAGCAGCACAGCCATTTTCTTGTTGCCTGGGAAACTCGTCTAAGAGTTATCATTGAATTAACATGGCAGCAAGGTCCTCTTTTAGGCGTTACCCAAAAATAACTGAGGATTGCAAGCGACCAACAGCACATATCTGAAATTCACCCTCCCCCCTTCTTCTTGGAAGCGAAGGTTACGCTGAGGCCGTGAGACAAGTGATGCACTCGCTCACTGGAGAGGAGGGGGACAGGAGCGATGCTCAGAAGGTCCGTATCGTGGTATCGATATCAAAGCAGTCCTCAGGACAGTCTAACCCACAATATCTTGCAGGAGATTTCTTTTTCCCCATCCTCTTCCACAAGATTTAAATCACAGCATGTGAAATGGCTTGGATACAGCAGAAGCTGTGCCTCGTAAGCCTCCCCAGGCCTTAGAAAGTGAGGGTGATGCAGTTTCACTGCACTCCATACAAAATAAAGCTCAAAGGCTTTATTTTAACTGATTTCTTTTTATTCAGCAGATGTTTTTTCTTAATATCTTCCACTTCTCAAAGTAAATTCACGTAATTACAGTATAGATGGTTGGGTGGTTGGTTTTTTCTCCCTCATTCACAAGTTGTCTCTGGATCACCAAGCTCTTTGCACAGCGACCACCACCTTCAGAGCTGACTGAACAGAGCTCCCCTTCTCCCAGCAACTGGAGTTTAAGTTTTGATTCTGATTTGGGAGAAACACTCCTATTTTCCCTTATAAAAAGCTGAGGAAAAAACCAAATTTAGTTAATAATTGCATATCCTGAGCCCCTCATAAAGCACCCGGTAAATGTGTCCTCACCAAGGTAAGCAGATTGGCACAGGTAACTACCAGCTCTTTCTGGGTAGTTGGCTGCTCTTTTCACTGCTTTGTCGATTCAAATAAAGGTCTTGGAAAAAGCAGTGACCCAGGATAAAAACATAATTAGAAATGCTGTCTGTTTATGAAATGTCATTTGATATTCCTGAGACACAGACTGAAAATAACCTATTCTTTAATTACCCATTGATTTTGTCACTGACTAGTAACATTGGCATAATGATAGAATTTGTATCATCTCGTATGTAATTTAATATTAGGATCCATTAGAAAGAGCAAAACCTCCCTAAATTTTTAAGACCATTGTAAATAGAATTTCCTCAGTATGTTCATTGAATGATTAAAGCAATCCAAATTAGAAACAACAAAATACTATATATAGCATAATTACATAGAGAATACATTAAAAACTTAATGCAAAACCAGTGTTACTACATGTGCCAAAACACAGCACAACAGTTTGTAAGAACATATTATGTGCATGTGTAGCAGGCTGACCTACAGATCTTTGGGGCCAAAAAGGCATCTACCAGAGCACACGATAATATAGCATCACTAGCCACCACCTTATGGCAATATGCCATGTTCTTGTCAAGTTTTATATTAAAAATATTGTACCTAGGGGATGAGAAAGATGTAAGAGAAAAATCTTGATGATTGAAAATACCCCATTATGTACTTTCTTTTGAGTTAGTAGTTCATGAAATGCCTTGAAGGCCTCTACTTCAATTTTGTGACACAATGCTGGAAGTTCATGCAGCTAACATCCCGTACAGCCGCAAGTGGTGTTAGAGATCCCCAAACAGCCTTTACTAGACAAGAGTGGGTTTGGCCTTTCTTTTTTTTTTTTTTTCTTGTTCTTCTTTTTGTTTCTTCCCCTCCCGCCCCCAGCCACAAGATCCTGTGCCCTCCAGATCATCTGGCAGACCTACACTCGCCCCAGGGCATACAGGAGCTGCACCGTGCACGATCAACTGACCCCCTTCTTACCGTAGCTGAAGAACATGGCACGGGCTGCAGCAGTGCGGGCAGCAGCTCGGGTCTGCTTTTGCAAGGGAGCACATGGGAATTCATTTAGAGCCTGACCAATCCCCCACCTAAAGAAAAAAATTTTAAAAATGTCAGCAACCAGATCTTCTGTAGCTATTGATTAGACGTACAAAGAGACTGGGAGGCAAGGTTCACTCCAAGCAGCTCCAGTGAAACAGCAGGTATCGGCAGGAAAATACTGTACAGGGAGCCACTGTTGTTGCAGTGTTTGCCCTGACTGTTGGAAGGCCAAGAAGGGTTTTTCCCCTGCAGGTTGTTTTGGATGCCGGGGGACTCGGAGCTGCCAGGGAACTGCTGCGGTGACCAGCACTGGCAAAGCAGTCAGTGTGTACAGAAAAACACCTTGAGGGTGACGCTCAACTCATCTCCGCTCCTGCTAACTAAGAGTCTGCCCTAAGTATAAGACGAGGTTTTGTTCTTTAATTGGGCTACTACTTCTTTTCAATCACCTCCAACCAAGTTATCTCATTAAACTGAATTTGGGTTATACTGGAGGCATATGTTTTTGGCTTGTTTTACGAATGGTATTTGGTCTTTTCTTTTTCAATTAACGTCACCATTGCACCCTGTGTACACTGCTAGTGAGTCTCGAGCGCTTGCCGGTGGCGTGTTGCATCAGTTCAGAGCTTTAAGGTCCGTTGACTCTTTATATACCTTTGAAGTGGTTATGGTGCTGTGGCTCTATCCAGAACAAAGACATTCTCATCCCTTGACACACTGCACTGCTGAGGAATTTTGTCTACCAGATGGAATGCGAAGTGAAGAATTGCCACAGACGAGAAGTAATTTATGGTTTCCATTAATTCCTGCCACCAACCACACTAACTGGCATTTATCAGCAAGAAATGGATGAACAATTAGTCACAGGAATAAAAACGAGGGAGTAGACCCTTGAAATGAAAAGAGAATTATTACTGTTTAAAAATCAAAATTATATTGGTTCCTTTTTAAGTGATTAGGTGCAGAATTTATGGGAGACTATGCCAAATGCTCAAATGTGAACCTGCTTAATTGTGGGAAAAAGTTATGATGGGTCTATGTGCTTTGGCGGGTACTGTCAAACTACTGCTAGTATGAGACATTCTTCTGAGATTTAAGGAATGAGGAGGAATTGCCTTGAACCCTTATTGCCAAATAGTCATTAATTTGTACAGTTATTATCGGGAATTTCAGTGTAAGAGGCAGATGAAATCCAGCCCTGGGACAGGCAAAGGCAGCAGCGCTGGCCCTCCCGCATTTCCGAATAGCCCAAGTTCCCACGATCTTCCCTCAGAAAAGGATGTGCTCAAGTTCTGCTGCACTTGAAGGCACTTAAACACGGCCCCATAGAGCAAAGTACTTATTTTAGACCACTAAGCCCATGCAAACCCCGGCCGATGTCAGCATCCCTCACCTCCGTACCGCCCAGGCTGAGTCCCAGGGGCTCTGCAGAGCTGGGCTCCAACACACAAGTTTGTTTATCCCAAAAGTCCTGGAGATTTCTGCAAATTACACTCAGAGCACAGCATTTCCAGGTTAAAAGATTATATGTATAAAAATGTTGATATGAGAGAAATATTCCCTGTGGGTTTTTAAAGAATTACAGAGTCTTTCCCTGAACTATGGTTTATATCGTTTTCTTAATGGAATGCAGCTGCCTTAATGAATAGAAATATTCAAGAATAATATATTCAGTGACTGATGGGGGGAAGTATCCTGAATAATTTATTTATATTCTATGAAACCGATCTATTAATGAAGGCATTTATTCATAAGAAATATGTTCAATGATGATGGTGAAAATTAATCAAACACGTTATTAGCAATTATTATTCCACTGATTCTAATTGAGAGATAAAATGTCCTTTAGCTATATTTTCTATATAAAGTGCACAGTGAAGTAATTATTCGGGTACCTGCACCAGAAACGGTTCAGCAGATTTTAGGAGCAACGGATGCATCAAACAATATCAATTAAACCCATTCTGGCTAAAAATGGCAACGTTCTCCTTGGGGTTTCTGCTACTTTCTAGTTATTTTGCATTATTAATTTGGAGTAATGCTTACACAGAATACCAACAGGAATTTGACAGGAAATTAATGTAGAGACCCCCCCAGAGATCTTAGATGTTGCTAAGCCCATTTTTCCTTACCCAGAGTTAATGAATAATCATCTCCTTGGCAATGGTTCCTGGAGTAGAGACTTGTACTTTGGTTCCTGTTAAATATAGAACATTAAAAAATGTCAGATAATGTAGGCATCAGGGGGATTTATCTAAAGAAACTTAGTGAGTAAATATCCTCCAATGCAGTGAGTCATTTACTTGCTCCAAACTGTTAGGAATATTAATATAGCTAACTTCAGTTTTAAAGAAAGTTTTATATACAAGTAGCATTTATTTCTGTTCATTCTAAAGATGCCTTGATGTCTCTTCCACATCCAAAAGCAGCACTCCCTCCTCCCTCAGCCCTACAACCAATTCATAAATCCAGGGATTTCTTTCATTCTTTCTTTCTCAAGTTGCAGGACAACATCTTTCATAGGTGCTTTTCTGGTATTTCATCACTTAATTTATTGCAGGCACAAACGATGAGCGCTGGAAGTCGTTTTCCTGTTGCTCTTGTGCTAACGAGAAGCTGACCTCTGGGGCAATCTCACAGGGAGCTAGATTTCCTTGAAAAACCTGAAACTCTGAGCTAGAGCTTAACGCCCTTCAGAAAACTGACTAAATTACCCCTGCTCGCTGATTGCTGCAGAACGGGGGCTGCTGCGGCTCCGGGAGCAAGCTCAGCTTTTCCCTCCTGGATATGCAACATCCCCAGTACTGGCACGTTTTGCAGGCCAGGCTGGGCTTTCTGTGCCACTCCTGCTATCTGAGCTTGTCAGTGGCTTCGTGCAGGACAGTGAGACCAGGAGTGGATTCAGACCACGGTGGGAATCCTGATCTCCATCCCCTCCAGTGCATTGCAATGGGACCAGAAAGGCACAACAGCCATTCCCAGGATCAAAGCAATCTTTATAGGCTGCTCCATAACATCCTTCCCAAGGAGAGACAGAATTACAGAACTACCTTTTCATTTCAGCAGCCAAAATATGTAGCAAGACAGTAACTAATGGTTCACAAAGTTAATATAAAGACCAAGCTGCAAAAAAGATCGTATCAAACCTTTCTTTTTCAACTGTCTCTCTCTAAACGCTAGTGCCGAATTAGACTCAAAGTTAAATTTTTTGCTCCTCAGCTACCTCAGTAAATCCCTTTTCCCTTTAGCCAGACCCTCAAGGAGAGCTGGAAAAGGCCGAAGAGGATGCTCAGGACCTTCTGTGGTAGGAGATCGATCAAAATGTAACTTCACCATCACTGAGCATCAGAAGTGCTAAATGCGTAAAATACAAAAACTGAGCTCCCTGTGAGCGGCAGGTTTGTGCCCATGGTGGGAAGAATGTGCCGAGCTGCGTCCCCGCCGCCCCTCTGATTACTGCATGGCACCGCATGGCCGTGCTGCCGGCAGCTCTGCCCCCCCCCAGCTTGGCTCAGCACATCCCACATGGACATGTTTACAAAAACCAAATGCTTTTCCAGGGGTTTCCACGTGCACTGCAATACAAGAATGTATGTAAACTACATCAAATCTATAAACCTTTTCCATAGAGTAGCAATGTGTGATCTAAGACCATTTTCCATTTTTGTATGTATTAAAGGACGTGATTCGCTAAACCCCTTGAAATCCTCGTATTTTTAATGCACGGCATAAATAAGGTTTTTTTCAATAAACATTTAGAATGATAGCGCTGCCAGACAGAAAATTCTACTTGCAAGTCCCATCTCTGCATCCTTAAATGCACCATACTCAAAATTATCAGTTTGAGCAAGTCCCAGAGAACACCATGGAAAGCAAAATTCAAATCAGGAATGCAAAAACAAAATACGTACACAGCTTAAAATGTAGGTCCAGATCTGAAAAAAATAATCTTGCACATAGGGAATTGTGCGTCTGCCATTAGTGCCACAAGGAGACAATTCACTCACATTCCTTTCTACCCACATGCACGAATGCGTGCAGGGTGAAGGGCCAGGCACCAGCCCCTCGGGACTTGGAGCGGTGCAGGGATGTGGCTGGTTCCTGGTAGCTCTAGGGGAAGCTGGTTACTATGGCCTGGGGCTTCTCAGAGTCAAGACTAGAAGTAAGCACTAGAAGCTGTTTCCCAGTATTTCTCTTGCGTGGATTATAACTGAGTTTTTCCACATTGAGGGTTGTTTTTTCACTTATTCCCCTCTCCTTTTATTAAACAATTTTCTATAGTTGCACTCTGATTTGCTTTTGTAACTAACGAATGTACTGGTAAAGTCTTTTTTATCTATGTCTACGCATCCCTCTTTAAGTAACACTTTCAAGAACCACTTATGTTAGAACTGTTCCTTGAACCACTTCAAGGTAAAATCATCTTATAAAAAAGACAAAAAAGTAGAAGTCTCCATCCTGTAAAGACTTCAGATTAGCTTTATCTTCTCTCCAAACCATACCGGGCTCTGTCATCTGAGCCTGAGAGAGGAGCCTGGCAGAATTAGCCCAGAGAGGTTAGCGATAGTCTAGAAAATGAACTGCAAGTATCCTGTACTGCAGAGGAAGACTCCGACCTGTCTTTAAGCCCTGCTCTCAGACTGCACCCCCTCAGGGGAAGTCCCGGGGAAGGGCAGGGGGCGAGGGCCAGGGGCGCCGGGACACGCTGGCCACGGCAGCCCCGCAGCGGGGCTCCTCCATGACCCCACGTGGGGGAGCTGCGAGGGGCCCCCCAAAGAGGGCTGAGCTCTCCGTCCTGCTGTTTGCTATCTGACCCTGAAGAACTGGCTTCACCTCCCTGTGCCTCTGCTTTCTCACCGGAGGGTACGGCTTGCCCACTGTTGGTACAGGCTGGAGCCGAGCAGGGGACAGAACATGAAGAAACAGCGAAGGCAAATAGTGCACAGTGAGCGTTCTTGCCCAAGCACACGCCGCCTTTTTGCAGGATGCGAAAAACAAATGTGGTTTTGAAGTTGAGCCACCCCTTAAACACAGCTGTATCTGTAAATTCAGCCTGCTAATCATGAATAGCAAGAGCAGAAGAAATCAATCCGTCCGGCCCACTGGGGACAAGTAATCCGCTGTGGGCACTACCCCGTATTTGGTAAGCTCTTATTGACGTCATTAAGTCCAGGTTTCTGTTTGGAGAGTTCGGTCTCCTCCTCAAATGAAAACCAAAATCAAACAAAAAAGGTACATGTACAAAAGGATCTAGCTTATCCCGAGGTCTCCGGTGGGCACCAAAGACCTCTCAGCAATTCAGAGGGCAGCTCTCCTCTGCCATCTGCATTCAGCTTTCCTCTCCCCGGGCACAGACTAGGGAATCGTCAACTTCGCGATAACTTCAGATAATAATCTGAATTTGTGCAATTCACTGTTTCTCAGACTCCCTTGCAAATATTAGCAAGTTCAGAGCCAAAACGGTGATTTTTTGCAAGGACTGCAAGATGAGGTTGGCAGAGCTCACCGAGATGCGGGAGATAAGATCCAAATTAAAATGACTCCCTTGAGGTAGCTCCAACGTGCGACTGAGGGCAATGTTAAACCGAAACCTATCCATCCTCCCTGCAAGAACATTTCTCACTAAAAAAAGCAAGTTTGTTTCTAAAATAATTAGGGAAGAGCCACTCCGCCAAAGGCGGGGTTTTCCCGGTGACATCAGTGCACCTTTCCGCAGGGGCAGGCGCCTTCCTGAGCAGAAAGGAAGCTGCACAGCCCGTTGGAAGAGGAGCACAACTAAACCTATGGAGCCAGTTTATTCTGCAGCAGGGAAAAGTGAAGATTTTAGGTTGGTGAGCTGTGCCGCGTTAGGATTTGACCACACCTGGATGCCTGCTCTGCCCTTGCCTGCAGGGACTGCTGGCAGCAGAGGCAGAGACCTGAGCCGTGCCCGTGCACTCCCAGCACAGGGCACTGACCACAGAACTGATTCCAGTTTAAGACAAGCTGGGCCATGAGCTGCAACGTCAGAAGAGCAGAAAAGCTTCTCCTCTTCCAGCCGCAAGACACGCGGGGCCCTTGAGCAGAGAGGAGTTTGCGTGAGCTGTAGGAGCTAATCACTGTCATGATTGCCCCATCAGCAATCACTTCAGACTTGACAGAGAGACAGCCATCATGGGGAACTTAATAAGAGAGATGCTCGTATGTTGTAGTACACTGATCACTTCATTTGGATGTTTCTTTCCGCTATCACCATCTTTTTGCTAAAGCAGTCTAGGGAATTAGAAGACTGAATGCACAGAAAGTGCTCTCAAGTAGGCATGTGTCTGTCTGAATGGGGATCATTCCTCTTTGGTTCAGGTGAAAACATTGACATTTTAAATAATATTTGCAACCTGTAGCGGCTCCCTCAATACTTACGCAGACCAGGGCAGCAAATGGAGACTTTGAAAAACACAGTAATTACATAAAAGTGGTGTTGGGAAAGCAGGAGGTAGAAAAGTACAGGTGAAAGCAGAGAGTGCATATGATGTAAAATTATTGTATTGTTTAATTGATATACTGCAGGATATTGTTCTAATGGTATGGGGAAAAAGAAATAATGATCAGTTAACTCATTATTAATGTTCATTTTCTTTTCCAGAATTGCCAGCGGGTTGAGTCAATTATTAAGCGTGACAGCTGGGCTTTAATATATCAGCTATAGATTCCAATCACAGCAGTCTAGTTCAATAATTGGGTTTCTTTCTGCTTCATTTTGACTAATGACATACTTACAGCAATTATTAAAATTCATCATAGCACAAAAATAGGCCGTTTGAGACCGCAGCAAAAATGGCAGCACAGCAGACCTCTGCTCGTTATTTAGCAGCGAATTCAAAACAGCTACTCGGAAAACATCGAGCAGCTTCTCTGATAACTATTCAACAGTCACAACGTGAACGCAGACATTCAGTGAAAGTCAATAGTGCTTCGGGCAAGCCAAGGCAGTGTCAAACAGGCTGCTATCGCTAAGAAAGTGCGTTCAGACTTCACAGGAAAATAAACTTCCCTCTGAAAATGCAAATTCATACACGGTTCTTCAGCTACAGGTAGTTCAGCTGAGCCATGGAAGGTCGCCAGCTGTTGAGGAAAGGCGGATATTTTAGCACTACATCAGACTGTTCATTGAGACTTGATCTCAATGTCCCTTGATCTCAGTGTCCCTTCGAAGGGCCCGAGGTGCCAAATGGACACAGCTTCTGCCATGAGGAACTTGAAATCCTCGTTGCTGATCTTGCAGACTCTTAAGAAGAAGTTTAACTTCTAACATGAGCATAGCTCTGCAGAAGCCCCTTAAACTTAAAAGACCTACAGGTATCAAGGCACCCGGCAGAAATCCTGCACATTCCCACCATGCCAGAGAGGGACGGGGTTTACGCCAGGACAGACAATTAGGCACGATTTCGAGTGGTGAAAGATATAATTAATTATAAAAATATAGAATGAAAACAGAAAACTTTTCTCAAGTCTGGTGTTTATAGACACTGCAAAAAGGATCAAAGGACTGCAAGCTATGTACTCACCATCAGGAAATGGCCTCAAGTTGCATCAGGAGGGGTTTAGATTGGATATTAGGAAAAATGTCTTTACTGAAAGGGTTATCAAGCATTGGAACAGGCTGCCCAGAGAGGTGGTGGAGTCACCATCCCTGGAGGAGTTCAGAAAACGTGTAGACGTGGCACTTCGGGACATGGTTTAGTAGGCACGGAGGTGTTGGGTAGACGGTTGGACTAGATGATCTTGGAGGTCTTTTCCAACCTCAATGATTCTATGATTCTGTGATGTCTTCCTGCAAGCCCACCAAATGGATGGAACCTGGGTTTTGAACAGCCACATGGTATGATGCAGGCATCGAAACCATTGTAGACTTGAAATCTGTTCACAAGTAAAAATAAGGACAGAATAATCAAGTATCTGGTTACACAGCGGCTAGTAAATGCCTCACTACTACGGTAGGCTGCAATAAATGTGTGCTTAAACGTGACCCACATAAACCATCACAGGTTCCTCTTGCACGCATTGCTTGGTCTCCGCTCAGGCGACAGCCCTCCAAAAGAGTCCAGCAGCTGCTCCCACTGCCAAGGTGGACCTGGGAAAGGGTTGTGCCCTGGCCACAAGCTGGCAGCCCTCACTGCCAGTGCAAGGGGGGTGCATTTCTGCAAGAGTAATCGGTGTCGCCACAGCCCAGTAGAAGGAGTAAGGAGAAAATTTCTGTCTGCGCCTTGGAGCTGAAAAGGGATCAGCTTGAGTCTGAACAGCACTTTTTTCCCACTAAATTATCTAAAAGTAAAAGCAGAAGCCTTAGTAATTAAGCAACCCTCAGATTAATATTTGAGAAAAACTAAAGACTGGAAAGATACTGAAGACTTACTTCACAAGATCATTCTGTGACACGCTACTTGAGAACTGAAGATAAAACAGGTCACAAACAGCCTCATCCTCCAGCCATTATTTAAGAGTCAGTAGAAAAAGATTATGGAAGTGAGAAAACACCACTTTGTTAGAACTTTTGCTCTGAATCAAAACTCCTTTGGCAAAGGAGCACCAAACTTCTATGCACAGTACTTTACCATTTCACTGTATTGTTAAAAGCCTTGTTTTATGTATGTGCTGCTTTTGGCTGGGGTAGAGTTAATTTTCTTCACAGTAGCTAGTACGGGGCTGTGGTTTGGATTTGTGCTGCAAACAGCGTTGATGACACAGGGATGGTTTCGTTCCTGCTGAGCAGGGCTTACACAGGGTCAAGGCCTTTGCTGCCTCCCACCCCACCCCACCAGCCAGTGGGCTGGGGGGCACAAGGAGCTGGGAGGGGACACGGCCGGGACAGCTGACCCCAACTGCCCAAAGGGACATCCCACACCCTATGGCGTCATGCTCAGCATATAGAGCTGGGGAAGAAGGAGGAAGGGGGGATGCTCAGAGTGATGGCGTTTGTCTTCCCAAGTCACCGTTAGGCGTGATGGAGCCCTGCTGTCCTGGAGATGGCTGAGCACCTGCCTGCCCGTGGCAAGGAGCGAATGAATTCCTTGGTTTGCTCTGCTTGTGTGCGTGGCTTTTGCTTTACCTGTTAATCTGTCTTTATTTCAACCCATGAGTTTTCTCACTTTTACCCTTCTGATTCTCTCCCCCATCCCATGGGGGGGAGTGAGCGAGCGGCTGGGTGGGGCCGAGTTGCCAGAAGCATAGCCCATCATTTGGCTGAGCAGGCCGAGGTTTGGAACACTAGAGAATATTATTAGAGCAGTGGAAATCATGCTATAATTGTTGGTTTGCATAGGTATCTGGTTAAATGATCATCTGGGAAAAGAAATACTATGTATGTATAATTAATCTATTTAGATTTTTCTCTAAATTAATCATATCAGATATTAAAAATATTCCCTATTCTAATGTTAAGAAACCAAATAATTCCTCATTATTTTCATTCTGATCTTACTAGAAATTACGGAGCTGGACTTTGGTATCTACCTCTTCTGTTATTACCTATTGCACTGCCAGAAAAGTGCTAAATAAATTAATTGCAAGTTCCCTGCAGCAAAGAACTGGTCTTTTAGACCCTCTGACATACAGATACCAGTGAGTCAAACAAACAGAGCTGTTTGGGTGTCTAAAATCCTGTGTCTCTGGGGGTGTTGGCAGTAGTTGGTCCCAGTTAAGAGGTGAGCAGCTGCACAGATGACCAGAGGACCCATAGCCATAGGGTTCTGTGTGCAATGAGATAATTTAAGTATGGCCCACCCAGAGCTACTTTTTTATTTCTTGATCTTTTAATTTTCAGGTTTAAGTTTTATATTGCTAATATTTACTCGCCTGAAAAATTCCTGAAAGATGCAAGTCTTCTGGAGGGACGCACGGGAGGCAGTAAACAACAGAGATGTATCTAAGAAAGAGATGAAGACACTGTTCGAGGACACCAGGGGAAGATGATCGAGTTAGAAACGTAAGGAGTACCAAAGGAAGGATGCCATGGCCCATAACAGTCAATGGGCCATAATGTTCAAGAGTCTCACACCAGCACTGCGGGTGGCAAGGCAGACTTGATGTCAGTGGACACATCAAAGAGACAGGGAAGTCAGTTGTAAAAAAAAAAAATTAAAAAAAGAAGGAAAGCAAATTATTCTAGATCAGTAAAGTAGCTATGGAAGGAAATGGGGAGATATTCTGGGGAAAAAAAAATCAAAATTAAGGCAGAAAATCAAAGACTAAGCCAGCTCCCCAGTAGCACCACGTCCCTGAACAGTGTGTGAGGGTCTCTAACTAGTGAAGATCAAATAACTGGCAGTGGCTGAGACTACCCGGCAAGACTGCGACACAGAGTCAGAGGCAGACTAGACAGGATAAGAGCCTATCACCTCCAACCTTAGGTATTTTGGCTAGGAGAAATATTCTCTGAAATAATGCTTCAGGGATTTACTGTAAAATATTTATGTCACTGTTTTGAAAAATTTATAGGCTATCAGAGTCTGTGACAAATCTCAGTATCCCTTTTGTTCCCCTTGTATTTTTCCTCTACATAAGCAGCTGATCCACTTTTCCTGGGAAAGAAAGAGGGCAAAGCATACCAGCCCATACTGCATACTCTGTGTACATATAGTACATAACTATACCACTATATATAATCCTGTACATGCATATTGAAAGTCAATAGATTTGTATTTTAAAATAAATTTAGAAAATGATGACCAAAGACACTGCATTATACTGGAAACACATGAACTGCTAGCATGACTGCAAGGAAGGAAGTAATAAGAGAAATGGAGCTAAAGGAATAAATATTTGTAATACCACAGTATGTATGTACAGTATTTTCCTTTCCCCATAAGGTCAGACTTAGGTAAAAAAGTCCTAGGATCTGTGGGAAAAGGTGCAAAGCTTGTTTCAAATACAACCTTTCTTAAATAGAGTGTTTTGTGCCAACATACGTGTGAAAACATGGTTCTGACAATGTTGTGGCAAGAGTTAAAGATTTTCTATAGCAAGGACCCCTCCAGAGATTTACTAAAATACACAAGGTTTTAGGTGAAAAAACCGTACATATGGCATTCACTTGATTTCTGCCCAATTTTGGACAGTAGCTTTCAAGTACGTGTTAAGCCTGGCTCACCTGCTTTACCAGTCTTTGCTTGGGAATCACCCCAAGGTATTCAGCCAATTTGCATGAAGGTTTGACATAATCTTTGAGACCGCTGGTTACCATCTAAGGTTTGGGGTTTTTTGGGGGGGTGGGAGGTGTTGATTTTTTTTTTTTTTTTTACACTTCAGTTACAGTTAATAGGCAGATGACAGAAGATGCAGGAAGTTCTCCGCGCAGAGGCAGTGCCTGCCTTGGGGCAGAGGCTCCACGTTCCCCAGTCCCATCCATCTTCATCACTGATTTAGTCTGAGTCGGTTCAGAGCTAAGACAATCAGCTTCTGCTACGTGTGTAATGAAGGGGGCTAAATAAGTGGAAAATGCTATTTTCTTATGGGCCTAACGCCACAGCGTGCGTTAGTTGTATTTACTGAAGGCTGCAATACCAAACACTCTAAAGCAGCACCCTGCAGCACTATCCACCCTCTTGGTTTTCCAGTTGCTCTTGCACAGGCAAGGAAAGGGCTTCGCAGGAGCTGCTTGGACTCCTTCAGATTCTCCTGCACCCACCGAGGGCAAGGCAGGCTCACCGCAGCGCTCACAACTTCTTGGTGCAGACCTGCCAAAAACCTCTTCATGCCATTTATCTAAGACATCTCCTTACTCCTTCATCACAATTGCTACTTATTTCATTTAGATGTATTGAAGAAAAACATAATCTCAACCTGAAACAGTTGCCACAATTTTCTTTTGTTTCTCCATTTCAACCTTTTAGACTACTCATTCCACTACAATGACCAGCGTTTGGGAAAACGTCGGAAAAACTGTTCCATTACCTGGTACACAGGAGATATTGCTTTGGCATTTGAAATAAAGGCAAGCGACTCTAAGCTCCAGCGCTGCTTTAGCAAACTCAGAGTGGCTCTGCGCCGGCGTAGCAGCACAAAGAGACAGCGCGGACCCACCAGCCCGGCAGTCCTCTGCATCGTGAGAAGCTTCTGCTCCTCTTCCGCACAAGCACGGCCTACCAGCGTAGCGCACGGTAACGTGAATACTAACACGGAAAAGCGGTAGGAGCGTACAAGATTAATTATCCTTGACTGAACTTCCTGAGATAGCATCAACATCCCTTCTCAAAACTCAGTCTCCCACACTTAAGGCATGAAAACAGGTATACGTTCTTCAAAACCCCATCAAAGCACTTGCTGGCACTGACACCTTTCTCTAATTAGCTGTTTGCATTCACTTTTGTTGTGGTTTAACCCGGCAGGCAGCTAAACACGACACAGCCATTTGCTCACTTCCCCCTCCCAGTGGGACGGGGGAGAGAATCAGGAAAAAAAAGTAAAATTTGTGGGTTGAGATAAAGACAGTTTAATAGGACAGAAAAGGAAGGGATAATAATAATAATAATAATTCTAAAAATGACCATTTACTCTTGATCTCCTGGGACATCCAGTTCCTTTAGAGCCACCAGTCTCTCCATGAATAACATTTTGGTGCCCCAAATGCCCAAGTTTTTAATTTCTTTGGTCATATTTTTTGATAACTTAGATGCTTGTTCCAGATGTATCGCTCTACTGAACATAGTACATGTTTATGCATGGTTTTGTGGAGCGAGCAATCTGTGCAGCAGAGATACCCTGCAGAAATAAGTGTCGATATAACTGGAGTTGCCGTTTTGCTCATATCGGCATTTGGATCAGGTTTCCAAATCAATCATTTCAGAACATCGAGTAACTGAAAAAATACTGATATACAGGCAGCCTTCTCACACGGTAGTGATACGTGCAACAGAAACAACAAAGG
Source organism: Mycteria americana (assembly GCF_035582795.1). Taxonomy (NCBI): domain Eukaryota; kingdom Metazoa; phylum Chordata; class Aves; order Ciconiiformes; family Ciconiidae; genus Mycteria; species Mycteria americana. The sequence continues at coordinate 2,603,487 of NC_134375.1, forward strand.
GTTTCTAAAAAGGCATATTGGTTGTTTTCTAGGACAATTTCTGAATCAAGAGCTTTAACACAAAGGCATTTTTTCAGCTTTGAAATAGCACCTCATCTGTACAGATTCTGCAATGCAAATTGGTTGCTGAATGCCACCTATACATGAATTAGTGACCAATTAGCCAAAACCCCCTCTTTCTTGTCACCAACCTGTCTTTAGCTATGACTCTGCAGATTCAGAAATTATACGATAATTAAAGATTTTCTCCTCTTAATAGCAATAATGCAAGATCATAGCAGATGTGGTTTTACATTTTAATTAAACCGTTCAGACGAGTCCCAGTTCCCTCAAACGCGACCACACCAGCCAGGGACATTCTGTTTCGTGGCCCAGGGCTGCAGAAAACCACTGCTACAAGGCTCTGACACCAGTGGTCCACGCTATAAACAGAGCAGACGCTCTCTTCTCTTCCTTTGCTACTGATTTTCTTTGGCAGGGGGTGGAGGAGTAGGAGCTCTAACTATTGAACTTTCCTGAAGTTGATCAATAGCAGCATCTACGACATTGTTTTTACTGTCTCTACTTCAGGGCTAAGGAGAAGAAAAACCTGCAAGCTTTTCGGGGGTCACATTCTGCTCTCAGGTGAACATGCTCTCTGTGGGAAGCTGCCATCCATCTGTGCAGTAGAGCTCCTGCCAACGATTGCTTTAACCCATTTCAGCTCATGTCATCGTCCCTTTAGCAGGTCCCAGGTCTGCTGCGTGAGAAACCCTCCATCACCGCGGCTGCTGCCGGGCACCCTGTGGCCACCCGGCCCCCTCACTGGAAGGGTCCCAGCCAGGTACCACCGGCTCTGCCTGCACTGGGGACCTCACCTCGTATAGACACACCTCATAAAAGCCTTATAAACCACCAGCATTATAGTGGTGTGTTTGCATTGCTATAAAGTTATGTCACTGCTTCCATAATAAAATTCTTTCAGCGGGTTGTAAGTCGGGTGTAAAAACTCTCTTTGGGCTGAAAGTTGGCACATGCACGCATGCAAACACACAGACAGAGCCTGATTTCTGGGAAGGGGAGAAGTGGGGAGAGATTTTGCATTACTTCTGAATCCTGTGCAGGAGCAGAGGATTTTCTGGGGGGTATTTTCATGGGGAGAAGCTGCAGAGCTCCTGCAAGGGCAGTGGGGAAGGCAGGGACTGCTGGAGGTGGGACGGAGACAAAACTGACCCGCACTACCGTTCCCAGACCCCTCCTACCTCCCAGCTCTGGAAATGAAAGAGGAAAAGCAATTTGTCTGCTGGCTACGGACGTTAAGGTTCCTCAGGAGAGGGATACATGTTTTCCGAGCTCAGTCCAAAACTATGAGGGTACAGGGACACTTCAAACTCCCCTGCATATATCACAGGCCCCCGATGCAGCTTTAAAGGAGGATTTCTTGGAAGCCCACAGAGACTTGAGACAGACTAAACCCATCCTTCAAACAAGCTTTGCTTCAGATTGGTTTGGATGCACCTGAATGTTACTGCAAACTGCAGAGGAGAAATGCCTTTATATCACCAGGACTTCACTTGGACATGACTACAAACAGTGCAGAACCAGCTGCTTACAGAGGTCCCTCCTGCAGGGGCCCTGCAATTTCAGCACTAGTACTGGACGAAGAAATCATGCATCTGGAAGCCACATCCAACGGGGCTTGTACAGGGCATTTAGTGGGAACAGGGGAGGAGATTTTAGGAAGCGTAAAGGAAGAGAGCGAGCCTCTTCCTATCTCTTGACACTTCACCCAGCTCCTCATTTCAGAGCTAAAGCCCTCCTACCAGAGAGGAGTAGGGCACAGATTGACTGTAACTGCAGCATCCTTTAGAGCATTTGCAGTTGAAGGTGTTCAGTATACCTGACCTTTTGTAAGGAAACAATAAGTACATTTTCTTCACACTTACTTCGCAGCCTACAAGACTGAACCCAAAGCAGTCATTTGCTGTGACATTTTGTTCCTCGAATAACACAATGTTCCACCTTTATGTCAGTTTTCCTGTGGTTTGCTGGGTCGAAAATCCACGTCTAGCCCATGGGAGGTGAGTCATTTCCCTGTGTGCTTCCACTCGTGCTGCAGCTGCAGCCATCCTAGAGTCTAGATGATGAACATATATAAAGAAGAAACATACAGAAAGAACTATAATAATATATTACCATATTATCTGGTAATAAAAAAAGGGAACATCATTGACAATAAGGGTATTCTTATTTAATCTCATGCAACCACATTTGGTGATATTAGTGGTTTGAGCATTACTATCCATCATCCCAACTAGAAATTATCTGACTTTTTGGTTACACACATCATTGGAACTCAGGAACACATCACAGCTATGTCTTTTCACGGTGCCTGCGGCAGTAGGATCTGGGTAAGTATTTCACAAAGCAGACCCTGAGCACAGCAGTTTGCTCTGGCTCCGAGCACAGGGTGATCGCAACCTAAAAACTTTTGAAGGATAAATTATTACGAGTATCATTACAGCAGGAACTCTGATGGTTATCATGAGATAATCATCACACATCTGTATTTATAAGACACAGGGCATAGTCTGGTGCTTTCCGTTCCCGAGTGACATGATCTCATAACCACACGCCCCTGGAGCTGTACTGTGGCTGCTGTTAATGGAGCACTTTACGGTGGGGGAAGTATGTATTTCTGTGCTGGAAGAACATGAAATTGGCAGCTCGTAGCTGTAGTTTACGCAAAGCTGTTTGTTTCTTGTAAACAGATTCATTTTCCTTTAGTGGTAGGGACCCGGGAGACCCACCATAGAGCAGCATAACAGAGAGCATCTTCTTGCAGAGCAGTAGCAGGGGAAGGATGGACCTTCTGGTGTGGGCAGAGTGCTCCCATGATGATTGTTTAAATGAAGAGGTGTAGTGAATATGTGAGGCTAGACAAGGTCAGGAAATCTTTTGCTGTATGAATGAACCCCCTGCTATTTGTGTTGCAGAGGTTTCCAGGCACCCTGCTCTGGGGCTGGGCTAATAATTCTTCCCAAACGGAGGTGGTGCCACGTTGCTCATCCCCTGGCTCTGTTTATAGCTATCTGGCCGTTTCTCACAAGCTACGGCTCTAGCCCAATCCTCTGCCTTCTCATCAGTAGCAAGCAAGATTAAAAGGTCCTTGCCCTCCACCCAGAGAGATCTATTGATACAGACCCACACTAGCTATGGAAAATACCCATACCCAAAACATCCGCCTGATACGACTTCAGCTGATGCACCCGCCTCGTGTCAAACTCGAACTCTCTCTGGACTCCTGTCATCTCAGGTGGACACAGGGCATCTCTCCACCCAGCCTGCCCCACTGCTTCTCATCGGTGAGGAAGGACGGTGCCCGCTCACCACCCACGCTGCGGCCGAGGAGGCAGCTGGAGCTTGCACAGATATACTTCAGCTCCCTCTGGTCTAATCAGGTTGGTGTCCAGGAACAGCATAACCACGACCACGACCTCAGTTTGGGTTGCAAAACCTGCTGGAAATGTACAGCAATATTTAGGCAGTTTTCTGCACTAACCTCCATTTTTCTTTATGCTGTGCTGGGTGAACCCAGGCTGCGGATGCCCTTTAAGCAGAGATGAACCTTTGGGGCCGGGTGCCTCATGGCAAGGAGGTGCCAAACTCTTCGGAGCTACTGGTGTCCTCTGCCTGCCCTGCAATTAATAGCCACAAACCATTTCTCTCCCCTCTTACTTCTTCTCCCTGGTCCCTCAGCCATTTACATCAGCTTCTCAGCCCTTGTTTCTGTCTCTCGTCTCCTCTGGAAGTTGCGGGATCTTCTGTCCCCTTCCCGGGGAAAGCGCCATGGGCTCCTTCCCCAATCTTCACACCCGGTTTATTCCTTTCATGTGCTGGGAGATGCATTGGAGGATGGAGGAGCAGAAATCAGTGGAGCGCGGACCAAGCCATTTATACAGGAGAGAACCTAGTTATTGGGCTTTTTTCCATTCCTGTTTTTCATCCTCTTCCTTCTCCAGCAGCTGAGGGAGTGCTGCGGAGGCTGCCTGACCCCTTTTCCTTTCTCCCATGCAAAGCTCCTACAAGCTCCTGAGAGAAGAAAGGAGATCTCTGACCCAGGCTCCAGCATGCCTGATCCTTCTCCTCTCACAGCGAAACTGCTCACAGTGGGATTTTTCCTCAAAGCAACGCTGCAGCTCCCTCCGTGCGAGGGCTTCCCGCACCATCTTCTGCTGCACCCAGGCCCAGCCGAACGCGGTCATTAACAGTGTCACTGAGAAAGGCGGCAGCTGTGGGAGCTGCCCCACAAAGCACCCACTTCACACACGGCCACTTACCTGCTGCTCTGTTCTGCTGGTTTCTGCCTGGTTTGTCCAGCGTCTGCAGCCATATCCAGCGTTTCCTCCTCCTCCTGTACTTGGCTACACGTGTCGGCAGCGTTTGATGAACGGCCCAGACCAAGTGGCCAGTCCTTGCACCCAGCAGCAAGGGCTCACTGCAGCCAAGGCCCTCCCACCCAGGATGCACTGACGAGCAACGGCATGACGATTATTTAGCAGAGCACAGCCCTGAGGGGAGAAAAGCCATCACCACCAGAGAAGGGCAGAGAGACTCGGATCAAAAAACGCGGAAAGCACGCTTGTGTGCTGGAGCTGAACATGAAGTTTGTTAACAGCACTACGCTCTTCGCAGCGTAAAGCTTTAAATGCCACTTATTTACATTTACAAAGCCAAGGTTATGTTATCTCTGGGTTGTTTGTTTTGATTCAGGGGAACGAACAAATCTGTTTTACACATTTTTAAAAGACTGCCTAGGATGGCCAGCATCCTGGGTGGCCGCTTTTATTACAGTCAGTAAAAATGAGCAAACCAACAAAATATGCCCAGCAGCTTGGCGTGGTGTGTCGTGCTAAAAGAGGGCCCATTCCAGACTCCAGTGGCACACACACCGGTACCGATTTTTGTCTGGGAAAGCCGCTGTGAATTCATCATGCAACTTTTGCAGCTGAAATAATACGCTGACCTGTGTGAACCAAATCTTCACAGTGGGCACATTTTTTCTCCTACTGTTTCCAAACAAAAATCAAACATAAATAGTAAGAAATCAGCCCATCTCTACTAATGAATGGCAGCATGAGAACATCAGCAATGTTTCAAGTGAAAACCTTTCTGGTGCACTGAATTAGGCTTTTCCTGGGGTGGAGCAAGAACCTTTGTGCTTGAAAAACTCACTTTCTGGTAAATCATCGGGCTATGGGGAGAAGCAGCCTTTTTTCTTTTTTTAATCTTTACTCAGTTTTTCATTTAGCCTTCCATACCTTTTAATTACCAAATACACTGTTAAATTAAGTAAGAACCTGGTTCAAAACACTTAAATGAATCATTCTGTCAGCAAGAAGACATGAGACTGAAGTCTCAGTTTATTGTATGACTTATTCTACTACTGACCGCAGTTGGCTCCTCTCTGGAGCAGCTCGCTCCCCTCCTCTGCCTCCCCTCTTCCCACCCTGCCCTCTCCCACCCCTGGCACGAGCATCCTTCAGAGCAGCAGCAGCAGGAAGGTGCTGCCAGAAACCCTCATCCTGCTCCCTTCCTGGGATGGGTGTGCGATGGTTTCAGTAGCAGCGCTACGCATCTTCACGGGAGAGGGGGCTTTAAAAAGAAAGCTCAGGGCAAAGGCAGATGCAAAGGGGGCAACACACCACACGGAGAAGGTAAATTGCAGAGAAACACGACATTGCTCGAGGCCACACCACTCGCCCCTGAACAGGGGCTCCAGCTGGGCTCCCGCTGGTCCCCAGGTCCCTGGGGCACCCAGGGAAAGGCAAACCCCGGTGCACCCCAAAGGGCGGAGAGGCATCCACTGCCTCCTGTACAGCTCTGGCCAAAGCATGTCTAAGAAGCGTGGAAAAACTGTTCATACAGAAAAGTGAACTTTACCCGCTGACATGATGGGCAGTCCCGTCAGCGCAGTGAGAGTCTCCTCCCGGGCTGCTCCCCAGGGAAGCGCCTCTGCCAGAGCCGCTCCTCCAGCGCTCTGCCGGCCAGCCCCGCCGTGGGGACAGCTTCCCCTGGCCACTGGAGGGCCACTGCAGGGACAACGACCACAGGCCCTTGTGCCACAGAGGAGCTATGGCACAGGACAAGGGGGGCCCGTGCCCAAGCCGCCTCAGCCGTGCCCAGGAGGGACAGCCATCCTGGTACTTGGAGCAGAAGGGTTCCCCAAGTGGGTGTTACAGGGAGAAGCAAAAAGCAAAGGCTTGGGGAGAAAGGAACTGTCGCACGGACACAGAGGTTTTTTGTGTAAGGTATCATAAGAAAAAATAATAATGTTCTTGAATCATTAATAAGCCAGGAAAACAGTGGTAATAATTCTTTACCAATGCCTTTGAAATTAACCCACTTTCCCAAAAATTTCTCAAATTGTATTATTTAATAAAAATGTATACATAATATCGCACACATAATATTGTAAACACATCTATGTAGTATATGCATGCAAAACTTCGCCCCTCACTGCACTGCCCACTTGCCTGCCGTGGCTGCTGCCTCTGCCAAGCCATGAGCTGCTGTTCCACACATGCCAGGAGGCTGCAGAACCACCTATGGGCAGGGGCTGCGGGCGCACAAGGGCTGCTCTCCTGCCCGGCCTCCCCCTCTGGATCCCCCACAAGGACATGCTTGCGACTTGGGCCATCCAGCGCCGCGAAGCCTGTGGACTCTGGGTGCATTTAGGAACTGACTGTGTCGTCGCTGAACGTCTTGGTGTGAACCATTCAGTGAACCGTCTCTCACCAGGACATGCTTCCAAATAAGGAGGAGCGGGGACTCATTGACTTGAAGGGTTTTCCATAGAAATGGGAGGACCTGGACCAGAGGGACTGCCTAAACGCAGCGGGGACAGTGTCCAGGCAGGCTGCCGGCGGGCCAAGTCTGGGGCACTGGAAAATCCACAGTGGGAAGGAAACAACAGAGCATCTGGTAATTTGAAACGCGGCTCCAGTTTTCTTGTGCACTCTGGCTATGAGTCAGTAGCGACAGGCTGAGAAATTCCTGTGCTAAGCTGATGTCCGTCTTGCCCCGGCATGCTGTGCCCTCGGGGCCAAGCCATGGGGTGCAGCTCAGGGAGGAGACCCGGACGAGGTCCCGGAGTCAGCCGGGTCCCTCAGGTCGGGTCAGCTGGGGTCCCCGGGGCAGGGCAGAGCCCTGCTGTGGGATCCCACCTCCCAAATGCAACATCAGAATGTTGTTGAGAAGATATGTCCCTGCTTAGACAGGTGCTGCAGAGGTGCCTGCGCAAGGGGACATTCAGCAAAGAAGGCCCTGGGGGCAAACATTACAGAGGCAATCCGTTGCCTGCAGCAAGCCTCACACTTCAGTAAGTCGAGCAGCAACGGTGTTTTGCCGCAGGCAGCCACGTGAGCTGAGCCAGCCCGGCCTGGGGCCAGGCCAGAAGGAGCAGGAGAGCACGAAATGGTTTTTGCCAGAAAGAAGAGAGAGCCAAAGCAGGTATTTCAGCAGCAATAGCAACGCTGCCTGCTGCCGGCCAGGCACCTTCCCCGGGAAGTCTCTCTCCCATCCGCGCTGGGAGCAGGGCAGGGGTGCGAAGGGGAATCGCATCCAGGCGATGGCCAGGGAGCAGCTTCCTGCAGGAGCGGGGCTGCAGACCCTCCCGTCCCGCTGCAGCCACGTACCAGGAAAAGGAAGCAAATAGCAATGGAGCAGGGCATTTTCTTTCCATTAAAAGGCCAGCAGGACCGCAAGCTGCTGTTTGTGTATAAAAATGTCAGTACGGGGGCAGAAGAGTAAACTAATGGTAACATCTGCTCTGAGGAGCCCTTCGTAGAGCGACTGTGCGTGCAGGGGCGGCGGCCAGCCCATGATTCGGCGGGGCAGCGGGGCGGGGGAGAGCGGGAGGAAGTCACATTCAGCATCCTGGGTGGGGGAGAGGGGGGGAAGGTCACATTCGGCATACACGCAGTCCGCCTCAGCAGCGCCTGCAAGTGAAGGGGTGAGAGATGCCGCGGGAGCAATCGTCCATCCCTCAGCAGCCTCCATTAACTCAAACAGGGAAAAACAGAGTGACACGAAAACACCCTTGCAAACCTTTCGTGTCCGTTCCAAGGGGCTGAGCAGGAAAAATGCTCATGGAGGGTGCGTGCGGCCCTCCTCGTGCGCGAAGGGCAGAGGATCCAGCCTGGAATCGGTACTTTGCCTAGTGAATCACTGCAGAGCTGGACACGGGTCCCCACCGCTGGCAGAGCCTCCAGCTCAGGGCTAAATTCACGCAACCAAGCAGCAGCCACAGCTGAGACCAGCCCCTGCAGCCAGGCTCAACAGGTCTCATCACCACAAAGCTGAGTGTTGCATCCGACAAACACCACCCTCGGTCTCACAGACACTTGGGTGAAGTCCTTACCAGAGCTGATGCCTTTTTTTGCTGTTCTGCTGTATTCCCCCTCCCCTAGAGCAGAGCTGCCGTGAGATGAGCCCTCCAGGGCCAGGGACATGCAGGCAGCTGGACCGCCTGCTGCTGCTTGCGTTACCGGGCACTGGGACCCCGCCGGCCAGCGCCTGCAGGTTATCCATCATGTTACCCATCACTTCCACCTTGCAATGCCTGGCGAGAGATACACAGAGGTACTGAAACAGTAGAAGGAGGCAGAATCCCAATTTTTTCTCTCAAAATAAATCTTTGAACAATACACCACAGTTATTAAAGTTCCTGTTATCGTGCATCAGTAAAAGGTGTGAGCACTTGCATGTGGCTGTAAAAGACCGAATGGACAGTAAGAGGCATGAGAAGGCTCTGATAAAATTCATCTCCAGGCCCACAGTGAAAAGGAACAAAACCATTTTTTCCCCCAGAGGTGAAACCGGCATTTCAGAAACTGCATTTCTTCAAAAAGCTGCTTCATGCTCCCCAGAAAATTCCTAGACTAGAAAAAAATCACTCTCTGACTACATAAGAGTGGTGATAAACAAAAAAGGATAAATTTGTATCAAGAGATACAAGAGTAGATACAAGCAGGTATCGCCTGTGTGATCAATACATATAGTGAAAACAACCGTCCATGAACAAATCCATTACCTTACAACCTGTTTTGCTCAAAGAAGCGGGGTTTTTTCCCCATCAATACTAAATTATATTTAGGGGTAACTCGCAAACATACAGGAATGCATAAGGAAAAAGAAATAATTTCTGCAGGATTACCTGGGAACCTCAGCCATAAACCAGGGCTCCCTGGGGTGCATATTGCACACAGTAAGTACGGAGCAACAGCATCAGCAGCACCTTTACTTTCATAGAATCATAGACTGGGTTGGGCTGGCAGGGACCTTTAAAGGCCACCCAGTCCAGCCCCCCTGCAATGAGCAGGGCCACCTTCACCTCGATCAGGTTGCTCAGAGCCCTGTCCAACCTGGCCTTGAACGTTTCCAGGGATGGGGCATCTCCCACCTCTCTGGGCAACCTGGGCCAGTGTTTCACCACCCTCAGCATAAAACATGTCTTCCTTATGTCTAGTCTGAATCTACTGCCTTTAGGTTAAATCCATTGCCCCTTGTCCTATCGCAACAGGGGCGATAACTAAAAACTCTGTCCCCATCTTTCTTGGAGGCCCCCTTTAAGGATCGAAAGGCCGCAAGAAGGTCTCCCCGGAGCCGTCTCTTCTCCAGGCTGAACAACCCTAACTCGCTCAGCCTTTCTTACCAGGAGAGGTGTTCCATCCCTCTGATCATTTTTGTGGCTCTCCTCTGGACCCGCTCCCACAGGTCCATGTCTTTCCTGTGCTGAGGACTCCAGTGCTGGATGCAGTACTCCAGGTGGGGTCTCACCAGAGCGGAGTAGAGGGGCAGGATCACCTCCCTCGACCTGCTGGCCATGCTGCTTTGGATGCAGCCCAGGGTAGGGTTGGCTTTCTGGGCTGCGAGCGCACGTTGCTGGCTCATGGCCGGCTTTTCATCCACCGGGACCCCCAAGTCCTTTGCACAGGGCTGCTCTCAATCCCTTCATCCCCCAGCCTGTATTGATACCAGGGGTTGCCCAAACCCAGGTGCAGGACCTAACACTTGGCCTTGTTGAACCTCACGAGGTTCTCGTGGGCCCACTCTCGAGCTTGTCCAGGTCCCTCTGGGTGCCATCGCGTCCCTCAGGCGTGTCAACCGCACCACTCAGCTTGGTGTCATCTGCAAACTTGCTGAGGGTGCACTCGATGGTGCTGTCTGTGTCATTGATGAAGATACTACAGAAGCAGTACTGGTCCCAGTACGGATCCCTGAGGGACCCCACTCGTCACTGATCTCCATCTGGACATTGAGCCGTTGACCACTACCCACCGGAGGCGACCATCCAACCAACTCCTTATCTACCAAACGGTCCCTCCATCAGAGCCGTATCTCTCCAATTTAGAGAGAAGGATGTTGTGGGGGACCGTGTCAAAGGCCTTCCAGAAGCCCAGAGAGGTGACTTCCCTAGCTCTTCCCTTGTCCACTGATGGGCTCACTCCACCATAGAAGGCCACTAGGTTGGCCAGGCAGCGTGCTCCCTCAGCGTTTCGTTTGGCATGTCAAATACTTTCAGAGAATTTCTTTTCTGTTTTATTGATTGACTTTGCTCTTTGAGGACCCCGACAGAAAGCGTTCCCTTACATTTCACATGAAGAAGAAATGGAAAAGTAAAGGCTTCATCTTTCCCATAAAACAAAAGCGACTCGGTAGCCCTGGGGTCCCCCAAGGCGCCAAACTGGGCTCCAGCCTGGCAGCTGCCTCCAGGAGGACGTCTTGCACTTGTCTCGAGACTGAAATCACTCACTCTTCAGCCTCAGGAGCTGTTGCTAACAGCACCCGAGGAGGTCAGAAATCCCTTGGCTGGGGTTTCCTGTTGTTCTGGGGGACTGTGAGCTCCTCGCTGCCCCTGTGACAGTGCCCGGAAAACAGGGCAGAGCTGTGGGCTCAGCCCCGGGTGGGACTGCGTCCCAGCCCTCGGACAGAGCCGCCCGACGGGAGGGCAGCTCCCCCGGCTGTGCTCCAGCGGCTCTCAACGAGCGCCCTGAGAGCTGTCCCCACGCAGCCTCGGCCCGGCCGTGAGGTCACAGCAGGGCTCTGAGGTCACAGAGCCCCACAGTGCCGCACCGGCCATAAGCACCGACCGCTCAGCCCCCGGCACCCACTGCAGCAGCAGCAGCAGCAGCAGCCGTTACAGCGGCAGCAGCAGCAGCAGCAGCAGCAGCAGCAGCAGCAGCATGGTGCGAGCGCAGGGGGCCATGGCCCCCGCCCGCCGCCTCCTCCTCGTCCTCCTCCTCCTGGTGGCCCTGCATGCCAGGGTTGCCCGGGCTGCTCCGTGGCGAGCACGGGGAGCAGGTAAGCGGGCGGCGCTGGTGCAGCCTTTCACGGGCCAGCGGGCTCTTCTCCCCGAGAAGCGTGGATGATGGGTTTTTCCCCCCCGTGCTTTAGCGTGGGCTTCCTCTGTGTGCGTGAGAGCTCTCCCAGTAAGAAAGCCCCGAGGGGCCGCACGTTGGTCCATCCGCTCCGCGAGGGGTGTTGCACATGGCCTGGAAAGAGTGCGTGGAGAGCTGCAAGGAGCCAGCCAAGAGGCCACCGGGCCCCTCTGCAGCTTTGGCAATCTCCACCTACGTCTGGCTCCCACGTTGTTCCCTGACCCCCTTCCAGTGCCTGCAGTCCACCAAGGCGGAAGTGGATCCCAGCGTGCAATGGAAACGTTTCTCACCTGTGCTTGCTTCTAGATGAGGGTGGTGGCAACGGTTATCCAGCTTCGTGGCTGGATGTTGGTTTGGAGCCCGTGGGGCATCCTGGAGGTGAGTTCTCCATGTCCCTTTTCTTGGAAGAACAGACATTGACAGCGAGGCAAGAGCTTATTCACGTGCCATTTTCCTTCAGATCCTCTCAAGGTCAACGGCTTCCCGACGTCTTGGCCTCTTCCTGTCCTCGAGCCTGAGAGCAATCCCACGGGTAAGTCAGTGGGAGGAAGGAGCATTTACCTTTCAATCTTCCTTCCATGTGAAATGCAAGTTGCTCCTTCCGTGGCCGATGCGCAGACATGGAGGAGAGCAGAGAGGGAACGGGTCGGGCTCAGTGATGTGCCCCGGGGCGCTTTGCCTTGCAAAGCTGTCTTTGCCGGCCCCTCGGAGCCTGAGCTGCTCCCGGTGCCGGCTGCCAAGCCAGCGGGCTTGTCGGGGTTGAGTTTAGAGCCGGTGTGAGCTCCAGGGAGTCCTGTGTCCCGGCAGCTCCGCGCGTGGTTCGTTGCACCACGCTCCTGAGTGGAAGGGAGACAGGAGTGCCGTGGAGTAATCCCGTCTTTGAATTGCACTCAGTGAGTGCAATTCAAATCGGAATTCAAATCAAATTCCGATCGGAAGAAGTATCTTGAACTGTGTCACGGGAGCTGTTCCGTCCTGTGCTTCTTCGCAGCCGTGCCTGTAGGCGAAGGTGCTCCAGCTTCCCGGCTGGGTTCCAGGACTGAGCCTCCGGGAGATGGCATGGGTACGTCGTGGCTTTTTCCTCCCTGGGAGAGCTGCCAGCTCACAGCCCGAGGGGCAGCCAGAAGCCGGCCGCTTCTACGCGTGCACCCTCTCCCTGCGTGATCCCCTCACCGCTTCTGCGACTCAGTTCTGCCGACGTAGATCACAGTACATGACGGAAGCTCCTCTGGGTGTTTAGTTACAGATGTGCCTGCGGGGAGGACTTTTGCAGCTCCTCGGCTGGATGCCGCGCCACAGCCCGGCTGGCGTCGCAGGGGTGAGTAGTCTGTCTCTGCTGACCTCACAGGCTGTGCGCTGGTTTTCTCTAATTTATTCCTGTGAAATGGAACCAAATCCTTTCCGTTAAGGTCCTCCAAGAGCAAAGTACCAAGCTGAAGGAGGAAAAAAGTCCCCGGAGCCATCTGAAGTCCTAAGACAGATGCTGGAGCAACTGGAGAGAGGACACGGTGGGTATATTTCACTCTGCCTTAGCCGTGAGACTCGGTACCCGGAGGTCGTACATACACGTCTGGACACGCTGTAGCCTGCGCAGCGGGAAGGGATCGATCAGAGCCTCGCAGCAGCCATGCCGGGTTTCACGCCCTGCAGGTGCTGGCGAGCCACGGAGATGGTGCAGAGCCTCTGCTGCCAGTTGTGGTTCAAGCCGAGTGCCAGGGGCAGCTGCGGCCCCTGGTTTACCGGTACGGCTCAGAGGTGGCTCGTGCAGACGTCCGTAGGCAGACTTGGGGGCCTGGCGTGTGCTGAACTCGTGTTCAGCTCACACGCAGCACTGCTTGCCCCGGGCCAGTTCCAGGCAGGAGCGAGGTCCCAGGCAACGCTGGCTGCCCTCTCCTAATGCTGGAAGTCGGGCGGTGATGCTGACTCAGCAGGCTTTTCGGGTTGTGCTCGATTTCCCGTCTGCCAACCTATAGCTGGGATGGGACGAATGTGAGCGCTGCTGGTGCTTACAGGGGAGGGCGTGAGGGCCCTGCAGAGGAGCCCTTCTCAGAAGGGCTGTTTCCCCAGCTGGCCTGGCTGCAGCTTCTTCCTGTCCTCTTTGAAGGAAGGCATTTAGCATCACCTTTCAGTTTGCCAAAAATGCACTACGTGCAATGCAAACCAGAAGATCGCATGCAATTTCCTGGTCTCCCGGCAGGTCAGGTGTGGCTGTTGTCTGCACTACTGACTAGGCGCAGCCCCAAAAGCCCAGGCCTTGTTTCTAAACCTTATCAATGTCTTTGAGAAGTCTTGCCTCCTGAAGTTGCCATCTCCCTGATGGGGAATGGTTCCATCTGATCCAGCTGTCCTGCTTTCTTTCCCAAGAGATGGACCAAGAGGCTGTGCAGAAGGAGGCGTTTCCGGAAGGAAGCAGGGGCTCACTGCTGGTCTCCGCTGAAGAAGCAGAGGCGATGCAAGCCAGCGGCACGCCAGGTAATGGTGGGATGACTCGCACAGCTGGAGTGCAATGATGGATGGCTATAAACTCTTCAGGAGGGATAGGCAAGGCAGGAGAGGCGGTGGGGTAGCCCTGTACGTTAGGGAGCGTCTCAATAGTTTAGATCTCGATGATGGTGACAATAGGGTGGAGTGTCTATGGGTAAGAATCAGGGGGAAGGCCAACAAGGCAGATATTGTGGTGGGAGTCTGTTACAGACCCCCCAACCAGGATGATGAGGCAGATTAACTATTCTATAAGCAGCTAGAAGAAGCCTCATGATCACTAGCCCTTGTTCTCGTGGGGGACTTCAACCTACCGGATATCTGCTGGAAATACAATACAGCAGAGAAGAAATAGTCTAGGAGGTTCCTGGAGCATGTGGCAGGCACCACACAGCTGGTGAGGGAGCCAACTAGGGAAGGGGCCCCGCTGGACTTCTTGTTCATGAACAGAGAAGGACTTGTGAGCCATGTGATGGTTGGAGGCCGTCTTGGGCAGAGTGATCACGAAATGACAGAGTTTTTGATACTTGGAGAAGCGGCGAGGGGGGTCAGCAAAACTGCCACGTTAGACTTCCGGAGGGCGGACTTTGGCCTGTTTAGGAGACTGGTTGACAGAGACCCATGGGAAGCAGCCCTAAAGGGCAAAGGAGTCCAGGAAGGGTGGACATTCTTTAAGGAGGAAGTCCTAAAGGCACAAGAGCGGGCTGTCCCCAGGTGCCGAAAGATGAGCCAGTGGTGAAGAAGACCGGCCTGGCTGAATAGAGAGCTCTGGCTCGAACTCAGGAAAAAGAGGAGAGTCTACGACCTCTGGAAGAAGGGGCAGGCAACTCAGGAGGACTACAAAGGTGTAGCAAGGTTGTGCAGGGAGAAAATTAGAAGGGCCAAAGCTGAGCTAGAGCTCAATCTGGCTGCTGCCGTAAAAGACAACAAAAAATACTTCTTCAAATACATTAGCAGCAAAAGAAGAGCTAAGGAGAATCTCCAGCCCCTAGTAGACGGGGGAGGGAACACAGTGACCAAGGATGAGGAAAAGGCTGAGGTACTTAAGGCCTTCTTTGCCTCAGTCTTTAATAGCAGGGCCGACTGTTCTCTGGGTACCCAGCCCCTGGAGTTGGAAGATAGGGACGGGGACCAGAATGGAGCCCCCATAATCCAGGGGGAAATGGTCAGTGACCTGCTGCACCACTTAGGCACTCACAAGTCTATGGGGCCTGATGAGATCCACCCGAGAGTACTGAAGGAACTGGCAGAAGTGCTCACCAAGCCCCTTTCCATCATTTACCAGCAGTCCTGGCTAACTGGGGAGGTCCCAGTTGACTGGAGATTAGCAAATGTGACACCCATCTTCAAGAAGGGCCGGAAGGAGGACCCGGGGAACTACAGGCCTGTCAGCCTGACCTCGGTACCGGGGAAGCTGATGGAGCAGATCATCCTGAGTGCTATCACATGGCATGTAGAGGATAACCAAGGGATCAAGCCCAGCCAGCATGTGTTTAGGAAAGGCAGGTCCTGCTTGACCAACCTGATCTCCTTCTATGACAAGGTGACCCGCCTAGTGGATGAGGGAAAGGCTGTGGATGTTGTCTATCTAGACTTCAGTAAAGCCTTTGACACGGTTTCCCACAGCATTCTCCTGGAGAAACTGGCTGCTCATGGCTTGGACGGGTGTACTCTTCGCTGGGTAAAGAACTGGCTGGACGGCTGGGCCCAAAGAGTGGTGGTGAATGGAGTTTACTCCAGTTGGCAGCTGGTCACAAGCGGTGTTCCCAGGGCTCTGTGATGGGGCCAGTTCTGTTTAACATCTTTATCAATGATCTGGACGAAGGGATTCAGTGCACCCTCAGTAAGTTTGCAGATGACACCAAGTTGTGCGGGAGTGTTGATCTGCTTGAGGGTAGGAAGGCTCTGCAGAGGGACCTGGACAGGCTGGATCGATGGGCAGAGGTCAATTGTATGAGGTTTAACAAGGCCAAGTGCAAGGTCCTGCACTTGGGCCACAGCAACCCCATGCAGGACTACAGGCTTGGGGAAGAGTGGCTGGAAAGCTGCCAGGCAGAGAAGGACCTGGGAGTGTTGGTTGACAGCCGCCTGAATATGAGTCAGCAGTGTGCCCAGGTGGCCAAGAAAGCCAATGGCATCCTGGCTTGTATCAAAAATAGCGTGGCCAGCAGGAGCAGGGCAGTGATCGTACCCTGTACTCGGCACTGGTGAGGCCGCACCTCGAATACTGTGTTCAGTTTTAGGCCCCTCACTCCAAGAGAGACATTGAGGGGCTGGAGCGTGTGCAGAGAAGGGCAACGAAGCTGGGGAAGGGTCTGGAGCATAAGGCTGATGGGGAGCGGCTGAGGGAGCTGGGGTTGTTCAGCCTGGAGAAAAGGAGGCTGAGGGGACACCTTATCACTCTCCTAAAACTGCCTGAAAGGAGGCTGTACAGAGGTGGGGTCGGTCTCTTCTCCCAAGTAACAAGTGATAGGACGAGAGGAAACGGCCTCAAGTTGTGCCAGGGGAGGATTAGACTGGATATTAGGAAATTTTACTTCACTGAAAGGGTTATCAAGCATTGGAACAGGCTGCCCAGGGAAGTGGTTGAGTTGCCATCCACGGAAGTATTTAAAAGACATTTGGATGAGATGCTTAGGGACATGGTGTAGTGGTGGGCTTGGTAGTGTTAGGTTTATGGTTGGATTCAATGATATTAAAGGTCTTTTACAAGCTATATGATTCTGTGATTCTGTGATTCTGTGATTCTGTAATTGCTGTCCCGTGGTCAGCCGGTGTCACCCATCAGGATTGCCGCGTGTCAGCAAGCTCTTGCCCCAGTGCCCGCTCTTGCACGGCACGTCAGCGGCCAAAGCTCAAAGCTGAAAGTGTTTTGGGGTCGAGGCATCTGGACCACGTTCCGCAGATGATGGGAAATGGGACTCTTGCACGAACGTACCTCCCGCTGTAGCGGCGTCCCAGAGCTGGCCGTGAGTCCCTAGAGGCCCAAGGCACAAGAGCAGCACAGAGCGGGATCCCTCCCGTGAGCTGAGCTCCAGAGCGATGCCCTGACTCCCAGATTGGGCAGGGGCTTAGAGGGAACCTCCCCGTCCTCCTGCATCCTCTGTGCCTGAGCCGTGCTGAGGCTTTACCTGTCGTCTCTGCTTTTTGCCAGTGCGGTCAAAGCCCGGAGAAGAGAGCCACGGCCACGTGTATGAATTTATTCAAACAGACTCAGGTACCGAGCAGTCTTGCTGGGGTCCCTAGGTGGCAGACACGTCCCGAACCCTGGGAGCACCTGCAAGCGGTGCCCATGCTGGAGAAAAGGCAGAAGGGGAGAGCAAGGCTCCGGTGTCTCTCGAGAAGGCCTGACTCCGTCCCCTCGGGGTGTGGGAGCTGGCCCAGGGGGAGGGAGGGTTGGGGGCGGCACTGCCTGCTGCAGGGATGGTTCTTGTCCGTGTGCCTCGAAGGAGCGACTGGTCGAGCAGCTGTGCTCCCCGCCCCGTGCTCTCCTTCTGGCCCTTCTGAGTTTTGTTCGGTGGGACAACCTGTCCCAAAGGGTGGGAGCGTGCCTCCAGGCACCAGCACGGGGGGGAAACAGAGAACTTCCTGGCCATAGCAAACGTGTGCTGCAAGCTTAGCTGTGGTGCACAGGACGGACTAACGTCCCGAATTGCTCCTCCAGATGTGGCCGGCAAGACAACCACGAGTGGATACAACCCCCAGAGCGTCGCAAGTCTTTTCTGTCCCCAAGAAGTGCGAAGGGGCTGTATGATAGGCATATCAGCAGGCCTGCTTTTCCTGCCACTTCTGATACTGTTGTGCTGTCTCATGATCCAGTGGTGGAGCAACAGCAAAGAGTGAGTCGTGGATTTTTCCCCCCACGCTGCTTCCTTCGGTGGCTTGCTCGGAGCCACGAAGCCTTTCTAGTCAGGCTGCTGTGGAGTGCCGAGTTCGTGGCTGGCCAAAAATCTCTGCTGAGGTTCCTGCTGCTGTCAGATGCTTTAATTGGCCTCTTAACTCCTGGGCCGCCTTCTCGGGAGCCCGCTCTGACTGCAGCCAGTGTTAGCTCCAGCTGACCCTGCCTGGACAAGAGCAGCCCCCAGGAGCGACAGGCATAGGCACAGCAAGGTCAGGAACAGAAAGAGCGGGGCCTGAGATTGCCCGAGAAAGCGAGGCGCGCGCTAGCGCCTGCTCCTGACCACTGAACCTGCCCAGAGGAATGCCCCTGCTCGGTGGTGCCATGAGGTGCAGGTGCCCACCTCGGCCAAGCTGTGCCGGCAGCTCAGCCCGTGCTGGGGAGCCGTGCCAGCTCTGGGCCGTGCCGCGGAGGAGAGGCCCTGTGTCCCATCTGCAGCCGAGGGCCTCAGCAGCCTCCTCTCTCCACAGGCGCCTCTCTGCAGCTTCAGGAGCCCAGCTGGAAAGCGGCGTGCGGCCCTCGCGCACGGACAGCCGGACACGCCGCCCCGGCACCCCTGCGAGCCAGACCCAACGCCAGCAGCCGCCGCTCCTGCCTGAAAAACCGGCGCGCCCGCTGTCCCCATGGCCCCCGCGCCCCCCGAGCCCGTCCCCGGGAGCCCTGCAGCGGCGGAACCAGCCCGGCGCCCTCCAGACTCAGCCGCAACCGAAACTGCCCCCGTGCCCCCTGAACCCGGCCACGGAAGCCCTGCAGCGGTGGAGCCAGCCCGACGCCCTCCAGCCTCAACCCCAACCAAAACGGCCTCCACGCCCCCCAAGTCCGTCCACGCAAGCCCTGCAGCCTCAGCCGCAACCAAAACTGCCCCCGTGCCCCCTGACCCCGGCCACGGAAGCCCTGCAGCAGCGGAGCCAGCCCGATGCCCTGCAGCCTCAGCCCCAACCGAAACGGCCCCCGTGATACCCGAGAATGTCCCTGGGAGCCCTGCTGCGGCGGAGCCAGCCCGGCGCCCTCCAGCCTCAGCCCCAACCGAAACGGCCCCCGTGCCCCCTGACCCCGGCCATGGAAGCCCTGCAGCGGCAGAACCAGCCCGGTGCCTTCCAGCCTCGGCCCCAAGCGAAACGGCCCCCGCGCCCCCCGAGCCCGCTGGTCCGGAGCGTCAGCGAGGGCTGAAGGCGGCCCCGCCCGGGTAGGGGTTGGGGGTGTGCGGACAGAACCCCCACCGACAGCTTCGGGGATCGGCCGTCTCGCACCAAATAAAGAGCGAGCTTTATTAAAGAGACCTGTCGCACAAGTGTCTGCGTGGTACCAACAGCAAAGCCCGCGAGGCACCAGCACTGGCTGAGCTCCACGCCCGGGCGCAGCCGCGGATGCCCACGGTGTCGGCAGGCAGGAGCCAGGCACGGGGCTCCTCCGACCAGCGGCAGGGCCCCGAGGGGCTGCGGGAGCCCGTGCCCATGGCCAGCGACACCAACCTGACCCACGCACCGTGCGGGAGGCAGCGACGGGAGCCCCACCTGGCCAGTCGCACGGACTGGTGAGGGTCCACGGGGTGAGGGAACCTTTATTGCAGCGGGATCATCTGGCCGTGGACCTCCTCAAATGGGATACCCAGGGAAAGAGGGAAGCCATCAAGAACGTCTCCAGGGACACAAGCCTGACAAGCAAGTGTACTGGAGGCAAAGCAAAGGTCCTCACTAATGCAGGGGCCCTTGATGGGCCCTAGTTGATGGGACATCACCAACTGGGGGTGCTGCAAAGCATCTCCACGTCTGGGTGCTGAGCCTCCTGCTAGGAAGCTCCCTGAGCGAGGCCTTTGCTGCCCTGGCAGTAACAAAGTGGGGTGAGCACCCCGCTGCTTGCACAGCCTGTTGAAAGGCTGCCTGAAGCACGCGTCAGAGTTCAGCTGTGCTGCTAAGGCTGTGGCCACTGTTCACAGGACCCCAAAGCAGAACAGACGGTTCCAACCAAGGCCGCGCATTAGTCCCGATAAGGCAGGCCGGGGGGTACAACAGGAAGCACGTGGCTTTTGGGACTGAAGGGAGGCTGGGCCTGTTGTTAGTTCTCAGGCCTTGCCTTAGATGGCAGCCGCTATCGCCAACAAGGTGTAAAAGTGTCGAGGGGGAGAGGGTTTTAACGCTGCGCCCCGAGAGGCGGGGATGATGGTGTTTCCCTCCGGCGCTTCAGCGAGGGCTTCCTCTGTGTGCCAGGGAGAGCTCTCCCGGTAAGAAAGCCCCGAGGGGCCGCACGCTGGTGCAGCCGCCCCGCGAGGGGTGTTGCACATGGCCTGGAAAGAGTGCGTGGAGAGCTGCGAGGAGCCAGCCAAGAGGTCCCCAGGCCCCTCCGCTGCTCACAAAAGCGGTGCTGTAGATCGCAGGGGCACGGGAGAGCACACGGGGGAATTACCCCATGCTCGCCTTGCTCTTACGTGCCATCTTGGGCTTCACCCACAGGCAAGGGACCCTCGGCTAGACCGACTTGGGGGTTGATGCCCTCCTCCTGTTGAGAGAACAGCAGGCCTGCAGTCTTGCTTCCCCCCCTGTTGTCACAGACTGGTTGATAGCATGCAGGTGACCTAACTTTCGACACCTGAGCTACTGACTCCTGCTCCAGCCCCCTCATCATCTTTGTGGCCCTGCTCTGGACCCGCTCAAGCAGGTCCACGTCTGTCTTATGCTAGTTACCGCTGCACAGCCCACGGGAGAAAAACCAGGGGAGACCCTCAGCTAAAGCCAATGCAATAGAAAAGACCCAGCCTGTCTCTGCGCAAAAGACGAAAGCAGAAAGGGGAAACTGGGGAGCACCCTCCGTCACCACTGAGCAGGAGAGGTGATGGAAGACTTGGCAAGCAAATCGCTTCTCTTGTAGGTGGCAATGGCACGTCACTACCCCAGCCTGGTCAGGGCTAAAGTAATTCTAGCTAATGGACGGACAGTCCGGCCTTACTTCTAGGTCCCCGTCATAGGTTAGGTATGGATGCGTTCAAGGGTCAGTCGTGGGTGGGGACTCGTGCGGAAAGTGGGAAATAGGGGCACCACGCGCTCTGCCCCACCGTTTACCTCGCATCAACGCATCCCTGACTGTGACCTGTTGCAAACAGGTCATTAGCACGAGGCCCAGCTCCTGCCCCTTTACCCTACAATACAAGTCACCTTCCGATGCCATGCGGGCTGTTCCTGAACTGATAAAAGAGCTGGAAGAACGGGGAAGCGTGGTCAAGTCTCCTTCCCGCTACAATTCTCCTGCATGGCCGGTAGAGAAACCTCATGGCGAGTGGCGACTAGCCGTAGATTACAGAGCCCTCAACACCGCCAATGAACCGCTCACTGCCGCCGCTCCCCGTCTGAGGGATGCAGTCCGTCGTCTGAACGAACAAGCCTTGCCATGAATGGCAGCACTAGGTGGGAAGGATGCACTTTTTAGGCTCCGTCCCTCAGGCGTGTCAACCGCACCGCTCAGCTTGGTGTCATCTGCAAACTTGCTGAGGGTGCACTCGATGGTGCTGTCTGTGTCATTGATGAAGATACTACAGAAGCAGTACTGGTCCCAGTACGGATCCCTGAGGGACCCCACTCGTCACTGATCTCCATCTGGACATTGAGCCGTTGACCACTACCCACCGGAGGCGACCATCCAACCAACTCCTTATCTACCAAACGGTCCCTCCATCAGAGCCGTATCTCTCCAATTTAGAGAGAAGGATGTTGTGGGGGACCGTGTCAAAGGCCTTCCAGAAGCCCAGAGAGGTGACTTCCCTAGCTCTTCCCTTGTCCACTGATGGGCTCACTCCACCATAGAAGGCCACTAGGTTGGCCAGGCAGCGTGCTCCCTCAGCGTTTCGTTTGGCATGTCAAATACTTTCAGAGAATTTCTTTTCTGTTTTATTGATTGACTTTGCTCTTTGAGGACCCCGACAGAAAGCGTTCCCTTACATTTCACATGAAGAAGAAATGGAAAAGTAAAGGCTTCATCTTTCCCATAAAACAAAAGCGACTCGGTAGCCCTGGGGTCCCCCAAGGCGCCAAACTGGGCTCCAGCCTGGCAGCTGCCTCCAGGAGGGCGTCTTGCACTTGTCTCGAGACTGAAATCACTCACTCTTCAGCCTCAGGAGCTGTTGCTAACAGCACCCGAGGAGGTCAGAAATCCCTTGGCTGGGGTTTCCTGTTGTTCTGGGGGACTGTGAGCTCCTCGCTGCCCCTGTGACAGTGCCCGGAAAACAGGGCAGAGCTGTGGGCTCAGCCCCGGGTGGGACTGCGTCCCAGCCCTCGGACAGAGCCGCCCGACGGGAGGGCAGCTCCCCCGGCTGTGCTCCAGCGGCTCTCAACGAGCGCCCTGAGAGCTGTCCCCACGCAGCCTCGGCCCGGCCGTGAGGTCACAGCAGGGCTCTGAGGTCACAGAGCCCCACAGTGCCGCACCGGCCATAAGCACCGACCGCTCAGCCCCCGGCACCCACTGCAGCAGCAGCAGCAGCAGCAGCCGTTACAGCGGCAGCAGCAGCAGCAGCAGCAGCAGCAGCAGCAGCATGGTGCGAGCGCAGGGGGCCATGGCCCCCGCCCGCCGCCTCCTCCTCGTCCTCCTCCTCCTGGTGGCCCTGCATGCCAGGGTTGCCCGGGCTGCTCCGTGGCGAGCACGGGGAGCAGGTAAGCGGGCGGCGCTGGTGCAGCCTTTCACGGGCCAGCGGGCTCTTCTCCCCGAGAAGCGTGGATGATGGGTTTTTCCCCCCCGTGCTTTAGCGTGGGCTTCCTCTGTGTGCGTGAGAGCTCTCCCAGTAAGAAAGCCCCGAGGGGCCGCACGTTGGTCCATCCGCTCCGCGAGGGGTGTTGCACATGGCCTGGAAAGAGTGCGTGGAGAGCTGCAAGGAGCCAGCCAAGAGGCCACCGGGCCCCTCTGCAGCTTTGGCAATCTCCACCTACGTCTGGCTCCCACGTTGTTCCCTGACCCCCTTCCAGTGCCTGCAGTCCACCAAGGCAGAAGTGGATCCCAGCGTGCAATGGAAACGTTTCTCACCTGTGCTTGCTTCTAGATGAGGGTGGTGGCAACGGTTATCCAGCTTCGTGGCTGGATGTTGGTTTGGAGCCCGTGGGGCATCCTGGAGGTGAGTTCTCCATGTCCCTTTTCTTGGAAGAACAGACATTGACAGCGAGGCAAGAGCTTATTCACGTGCCATTTTCCTTCAGATCCTCTCAAGGTCGACGGCTTCCCGACGTCTTGGCCTCTTCCTGTCCTCGAGCCTGAGAGCAATCCCACGGGTAAGTCAGTGGGAGGAAGGAGCATTTACCTTTCAATCTTCCTTCCATGTGAAATGCAAGTTGCTCCTTCCGTGGCCGATGCGCAGACATGGAGGAGAGCAGAGAGGGAACGGGTCGGGCTCAGTGATGTGCCCCGGGGCGCTTTGCCTTGCAAAGCTGTCTTTGCCGGCCCCTCGGAGCCTGAGCTGCTCCCGGTGCCGGCTGCCAAGCCAGCGGGCTTGTCGGGGTTGAGTTTAGAGCCGGTGTGAGCTCCAGGGAGTCCTGTGTCCCGGCAGCTCCGCGCGTGGTTCGTTGCACCACGCTCCTGAGTGGAAGGGAGACAGGAGTGCCGTGGAGTAATCCCGTCTTTGAATTGCACTCAGTGAGTGCAATTCAAATCGGAATTCAAATCAAATTCCGATCGGAAGAAGTATCTTGAACTGTGTCACGGGAGCTGTTCCGTCCTGTGCTTCTTCGCAGCCGTGCCTGTAGGCGAAGGTGCTCCAGCTTCCCGGCTGGGTTCCAGGACTGAGCCTCCGGGAGATGGCATGGGTACGTCGTGGCTTTTTCCTCCCTGGGAGAGCTGCCAGCTCACAGCCCGAGGGGCAGCCAGAAGCCGGCCGCTTCTACGCGTGCACCCTCTCCCTGCGTGATCCCCTCACCGCTTCTGCGACTCAGTTCTGCCGACGTAGATCACAGTACATGACGGAAGCTCCTCTGGGTGTTTAGTTACAGATGTGCCTGCGGGGAGGACTTTTGCAGCTCCTCGGCTGGATGCCGCGCCACAGCCCGGCTGGCGTCGCAGGGGTGAGTAGTCTGTCTCTGCTGACCTCACAGGCTGTGCGCTGGTTTTCTCTAATTTATTCCTGTGAAATGGAACCAAATCCTTTCCGTTAAGGTCCTCCAAGAGCAAAGTACCAAGCTGAAGGAGGAAAAAAGTCCCCGGAGCCATCTGAAGTCCTAAGACAGATGCTGGAGCAACTGGAGAGAGGACACGGTGGGTATATTTCACTCTGCCTTAGCCGTGAGACTCGGTACCCGGAGGTCGTACATACACGTCTGGACACGCTGTAGCCTGCGCAGCGGGAAGGGATCGATCAGAGCCTCGCAGCAGCCATGCCGGGTTTCACGCCCTGCAGGTGCTGGCGAGCCACGGAGATGGTGCAGAGCCTCTGCTGCCAGTTGTGGTTCAAGCCGAGTGCCAGGGGCAGCTGCGGCCCCTGGTTTACCGGTACGGCTCAGAGGTGGCTCGTGCAGACGTCCGTAGGCAGACTTGGGGGCCTGGCGTGTGCTGAACTCGTGTTCAGCTCACACGCAGCACTGCTTGCCCCGGGCCAGTTCCAGGCAGGAGCGAGGTCCCAGGCAACGCTGGCTGCCCTCTCCTAATGCTGGAAGTCGGGCGGTGATGCTGACTCAGCAGGCTTTTCGGGTTGTGCTCGATTTCCCGTCTGCCAACCTATAGCTGGGATGGGACGAATGTGAGCGCTGCTGGTGCTTACAGGGGAGGGCGTGAGGGCCCTGCAGAGGAGCCCTTCTCAGAAGGGCTGTTTCCCCAGCTGGCCTGGCTGCAGCTTCTTCCTGTCCTCTTTGAAGGAAGGCATTTAGCATCACCTTTCAGTTTGCCAAAAATGCACTACGTGCAATGCAAACCAGAAGATCGCATGCAATTTCCTGGTCTCCCGGCAGGTCAGGTGTGGCTGTTGTCTGCACTACTGACTAGGCGCAGCCCCAAAAGCCCAGGCCTTGTTTCTAAACCTTATCAATGTCTTTGAGAAGTCTTGCCTCCTGAAGTTGCCATCTCCCTGATGGGGAATGGTTCCATCTGATCCAGCTGTCCTGCTTTCTTTCCCAAGAGATGGACCAAGAGGCTGTGCAGAAGGAGGCATTTCCGGAAGGAAGCAGGGGCTCACTGCTGGTCTCCGCTGAAGAAGCAGAGGCGATGCAAGCCAGCGGCACGCCAGGTAATGGTGGGATGACTCGCACAGCTGGAGTGCAATGATGGATGGCTATAAACTCTTCAGGAGGGATAGGCAAGGCAGGAGAGGCGGTGGGGTAGCCCTGTACGTTAGGGAGCGTCTCAATAGTTTAGATCTCGATGATGGTGACAATAGGGTGGAGTGTCTATGGGTAAGAATCAGGGGGAAGGCCAACAAGGCAGATATTGTGGTGGGAGTCTGTTACAGACCCCCCAACCAGGATGATGAGGCAGATTAACTATTCTATAAGCAGCTAGAAGAAGCCTCATGATCACTAGCCCTTGTTCTCGTGGGGGACTTCAACCTACCGGATATCTGCTGGAAATACAATACAGCAGAGAAGAAATAGTCTAGGAGGTTCCTGGAGCATGTGGCAGGCACCACACAGCTGGTGAGGGAGCCAACTAGGGAAGGGGCCCCGCTGGACTTCTTGTTCATGAACAGAGAAGGACTTGTGAGCCATGTGATGGTTGGAGGCCGTCTTGGGCAGAGTGATCACGAAATGACAGAGTTTTTGATACTTGGAGAAGCGGCGAGGGGGGTCAGCAAAACTGCCACGTTAGACTTCCGGAGGGCGGACTTTGGCCTGTTTAGGAGACTGGTTGACAGAGACCCATGGGAAGCAGCCCTAAAGGGCAAAGGAGTCCAGGAAGGGTGGACATTCTTTAAGGAGGAAGTCCTAAAGGCACAAGAGCGGGCTGTCCCCAGGTGCCGAAAGATGAGCCAGTGGTGAAGAAGACCGGCCTGGCTGAATAGAGAGCTCTGGCTCGAACTCAGGAAAAAGAGGAGAGTCTACGACCTCTGGAAGAAGGGGCAGGCAACTCAGGAGGACTACAAAGGTGTAGCAAGGTTGTGCAGGGAGAAAATTAGAAGGGCCAAAGCTGAGCTAGAGCTCAATCTGGCTGCTGCCGTAAAAGACAACAAAAAATACTTCTTCAAATACATTAGCAGCAAAAGAAGAGCTAAGGAGAATCTCCAGCCCCTAGTAGACGGGGGAGGGAACACAGTGACCAAGGATGAGGAAAAGGCTGAGGTACTTAAGGCCTTCTTTGCCTCAGTCTTTAATAGCAGGGCCGACTGTTCTCTGGGTACCCAGCCCCTGGAGTTGGAAGATAGGGACGGGGACCAGAATGGAGCCCCCATAATCCAGGGGGAAATGGTCAGTGACCTGCTGCACCACTTAGGCACTCACAAGTCTATGGGGCCTGATGAGATCCACCCGAGAGTACTGAAGGAACTGGCAGAAGTGCTCACCAAGCCCCTTTCCATCATTTACCAGCAGTCCTGGCTAACTGGGGAGGTCCCAGTTGACTGGAGATTAGCAAATGTGACACCCATCTTCAAGAAGGGCCGGAAGGAGGACCCGGGGAACTACAGGCCTGTCAGCCTGACCTCGGTACCGGGGAAGCTGATGGAGCAGATCATCCTGAGTGCTATCACATGGCATGTAGAGGATAACCAAGGGATCAAGCCCAGCCAGCATGTGTTTAGGAAAGGCAGGTCCTGCTTGACCAACCTGATCTCCTTCTATGACAAGGTGACCCGCCTAGTGGATGAGGGAAAGGCTGTGGATGTTGTCTATCTAGACTTCAGTAAAGCCTTTGACACGGTTTCCCACAGCATTCTCCTGGAGAAACTGGCTGCTCATGGCTTGGACGGGTGTACTCTTCGCTGGGTAAAGAACTGGCTGGACGGCTGGGCCCAAAGAGTGGTGGTGAATGGAGTTTACTCCAGTTGGCAGCTGGTCACAAGCGGTGTTCCCAGGGCTCTGTGATGGGGCCAGTTCTGTTTAACATCTTTATCAATGATCTGGACGAAGGGATTCAGTGCACCCTCAGTAAGTTTGCAGATGACACCAAGTTGTGCGGGAGTGTTGATCTGCTTGAGGGTAGGAAGGCTCTGCAGAGGGACCTGGACAGGCTGGATCGATGGGCAGAGGTCAATTGTATGAGGTTTAACAAGGCCAAGTGCAAGGTCCTGCACTTGGGCCACAGCAACCCCATGCAGGACTACAGGCTTGGGGAAGAGTGGCTGGAAAGCTGCCAGGCAGAGAAGGACCTGGGAGTGTTGGTTGACAGCCGCCTGAATATGAGTCAGCAGTGTGCCCAGGTGGCCAAGAAAGCCAATGGCATCCTGGCTTGTATCAAAAATAGCGTGGCCAGCAGGAGCAGGGCAGTGATCGTACCCTGTACTCGGCACTGGTGAGGCCGCACCTCGAATACTGTGTTCAGTTTTAGGCCCCTCACTCCAAGAGAGACATTGAGGGGCTGGAGCGTGTGCAGAGAAGGGCAACGAAGCTGGGGAAGGGTCTGGAGCATAAGGCTGATGGGGAGCGGCTGAGGGAGCTGGGGTTGTTCAGCCTGGAGAAAAGGAGGCTGAGGGGACACCTTATCACTCTCCTAAAACTGCCTGAAAGGAGGCTGTACAGAGGTGGGGTCGGTCTCTTCTCCCAAGTAACAAGTGATAGGACGAGAGGAAACGGCCTCAAGTTGTGCCAGGGGAGGATTAGACTGGATATTAGGAAATTTTACTTCACTGAAAGGGTTATCAAGCATTGGAACAGGCTGCCCAGGGAAGTGGTTGAGTTGCCATCCACGGAAGTATTTAAAAGACATTTGGATGAGATGCTTAGGGACATGGTGTAGTGGTGGGCTTGGTAGTGTTAGGTTTATGGTTGGATTCAATGATATTAAAGGTCTTTTACAAGCTATATGATTCTGTGATTCTGTGATTCTGTGATTCTGTAATTGCTGTCCCGTGGTCAGCCGGTGTCACCCATCAGGATTGCCGCGTGTCAGCAAGCTCTTGCCCCAGTGCCCGCTCTTGCACGGCACGTCAGCGGCCAAAGCTCAAAGCTGAAAGTGTTTTGGGGTCGAGGCATCTGGACCACGTTCCGCAGATGATGGGAAATGGGACTCTTGCACGAACGTACCTCCCGCTGTAGCGGCGTCCCAGAGCTGGCCGTGAGTCCCTAGAGGCCCAAGGCACAAGAGCAGCACAGAGCGGGATCCCTCCCGTGAGCTGAGCTCCAGAGCGATGCCCTGACTCCCAGATTGGGCAGGGGCTTAGAGGGAACCTCCCCGTCCTCCTGCATCCTCTGTGCCTGAGCCGTGCTGAGGCTTTACCTGTCGTCTCTGCTTTTTGCCAGTGCGGTCAAAGCCCGGAGAAGAGAGCCACGGCCACGTGTATGAATTTATTCAAACAGACTCAGGTACCGAGCAGTCTTGCTGGGGTCCCTAGGTGGCAGACACGTCCCGAACCCTGGGAGCACCTGCAAGCGGTGCCCATGCTGGAGAAAAGGCAGAAGGGGAGAGCAAGGCTCCGGTGTCTCTCGAGAAGGCCTGACTCCGTCCCCTCGGGGTGTGGGAGCTGGCCCGGGGGGAGGGAGGGTTGGGGGCGGCACTGCCTGCTGCAGGGATGGTTCTTGTCCGTGTGCCTCGAAGGAGCGACTGGTCGAGCAGCTGTGCTCCCCGCCCCGTGCTCTCCTTCTGGCCCTTCTGAGTTTTGTTCGGTGGGACAACCTGTCCCAAAGGGTGGGAGCGTGCCTCCAGGCACCAGCACGGGGGGGAAACAGAGAACTTCCTGGCCATAGCAAACGTGTGCTGCAAGCTTAGCTGTGGTGCACAGGACGGACTAACGTCCCGAATTGCTCCTCCAGATGTGGCCGGCAAGACAACCACGAGTGGATACAACCCCCAGAGCGTCGCAAGTCTTTTCTGTCCCCAAGAAGTGCGAAGGGGCTGTATGATAGGCATATCAGCAGGCCTGCTTTTCCTGCCACTTCTGATACTGTTGTGCTGTCTCATGATCCAGTGGTGGAGCAACAGCAAACAGTGAGTCGTGGATTTTTCCCCCCACGCTGCTTCCTTCGGTGGCTTGCTCGGAGCCACGAAGCCTTTCTAGTCAGGCTGCTGTGGAGTGCCGAGTTCGTGGCTGGCCAAAAATCTCTGCTGAGGTTCCTGCTGCTGTCAGATGCTTTAATTGGCCTCTTAACTCCTGGGCCGCCTTCTCGGGAGCCCGCTCTGACTGCAGCCAGTGTTAGCTCCAGCTGACCCTGCCTGGACAAGAGCAGCCCCCAGGAGCGACAGGCATAGGCACAGCAAGGTCAGGAACAGAAAGAGCGGGGCCTGAGATTGCCCGAGAAAGCGAGGCGCGCGCTAGCGCCTGCTCCTGACCACTGAACCTGCCCAGAGGAATGCCCCTGCTCGGTGGTGCCATGAGGTGCAGGTGCCCACCTCGGCCAAGCTGTGCCGGCAGCTCAGCCCGTGCTGGGGAGCCGTGCCAGCTCTGGGCCGTGCCGCGGAGGAGAGGCCCTGTGTCCCATCTGCAGCCGAGGGCCTCAGCAGCCTCCTCTCTCCACAGGCGCCTCTCTGCAGCTTCAGGAGCCCAGCTGGAAAGCGGCGTGCGGCCCTCGCGCACGGACAGCCGGACACGCCGCCCCGGCACCCCTGCGAGCCAGACCCAACGCCAGCAGCCGCCGCTCCTGCCTGAAAAACCGGCGCGCCCGCTGTCCCCATGGCCCCCGCGCCCCCCGAGCCCGTCCCCGGGAGCCCTGCAGCGGCGGAACCAGCCCGGCGCCCTCCAGACTCAGCCGCAACCGAAACTGCCCCCGTGCCCCCTGACCCCGGCCACGGAAGCCCTGCAGCGGTGGAGCCAGCCCGACGCCCTCCAGCCTCAACCCCAACCAAAACGGCCTCCACGCCCCCCAAGTCCGTCCACGCAAGCCCTGCAGCCTCAGCCGCAACCAAAACTGCCCCCGTGCCCCCTGACCCCGGCCACGGAAGCCCTGCAGCAGCGGAGCCAGCCCGATGCCCTGCAGCCTCAGCCCCAACCGAAACGGCCCCCGTGATACCCGAGAATGTCCCTGGGAGCCCTGCTGCGGCGGAGCCAGCCCGGCGCCCTCCAGCCTCAGCCCCAACCGAAACGGCCCCCGTGCCCCCTGACCCCGGCCATGGAAGCCCTGCGGCGGTGGAGCCAGCCCGACGCCCTCCAGCCTCAGCCCCAAGCGAAACGGCCACCGTGCCCCCCGAGTCCATCGCCGGAAGCCCTGCAGCGGCGGAACCAGCCCGGCGCCCTCCAGCCTCAGCCCCAACCGAAACTGCCCCCGTGCCCCCTGACCCCGGCCACGGAAGCCCTGCTGCGGCGGAGCCAGCCCGGCGCCCTCCAGCCTCAGCCCCAACCGAAACGGCCCCCGTGCCCACCGAGCCCGGCCACGGAAGCCCTGCAGCGGCAGAACCAGCCCGGTGCCTTCCAGCCTCGGCCCCAAGCGAAACGGCCCCCGCGCCCCCCGAGCCCGCTGGTCCGGAGCGTCAGCGAGGGCTGAAGGCGGCCCCGCCCGGGTAGGGGTTGGGGGTGTGCTGACAGAACCCCCACCGACAGCTTCGGGGATCGGCCGTCTCGCACCAAATAAAGAGCGAGCTTTATTAAAGAGACCTGTCGCACAAGTGTCTGCGTGGTACCAACAGCAAAGCCCGCGAGGCACCAGCACTGGCTGAGCTCCACGCCCGGGCGCAGCCGCGGATGCCCACGGTGTCGGCAGGCAGGAGCCAGGCACGGGGCTCCTCCGACCAGCGGCAGGGCCCCGAGGGGCTGCGGGAGCCCGTGCCCATGGCCAGCGACACCAACCTGACCCACGCACCGTGCGGGAGGCAGCGACGGGAGCCCCACCTGGCCAGTCGCACGGACTGGTGGGGGTCCACGGGGTGAGGGAACCTTTATTGCAGCGGGATCATCTGGCCGTGGACCTCCTCAAATGGGATACCCAGGGAAAGAGGGAAGCCATCAAGAACGTCTCCAGGGACACAAGCCTGACAAGCAAGTGTACTGGAGGCAAAGCAAAGGTCCTCACTAATGCAGGGGCCCTTGATGGGCCCTAGTTGATGGGACATCACCAACTGGGGGTGCTGCAAAGCATCTCCACGTCTGGGTGCTGAGCCTCCTGCTAGGAAGCTCCCTGAGCGAGGCCTTTGCTGCCCTGGCAGTAACAAAGTGGGGTGAGCACCCCGCTGCTTGCACAGCCTGTTGAAAGGCTGCCTGAAGCACGCGTCAGAGTTCAGCTGTGCTGCTAAGGCTGTGGCCACTGTTCACAGGACCCCAAAGCAGAACAGACGGTTCCAACCAAGGCCGCGCATTAGTCCCGATAAGGCAGGCCGGGGGGTACAACAGGAAGCACGTGGCTTTTGGGACTGAAGGGAGGCTGGGCCTGTTGTTAGTTCTCAGGCCTTGCCTTAGATGGCAGCCGCTATCGCCAACAAGGTGTAAAAGTGTCGAGGGGGAGAGGGTTTTAACGCTGCGCCCCGAGAGGCGGGGATGATGGTGTTTCCCTCCGGCGCTTCAGCAAGGGCTTCCTCTGTGTGCCAGGGAGAGCTCTCCCGGTAAGAAAGCCCCGAGGGGCCGCACGCTGGTGCAGCCGCCCCGCGAGGGGTGTTGCACATGGCCTGGAAAGAGTGCGTGGAGAGCTGCGAGGAGCCAGCCAAGAGGTCCCCAGGCCCCTCCGCTGCTCACAAAAGCGGTGCTGTAGATCGCAGGGGCACGGGAGAGCACACAGGGGAATTACCCCATGCTCGCCTTGCTCTTACGTGCCATCTTGGGCTTCACCCACAGGCAAGGGACCCTCGGCTAGACCGACTTGTGGGTTGATGCCCTCCTCCTGTTGAGAGAACAGCAGGCCTGCAGTCTTGCTTCCCCCCCTGTTGTCACAGACTGGTTGATAGCATGCAGGTGACCTAACTTTCGACACCTGAGCTACTGACTCCTGCTCCAGCCCCCTCATCATCTTTGTGGCCCTGCTCTGGACCCGCTCAAGCAGGTCCACGTCTGTCTTATGCTAGTTACCGCTGCACAGCCCACGGGAGAAAAACCAGGGGAGACCCTCAGCTAAAGCCAATGCAATAGAAAAGACCCAGCCTGTCTCTGCGCAAAAGACGAAAGCAGAAAGGGGAAACTGGGGAGCACCCTCCGTCACCACTGAGCAGGAGAGGTGATGGAAGACTTGGCAAGCAAATCGCTTCTCTTGTAGGTGGCAATGGCACGTCACTACCCCAGCCTGGTCAGGGCTAAAGTAATTCTAGCTAATGGACGGACAGTCCGGCCTTACTTCTAGGTCCCCGTCATAGGTTAGGTATGGATGCGTTCAAGGGTCAGTCGTGGGTGGGGACTCGTGCGGAAAGTGGGAAATAGGGGCACCACGCGCTCTGCCCCACCGTTTACCTCGCATCAACGCATCCCTGACTGTGACCTGTTGCAAACAGGTCATTAGCACGAGGCCCAGCTCCTGCCCCTTTACCCTACAATACAAGTCACCTTCCGATGCCATGCGGGCTGTTCCTGAACTGATAAAAGAGCTGGAAGAACGGGGAAGCGTGGTCAAGTCTCCTTCCCGCTACAATTCTCCTGCATGGCCGGTAGAGAAACCTCATGGCGAGTGGCGACTAGCCGTAGATTACAGAGCCCTCAACACCGCCAATGAACCGCTCACTGCCGCCGCTCCCCGTCTGAGGGATGCAGTCCGTCGTCTGAACGAACAAGCCTTGCCATGAATGGCAGCACTAGGTGGGAAGGATGCACTTTTTAGGCTCCGTCCCTCAGGCGTGTCAACCGCACCGCTCAGCTTGGTGTCATCTGCAAACTTGCTGAGGGTGCACTCGATGGTGCTGTCTGTGTCATTGATGAAGATACTACAGAAGCAGTACTGGTCCCAGTACGGATCCCTGAGGGACCCCACTCGTCACTGATCTCCATCTGGACATTGAGCCGTTGACCACTACCCACCGGAGGCGACCATCCAACCAACTCCTTATCTACCAAACGGTCCCTCCATCAGAGCCGTATCTCTCCAATTTAGAGAGAAGGATGTTGTGGGGGACCGTGTCAAAGGCCTTCCAGAAGCCCAGAGAGGTGACTTCCCTAGCTCTTCCCTTGTCCACTGATGGGCTCACTCCACCATAGAAGGCCACTAGGTTGGCCAGGCAGCGTGCTCCCTCAGCGTTTCGTTTGGCATGTCAAATACTTTCAGAGAATTTCTTTTCTGTTTTATTGATTGACTTTGCTCTTTGAGGACCCCGACAGAAAGCGTTCCCTTACATTTCACATGAAGAAGAAATGGAAAAGTAAAGGCTTCATCTTTCCCATAAAACAAAAGCGACTCGGTAGCCCTGGGGTCCCCCAAGGCGCCAAACTGGGCTCCAGCCTGGCAGCTGCCTCCAGGAGGGCGTCTTGCACTTGTCTCGAGACTGAAATCACTCACTCTTCAGCCTCAGGAGCTGTTGCTAACAGCACCCGAGGAGGTCAGAAATCCCTTGGCTGGGGTTTCCTGTTGTTCTGGGGGACTGTGAGCTCCTCGCTGCCCCTGTGACAGTGCCCGGAAAACAGGGCAGAGCTGTGGGCTCAGCCCCGGGTGGGACTGCGTCCCAGCCCTCGGACAGAGCCGCCCGACGGGAGGGCAGCTCCCCCGGCTGTGCTCCAGCGGCTCTCAACGAGCGCCCTGAGAGCTGTCCCCACGCAGCCTCGGCCCGGCCGTGAGGTCACAGCAGGGCTCTGAGGTCACAGAGCCCCACAGTGCCGCACCGGCCATAAGCACCGACCGCTCAGCCCCCGGCACCCACTGCAGCAGCAGCAGCAGCAGCAGCCGTTACAGCGGCGGCAGCAGCAGCAGCAGCAGCAGCAGCAGCAGCAGCATGGTGCGAGCGCAGGGGGCCATGGCCCCCGCCCGCCGCCTCCTCCTCGTCCTCCTCCTCCTGGTGGCCCTGCATGCCAGGGTTGCCTGGGCTGCTCCATGGCGAGCACGGGGAGCAGGTAAGCGGGCGGCGCTGGTGCAGCCTTTTCCAGGCCAGCGGGCTCTTCTCCCCGAGAAGCGTGGATGATGGGTTTTTCCCCCCCGTGCTTTAGCGTGGGCTTCCTCTGTGTGCGTGAGAGCTCTCCCAGTAAGAAAGCCCCGAGGGGCCGCACGTTGGTCCATCCGCTCCGCGAGGGGTGTTGCACATGGCCTGGAAAGAGTGCGTGGAGAGCTGCAAGGAGCCAGCCAAGAGGCCACCGGGCCCCTCTGCAGCTTTGGCAATCTCCACCTACGTCTGGCTCCCACGTTGTTCCCTGACCCCCTTCCAGTGCCTGCAGTCCACCAAGGCAGAAGTGGATCCCAGCGTGCAATGGAAACGTTTCTCACCTGTGCTTGCTTCTAGATGAGGGTGGTGGCAACGGTTATCCAGCTTCGTGGCTGGATGTTGGTTTGGAGCCCGTGGGGCATCCTGGAGGTGAGTTCTCCATGTCCCTTTTCTTGGAAGAACAGACATTGACAGCGAGGCAAGAGCTTATTCACGTGCCATTTTCCTTCAGATCCTCTCAAGGTCGACGGCTTCCCGACGTCTTGGCCTCTTCCTGTCCTCGAGCCTGAGAGCAATCCCACGGGTAAGTCAGTGGGAGGAAGGAGCATTTACCTTTCAATCTTCCTTCCATGTGAAATGCAAGTTGCTCCTTCCGTGGCCGATGCGCAGACATGGAGGAGAGCAGAGAGGGAACGGGTCGGGCTCAGTGATGTGCCCCGGGGCGCTTTGCCTTGCAAAGCTGTCTTTGCCGGCCCCTCGGAGCCTGAGCTGCTCCCGGTGCCGGCTGCCAAGCCAGCGGGCTTGTCGGGGTTGAGTTTAGAGCCGGTGTGAGCTCCAGGGAGTCCTGTGTCCCGGCAGCTCCGCGCGTGGTTCGTTGCACCACGCTCCTGAGTGGAAGGGAGACAGGAGTGCCGTGGAGTAATCCCGTCTTTGAATTGCACTCAGTGAGTGCAATTCAAATCGGAATTCAAATCAAATTCCGATCGGAAGAAGTATCTTGAACTGTGTCACGGGAGCTGTTCCGTCCTGTGCTTCTTCGCAGCCGTGCCTGTAGGCGAAGGTGCTCCAGCTTCCCGGCTGGGTTCCAGGACTGAGCCTCCGGGAGATGGCATGGGTACGTCGTGGCTTTTTCCTCCCTGGGAGAGCTGCCAGCTCACAGCCCGAGGGGCAGCCAGAAGCCGGCCGCTTCTACGCGTGCACCCTCTCCCTGCGTGATCCCCTCACCGCTTCTGCGACTCAGTTCTGCCGACGTAGATCACAGTACATGACGGAAGCTCCTCTGGGTGTTTAGTTACAGATGTGCCTGCGGGGAGGACTTTTGCAGCTCCTCGGCTGGATGCCGCGCCACAGCCCGGCTGGCGTCGCAGGGGTGAGTAGTCTGTCTCTGCTGACCTCACAGGCTGTGCGCTGGTTTTCTCTAATTTATTCCTGTGAAATGGAACCAAATCCTTTCCGTTAAGGTCCTCCAAGAGCAAAGTACCAAGCTGAAGGAGGAAAAAAGTCCCCGGAGCCATCTGAAGTCCCAAGACAAATGCTGGAGCAACTGGAGAGAGGACACGGTGGGTATATTTCACTCTGCCTTAGCCGTGAGACTCGGTACCCGGAGGTCGTACATACACGTCTGGACACGCTGTAGCCTGCGCAGCGGGAAGGGATCGATCAGAGCCTCGCAGCAGCCATGCCGGGTTTCACGCCCTGCAGGTGCTGGCGAGCCACGGAGATGGTGCAGAGCCTCTGCTGCCAGTTGTGGTTCAAGCCGAGTGCCAGGGGCAGCTGCGGCCCCCGGTTTACCGGCACGGCTCGTGCAGACGTCCGTAGGCAGACTTGGGGGCCTGGCGTGTGCTGAACTCGTGTTCAGCTCACACGCAGCACTGCTTGCCCCGGGCCAGTTCCAGGCAGGAGCGAGGTCCCAGGCAACGCTGGCTGCCCTCTCCTAATGCTGGAAGTCGGTAATTGTTGTCCCGTGGTCAGCCGGTGTCACCCATCAGGATCGCCGCGTGTCAGCAGGCTCTTGCCCCAGTGCCCGCTCTTGCATGGCACGTCAGCGGCCAAAGCTCAAAGCTGAAAGTGTTTTGGGGTCGAGGCATCTGGACCACGTTCCGCAGATGATGGGAAATGGGACTCTTGCACGAACGTACCTCCCGCTGTAGCGGCGTCCCAGAGCTGGCCGTGAGTCCCTAGAGGCCCAAGGCACAAGAGCAGCACAGAGCGGGATCCCTCCCGTGAGCTGAGCTCCAGAGCGATGCCCTGACTCCCAGATTGGGCAGGGGCTTAGAGGGAACCTCCCCGTCCTCCTGCATCCTCTGTGCCTGAGCCGTGCTGAGGCTTTACCTGTCGTCTCTGCTTTTTGCCAGTGCGGTCAAAGCCCGGAGAAGAGAGCCACGGCCACGTGTATGAATTTATTCAAACAGACTCAGGTACCGAGCAGTCTTGCTGGGGTCCCTAGGTGGCAGACACGTCCCGAACCCTGGGAGCACCTGCAAGCGGTGCCCATGCTGGAGAAAAGGCAGAAGGGGAGAGCAAGGCTCCGGTGTCTCTCGAGAAGGCCTGACTCCGTCCCCTCGGGGTGTGGGAGCTGGCCCGGGGGGAGGGAGGGTTGGGGGCGGCACTGCCTGCTGCAGGGATGGTTCTTGTCCGTGTGCCTCGAAGGAGCGACTGGTCGAGCAGCTGTGCTCCCCGCCCCGTGCTCTCCTTCTGGCCCTTCTGAGTTTTGTTCGGTGGGACAACCTGTCCCAAAGGGTGGGAGCGTGCCTCCAGGCACCAGCACGGGGGGGAAACAGAGAACTTCCTGGCCATAGCAAACGTGTGCTGCAAGCTTAGCTGTGGTGCACAGGACGGACTAACGTCCCGAATTGCTCCTCCAGATGTGGCCGGCAAGACAGCCACGAGTGGGTACAACCCCCAGGGCGTCACAAGCCTCTTCTGTCCCCAAGACGTGCGAAGGCGCTGTATGATAGGCACAGCAGCAATCGTGGTTTCCCTGCCACTTGCGATAGTGTTGTGCTGTATCATGATCAAGCGGTGGAAGAAGAACAGACAGCTAGTCATGGATTTTTACGCCCAAACTGCTTCCTTCGGTGGCTTGCCCGGACCCATAAAGCCTTTCTAGTCAGGCTGCTGTGCAGTGCCGAGTTCGTGGTTGGCCAAAAATCTCTGCTGAGGATTCTGCTGTTGTCAGATGCTTTAATTGGCCTCTTAACTCCTGGGCCGCCTTCTCGGGAGCCCGCTCTGACTGCAGCCAGTGTTAGCTCCAGCTGACCCTGCCTGGACAAGAGCAGCCCCCAGGAGCGACAGGCATAGGCACAGCAAGGTCAGGAACAGAAAGAGCGGGGCCTGAGATTGCCCGAGAAAGCGAGGCGCGCGCTAGCGCCTGCTCCTGACCACTGAACCTGCCCAGAGGAATGCCCCTGCTCGGTGGTGCCATGAGGTGCAGGTGCCCACCTCGGCCAAGCTGTGCCGGCAGCTCAGCCCGTGCTGGGGAGCCGTGCCAGCTCTGGGCCGTGCCGCGGAGGAGAGGCCCTGTGTCCCATCTGCAGCCGAGGGCCTCAGCAGCCTCCTCTCTCCACGGGCGCCTCTCTGCAGCTTCAGGAGCCCAGCTGGAAAGCGGCGTGCGGCCCTCGCGCCCGGACAGCCGGACCAGCCGCCCCGGCACCCCTGCGAGCCGGACCCAACGCCAGCAGCCGCCGCTCCTGCCTGAAAAACCGGTGCGCCCGCTGTCCCCACAGCCCCCGCGCCCCCCGAGCCCGTCCCTGGGAGCCCTGCAGCAGCGGAACCAGCCCGGCGCCCTCCAGCCTCAGCCCCAACCGAAACTGCCCCCGTGCCCCCTGACCCCGGCCACGGAAGCCCTGCGGCGGTGGAGCCAGCCCGACGCCCTCCAGCCTCAGCCCCAACCAAAACGGCCTCCACGCCCCCCGAGCCCGTCCACGGAAGCCCTGCAGCGGCGGAACCAGCCCGGTGCCCTCCAGCCTCAGCCCCAACCGAAACTGACCCCGTGCCCCCTGACCCCGGCCACGGAAGCCCTGCGGCGGTGGAGCCAGCCCGACGCCCTCCAGCCTCAGCCCCAACCAAAACGGCCTCCACGCCCCCCGAGCCCGTCCACAGAAGCCCTGCAGCGGCGGAACCAGCCCGGCGCCCTCCAGCCTCAGCCCCAACCGAAACTGCCCCCGTGCCCCCTGACCCCGGCCACGGAAGCCCTGCTGCGGCGGAGCCAGCCCGGCGCCCTCCAGCCTCAGCCCCAACCGAAACGGCCCCCGTGCCCACCGAGCCCGGCCACGGAAGCCCTGCAGCGGCAGAACCAGCCCGGTGCCTTCCAGCCTCGGCCCCAAGCGAAACGGCCCCCGCGCCCCCCGAGCCCGCTGGTCCGGAGCGTCAGCGAGGGCTGAAGGCGGCCCCGCCCGGGTAGGGGTTGGGGGTGTGCGGACAGAACCCCCACCGACAGCTTCGGGGATCGGCCGTCTCGCACCAAATAAAGAGCGAGCTTTATTAAAGAGACCTGTCGCACAAGTGTCTGCGTGGTACCAACAGCAAAGCCCGCGAGGCACCAGCACTGGCTGAGCTCCACGCCCGGGCGCAGCCGCGGATGCCCACGGTGTCGGCAGGCAGGAGCCAGGCACGGGGCTCCTCCGACCAGCGGCAGGGCCCCGAGGGGCTGCGGGAGCCCGTGCCCATGGCCAGCGACACCAACCTGACCCACGCACCGTGCGGGAGGCAGCGACGGGAGCCCCACCTGGCCAGTCGCACGGACTGGTGGGGGTCCACGGGGTGAGGGAACCTTTATTGCAGCGGGATCATCTGGCCGTGGACCTCCTCAAATGGGATACCCAGGGAAAGAGGGAAGCCATCAAGAACGTCTCCAGGGACACAAGCCTGACAAGCAAGTGTACTGGAGGCAAAGCAAAGGTCCTCACTAATGCAGGGGCCCTTGATGGGCCCTAGTTGATGGGACATCACCAACTGGGGGTGCTGCAAAGCATCTCCACGTCTGGGTGCTGAGCCTCCTGCTAGGAAGCTCCCTGAGCGAGGCCTTTGCTGCCCTGGCAGTAACAAAGTGGGGTGAGCACCCCGCTGCTTG
Source organism: Mycteria americana (assembly GCF_035582795.1). Lineage (NCBI taxonomy): Eukaryota > Metazoa > Chordata > Aves > Ciconiiformes > Ciconiidae > Mycteria > Mycteria americana. Next base: position 2,642,377 of record NC_134375.1, read on the forward strand.
CACAGCCTGTTGAAAGGCTGCCTGAAGCACGCGTCAGAGTTCAGCTGTGCTGCTAAGGCTGTGGCCACTGTTCACAGGACCCCAAAGCAGAACAGACGGTTCCAACCAAGGCCGCGCATTAGTCCCGATAAGGCAGGCCGGGGGGTACAACAGGAAGCACGTGGCTTTTGGGACTGAAGGGAGGCTGGGCCTGTTGTTAGTTCTCAGGCCTTGCCTTAGATGGCAGCCGCTATCGCCAACAAGGTGTAAAAGTGTCGAGGGGGAGAGGGTTTTAACGCTGCGCCCCGAGAGGCGGGGATGATGGTGTTTCCCTCCGGCGCTTCAGCGAGGGCTTCCTCCGTGTGCCAGGGAGAGCTCTCCCGGTAAGAAAGCCCCGAGGGGCCGCACGCTGGTGCAGCCGCCCCGCGAGGGGTGTTGCACATGGCCTGGAAAGAGTGCGTGGAGAGCTGCGAGGAGCCAGCCAAGAGGTCCCCAGGCCCCTCCGCTGCTCACAAAAGCGGTGCTGTAGATCGCAGGGGCACGGGAGAGCACACGGGGGAATTACCCCATGCTCGCCTTGCTCTTACGTGCCATCTTGGGCTTCACCCACAGGCAAGGGACCCTCGGCTAGACCGACTTGGGGGTTGATGCCCTCCTCCTGTTGAGAGAACAGCAGGCCTGCAGTCTTGCTTCCCCCCCTGTTGTCACAGACTGGTTGATAGCATGCAGGTGACCTAACTTTCGACACCTGAGCTACTGACTCCTGCTCCAGCCCCCTCATCATCTTTGTGGCCCTGCTCTGGACCCGCTCAAGCAGGTCCACGTCTGTCTTATGCTAGTTACCGCTGCACAGCCCACGGGAGAAAAACCAGGGGAGACCCTCAGCTAAAGCCAATGCAATAGAAAAGACCCAGCCTGTCTCTGCGCAAAAGACGAAAGCAGAAAGGGGAAACTGGGGAGCACCCTCCGTCACCACTGAGCAGGAGAGGTGATGGAAGACTTGGCAAGCAAATCGCTTCTCTTGTAGGTGGCAATGGCACGTCACTACCCCAGCCTGGTCAGGGCTAAAGTAATTCTAGCTAATGGACGGACAGTCCGGCCTTACTTCTAGGTCCCCGTCATAGGTTAGGTATGGATGCGTTCAAGGGTCAGTCGTGGGTGGGGACTCGTGCGGAAAGTGGGAAATAGGGGCACCACGCGCTCTGCCCCACCGTTTACCTCGCATCAACGCATCCCTGACTGTGACCTGTTGCAAACAGGTCATTAGCACGAGGCCCAGCTCCTGCCCCTTTACCCTACAATACAAGTCACCTTCCGATGCCATGCGGGCTGTTCCTGAACTGATAAAAGAGCTGGAAGAACGGGGAAGCGTGGTCAAGTCTCCTTCCCGCTACAATTCTCCTGCATGGCCGGTAGAGAAACCTCATGGCGAGTGGCGACTAGCCGTAGATTACAGAGCCCTCAACACCGCCAATGAACCGCTCACTGCCGCCGCTCCCCGTCTGAGGGATGCAGTCCGTCGTCTGAACGAACAAGCCTTGCCATGAATGGCAGCACTAGGTGGGAAGGATGCACTTTTTAGGCTCCGTCCCTCAGGCGTGTCAACCGCACCGCTCAGCTTGGTGTCATCTGCAAACTTGCTGAGGGTGCACTCGATGGTGCTGTCTGTGTCATTGATGAAGATACTACAGAAGCAGTACTGGTCCCAGTACGGATCCCTGAGGGACCCCACTCGTCACTGATCTCCATCTGGACATTGAGCCGTTGACCACTACCCACCGGAGGCGACCATCCAACCAACTCCTTATCTACCAAACGGTCCCTCCATCAGAGCCGTATCTCTCCAATTTAGAGAGAAGGATGTTGTGGGGGACCGTGTCAAAGGCCTTCCAGAAGCCCAGAGAGGTGACTTCCCTAGCTCTTCCCTTGTCCACTGATGGGCTCACTCCACCATAGAAGGCCACTAGGTTGGCCAGGCAGCGTGCTCCCTCAGCGTTTCGTTTGGCATGTCAAATACTTTCAGAGAATTTCTTTTCTGTTTTATTGATTGACTTTGCTCTTTGAGGACCCCGACAGAAAGCGTTCCCTTACATTTCACATGAAGAAGAAATGGAAAAGTAAAGGCTTCATCTTTCCCATAAAACAAAAGCGACTCGGTAGCCCTGGGGTCCCCCAAGGCGCCAAACTGGGCTCCAGCCTGGCAGCTGCCTCCAGGAGGGCGTCTTGCACTTGTCTCGAGACTGAAATCACTCACTCTTCAGCCTCAGGAGCTGTTGCTAACAGCACCCGAGGAGGTCAGAAATCCCTTGGCTGGGGTTTCCTGTTGTTCTGGGGGACTGTGAGCTCCTCGCTGCCCCTGTGACAGTGCCCGGAAAACAGGGCAGAGCTGTGGGCTCAGCCCCGGGTGGGACTGCGTCCCAGCCCTCGGACAGAGCCGCCCGACGGGAGGGCAGCTCCCCCGGCTGTGCTCCAGCGGCTCTCAACGAGCGCCCTGAGAGCTGTCCCCACGCAGCCTCGGCCCGGCCGTGAGGTCACAGCAGGGCTCTGAGGTCACAGAGCCCCACAGTGCCGCACCGGCCATAAGCACCGACCGCTCAGCCCCCGGCCCCCACTGCAGCAGCAGCAGCAGCAGCAGCCGTTACAGCGGCGGCAGCAGCAGCAGCAGCAGCAGCAGCAGCAGCAGCATGGTGCGAGCGCAGGGGGCCATGGCCCCCGCCCGCCGCCTCCTCCTCGTCCTCCTCCTCCTGGTGGCCCTGCATGCCAGGGTTGCCTGGGCTGCTCCATGGCGAGCACGGGGAGCAGGTAAGCGGGCGGCGCTGGTGCAGCCTTTTCCAGGCCAGCGGGCTCTTCTCCCCGAGAAGCGTGGATGATGGGTTTTTCCCCCCCGTGCTTTAGCGTGGGCTTCCTCTGTGTGCGTGAGAGCTCTCCCAGTAAGAAAGCCCCGAGGGGCCGCACGTTGGTCCATCCGCTCCGCGAGGGGTGTTGCACATGGCCTGGAAAGAGTGCGTGGAGAGCTGCAAGGAGCCAGCCAAGAGGCCACCGGGCCCCTCTGCAGCTTTGGCAATCTCCACCTACGTCTGGCTCCCACGTTGTTCCCTGACCCCCTTCCAGTGCCTGCAGTCCACCAAGGCAGAAGTGGATCCCAGCGTGCAATGGAAACGTTTCTCACCTGTGCTTGCTTCTAGATGAGGGTGGTGGCAACGGTTATCCAGCTTCGTGGCTGGATGTTGGTTTGGAGCCCGTGGGGCATCCTGGAGGTGAGTTCTCCATGTCCCTTTTCTTGGAAGAACAGACATTGACAGCGAGGCAAGAGCTTATTCACGTGCCATTTTCCTTCAGATCCTCTCAAGGTCGACGGCTTCCCGACGTCTTGGCCTCTTCCTGTCCTCGAGCCTGAGAGCAATCCCACGGGTAAGTCAGTGGGAGGAAGGAGCATTTACCTTTCAATCTTCCTTCCATGTGAAATGCAAGTTGCTCCTTCCGTGGCCGATGCGCAGACATGGAGGAGAGCAGAGAGGGAACGGGTCGGGCTCAGTGATGTGCCCCGGGGCGCTTTGCCTTGCAAAGCTGTCTTTGCCGGCCCCTCGGAGCCTGAGCTGCTCCCGGTGCCGGCTGCCAAGCCAGCGGGCTTGTCGGGGTTGAGTTTAGAGCCGGTGTGAGCTCCAGGGAGTCCTGTGTCCCGGCAGCTCCGCGCGTGGTTCGTTGCACCACGCTCCTGAGTGGAAGGGAGACAGGAGTGCCGTGGAGTAATCCCGTCTTTGAATTGCACTCAGTGAGTGCAATTCAAATCGGAATTCAAATCAAATTCCGATCGGAAGAAGTATCTTGAACTGTGTCACGGGAGCTGTTCCGTCCTGTGCTTCTTCGCAGCCGTGCCTGTAGGCGAAGGTGCTCCAGCTTCCCGGCTGGGTTCCAGGACTGAGCCTCCGGGAGATGGCATGGGTACGTCGTGGCTTTTTCCTCCCTGGGAGAGCTGCCAGCTCACAGCCCGAGGGGCAGCCAGAAGCCGGCCGCTTCTACGCGTGCACCCTCTCCCTGCGTGATCCCCTCACCGCTTCTGCGACTCAGTTCTGCCGACGTAGATCACAGTACATGACGGAAGCTCCTCTGGGTGTTTAGTTACAGATGTGCCTGCGGGGAGGACTTTTGCAGCTCCTCGGCTGGATGCCGCGCCACAGCCCGGCTGGCGTCGCAGGGGTGAGTAGTCTGTCTCTGCTGACCTCACAGGCTGTGCGCTGGTTTTCTCTAATTTATTCCTGTGAAATGGAACCAAATCCTTTCCGTTAAGGTCCTCCAAGAGCAAAGTACCAAGCTGAAGGAGGAAAAAAGTCCCCGGAGCCATCTGAAGTCCCAAGACAAATGCTGGAGCAACTGGAGAGAGGACACGGTGGGTATATTTCACTCTGCCTTAGCCGTGAGACTCGGTACCCGGAGGTCGTACATACACGTCTGGACACGCTGTAGCCTGCGCAGCGGGAAGGGATCGATCAGAGCCTCGCAGCAGCCATGCCGGGTTTCACGCCCTGCAGGTGCTGGCGAGCCACGGAGATGGTGCAGAGCCTCTGCTGCCAGTTGTGGTTCAAGCCGAGTGCCAGGGGCAGCTGCGGCCCCCGGTTTACCGGTACGGCTCAGAGGTGGCTCGTGCAGACGTCCGTAGGCAGACTTGGGGGCCTGGCGTGTGCTGAACTCGTGTTCAGCTCACACGCAGCACTGCTTGCCCCGGGCCAGTTCCAGGCAGGAGCGAGGTCCCAGGCAATGCTGGCTGCCCTCTCCTAATGCTGGAAGTCGGTAATTGTTGTCCCGTGGTCAGCCGGTGTCACCCATCAGGATCACCGCGTGTCAGCAGGCTCTTGCCCCAGTGCCCGCTCTTGCACGGCACGTCAGCGGCCAAAGCTCAAAGCTGAAAGTGTTTTGGGGTCGAGGCATCTGGACCACGTTCCGCAGATGATGGGAAATGGGACTCTTGCACGAACGTACCTCCCGCTGTAGCGGCGTCCCAGAGCTGGCCGTGAGTCCCTAGAGGCCCAAGGCACAAGAGCAGCACAGAGCGGGATCCCTCCCGTGAGCTGAGCTCCAGAGCGATGCCCTGACTCCCAGATTGGGCAGGGGCTTAGAGGGAACCTCCCCGTCCTCCTGCATCCTCTGTGCCTGGGCCGTGCTGAGGCTTTACCTGTCGTCTCTGCTTTTTGCCAGTGCGGTCAAAGCCCGGAGAAGAGAGCCACGGCCATGTGTATGAATTTATTCAAACAGACTCAGGTACCGAGCAGTCTTGCTGGGGTCCCTAGGTGGCAGACACGTCCCGAACCCTGGGAGCACCTGCAAGCGGTGCCCATGCTGGAGAAAAGGCAGAAGGGGAGAGCAAGGCTCCGGTGTCTCTCGAGAAGGCCTGACTCCGTCCCCTCGGGGTGTGGGAGCTGGCCCGGGGGGAGGGAGGGTTGGGGGCGGCACTGCCTGCTGCAGGGATGGTTCTTGTCCGTGTGCCTCGAAGGAGCGACTGGTCGAGCAGCTGTGCTCCCCGCCCCGTGCTCTCCTTCTGGCCCTTCTGAGTTTTGTTCGGTGGGACAACCTGTCCCAAAGGGTGGGAGCGTGCCTCCAGGCACCAGCACGGGGGGGAAACAGAGAACTTCCTGGCCATAGCAAACGTGTGCTGCAAGCTTAGCTGTGGTGCACAGGACGGACTAACGTCCCGAATTGCTCCTCCAGATGTGGCCGGCAAGACAGCCACGAGTGGGTACAACCCCCAGGGCGTCACAAGCCTCTTCTGTCCCCAAGACGTGCGAAGGCGCTGTATGATAGGCACAGCAGCAATCGTGGTTTCCCTGCCACTTGCGATAGTGGTGTGCTGTATCGTGATCCAGCGGCGGAAGAAGAACAAACAGTGAGTCGTGGATTTTTCCCCCCACGCTGCTTCCTTCGGTGGCTTGCTCGGAGCCACGAAGCCTTTCTAGTCAGGCTGCTGTGCAGTGCCGAGTTCGTGGTTGGCCAAAAATCTCTGCTGAGGATTCTGCTGTTGTCAGATGCTTTAATTGGCCTCTTAACTCCTGGGCCGCCTTCTCGGGAGCCCGCTCTGACTGCAGCCAGTGTTAGCTCCAGCTGACCCTGCCTGGACAAGAGCAGCCCCCAGGAGCGACAGGCATAGGCACAGCAAGGTCAGGAACAGAAAGAGCGGGGCCTGAGATTGCCCGAGAAAGCGAGGCGCGCGCTAGCGCCTGCTCCTGACCACTGAACCTGCCCAGAGGAATGCCCCTGCTCGGTGGTGCCATGAGGTGCAGGTGCCCACCTCGGCCAAGCTGTGCCGGCAGCTCAGCCCGTGCTGGGGAGCCGTGCCAGCTCTGGGCCGTGCCGCGGAGGAGAGGCCCTGTGTCCCATCTGCAGCCGAGGGCCTCAGCAGCCTCCTCTCTCCACAGGCGCCTCTCTGCAGCTTCAGGAGCCCAGCTGGAAAGCGGCGTGCGGCCCTCGCGCCCGGACAGCCGGACCAGCCGCCCCGGCACCCCTGCGAGCCGGACCCAACGCCAGCAGCCGCCGCTCCTGCCTGAAAAACCGGCGCGCCCGCTGTCCCCACGGCCCCCGCGCCCCCCGAGCCCATCCCCGGAAGCCCTGCGGCGGTGGAGCCAGCCCGACGCCCTCCAGCCTCAGCCCCAAGCGAAACGGCCACCGCGCCCCCCGAGTCCATCGCCGGAAGCCCTGCAGCAGTGGAGCCGGCCCGGCGCCCTCCAGCCTCAGCCCCAACCAAAACGGCCCTCGTGCCCCCTGACCCCGGCCACGGAAGCCCTGCTGCGGCGGAGCCAGCCCGGCGCCCTCCAGCCTCAGCCCCAACCGAAACGGCCCCCGTGCCCACCGAGCCCGGCCACGGAAGCCCTGCAGCGGCAGAACCAGCCCGGTGCCTTCCAGCCTCGGCCCCAAGCGAAACGGCCCCCGCGCCCCCCGAGCCCGCTGGTCCGGAGCGTCAGCGAGGGCTGAAGGCGGCCCCGCCCGGGTAGGGGTTGGGGGTGTGCTGACAGAACCCCCACCGACAGCTTCGGGGATCGGCCGTCTCGCACCAAATAAAGAGCGAGCTTTATTAAAGAGACCTGTCGCACAAGTGTCTGCGTGGTACCAACAGCAAAGCCCGCGAGGCACCAGCACTGGCTGAGCTCCACGCCCGGGCGCAGCCGCGGATGCCCACGGTGTCGGCAGGCAGGAGCCAGGCACGGGGCTCCTCCGACCAGCGGCAGGGCCCCGAGGGGCTGCGGGAGCCCGTGCCCATGGCCAGCGACACCAACCTGACCCACGCACCGTGCGGGAGGCAGCGACGGGAGCCCCACCTGGCCAGTCGCACGGACTGGTGGGGGTCCACGGGGTGAGGGAACCTTTATTGCAGCGGGATCATCTGGCCGTGGACCTCCTCAAATGGGATACCCAGGGAAAGAGGGAAGCCATCAAGAACGTCTCCAGGGACACAAGCCTGACAAGCAAGTGTACTGGAGGCAAAGCAAAGGTCCTCACTAATGCAGGGGCCCTTGATGGGCCCTAGTTGATGGGACATCACCAACTGGGGGTGCTGCAAAGCATCTCCACGTCTGGGTGCTGAGCCTCCTGCTAGGAAGCTCCCTGAGCGAGGCCTTTGCTGCCCTGGCAGTAACAAAGTGGGGTGAGCACCCCGCTGCTTGCACAGCCTGTTGAAAGGCTGCCTGAAGCACGCGTCAGAGTTCAGCTGTGCTGCTAAGGCTGTGGCCACTGTTCACAGGACCCCAAAGCAGAACAGACGGTTCCAACCAAGGCCGCGCATTAGTCCCGATAAGGCAGGCCGGGGGGTACAACAGGAAGCACGTGGCTTTTGGGACTGAAGGGAGGCTGGGCCTGTTGTTAGTTCTCAGGCCTTGCCTTAGATGGCAGCCGCTATCGCCAACAAGGTGTAAAAGTGTCGAGGGGGAGAGGGTTTTAACGCTGCGCCCCGAGAGGCGGGGATGATGGTGTTTCCCTCCGGCGCTTCAGCGAGGGCTTCCTCCGTGTGCCAGGGAGAGCTCTCCCGGTAAGAAAGCCCCGAGGGGCCGCACGCTGGTGCAGCCGCCCCGCGAGGGGTGTTGCACATGGCCTGGAAAGAGTGCGTGGAGAGCTGCGAGGAGCCAGCCAAGAGGTCCCCAGGCCCCTCCGCTGCTCACAAAAGCGGTGCTGTAGATCGCAGGGGCACGGGAGAGCACACGGGGGAATTACCCCATGCTCGCCTTGCTCTTACGTGCCATCTTGGGCTTCACCCACAGGCAAGGGACCCTCGGCTAGACCGACTTGGGGGTTGATGCCCTCCTCCTGTTGAGAGAACAGCAGGCCTGCAGTCTTGCTTCCCCCCCTGTTGTCACAGACTGGTTGATAGCATGCAGGTGACCTAACTTTCGACACCTGAGCTACTGACTCCTGCTCCAGCCCCCTCATCATCTTTGTGGCCCTGCTCTGGACCCGCTCAAGCAGGTCCACGTCTGTCTTATGCTAGTTACCGCTGCACAGCCCACGGGAGAAAAACCAGGGGAGACCCTCAGCTAAAGCCAATGCAATAGAAAAGACCCAGCCTGTCTCTGCGCAAAAGACGAAAGCAGAAAGGGGAAACTGGGGAGCACCCTCCGTCACCACTGAGCAGGAGAGGTGATGGAAGACTTGGCAAGCAAATCGCTTCTCTTGTAGGTGGCAATGGCACGTCACTACCCCAGCCTGGTCAGGGCTAAAGTAATTCTAGCTAATGGACGGACAGTCCGGCCTTACTTCTAGGTCCCCGTCATAGGTTAGGTATGGATGCGTTCAAGGGTCAGTCGTGGGTGGGGACTCGTGCGGAAAGTGGGAAATAGGGGCACCACGCGCTCTGCCCCACCGTTTACCTCGCATCAACGCATCCCTGACTGTGACCTGTTGCAAACAGGTCATTAGCACGAGGCCCAGCTCCTGCCCCTTTACCCTACAATACAAGTCACCTTCCGATGCCATGCGGGCTGTTCCTGAACTGATAAAAGAGCTGGAAGAACGGGGAAGCGTGGTCAAGTCTCCTTCCCGCTACAATTCTCCTGCATGGCCGGTAGAGAAACCTCATGGCGAGTGGCGACTAGCCGTAGATTACAGAGCCCTCAACACCGCCAATGAACCCCTCACTGCCGCCGCTCCCCGTCTGAGGGATGCAGTCCGTCGTCTGAACGAACAAGCCTTGCCATGAATGGCAGCACTAGGTGGGAAGGATGCACTTTTTAGGCTCCGTCCCTCAGGCGTGTCAACCGCACCGCTCAGCTTGGTGTCATCTGCAAACTTGCTGAGGGTGCACTCGATGGTGCTGTCTGTGTCATTGATGAAGATACTACAGAAGCAGTACTGGTCCCAGTACGGATCCCTGAGGGACCCCACTCGTCACTGATCTCCATCTGGACATTGAGCCGTTGACCACTACCCACCGGAGGCGACCATCCAACCAACTCCTTATCTACCAAACGGTCCCTCCATCAGAGCCGTATCTCTCCAATTTAGAGAGAAGGATGTTGTGGGGGACCGTGTCAAAGGCCTTCCAGAAGCCCAGAGAGGTGACTTCCCTAGCTCTTCCCTTGTCCACTGATGGGCTCACTCCACCATAGAAGGCCACTAGGTTGGCCAGGCAGCGTGCTCCCTCAGCGTTTCGTTTGGCATGTCAAATACTTTCAGAGAATTTCTTTTCTGTTTTATTGATTGACTTTGCTCTTTGAGGACCCCGACAGAAAGCGTTCCCTTACATTTCACATGAAGAAGAAATGGAAAAGTAAAGGCTTCATCTTTCCCATAAAACAAAAGCGACTCGGTAGCCCTGGGGTCCCCCAAGGCGCCAAACTGGGCTCCAGCCTGGCAGCTGCCTCCAGGAGGGCGTCTTGCACTTGTCTCGAGACTGAAATCACTCACTCTTCAGCCTCAGGAGCTGTTGCTAACAGCACCCGAGGAGGTCAGAAATCCCTTGGCTGGGGTTTCCTGTTGTTCTGGGGGACTGTGAGCTCCTCGCTGCCCCTGTGACAGTGCCCGGAAAACAGGGCAGAGCTGTGGGCTCAGCCCCGGGTGGGACTGCGTCCCAGCCCTCGGACAGAGCCGCCCGACGGGAGGGCAGCTCCCCCGGCTGTGCTCCAGCGGCTCTCAACGAGCGCCCTGAGAGCTGTCCCCACGCAGCCTCGGCCCGGCCGTGAGGTCACAGCAGGGCTCTGACGTCACAGAGCCCCACAGTGCCGCACCGGCCATAAGCACCGACCGCTCAGCCCCCGGCACCCACTGCAGCAGCAGCAGCAGCAGCAGCCGTTACAGCGGCAGCAGCAGCAGCAGCAGCAGCAGCAGCAGCAGCATGGTGCGAGCGCAGGGGGCCATGGCCCCCGCCCGCCGCCTCCTCCTCGTCCTCCTCCTCCTGGTGGCCCTGCATGCCAGGGTTGCCCGGGCTGCTCCGTGGCAAGCACGGGGAGCAGGTAAGCGGGCGGCGCTGGTGCAGCCTTTCACGGGCCAGCGGGCTCTTCTCCCCGAGAAGCGTGGATGATGGGTTTTTCCCCCCCGTGCTTTAGCGTGGGCTTCCTCTGTGTGCGTGAGAGCTCTCCCAGTAAGAAAGCCCCGAGGGGCCGCACGTTGGTCCATCCGCTCCGCGAGGGGTGTTGCACATGGCCTGGAAAGAGTGCGTGGAGAGCTGCAAGGAGCCAGCCAAGAGGCCACCGGGCCCCTCTGCAGCTTTGGCAATCTCCACCTACGTCTGGCTCCCACGTTGTTCCCTGACCCCCTTCCAGTGCCTGCAGTCCACCAAGGCAGAAGTGGATCCCAGCGTGCAATGGAAACGTTTCTCACCTGTGCTTGCTTCTAGATGAGGGTGGTGGCAACGGTTATCCAGCTTCGTGGCTGGATGTTGGTTTGGAGCCCGTGGGGCATCCTGGAGGTGAGTTCTCCATGTCCCTTTTCTTGGAAGAACAGACATTGACAGCGAGGCAAGAGCTTATTCACGTGCCATTTTCCTTCAGATCCTCTCAAGGTCGACGGCTTCCCGACGTCTTGGCCTTTTCCTGTCCTCGAGCCTGAGAGCAATCCCACGGGTAAGTCAGTGGGAGGAAGGAGCATTTACCTTTCAATCTTCCTTCCATGTGAAATGCAAGTTGCTCCTTCCGTGGCCGATGCGCAGACATGGAGGAGAGCAGAGAGGGAACGGGTCGGGCTCAGTGATGTGCCCCGGGGCGCTTTGCCTTGCAAAGCTGTCTTTGCCGGCCCCTCGGAGCCTGAGCTGCTCCCGGTGCCGGCTGCCAAGCCAGCGGGCTTGTCGGGGTTGAGTTTAGAGCCGGTGTGAGCTCCAGGGAGTCCTGTGTCCCGGCAGCTCCGCGCGTGGTTCGTTGCACCACGCTCCTGAGTGGAAGGGAGACAGGAGTGCCGTGGAGTAATCCCGTCTTTGAATTGCACTCAGTGAGTGCAATTCAAATCGGAATTCAAATCAAATTCCGATCGGAAGAAGTATCTTGAACTGTGTCACGGGAGCTGTTCCGTCCTGTGCTTCTTCGCAGCCGTGCCTGTAGGCGAAGGTGCTCCAGCTTCCCGGCTGGGTTCCAGGACTGAGCCTCCGGGAGATGGCATGGGTACGTCGTGGCTTTTTCCTCCCTGGGAGAGCTGCCAGCTCACAGCCCGAGGGGCAGCCAGAAGCCGGCCGCTTCTACGCGTGCACCCTCTCCCTGCGTGATCCCCTCACCGCTTCTGCGACTCAGTTCTGCCGACGTAGATCACAGTACATGACGGAAGCTCCTCTGGGTGTTTAGTTACAGATGTGCCTGCGGGGAGGACTTTTGCAGCTCCTCGGCTGGATGCCGCGCCACAGCCCGACTGGCGTCGCAGGGGTGAGTAGTCTGTCTCTGCTGACCTCACAGGCTGTGCGCTGGTTTTCTCTAATTTATTCCTGTGAAATGGAACCAAATCCTTTCCGTTAAGGTCCTCCAAGAGCAAAGTACCAAGCTGAAGGAGGAAAAAAGTCCCCGGAGCCATCTGAAGTCCCAAGACAAATGCTGGAGCAACTGGAGAGAGGACACGGTGGGTATATTTCACTCTGCCTTAGCCGTGAGACTCGGTACCCGGAGGTCGTACATACACGTCTGGACACGCTGTAGCCTGCGCAGCGGGAAGGGATCGATCAGAGCCTCGCAGCAGCCATGCCGGGTTTCATGCCCTGCAGGTGCTGGCGAGCCACGGAGATGGTGCAGAGCCTCTGCTGCCAGTTGTGGTTCAAGCCGAGTGCCAGGGGCAGCTGCGGCCCCCGGTTTACTGGCACGGCTCTGCAGACGTCCGTAGGCAGACTTGGGGGCCTGGCGTGTGCTGAACTCGTGTTCAGCTCACACGCAGCACTGCTTGCCCCGGGCCAGTTCCAGGCAGGAGCGAGGTCCCAGGCAACGCTGGCTGCCCTCTCCTAATGCTGGAAGTCGGTAATTGTTGTCCCGTGGTCAGCCGGTGTCACCCATCAGGATCGCCGCGTGTCAGCAGGCTCTTGCCCCAGTGCCCGCTCTTGCACGGCACGTCAGCGGCCAAAGCTCAAAGCTGAAAGTGTTTTGGGGTCGAGGCATCTGGACCACGTTCCGCAGATGATGGGAAATGGGACTCTTGCACGAACGTACCTCCCGCTGTAGCGGCGTCCCAGAGCTGGCCGTGAGTCCCTAGAGGCCCAAGGCACAAGAGCAGCACAGAGCGGGATCCCTCCCGTGAGCTGAGCTCCAGAGCGATGCCCTGACTCCCAGATTGGGCAGGGGCTTAGAGGGAACCTCCCCGTCCTCCTGCATCCTCTGTGCCTGGGCCGTGCTGAGGCTTTACCTGTCGTCTCTGCTTTTTGCCAGTGCGGTCAAAGCCCGGAGAAGAGAGCCACGGCCACGTGTATGAATTTATTCAAACAGACTCAGGTACCGAGCAGTCTTGCTGGGGTCCCTAGGTGGCAGACACGTCCCGAACCCTGGGAGCACCTGCAAGCGGTGCCCATGCTGGAGAAAAGGCAGAAGGGGAGAGCAAGGCTCCGGTGTCTCTCGAGAAGGCCTGACTCCGTCCCCTCGGGGTGTGGGAGCTGGCCCGGGGGGAGGGAGGGTTGGGGGCGGCACTGCCTGCTGCAGGGATGGTTCTTGTCCGTGTGCCTCGAAGGAGCAACTGGTCGAGCAGCTGTGCTCCCCGCCCCGTGCTCTCCTTCTGGCCCTTCTGAGTTTTGTTCGGTGGGACAACCTGTCCCAAAGGGTGGGAGCGTGCCTCCAGGCACCAGCACGGGGGGGAAACAGAGAACTTCCTGGCCATAGCAAACGTGTGCTGCAAGCTTAGCTGTGGTGCACAGGACGGACTAACGTCCCGAATTGCTCCTCCAGATGTGGCCGGCAAGACAGCCACGAGTGGGTACAACCCCCAGGGCGTCACAAGCCTCTTCTGTCCCCAAGACGTGCGAAGGCGCTGTATGATAGGCACAGCAGCAATCGTGGTTTCCCTGCCACTTGCGATAGTGGTGTGCTGTATCGTGATCCAGCGGCGGAAGAAGAACAAACAGTGAGTCGTGGATTTTTCCCCCCACGCTGCTTCCTTCGGTGGCTTGCTCGGAGCCACGAAGCCTTTCTAGTCAGGCTGCTGTGCAGTGCCGAGTTCGTGGCTGGCCAAAAATCTCTGCTGAGGATTCTGCTGTTGTCAGATGCTTTAATTGGCCTCTTAACTCCTGGGCCGCCTTCTCGGGAGCCCGCTCTGACTGCAGCCAGTGTTAGCTCCAGCTGACCCTGCCTGGACAAGAGCAGCCCCCAGGAGCGACAGGCATAGGCACAGCAAGGTCAGGAACAGAAAGAGCGGGGCCTGAGATTGCCCGAGAAAGCGAGGCGCGCGCTAGCGCCTGCTCCTGACCACTGAACCTGCCCAGAGGAATGCCCCTGCTCGGTGGTGCCATGAGGTGCAGGTGCCCACCTCGGCCAAGCTGTGCCGGCAGCTCAGCCCGTGCTGGGGAGCCGTGCCAGCTCTGGGCCGTGCCGCGGAGGAGAGGCCCTGTGTCCCATCTGCAGCCGAGGGCCTCAGCAGCCTCCTCTCTCCACAGGCGCCTCTCTGCAGCTTCAGGAGCCCAGCTGGAAAGCGGCGTGCGGCCCTCGCGCCCGGACAGCCGGACCAGCCGCCCCGGCACCCCTGCGAGCCGGACCCAACGCCAGCAGCCGCCGCTCCTGCCTGAAAAACCGGCGCGCCCGCTGTCCCCACGGCCCCCGCGCCCCCCGAGCCCATCCCCGGAAGCCCTGCGGCGGTGGAGCCAGCCCGACGCCCTCCAGCCTCAGCCCCAAGCGAAACGGCCACCGCGCCCCCCGAGTCCATCGCCGGAAGCCCTGCAGCAGTGGAGCCGGCCCGGCGCCCTCCAGCCTCAGCCCCAACCAAAACGGCCCTCGTGCCCCCTGACCCCGGCCACGGAAGCCCTGCTGCGGCGGAGCCAGCCCGACGCCCTCCAGCCTCAGCCCCAACCAAAACAGCCTCCACGCCCCCCGAGCCCGTCCACAGAAGCCCTGCATCGGCGGAACCAGCCCGGCGCCCTCCAGCCTCAGCCCCAACCGAAACGGCCCCCGTGCCCCCTGACCCCGGCCACGGAAGCCCTGCTGCGGCGGAGCCAGCCTGGCGCCCTGCAGCCACAGCCCCAAGCGAAACGGCCCCCGCGCCCCCCGAGCGCGCTGGTCCGGAGCGTCAGCGAGGGCTGAAGGCGGCCCCGCCCGGGTAGGGGTTGGGGGTGTGCTGACAGAACCCCCACCGACAGCTTCGGGGATCGGCCGTCTCGCACCAAATAAAGAGCGAGCTTTATTAAAGAGACCTGTCGCACAAGTGTCTGCGTGGTACCAACAGCAAAGCCCGCGAGGCACCAGCACTGGCTGAGCTCCACGCCCGGGCGCAGCCGCGGATGCCCACGGTGTCGGCAGGCAGGAGCCAGGCACGGGGCTCCTCCGACCAGCGGCAGGGCCCCGAGGGGCTGCGGGAGCCCGTGCCCATGGCCAGCGACACCAACCTGACCCACGCACCGTGCGGGAGGCAGCGACGGGAGCCCCACCTGGCCAGTCGCACGGACTGGTGGGGGTCCACGGGGTGAGGGAACCTTTATTGCAGCGGGATCATCTGGCCGTGGACCTCCTCAAATGGGATACCCAGGGAAAGAGGGAAGCCATCAAGAACGTCTCCAGGGACACAAGCCTGACAAGCAAGTGTACTGGAGGCAAAGCAAAGGTCCTCACTAATGCAGGGGCCCTTGATGGGCCCTAGTTGATGGGACATCACCAACTGGGGGTGCTGCAAAGCATCTCCACGTCTGGGTGCTGAGCCTCCTGCTAGGAAGCTCCCTGAGCGAGGCCTTTGCTGCCCTGGCAGTAACAAAGTGGGGTGAGCACCCCGCTGCTTGCACAGCCTGTTGAAAGGCTGCCTGAAGCACGCGTCAGAGTTCAGCTGTGCTGCTAAGGCTGTGGCCACTGTTCACAGGACCCCAAAGCAGAACAGACGGTTCCAACCAAGGCCGCGCATTAGTCCCGATAAGGCAGGCCGGGGGGTACAACAGGAAGCACGTGGCTTTTGGGACTGAAGGGAGGCTGGGCCTGTTGTTAGTTCTCAGGCCTTGCCTTAGATGGCAGCCGCTATCGCCAACAAGGTGTAAAAGTGTCGAGGGGGAGAGGGTTTTAACGCTGCGCCCCGAGAGGCGGGGATGATGGTGTTTCCCTCCGGCGCTTCAGCGAGGGCTTCCTCCGTGTGCCAGGGAGAGCTCTCCCGGTAAGAAAGCCCCGAGGGGCCGCACGCTGGTGCAGCCGCCCCGCGAGGGGTGTTGCACATGGCCTGGAAAGAGTGCGTGGAGAGCTGCGAGGAGCCAGCCAAGAGGTCCCCAGGCCCCTCCGCTGCTCACAAAAGCGGTGCTGTAGATCGCAGGGGCACGGGAGAGCACACGGGGGAATTACCCCATGCTCGCCTTGCTCTTACGTGCCATCTTGGGCTTCACCCACAGGCAAGGGACCCTCGGCTAGACCGACTTGGGGGTTGATGCCCTCCTCCTGTTGAGAGAACAGCAGGCCTGCAGTCTTGCTTCCCCCCCTGTTGTCACAGACTGGTTGATAGCATGCAGGTGACCTAACTTTCGACACCTGAGCTACTGACTCCTGCTCCAGCCCCCTCATCATCTTTGTGGCCCTGCTCTGGACCCGCTCAAGCAGGTCCACGTCTGTCTTATGCTAGTTACCGCTGCACAGCCCACGGGAGAAAAACCAGGGGAGACCCTCAGCTAAAGCCAATGCAATAGAAAAGACCCAGCCTGTCTCTGCGCAAAAGACGAAAGCAGAAAGGGGAAACTGGGGAGCACCCTCCGTCACCACTGAGCAGGAGAGGTGATGGAAGACTTGGCAAGCAAATCGCTTCTCTTGTAGGTGGCAATGGCACGTCACTACCCCAGCCTGGTCAGGGCTAAAGTAATTCTAGCTAATGGACGGACAGTCCGGCCTTACTTCTAGGTCCCCGTCATAGGTTAGGTATGGATGCGTTCAAGGGTCAGTCGTGGGTGGGGACTCGTGCGGAAAGTGGGAAATAGGGGCACCACGCGCTCTGCCCCACCGTTTACCTCGCATCAACGCATCCCTGACTGTGACCTGTTGCAAACAGGTCATTAGCACGAGGCCCAGCTCCTGCCCCTTTACCCTACAATACAAGTCACCTTCCGATGCCATGCGGGCTGTTCCTGAACTGATAAAAGAGCTGGAAGAACGGGGAAGCGTGGTCAAGTCTCCTTCCCGCTACAATTCTCCTGCATGGCCGGTAGAGAAACCTCATGGCGAGTGGCGACTAGCCGTAGATTACAGAGCCCTCAACACCGCCAATGAACCGCTCACTGCCGCCGCTCCCCGTCTGAGGGATGCAGTCCGTCGTCTGAACGAACAAGCCTTGCCATGAATGGCAGCACTAGGTGGGAAGGATGCACTTTTTAGGCTCCGTCCCTCAGGCGTGTCAACCGCACCGCTCAGCTTGGTGTCATCTGCAAACTTGCTGAGGGTGCACTCGATGGTGCTGTCTGTGTCATTGATGAAGATACTACAGAAGCAGTACTGGTCCCAGTACGGATCCCTGAGGGACCCCACTCGTCACTGATCTCCATCTGGACATTGAGCCGTTGACCACTACCCACCGGAGGCGACCATCCAACCAACTCCTTATCTACCAAACGGTCCCTCCATCAGAGCCGTATCTCTCCAATTTAGAGAGAAGGATGTTGTGGGGGACCGTGTCAAAGGCCTTCCAGAAGCCCAGAGAGGTGACTTCCCTAGCTCTTCCCTTGTCCACTGATGGGCTCACTCCACCATAGAAGGCCACTAGGTTGGCCAGGCAGCGTGCTCCCTCAGCGTTTCGTTTGGCATGTCAAATACTTTCAGAGAATTTCTTTTCTGTTTTATTGATTGACTTTGCTCTTTGAGGACCCCGACAGAAAGCGTTCCCTTACATTTCACATGAAGAAGAAATGGAAAAGTAAAGGCTTCATCTTTCCCATAAAACAAAAGCGACTCGGTAGCCCTGGGGTCCCCCAAGGCGCCAAACTGGGCTCCAGCCTGGCAGCTGCCTCCAGGAGGGCGTCTTGCACTTGTCTCGAGACTGAAATCACTCACTCTTCAGCCTCAGGAGCTGTTGCTAACAGCACCCGAGGAGGTCAGAAATCCCTTGGCTGGGGTTTCCTGTTGTTCTGGGGGACTGTGAGCTCCTCGCTGCCCCTGTGACAGTGCCCGGAAAACAGGGCAGAGCTGTGGGCTCAGCCCCGGGTGGGACTGCGTCCCAGCCCTCGGACAGAGCCGCCCGACGGGAGGGCAGCTCCCCCGGCTGTGCTCCAGCGGCTCTCAACGAGCGCCCTGAGAGCTGTCCCCACGCAGCCTCGGCCCGGCCGTGAGGTCACAGCAGGGCTCTGACGTCACAGAGCCCCACAGTGCCGCACCGGCCATAAGCACCGACCGCTCAGCCCCCGGCACCCACTGCAGCAGCAGCAGCAGCAGCAGCCGTTACAGCGGCAGCAGCAGCAGCAGCAGCAGCAGCAGCAGCAGCATGGTGCGAGCGCAGGGGGCCATGGCCCCCGCCCGCCGCCTCCTCCTCGTCCTCCTCCTCCTGGTGGCCCTGCATGCCAGGGTTGCCCGGGCTGCTCCGTGGCAAGCACGGGGAGCAGGTAAGCGGGCGGCGCTGGTGCAGCCTTTCACGGGCCAGCGGGCTCTTCTCCCCGAGAAGCGTGGATGATGGGTTTTTCCCCCCCGTGCTTTAGCGTGGGCTTCCTCTGTGTGCGTGAGAGCTCTCCCAGTAAGAAAGCCCCGAGGGGCCGCACGTTGGTCCATCCGCTCCGCGAGGGGTGTTGCACATGGCCTGGAAAGAGTGCGTGGAGAGCTGCAAGGAGCCAGCCAAGAGGCCACCGGGCCCCTCTGCAGCTTTGGCAATCTCCACCTACGTCTGGCTCCCACGTTGTTCCCTGACCCCCTTCCAGTGCCTGCAGTCCACCAAGGCAGAAGTGGATCCCAGCGTGCAATGGAAACGTTTCTCACCTGTGCTTGCTTCTAGATGAGGGTGGTGGCAACGGTTATCCAGCTTCGTGGCTGGATGTTGGTTTGGAGCCCGTGGGGCATCCTGGAGGTGAGTTCTCCATGTCCCTTTTCTTGGAAGAACAGACATTGACAGCGAGGCAAGAGCTTATTCACGTGCCATTTTCCTTCAGATCCTCTCAAGGTCGACGGCTTCCCGACGTCTTGGCCTTTTCCTGTCCTCGAGCCTGAGAGCAATCCCACGGGTAAGTCAGTGGGAGGAAGGAGCATTTACCTTTCAATCTTCCTTCCATGTGAAATGCAAGTTGCTCCTTCCGTGGCCGATGCGCAGACATGGAGGAGAGCAGAGAGGGAACGGGTCGGGCTCAGTGATGTGCCCCGGGGCGCTTTGCCTTGCAAAGCTGTCTTTGCCGGCCCCTCGGAGCCTGAGCTGCTCCCGGTGCCGGCTGCCAAGCCAGCGGGCTTGTCGGGGTTGAGTTTAGAGCCGGTGTGAGCTCCAGGGAGTCCTGTGTCCCGGCAGCTCCGCGCGTGGTTCGTTGCACCACGCTCCTGAGTGGAAGGGAGACAGGAGTGCCGTGGAGTAATCCCGTCTTTGAATTGCACTCAGTGAGTGCAATTCAAATCGGAATTCAAATCAAATTCCGATCGGAAGAAGTATCTTGAACTGTGTCACGGGAGCTGTTCCGTCCTGTGCTTCTTCGCAGCCGTGCCTGTAGGCGAAGGTGCTCCAGCTTCCCGGCTGGGTTCCAGGACTGAGCCTCCGGGAGATGGCATGGGTACGTCGTGGCTTTTTCCTCCCTGGGAGAGCTGCCAGCTCACAGCCCGAGGGGCAGCCAGAAGCCGGCCGCTTCTACGCGTGCACCCTCTCCCTGCGTGATCCCCTCACCGCTTCTGCGACTCAGTTCTGCCGACGTAGATCACAGTACATGACGGAAGCTCCTCTGGGTGTTTAGTTACAGATGTGCCTGCGGGGAGGACTTTTGCAGCTCCTCGGCTGGATGCCGCGCCACAGCCCGACTGGCGTCGCAGGGGTGAGTAGTCTGTCTCTGCTGACCTCACAGGCTGTGCGCTGGTTTTCTCTAATTTATTCCTGTGAAATGGAACCAAATCCTTTCCGTTAAGGTCCTCCAAGAGCAAAGTACCAAGCTGAAGGAGGAAAAAAGTCCCCGGAGCCATCTGAAGTCCCAAGACAAATGCTGGAGCAACTGGAGAGAGGACACGGTGGGTATATTTCACTCTGCCTTAGCCGTGAGACTCGGTACCCGGAGGTCGTACATACACGTCTGGACACGCTGTAGCCTGCGCAGCGGGAAGGGATCGATCAGAGCCTCGCAGCAGCCATGCCGGGTTTCATGCCCTGCAGGTGCTGGCGAGCCACGGAGATGGTGCAGAGCCTCTGCTGCCAGTTGTGGTTCAAGCCGAGTGCCAGGGGCAGCTGCGGCCCCCGGTTTACTGGCACGGCTCTGCAGACGTCCGTAGGCAGACTTGGGGGCCTGGCGTGTGCTGAACTCGTGTTCAGCTCACACGCAGCACTGCTTGCCCCGGGCCAGTTCCAGGCAGGAGCGAGGTCCCAGGCAACGCTGGCTGCCCTCTCCTAATGCTGGAAGTCGGTAATTGTTGTCCCGTGGTCAGCCGGTGTCACCCATCAGGATCGCCGCGTGTCAGCAGGCTCTTGCCCCAGTGCCCGCTCTTGCACGGCACGTCAGCGGCCAAAGCTCAAAGCTGAAAGTGTTTTGGGGTCGAGGCATCTGGACCACGTTCCGCAGATGATGGGAAATGGGACTCTTGCACGAACGTACCTCCCGCTGTAGCGGCGTCCCAGAGCTGGCCGTGAGTCCCTAGAGGCCCAAGGCACAAGAGCAGCACAGAGCGGGATCCCTCCCGTGAGCTGAGCTCCAGAGCGATGCCCTGACTCCCAGATTGGGCAGGGGCTTAGAGGGAACCTCCCCGTCCTCCTGCATCCTCTGTGCCTGGGCCGTGCTGAGGCTTTACCTGTCGTCTCTGCTTTTTGCCAGTGCGGTCAAAGCCCGGAGAAGAGAGCCACGGCCACGTGTATGAATTTATTCAAACAGACTCAGGTACCGAGCAGTCTTGCTGGGGTCCCTAGGTGGCAGACACGTCCCGAACCCTGGGAGCACCTGCAAGCGGTGCCCATGCTGGAGAAAAGGCAGAAGGGGAGAGCAAGGCTCCGGTGTCTCTCGAGAAGGCCTGACTCCGTCCCCTCGGGGTGTGGGAGCTGGCCCGGGGGGAGGGAGGGTTGGGGGCGGCACTGCCTGCTGCAGGGATGGTTCTTGTCCGTGTGCCTCGAAGGAGCAACTGGTCGAGCAGCTGTGCTCCCCGCCCCGTGCTCTCCTTCTGGCCCTTCTGAGTTTTGTTCGGTGGGACAACCTGTCCCAAAGGGTGGGAGCGTGCCTCCAGGCACCAGCACGGGGGGGAAACAGAGAACTTCCTGGCCATAGCAAACGTGTGCTGCAAGCTTAGCTGTGGTGCACAGGACGGACTAACGTCCCGAATTGCTCCTCCAGATGTGGCCGGCAAGACAGCCACGAGTGGGTACAACCCCCAGGGCGTCACAAGCCTCTTCTGTCCCCAAGACGTGCGAAGGCGCTGTATGATAGGCACAGCAGCAATCGTGGTTTCCCTGCCACTTGCGATAGTGGTGTGCTGTATCGTGATCCAGCGGCGGAAGAAGAACAAACAGTGAGTCGTGGATTTTTCCCCCCACGCTGCTTCCTTCGGTGGCTTGCTCGGAGCCACGAAGCCTTTCTAGTCAGGCTGCTGTGCAGTGCCGAGTTCGTGGCTGGCCAAAAATCTCTGCTGAGGATTCTGCTGTTGTCAGATGCTTTAATTGGCCTCTTAACTCCTGGGCCGCCTTCTCGGGAGCCCGCTCTGACTGCAGCCAGTGTTAGCTCCAGCTGACCCTGCCTGGACAAGAGCAGCCCCCAGGAGCGACAGGCATAGGCACAGCAAGGTCAGGAACAGAAAGAGCGGGGCCTGAGATTGCCCGAGAAAGCGAGGCGCGCGCTAGCGCCTGCTCCTGACCACTGAACCTGCCCAGAGGAATGCCCCTGCTCGGTGGTGCCATGAGGTGCAGGTGCCCACCTCGGCCAAGCTGTGCCGGCAGCTCAGCCCGTGCTGGGGAGCCGTGCCAGCTCTGGGCCGTGCCGCGGAGGAGAGGCCCTGTGTCCCATCTGCAGCCGAGGGCCTCAGCAGCCTCCTCTCTCCACAGGCGCCTCTCTGCAGCTTCAGGAGCCCAGCTGGAAAGCGGCGTGCGGCCCTCGCGCCCGGACAGCCGGACCAGCCGCCCCGGCACCCCTGCGAGCCGGACCCAACGCCAGCAGCCGCCGCTCCTGCCTGAAAAACCGGCGCGCCCGCTGTCCCCACGGCCCCCGCGCCCCCCGAGCCCATCCCCGGAAGCCCTGCGGCGGTGGAGCCAGCCCGACGCCCTCCAGCCTCAGCCCCAAGCGAAACGGCCACCGCGCCCCCCGAGTCCATCGCCGGAAGCCCTGCAGCAGTGGAGCCGGCCCGGCGCCCTCCAGCCTCAGCCCCAACCAAAACGGCCCTCGTGCCCCCTGACCCCGGCCACGGAAGCCCTGCTGCGGCGGAGCCAGCCCGACGCCCTCCAGCCTCAGCCCCAACCAAAACAGCCTCCACGCCCCCCGAGCCCGTCCACAGAAGCCCTGCATCGGCGGAACCAGCCCGGCGCCCTCCAGCCTCAGCCCCAACCGAAACGGCCCCCGTGCCCCCTGACCCCGGCCACGGAAGCCCTGCTGCGGCGGAGCCAGCCTGGCGCCCTGCAGCCACAGCCCCAAGCGAAACGGCCCCCGCGCCCCCCGAGCCCGCTGGTCCGGAGCGTCAGCGAGGGCTGAAGGCGGCCCCGCCCGGGTAGGGGTTGGGGGTGTGCGGACAGAACCCCCACCGACAGCTTCGGGGATCGGCCGTCTCGCACCAAATAAAGAGCGAGCTTTATTAAAGAGACCTGTCGCACAAGTGTCTGCGTGGTACCAACAGCAAAGCCCGCGAGGCACCAGCACTGGCTGAGCTCCACGCCCGGGCGCAGCCGCGGATGCCCACGGTGTCGGCAGGCAGGAGCCAGGCACGGGGCTCCTCCGACCAGCGGCAGGGCCCCGAGGGGCTGCGGGAGCCCGTGCCCATGGCCAGCGACACCAACCTGACCCACGCACCGTGCGGGAGGCAGCGACGGGAGCCCCACCTGGCCAGTCGCACGGACTGGTGGGGGTCCACGGGGTGAGGGAACCTTTATTGCAGCGGGATCATCTGGCCGTGGACCTCCTCAAATGGGATACCCAGGGAAAGAGGGAAGCCATCAAGAACGTCTCCAGGGACACAAGCCTGACAAGCAAGTGTACTGGAGGCAAAGCAAAGGTCCTCACTAATGCAGGGGCCCTTGATGGGCCCTAGTTGATGGGACATCACCAACTGGGGGTGCTGCAAAGCATCTCCACGTCTGGGTGCTGAGCCTCCTGCTAGGAAGCTCCCTGAGCGAGGCCTTTGCTGCCCTGGCAGTAACAAAGTGGGGTGAGCACCCCGCTGCTTGCACAGCCTGTTGAAAGGCTGCCTGAAGCACGCGTCAGAGTTCAGCTGTGCTGCTAAGGCTGTGGCCACTGTTCACAGGACCCCAAAGCAGAACAGACGGTTCCAACCAAGGCCGCGCATTAGTCCCGATAAGGCAGGCCGGGGGGTACAACAGGAAGCACGTGGCTTTTGGGACTGAAGGGAGGCTGGGCCTGTTGTTAGTTCTCAGGCCTTGCCTTAGATGGCAGCCGCTATCGCCAACAAGGTGTAAAAGTGTCGAGGGGGAGAGGGTTTTAACGCTGCGCCCCGAGAGGCGGGGATGATGGTGTTTCCCTCCGGCGCTTCAGCGAGGGCTTCCTCCGTGTGCCAGGGAGAGCTCTCCCGGTAAGAAAGCCCCGAGGGGCCGCACGCTGGTGCAGCCGCCCCGCGAGGGGTGTTGCACATGGCCTGGAAAGAGTGCGTGGAGAGCTGCGAGGAGCCAGCCAAGAGGTCCCCAGGCCCCTCCGCTGCTCACAAAAGCGGTGCTGTAGATCGCAGGGGCACGGGAGAGCACACGGGGGAATTACCCCATGCTCGCCTTGCTCTTACGTGCCATCTTGGGCTTCACCCACAGGCAAGGGACCCTCGGCTAGACCGACTTGGGGGTTGATGCCCTCCTCCTGTTGAGAGAACAGCAGGCCTGCAGTCTTGCTTCCCCCCCTGTTGTCACAGACTGGTTGATAGCATGCAGGTGACCTAACTTTCGACACCTGAGCTACTGACTCCTGCTCCAGCCCCCTCATCATCTTTGTGGCCCTGCTCTGGACCCGCTCAAGCAGGTCCACGTCTGTCTTATGCTAGTTACCGCTGCACAGCCCACGGGAGAAAAACCAGGGGAGACCCTCAGCTAAAGCCAATGCAATAGAAAAGACCCAGCCTGTCTCTGCGCAAAAGACGAAAGCAGAAAGGGGAAACTGGGGAGCACCCTCCGTCACCACTGAGCAGGAGAGGTGATGGAAGACTTGGCAAGCAAATCGCTTCTCTTGTAGGTGGCAATGGCACGTCACTACCCCAGCCTGGTCAGGGCTAAAGTAATTCTAGCTAATGGACGGACAGTCCGGCCTTACTTCTAGGTCCCCGTCATAGGTTAGGTATGGATGCGTTCAAGGGTCAGTCGTGGGTGGGGACTCGTGCGGAAAGTGGGAAATAGGGGCACCACGCGCTCTGCCCCACCGTTTACCTCGCATCAACGCATCCCTGACTGTGACCTGTTGCAAACAGGTCATTAGCACGAGGCCCAGCTCCTGCCCCTTTACCCTACAATACAAGTCACCTTCCGATGCCATGCGGGCTGTTCCTGAACTGATAAAAGAGCTGGAAGAACGGGGAAGCGTGGTCAAGTCTCCTTCCCGCTACAATTCTCCTGCATGGCCGGTAGAGAAACCTCATGGCGAGTGGCGACTAGCCGTAGATTACAGAGCCCTCAACACCGCCAATGAACCGCTCACTGCCGCCGCTCCCCGTCTGAGGGATGCAGTCCGTCGTCTGAACGAACAAGCCTTGCCATGAATGGCAGCACTAGGTGGGAAGGATGCACTTTTTAGGCTCCGTCCCTCAGGCGTGTCAACCGCACCGCTCAGCTTGGTGTCATCTGCAAACTTGCTGAGGGTGCACTCGATGGTGCTGTCTGTGTCATTGATGAAGATACTACAGAAGCAGTACTGGTCCCAGTACGGATCCCTGAGGGACCCCACTCGTCACTGATCTCCATCTGGACATTGAGCCGTTGACCACTACCCACCGGAGGCGACCATCCAACCAACTCCTTATCTACCAAACGGTCCCTCCATCAGAGCCGTATCTCTCCAATTTAGAGAGAAGGATGTTGTGGGGGACCGTGTCAAAGGCCTTCCAGAAGCCCAGAGAGGTGACTTCCCTAGCTCTTCCCTTGTCCACTGATGGGCTCACTCCACCATAGAAGGCCACTAGGTTGGCCAGGCAGCGTGCTCCCTCAGCGTTTCGTTTGGCATGTCAAATACTTTCAGAGAATTTCTTTTCTGTTTTATTGATTGACTTTGCTCTTTGAGGACCCCGACAGAAAGCGTTCCCTTACATTTCACATGAAGAAGAAATGGAAAAGTAAAGGCTTCATCTTTCCCATAAAACAAAAGCGACTCGGTAGCCCTGGGGTCCCCCAAGGCGCCAAACTGGGCTCCAGCCTGGCAGCTGCCTCCAGGAGGGCGTCTTGCACTTGTCTCGAGACTGAAATCACTCACTCTTCAGCCTCAGGAGCTGTTGCTAACAGCACCCGAGGAGGTCAGAAATCCCTTGGCTGGGGTTTCCTGTTGTTCTGGGGGACTGTGAGCTCCTCGCTGCCCCTGTGACAGTGCCCGGAAAACAGGGCAGAGCTGTGGGCTCAGCCCCGGGTGGGACTGCGTCCCAGCCCTCGGACAGAGCCGCCCGACGGGAGGGCAGCTCCCCCGGCTGTGCTCCAGCGGCTCTCAACGAGCGCCCTGAGAGCTGTCCCCACGCAGCCTCGGCCCGGCCGTGAGGTCACAGCAGGGCTCTGACGTCACAGAGCCCCACAGTGCCGCACCGGCCATAAGCACCGACCGCTCAGCCCCCGGCACCCACTGCAGCAGCAGCAGCAGCAGCAGCCGTTACAGCGGCAGCAGCAGCAGCAGCAGCAGCAGCAGCAGCAGCATGGTGCGAGCGCAGGGGGCCATGGCCCCCGCCCGCCGCCTCCTCCTCGTCCTCCTCCTCCTGGTGGCCCTGCATGCCAGGGTTGCCCGGGCTGCTCCGTGGCAAGCACGGGGAGCAGGTAAGCGGGCGGCGCTGGTGCAGCCTTTCACGGGCCAGCGGGCTCTTCTCCCCGAGAAGCGTGGATGATGGGTTTTTCCCCCCCGTGCTTTAGCGTGGGCTTCCTCTGTGTGCGTGAGAGCTCTCCCAGTAAGAAAGCCCCGAGGGGCCGCACGTTGGTCCATCCGCTCCGCGAGGGGTGTTGCACATGGCCTGGAAAGAGTGCGTGGAGAGCTGCAAGGAGCCAGCCAAGAGGCCACCGGGCCCCTCTGCAGCTTTGGCAATCTCCACCTACGTCTGGCTCCCACGTTGTTCCCTGACCCCCTTCCAGTGCCTGCAGTCCACCAAGGCAGAAGTGGATCCCAGCGTGCAATGGAAACGTTTCTCACCTGTGCTTGCTTCTAGATGAGGGTGGTGGCAACGGTTATCCAGCTTCGTGGCTGGATGTTGGTTTGGAGCCCGTGGGGCATCCTGGAGGTGAGTTCTCCATGTCCCTTTTCTTGGAAGAACAGACATTGACAGCGAGGCAAGAGCTTATTCACGTGCCATTTTCCTTCAGATCCTCTCAAGGTCGACGGCTTCCCGACGTCTTGGCCTTTTCCTGTCCTCGAGCCTGAGAGCAATCCCACGGGTAAGTCAGTGGGAGGAAGGAGCATTTACCTTTCAATCTTCCTTCCATGTGAAATGCAAGTTGCTCCTTCCGTGGCCGATGCGCAGACATGGAGGAGAGCAGAGAGGGAACGGGTCGGGCTCAGTGATGTGCCCCGGGGCGCTTTGCCTTGCAAAGCTGTCTTTGCCGGCCCCTCGGAGCCTGAGCTGCTCCCGGTGCCGGCTGCCAAGCCAGCGGGCTTGTCGGGGTTGAGTTTAGAGCCGGTGTGAGCTCCAGGGAGTCCTGTGTCCCGGCAGCTCCGCGCGTGGTTCGTTGCACCACGCTCCTGAGTGGAAGGGAGACAGGAGTGCCGTGGAGTAATCCCGTCTTTGAATTGCACTCAGTGAGTGCAATTCAAATCGGAATTCAAATCAAATTCCGATCGGAAGAAGTATCTTGAACTGTGTCACGGGAGCTGTTCCGTCCTGTGCTTCTTCGCAGCCGTGCCTGTAGGCGAAGGTGCTCCAGCTTCCCGGCTGGGTTCCAGGACTGAGCCTCCGGGAGATGGCATGGGTACGTCGTGGCTTTTTCCTCCCTGGGAGAGCTGCCAGCTCACAGCCCGAGGGGCAGCCAGAAGCCGGCCGCTTCTACGCGTGCACCCTCTCCCTGCGTGATCCCCTCACCGCTTCTGCGACTCAGTTCTGCCAACGTAGATCACAGTACATGACGGAAGCTCCTCTGGGTGTTTAGTTACAGATGTGCCTGCGGGGAGGACTTTTGCAGCTCCTCGGCTGGATGCCGCGCCACAGCCCGACTGGCGTCGCAGGGGTGAGTAGTCTGTCTCTGCTGACCTCACAGGCTGTGCGCTGGTTTTCTCTAATTTATTCCTGTGAAATGGAACCAAATCCTTTCCGTTAAGGTCCTCCAAGAGCAAAGTACCAAGCTGAAGGAGGAAAAAAGTCCCCGGAGCCATCTGAAGTCCCAAGACAAATGCTGGAGCAACTGGAGAGAGGACACGGTGGGTATATTTCACTCTGCCTTAGCCGTGAGACTCGGTACCCGGAGGTCGTACATACACGTCTGGACACGCTGTAGCCTGCGCAGCGGGAAGGGATCGATCAGAGCCTCGCAGCAGCCATGCCGGGTTTCATGCCCTGCAGGTGCTGGCGAGCCACGGAGATGGTGCAGAGCCTCTGCTGCCAGTTGTGGTTCAAGCCGAGTGCCAGGGGCAGCTGCGGCCCCCGGTTTACTGGCACGGCTCTGCAGACGTCCGTAGGCAGACTTGGGGGCCTGGCGTGTGCTGAACTCGTGTTCAGCTCACACGCAGCACTGCTTGCCCCGGGCCAGTTCCAGGCAGGAGCGAGGTCCCAGGCAACGCTGGCTGCCCTCTCCTAATGCTGGAAGTCGGTAATTGTTGTCCCGTGGTCAGCCGGTGTCACCCATCAGGATCGCCGCGTGTCAGCAGGCTCTTGCCCCAGTGCCCGCTCTTGCACGGCACGTCAGCGGCCAAAGCTCAAAGCTGAAAGTGTTTTGGGGTCGAGGCATCTGGACCACGTTCCGCAGATGATGGGAAATGGGACTCTTGCACGAACGTACCTCCCGCTGTAGCGGCGTCCCAGAGCTGGCCGTGAGTCCCTAGAGGCCCAAGGCACAAGAGCAGCACAGAGCGGGATCCCTCCCGTGAGCTGAGCTCCAGAGCGATGCCCTGACTCCCAGATTGGGCAGGGGCTTAGAGGGAACCTCCCCGTCCTCCTGCATCCTCTGTGCCTGGGCCGTGCTGAGGCTTTACCTGTCGTCTCTGCTTTTTGCCAGTGCGGTCAAAGCCCGGAGAAGAGAGCCACGGCCACGTGTATGAATTTATTCAAACAGACTCAGGTACCGAGCAGTCTTGCTGGGGTCCCTAGGTGGCAGACACGTCCCGAACCCTGGGAGCACCTGCAAGCGGTGCCCATGCTGGAGAAAAGGCAGAAGGGGAGAGCAAGGCTCCGGTGTCTCTCGAGAAGGCCTGACTCCGTCCCCTCGGGGTGTGGGAGCTGGCCCGGGGGGAGGGAGGGTTGGGGGCGGCACTGCCTGCTGCAGGGATGGTTCTTGTCCGTGTGCCTCGAAGGAGCAACTGGTCGAGCAGCTGTGCTCCCCGCCCCGTGCTCTCCTTCTGGCCCTTCTGAGTTTTGTTCGGTGGGACAACCTGTCCCAAAGGGTGGGAGCGTGCCTCCAGGCACCAGCACGGGGGGGAAACAGAGAACTTCCTGGCCATAGCAAACGTGTGCTGCAAGCTTAGCTGTGGTGCACAGGACGGACTAACGTCCCGAATTGCTCCTCCAGATGTGGCCGGCAAGACAGCCACGAGTGGGTACAACCCCCAGGGCGTCACAAGCCTCTTCTGTCCCCAAGACGTGCGAAGGCGCTGTATGATAGGCACAGCAGCAATCGTGGTTTCCCTGCCACTTGCGATAGTGGTGTGCTGTATCGTGATCCAGCGGCGGAAGAAGAACAAACAGTGAGTCGTGGATTTTTCCCCCCACGCTGCTTCCTTCGGTGGCTTGCTCGGAGCCACGAAGCCTTTCTAGTCAGGCTGCTGTGCAGTGCCGAGTTCGTGGCTGGCCAAAAATCTCTGCTGAGGATTCTGCTGTTGTCAGATGCTTTAATTGGCCTCTTAACTCCTGGGCCGCCTTCTCGGGAGCCCGCTCTGACTGCAGCCAGTGTTAGCTCCAGCTGACCCTGCCTGGACAAGAGCAGCCCCCAGGAGCGACAGGCATAGGCACAGCAAGGTCAGGAACAGAAAGAGCGGGGCCTGAGATTGCCCGAGAAAGCGAGGCGCGCGCTAGCGCCTGCTCCTGACCACTGAACCTGCCCAGAGGAATGCCCCTGCTCGGTGGTGCCATGAGGTGCAGGTGCCCACCTCGGCCAAGCTGTGCCGGCAGCTCAGCCCGTGCTGGGGAGCCGTGCCAGCTCTGGGCCGTGCCGCGGAGGAGAGGCCCTGTGTCCCATCTGCAGCCGAGGGCCTCAGCAGCCTCCTCTCTCCACAGGCGCCTCTCTGCAGCTTCAGGAGCCCAGCTGGAAAGCGGCGTGCGGCCCTCGCGCCCGGACAGCCGGACCAGCCGCCCCGGCACCCCTGCGAGCCGGACCCAACGCCAGCAGCCGCCGCTCCTGCCTGAAAAACCGGCGCGCCCGCTGTCCCCACGGCCCCCGCGCCCCCCGAGCCCATCCCCGGAAGCCCTGCGGCGGTGGAGCCAGCCCGACGCCCTCCAGCCTCAGCCCCAAGCGAAACGGCCACCGCGCCCCCCGAGTCCATCGCCGGAAGCCCTGCAGCAGTGGAGCCGGCCCGGCGCCCTCCAGCCTCAGCCCCAACCAAAACGGCCCTCGTGCCCCCTGACCCCGGCCACGGAAGCCCTGCTGCGGCGGAGCCAGCCCGACGCCCTCCAGCCTCAGCCCCAACCAAAACAGCCTCCACGCCCCCCGAGCCCGTCCACAGAAGCCCTGCATCGGCGGAACCAGCCCGGCGCCCTCCAGCCTCAGCCCCAACCGAAACGGCCCCCGTGCCCCCTGACCCCGGCCACGGAAGCCCTGCTGCGGCGGAGCCAGCCTGGCGCCCTGCAGCCACAGCCCCAAGCGAAACGGCCCCCGCGCCCCCCGAGCCCGCTGGTCCGGAGCGTCAGCGAGGGCTGAAGGCGGCCCCGCCCGGGTAGGGGTTGGGGGTGTGCTGACAGAACCCCCACCGACAGCTTCGGGGATCGGCCGTCTCGCACCAAATAAAGAGCGAGCTTTATTAAAGAGACCTGTCGCACAAGTGTCTGCGTGGTACCAACAGCAAAGCCCGCGAGGCACCAGCACTGGCTGAGCTCCACGCCCGGGCGCAGCCGCGGATGCCCACGGTGTCGGCAGGCAGGAGCCAGGCACGGGGCTCCTCCGACCAGCGGCAGGGCCCCGAGGGGCTGCGGGAGCCCGTGCCCATGGCCAGCGACACCAACCTGACCCACGCACCGTGCGGGAGGCAGCGACGGGAGCCCCACCTGGCCAGTCGCACGGACTGGTGGGGGTCCACGGGGTGAGGGAACCTTTATTGCAGCGGGATCATCTGGCCGTGGACCTCCTCAAATGGGATACCCAGGGAAAGAGGGAAGCCATCAAGAACGTCTCCAGGGACACAAGCCTGACAAGCAAGTGTACTGGAGGCAAAGCAAAGGTCCTCACTAATGCAGGGGCCCTTGATGGGCCCTAGTTGATGGGACATCACCAACTGGGGGTGCTGCAAAGCATCTCCACGTCTGGGTGCTGAGCCTCCTGCTAGGAAGCTCCCTGAGCGAGGCCTTTGCTGCCCTGGCAGTAACAAAGTGGGGTGAGCACCCCGCTGCTTGCACAGCCTGTTGAAAGGCTGCCTGAAGCACGCGTCAGAGTTCAGCTGTGCTGCTAAGGCTGTGGCCACTGTTCACAGGACCCCAAAGCAGAACAGACGGTTCCAACCAAGGCCGCGCATTAGTCCCGATAAGGCAGGCCGGGGGGTACAACAGGAAGCACGTGGCTTTTGGGACTGAAGGGAGGCTGGGCCTGTTGTTAGTTCTCAGGCCTTGCCTTAGATGGCAGCCGCTATCGCCAACAAGGTGTAAAAGTGTCGAGGGGGAGAGGGTTTTAACGCTGCGCCCCGAGAGGCGGGGATGATGGTGTTTCCCTCCGGCGCTTCAGCGAGGGCTTCCTCCGTGTGCCAGGGAGAGCTCTCCCGGTAAGAAAGCCCCGAGGGGCCGCACGCTGGTGCAGCCGCCCCGCGAGGGGTGTTGCACATGGCCTGGAAAGAGTGCGTGGAGAGCTGCGAGGAGCCAGCCAAGAGGTCCCCAGGCCCCTCCGCTGCTCACAAAAGCGGTGCTGTAGATCGCAGGGGCACGGGAGAGCACACGGGGGAATTACCCCATGCTCGCCTTGCTCTTACGTGCCATCTTGGGCTTCACCCACAGGCAAGGGACCCTCGGCTAGACCGACTTGGGGGTTGATGCCCTCCTCCTGTTGAGAGAACAGCAGGCCTGCAGTCTTGCTTCCCCCCCTGTTGTCACAGACTGGTTGATAGCATGCAGGTGACCTAACTTTCGACACCTGAGCTACTGACTCCTGCTCCAGCCCCCTCATCATCTTTGTGGCCCTGCTCTGGACCCGCTCAAGCAGGTCCACGTCTGTCTTATGCTAGTTACCGCTGCACAGCCCACGGGAGAAAAACCAGGGGAGACCCTCAGCTAAAGCCAATGCAATAGAAAAGACCCAGCCTGTCTCTGCGCAAAAGACGAAAGCAGAAAGGGGAAACTGGGGAGCACCCTCCGTCACCACTGAGCAGGAGAGGTGATGGAAGACTTGGCAAGCAAATCGCTTCTCTTGTAGGTGGCAATGGCACGTCACTACCCCAGCCTGGTCAGGGCTAAAGTAATTCTAGCTAATGGACGGACAGTCCGGCCTTACTTCTAGGTCCCCGTCATAGGTTAGGTATGGATGCGTTCAAGGGTCAGTCGTGGGTGGGGACTCGTGCGGAAAGTGGGAAATAGGGGCACCACGCGCTCTGCCCCACCGTTTACCTCGCATCAACGCATCCCTGACTGTGACCTGTTGCAAACAGGTCATTAGCACGAGGCCCAGCTCCTGCCCCTTTACCCTACAATACAAGTCACCTTCCGATGCCATGCGGGCTGTTCCTGAACTGATAAAAGAGCTGGAAGAACGGGGAAGCGTGGTCAAGTCTCCTTCCCGCTACAATTCTCCTGCATGGCCGGTAGAGAAACCTCATGGCGAGTGGCGACTAGCCGTAGATTACAGAGCCCTCAACACCGCCAATGAACCGCTCACTGCCGCCGCTCCCCGTCTGAGGGATGCAGTCCGTCGTCTGAACGAACAAGCCTTGCCATGAATGGCAGCACTAGGTGGGAAGGATGCACTTTTTAGGCTCCGTCCCTCAGGCGTGTCAACCGCACCGCTCAGCTTGGTGTCATCTGCAAACTTGCTGAGGGTGCACTCGATGGTGCTGTCTGTGTCATTGATGAAGATACTACAGAAGCAGTACTGGTCCCAGTACGGATCCCTGAGGGACCCCACTCGTCACTGATCTCCATCTGGACATTGAGCCGTTGACCACTACCCACCGGAGGCGACCATCCAACCAACTCCTTATCTACCAAACGGTCCCTCCATCAGAGCCGTATCTCTCCAATTTAGAGAGAAGGATGTTGTGGGGGACCGTGTCAAAGGCCTTCCAGAAGCCCAGAGAGGTGACTTCCCTAGCTCTTCCCTTGTCCACTGATGGGCTCACTCCACCATAGAAGGCCACTAGGTTGGCCAGGCAGCGTGCTCCCTCAGCGTTTCGTTTGGCATGTCAAATACTTTCAGAGAATTTCTTTTCTGTTTTATTGATTGACTTTGCTCTTTGAGGACCCCGACAGAAAGCGTTCCCTTACATTTCACATGAAGAAGAAATGGAAAAGTAAAGGCTTCATCTTTCCCATAAAACAAAAGCGACTCGGTAGCCCTGGGGTCCCCCAAGGCGCCAAACTGGGCTCCAGCCTGGCAGCTGCCTCCAGGAGGGCGTCTTGCACTTGTCTCGAGACTGAAATCACTCACTCTTCAGCCTCAGGAGCTGTTGCTAACAGCACCCGAGGAGGTCAGAAATCCCTTGGCTGGGGTTTCCTGTTGTTCTGGGGGACTGTGAGCTCCTCGCTGCCCCTGTGACAGTGCCCGGAAAACAGGGCAGAGCTGTGGGCTCAGCCCCGGGTGGGACTGCGTCCCAGCCCTCGGACAGAGCCGCCCGACGGGAGGGCAGCTCCCCCGGCTGTGCTCCAGCGGCTCTCAACGAGCGCCCTGAGAGCTGTCCCCACGCAGCCTCGGCCCGGCCGTGAGGTCACAGCAGGGCTCTGACGTCACAGAGCCCCACAGTGCCGCACCGGCCATAAGCACCGACCGCTCAGCCCCCGGCACCCACTGCAGCAGCAGCAGCAGCAGCAGCCATTACAGCCGCAGCAGCAGAAGCAGCAGCAGCAGCAGCAGCAGCATGGTGCGAGCGCAGGGGGCCATGGCCCCTGCCCGCCGCCTCCTCCTCGTCCTCCTCCTCCTGGTGGCCCTGCATGCCAGGGTTGCCCGGGCTGCTCCGTGGCGAGCACGGGGAGCAGGTAAGCGGGCGGCGCTGGTGCAGCCTTTCACAGGCCAGCGGGCTCTTCTCCCCGAGAAGCGTGGATGATGGGTTTTTCCCCCCCGTGCTTTAGCGTGGGCTTCCTCTGTGTGCGTGAGAGCTCTCCCAGTAAGAAAGCCCCGAGGGGCCGCACGTTGGTCCATCCGCTCCGCGAGGGGTGTTGCACATGGCCTGGAAAGAGTGCGTGGAGAGCTGCAAGGAGCCAGCCAAGAGGCCACCGGGCCCCTCTGCAGCTTTGGCAATCTCCACCTACGTCTGGCTCCCACGTTGTTCCCTGACCCCCTTCCAGTGCCTGCAGTCCACCAAGGCGGAAGTGGATCCCAGCGTGCAATGGAAACGTTTCTCACCTGTGCTTGCTTCTAGATGAGGGTGGTGGCAACGGTTATCCAGCTTCGTGGCTGGATGTTGGTTTGGAGCCCGTGGGGCATCCTGGAGGTGAGTTCTCCATGTCCCTTTTCTTGGAAGAACAGACATTGACAGCGAGGCAAGAGCTTATTCACGTGCCATTTTCCTTCAGATCCTCTCAAGGTCGACGGCTTCCCGACGTCTTGGCCTCTTCCTGTCCTCGAGCCTGAGAGCAATCCCACGGGTAAGTCAGTGGGAGGAAGGAGCATTTACCTTTCAATCTTCCTTCCATGTGAAATGCAAGTTGCTCCTTCCGTGGCCGATGCGCAGACATGGAGGAGAGCAGAGAGGGAACGGGTCGGGCTCAGTGATGTGCCCCGGGGCGCTTTGCCTTGCAAAGCTGTCTTTGCCGGCCCCTCGGAGCCTGAGCTGCTCCCGGTGCCGGCTGCCAAGCCAGCGGGCTTGTCGGGGTTGAGTTTAGAGCCGGTGTGAGCTCCAGGGAGTCCTGTGTCCCGGCAGCTCCGCGCGTGGTTCGTTGCACCACGCTCCTGAGTGGAAGGGAGACAGGAGTGCCGTGGAGTAATCCCGTCTTTGAATTGCACTCAGTGAGTGCAATTCAAATCGGAATTCAAATCAAATTCCGATCGGAAGAAGTATCTTGAACTGTGTCACGGGAGCTGTTCCGTCCTGTGCTTCTTCGCAGCCGTGCCTGTAGGCGAAGGTGCTCCAGCTTCCCGGCTGGGTTCCAGGACTGAGCCTCCGGGAGATGGCATGGGTACGTCGTGGCTTTTTCCTCCCTGGGAGAGCTGCCAGCTCACAGCCCGAGGGGCAGCCAGAAGCCGGCCGCTTCTACGCGTGCACCCTCTCCCTGCGTGATCCCCTCACCGCTTCTGCGACTCAGTTCTGCCGACGTAGATCACAGTACATGACGGAAGCTCCTCTGGGTGTTTAGTTACAGATGTGCCTGCGGGGAGGACTTTTGCAGCTCCTCGGCTGGATGCCGCGCCACAGCCCGGCTGGCGTCGCAGGGGTGAGTAGTCTGTCTCTGCTGACCTCACAGGCTGTGCGCTGGTTTTCTCTAATTTATTCCTGTGAAATGGAACCAAATCCTTTCCGTTAAGGTCCTCCAAGAGCAAAGTACCAAGCTGAAGGAGGAAAAAAGTCCCCGGAGCCATCTGAAGTCCCAAGACAAATGCTGGAGCAACTGGAGAGAGGACACGGTGGGTATATTTCACTCTGCCTTAGCCGTGAGACTCGGTACCCGGAGGTCGTACATACACGTCTGGACACGCTGTAGCCTGCGCAGCGGGAAGGGATCGATCAGAGCCTCGCAGCAGCCATGCCGGGTTTCACGCCCTGCAGGTGCTGGCGAGCCACGGAGATGGTGCAGAGCCTCTGCTGCCAGTTGTGGTTCAAGCCGAGTGCCAGGGGCAGCTGCGGCCCCCGGTTTACCGGTACGGCTCAGAGGTGGCTCGTGCAGACGTCCGTAGGCAGACTTGGGGGCCTGGCGTGTGCTGAACTCGTGTTCAGCTCACACGCAGCACTGCTTGCCCCGGGCCAGTTCCAGGCAGGAGCGAGGTCCCAGGCAATGCTGGCTGCCCTCTCCTAATGCTGGAAGTCGGTAATTGTTGTCCCGTGGTCAGCCGGTGTCACCCATCAGGATCACCGCGTGTCAGCAGGCTCTTGCCCCAGTGCCCGCTCTTGCACGGCACGTCAGCGGCCAAAGCTCAAAGCTGAAAGTGTTTTGGGGTCGAGGCATCTGGACCACGTTCCGCAGATGATGGGAAATGGGACTCTTGCACGAACGTACCTCCCGCTGTAGCGGCGTCCCAGAGCTGGCCGTGAGTCCCTAGAGGCCCAAGGCACAAGAGCAGCACAGAGCGGGATCCCTCCCGTGAGCTGAGCTCCAGAGCGATGCCCTGACTCCCAGATTGGGCAGGGGCTTAGAGGGAACCTCCCCGTCCTCCTGCATCCTCTGTGCCTGGGCCGTGCTGAGGCTTTACCTGTCGTCTCTGCTTTTTGCCAGTGCGGTCAAAGCCCGGAGAAGAGAGCCACGGCCACGTGTATGAATTTATTCAAACAGACTCAGGTACCGAGCAGTCTTGCTGGGGTCCCTAGGTGGCAGACACGTCCCGAACCCTGGGAGCACCTGCAAGCGGTGCCCATGCTGGAGAAAAGGCAGAAGGGGAGAGCAAGGCTCCGGTGTCTCTCGAGAAGGCCTGACTCCGTCCCCTCGGGGTGTGGGAGCTGGCCCGGGGGGAGGGAGGGTTGGGGGCGGCACTGCCTGCTGCAGGGATGGTTCTTGTCCGTGTGCCTCGAAGGAGCGACTGGTCGAGCAGCTGTGCTCCCCGCCCCGTGCTCTCCTTCTGGCCCTTCTGAGTTTTGTTCGGTGGGACAACCTGTCCCAAAGGGTGGGAGCGTGCCTCCAGGCACCAGCACGGGGGGGAAACAGAGAACTTCCTGGCCATAGCAAACGTGTGCTGCAAGCTTAGCTGTGGTGCACAGGACGGACTAACGTCCCGAATTGCTCCTCCAGATGTGGCCGGCAAGACAGCCACGAGTGGGTACAACCCCCAGGGCGTCACAAGCCTCTTCTGTCCCCAAGACGTGCGAAGGCGCTGTATGATAGGCACAGCAGCAATCGTGGTTTCCCTGCCACTTGCGATAGTGGTGTGCTGTATCGTGATCCAGCGGCGGAAGAAGAACAAACAGTGAGTCGTGGATTTTTCCCCCCACGCTGCTTCCTTCGGTGGCTTGCTCGGAGCCACGAAGCCTTTCTAGTCAGGCTGCTGTGCAGTGCCGAGTTCGTGGCTGGCCAAAAATCTCTGCTGAGGATTCTGCTGTTGTCAGATGCTTTAATTGGCCTCTTAACTCCTGGGCCGCCTTCTCGGGAGCCCGCTCTGACTGCAGCCAGTGTTAGCTCCAGCTGACCCTGCCTGGACAAGAGCAGCCCCCAGGAGCGACAGGCATAGGCACAGCAAGGTCAGGAACAGAAAGAGCGGGGCCTGAGATTGCCCGAGAAAGCGAGGCGCGCGCTAGCGCCTGCTCCTGACCACTGAACCTGCCCAGAGGAATGCCCCTGCTCGGTGGTGCCATGAGGTGCAGGTGCCCACCTCGGCCAAGCTGTGCCGGCAGCTCAGCCCGTGCTGGGGAGCCGTGCCAGCTCTGGGCCGTGCCGCGGAGGAGAGGCCCTGTGTCCCATCTGCAGCCGAGGGCCTCAGCAGCCTCCTCTCTCCACAGGCGCCTCTCTGCAGCTTCAGGAGCCCAGCTGGAAAGCGGCGTGCGGCCCTCGCGCCCGGACAGCCGGACCAGCCGCCCCGGCACCCCTGCGAGCCGGACCCAACGCCAGCAGCCGCCGCTCCTGCCTGAAAAACCGGCGCGCCCGCTGTCCCCACGGCCCCCGCGCCCCCCGAGCCCATCCCCGGAAGCCCTGCGGCGGTGGAGC
Source organism: Mycteria americana (assembly GCF_035582795.1). NCBI lineage: Eukaryota > Metazoa > Chordata > Aves > Ciconiiformes > Ciconiidae > Mycteria > Mycteria americana. The sequence continues at coordinate 2,679,693 of NC_134375.1, forward strand.
CAGCCCGACGCCCTCCAGCCTCAGCCCCAAGCGAAACGGCCACCGCGCCCCCCGAGTCCATCGCCGGAAGCCCTGCAGCAGTGGAGCCGGCCCGGCGCCCTCCAGCCTCAGCCCCAACCAAAACGGCCCTCGTGCCCCCTGACCCCGGCCACGGAAGCCCTGCTGCGGCGGAGCCAGCCCGGCGCCCTCCAGCCTCAGCCCCAACCGAAACGGCCCCCGTGCCCACCGAGCCCGGCCACGGAAGCCCTGCAGCGGCAGAACCAGCCCGGTGCCTTCCAGCCTCGGCCCCAAGCGAAACGGTCCCCGCGCCCCCCGAGCCCGCTGGTCCGGAGCGTCAGCGAGGGCTGAAGGCGGCCCCGCCCGGGTAGGGGTTGGGGGTGTGCTGACAGAACCCCCACCGACAGCTTCGGGGATCGGCCGTCTCGCACCAAATAAAGAGCGAGCTTTATTAAAGAGACCTGTCGCACAAGTGTCTGCGTGGTACCAACAGCAAAGCCCGCGAGGCACCAGCACTGGCTGAGCTCCACGCCCGGGCGCAGCCGCGGATGCCCACGGTGTCGGCAGGCAGGAGCCAGGCACGGGGCTCCTCCGACCAGCGGCAGGGCCCCGAGGGGCTGCGGGAGCCCGTGCCCATGGCCAGCGACACCAACCTGACCCACGCACCGTGCGGGAGGCAGCGACGGGAGCCCCACCTGGCCAGTCGCACGGACTGGTGGGGGTCCACGGGGTGAGGGAACCTTTATTGCAGCGGGATCATCTGGCCGTGGACCTCCTCAAATGGGATACCCAGGGAAAGAGGGAAGCCATCAAGAACGTCTCCAGGGACACAAGCCTGACAAGCAAGTGTACTGGAGGCAAAGCAAAGGTCCTCACTAATGCAGGGGCCCTTGATGGGCCCTAGTTGATGGGACATCACCAACTGGGGGTGCTGCAAAGCATCTCCACGTCTGGGTGCTGAGCCTCCTGCTAGGAAGCTCCCTGAGCGAGGCCTTTGCTGCCCTGGCAGTAACAAAGTGGGGTGAGCACCCCGCTGCTTGCACAGCCTGTTGAAAGGCTGCCTGAAGCACGCGTCAGAGTTCAGCTGTGCTGCTAAGGCTGTGGCCACTGTTCACAGGACCCCAAAGCAGAACAGACGGTTCCAACCAAGGCCGCGCATTAGTCCCGATAAGGCAGGCCGGGGGGTACAACAGGAAGCACGTGGCTTTTGGGACTGAAGGGAGGCTGGGCCTGTTGTTAGTTCTCAGGCCTTGCCTTAGATGGCAGCCGCTATCGCCAACAAGGTGTAAAAGTGTCGAGGGGGAGAGGGTTTTAACGCTGCGCCCCGAGAGGCGGGGATGATGGTGTTTCCCTCCGGCGCTTCAGCGAGGGCTTCCTCTGTGTGCCAGGGAGAGCTCTCCCGGTAAGAAAGCCCCGAGGGGCCGCACGCTGGTGCAGCCGCCCCGCGAGGGGTGTTGCACATGGCCTGGAAAGAGTGCGTGGAGAGCTGCGAGGAGCCAGCCAAGAGGTCCCCAGGCCCCTCCGCTGCTCACAAAAGCGGTGCTGTAGATCGCAGGGGCACGGGAGAGCACACGGGGGAATTACCCCATGCTCGCCTTGCTCTTACGTGCCATCTTGGGCTTCACCCACAGGCAAGGGACCCTCGGCTAGACCGACTTGGGGGTTGATGCCCTCCTCCTGTTGCGAGAACAGCAGGCCTGCAGTCTTGCTTCCCCCCCTGTTGTCACAGACTGGTTGATAGCATGCAGGTGACCTAACTTTCGACACCTGAGCTACTGACTCCTGCTCCAGCCCCCTCATCATCTTTGTGGCCCTGCTCTGGACCCGCTCAAGCAGGTCCACGTCTGTCTTATGCTAGTTACCGCTGCACAGCCCACGGGAGAAAAACCAGGGGAGACCCTCAGCTAAAGCCAATGCAATAGAAAAGACCCAGCCTGTCTCTGCGCAAAAGACGAAAGCAGAAAGGGGAAACTGGGGAGCACCCTCCGTCACCACTGAGCAGGAGAGGTGATGGAAGACTTGGCAAGCAAATCGCTTCTCTTGTAGGTGGCAATGGCACGTCACTACCCCAGCCTGGTCAGGGCTAAAGTAATTCTAGCTAATGGACGGACAGTCCGGCCTTACTTCTAGGTCCCCGTCATAGGTTAGGTATGGATGCGTTCAAGGGTCAGTCGTGGGTGGGGACTCGTGCGGAAAGTGGGAAATAGGGGCACCACGCGCTCTGCCCCACCGTTTACCTCGCATCAACGCATCCCTGACTGTGACCTGTTGCAAACAGGTCATTAGCACGAGGCCCAGCTCCTGCCCCTTTACCCTACAATACAAGTCACCTTCCGATGCCATGCGGGCTGTTCCTGAACTGATAAAAGAGCTGGAAGAACGGGGAAGCGTGGTCAAGTCTCCTTCCCGCTACAATTCTCCTGCATGGCCGGTAGAGAAACCTCATGGCGAGTGGCGACTAGCCGTAGATTACAGAGCCCTCAACACCGCCAATGAACCCCTCACTGCCGCCACTCCCCGTCTGAGGGATGCAGTCCGTCGTCTGAACGAACAAGCCTTGCCGTGAAGGATACGTTTTTAGGCTCCCTGTATCAGGGACAGATAGGGAGAGGTTTGCTTTCGGCTGGCAGGGACTGCCATTTACATGGACTGGCTTAGCACAGGGTTTTAAACATAGTCCTACCATTGCTCATGCTCCACTGGCTACAGAGCTAGAAACATTCACATTACCCCAAGAGGTTACTGCGGTGCAGTAACCATGACAAAAGGTGTGAAACCCAGCGTCGCTGCAGCGAGGCTCTGATCGATCCCTTCCTGCTGTGCAGGCTACAGCATCTCCAGACGTGTATGTATGACCTCCGGGTACCGAGTCTCACACCTAAGGCAGAGTGAAGTATAGAATCATGGAATCATAGACTGGGTTGGGCTGGCAGGGACCTTTAAAGGCCACCCAGTCCAGCCCCCCTGCAATGAGCAGGGCCACCTTCACCTCGATCAGGTTGCTCAGAGCCCTGTCCAACCTGGCCTTGAATGTTTCCAGGGATGGGGCATCTCCCACCTCTCTGGGCAACCTGGGCCAATGTTTCACCACCCTCAGCATAAAACATGTCTTCCTTATATCTCGTCCCCTCTTTTAGTTTAAAACCATTGCCCCTTGTCCTACCGCAACAGGCCCTTAGAAGGCCCTAGCTTTACAGGCTGCTGTCGAGGCTTAGAAAAGCAGGACAGCAACATGGGCTACAGTGAGCTGAGGAGGTATGCGGAGGTGCCTCCCCATGAGCTACAGCAGCGAGGGGACCTCTCTCGCTGTTGAACTCTGCAGCTGAGCAGCGGCTTTTCCTGTGTAGCCAAGCAAGAACGAAGGCTTTTCCTACCAAGAGAAAACAAGAAATCAAGACAGCCCCATCTCAGCCTACGTGGCATGGGAGGGCAGAGCAGCCTCGTACCTTCTCTTAGCACGTTTGTGTTCGGCCGAGGTCCCGGTCACTGATGGATTGCTTTCTCCACTACCCACACCACACCACATCCAAAGGTTAACAGACACTTCACAGTTAGCTTATGGGGACCTGTTTTTCAGGATAGATGGAGGTCCACATCCTCTTCTCTAGACTGTTCTCCCACAGGAGTTTATGATCATTTGTTGTCCCTAAGACCCTAAAGTCTACAGCAGCCTGCCGGCCAGCCCACAAGTGCCCACAGCACAGCTGCCACAGGACCGCCCAGGTCCCAGGAGTAACACTGGGAGCACAAAACTCTGTGAAACAAGTTTTCCTAACCCAGCCCGGGAAGCAGAGCGAGACAGCCCCTGCAGAGCTCCTGGCCACCAAACCAGGTGACTCCCAGCTTCTGCGTCAGGGCACTTTAATTTCTCTTGGGCAGCCAGACACTGCAGCACAGGCTGCAACAGAGGAGGGTCCCCAGCAGCCCTCCGTATTCCGTGCAAACAAAATGAAGTGAGCGAAGAACAAAACCCTCTGGCTGCCCTGGCCTGCAGCCTCGCTCCGTGCATTGCTTGCAGTACCACGACTGTATTCATTGAAGAATATCAGGTAAGTGCATTTATTTGCCTTGCTGTGCCACCCATCCCCTTTCCGGGCGCACACAAGAGGAGGGGGACACGCTGGCAGACAGCAGCCCAGGTTATTTATATTGCAGAGCAAAGCCAACTGTGCACTGCAGCCATTAGCTGAAAAGGAAATATTCATGTCCTTTTTCTTTAGTAACCACTTGTCCATGGAAGTCTGTCTTTAACGCAACACCTTTTTCTCTTCTAAGAAGTAGTGAGAGAAATCACCTTCTGTATCTAGTTTTACATCTGTATTGACGGGGGTAAGTGAAAAACAAACAACCCAGCGAGAGCACGGGCGAGTGCCTGCCAGTGTTTGCCCCGCCGTGGGCTGTTACCCGCCCTTTACATTCCTGGAGTCACACACCAACACTAGAATTCGCTCTCCCTTTCACACTTCGTGTCCTGGCTCCAGCCAGGCCCCTCACACTGCGCACAGCTGCTTTCAGGACACCAGCCCTATCACAACTCAGTAGCTTTTAATCAAATTATTGGGGGGGGGGGGGGGGGGGGGGGGGGTGGTGCATGTGTGTGTGAAACTTCACTAACAGTAACACATGCCAAGATCATTTACATCTTAAGAAACATGTTCCTGAGTTGTTTTGGTGTTTTTGAAAAAACAACCTATCCATGAACACCCCCACCCCACCCCACTCCCCCCCCAAAAAACCCAACCTTTAACTGGATAGGTTTCGCTACTATCTTTGTTTTTCAAAGAAATGACAACATAAAAAAATATTTTTCATAGTAAGGAAAACCAAATGGTTGTCCCCCTTTCCCCCACCAATTCAGTGTTTAATTGTCAAACTATTTTCACAATTCTGGGAAACCAGAAATATTCTGACATTTCTGCGGGAAAAAATAAATAATATTTAATCCTTAATCTTTACTCTAGGAAGCTCTAAGATACCCTAGTGAGAACCAGCCTGCTGGAGAGGATCTTTTCCGGTTGGAGATTTGTTCCTAATCACAACCAAATAACCCACAACCTTGGCAATTCCAGTCCTTTTCAAAGATATTTTTGAGGATTTTTGTTCTTTTGTGTGTTTGCAAAAGCACTTCACGTATAGGGCCTTTCTGACCAGGTAACCTGTTAGTCTCTAGAGACGGGCTTCAAGCACAGCAGGCTGCAGGAAGCTCTCAAAGACACGATCTTGGTTTGCTCCTGGAAGAACTCTCTCTCCCTTCTAAAACAGGGGAATTGCTTTCGGCTTTCTGCTGCTCCGCTGCGCTTCAAGGCTGTCCCTGCAGAGCGGTCCCCGCTCCTCTGGCTGGAGATGCAGTGCCAATGCAGTTCCCGGCTCGCTTTCCCATGGAACTGATTTTAGTGCTGTAAAAGACATTACCTCTGCAAAAACAGCTCAGCAGGATTTGAGAAGCTTTATATCCTTGTTTACATTAGCTTGTTGGATTCTCTGAACAAGAGTTTAGCTTTTGTTGAATGATATATTTCACCTGGCAGAAGAACTGATGCTGCGTTTCTTACGGAGGCTAAACTCCCATTGACTTTAATAGCTGTCTGGCCAGCAAAAGACCTGGAAAACCATTTAATGGAGCCATTTAGTACTGAAAATGGCCCAATATATGTATGAAAAGAAGCTTGTTTAAATGTTGGAGCTGATTAGAGCATCCCTTAAATTAGTCAATGGCAAATCCTTCTCCCTCCCTCCCCTCCATCACTTGCAAGCAGCATGTTTGACACAGTTCTTTTCTCCAGAAACTAAACTGCCCGTCTTTATTCTGGGAAAAAAGTAAATGTGTTGGATGTTCCCATCATCATCAGAATGAGCTGCTTAATAAAAATACGTTAACTCAAACTGCAGAGTTATTTCCTCGGACTGCAACACTAAAGGATTTCTGTAAACGGTTATAGAACAGGTTGTATCGTCCCTTGAAAGCGTATAAGTGCTATAATCTTTAAAAGGAGTTCGATGCAACACTACAGCCTGCAGACCTAAGTCTGGAGTCAACCACAGCAATATGAAAGCTTTCGTGATTAGGCTTAAACTGATACTCATGTCTGTCTCGCCTCTGGAGTAAACTGCACCAAAACGTTTCATACCTGAACAGAAAAACAGCACGTGGAAAAGTGCAGGCTGGAGGGGGGCTCTGCCTGCAGGTAACCCATCGCTCTCAGGACTATCATCCTGCATTAGGATTGTGCTTGGATGGAGACCAGAAATAATATCTGGCAAAAGGAAAACAAGGCAACTGAAGTCCCTGCAGTCCCCTGGCAGGCTGAACAAGGAGGTGCCTCCCCGCACGCAAGCGGGTCGGGACGCAGCCGAAACAGAGTGAACACAGAAGGGCTGCCCCGATCAGAGCTCTTCTGAGCCCACCACTCTGGGAGCCACTCGGGGTTTGAATGAATCCAGAGCTCAAGCTTTCTTCTGAAACTGCAGCGGTCAACACAATAAAATAAAGCAAATACTGTTCAACTATCAGGAACAAGTCTCAAACTGAGTTAGCTTGGAGCCTTGCTGCTCTGGTCACTGTGCTGCTGACTCCCAGCTGCACCCTGCTGCGCTCTAAATTTAGAGTAAACTGCTCTTATTCTCTGCTGTATGTGTTAGGGTCATGACACCGAAACTCTCGGGAAGTGAATCAGTGTGAGCAGCCAGCGGTAGCCTGGCTCCAAAGAGAGACCTGTGCCGGGAAGATAACCTTCAGATATTTTGAGAGTACAGACTTGCAGCCCCGAGGGGGGAAATAAAAGTCCAGGGACACACTGTCTCTCATTTTATCAGAATGCTTTGGATGGGGATGAGGAAGCCACATTCCTTCTAGCTAAAGCTCCTCTGCCCTGTGAGGACAGGAGCTTTCTCTTTGTTTTTTCCAACATTTGCTTTACACTGGAAAAGACAAGAGGGATCAAATGTATTCGGCATCTCCAGTAACTGAGCTACGAGCCAGCTGCTGTATCGCTAATTAACAACAGTTCTTAGAAAACTCACCTCAGCTGCTTCCCTGTACTGCAGAGTATCAGCAGTTGGCAGCACGTCCCCAGCTCCAGCACTTCCCCCAGCCGCTATCCAGAATGAGAAAGAACAAACACTTTAGGGATACAAACGTGCAATTTCTGCTCTTGGGCCGAGAATACAGAATAAGGCATGAACCCTGCAAATGACTGAAAGTTAAGATGCCTACTGCAAATTAAGAGGCACTTACACTGCTATTCACATCTTTGCAGCTGGCAGGGCGTTGGTTAGTCACCGATGGCCCTTCATATATTTTTACAGATGACTCAGTCTTTTCACTCTTACTTGTTCCTTTGTTTTATTTTTCTCTTCCAAGAAGACGGAGCAATACAGGTTGGAGGCCCCAGGATCACGTTTTCACAAGTTGTCAGGGGTACAGAAACATCTCAGCTGTACCCTCACCAACTCGCCTGCACAGATCCGGGTTAGCTTACCTGATCAAAAGAGGTTGTGTGCTTTAAGAAACTGCATTATTGCCCATAAATACAGCTTTTCTTTTTTTTAAATAAACTTTTAGCACTGCTAAAAGGGGAATTCATATTTTAAAAGTTACAATCTTCTCTGACTGTCCCACAGATCAGAAAAACTCCCCCTACATGTACAAAACTAAAAGTGAAGAATTGTAAATATCAAGAAACAACTGAAATGCCGAGATGACAAGTATTTTCTGTAGAAAATGTTTCCCCCTCCTTGTTTACTAAAAGCTTGGTGATTTTCCTAAAACACAGAAAACCAAAGCAAACCCCGCAACCTTCTCTTACAGAAGTGGGACCTGTCGAGTCCAGAGACCCCTATTCTTCATCCTTCAGAGCATCCCCCACCCCACTATCTCTCCCCGCTTTGCATCTTCGACTCCCAACGGATTCGGGGTTCCTGGGCAAGTCAGAAAAAAACCCAGGTGCCTGCAACACTTTCCCCGATGTGAAAATGCAGGTGGCACAGCGATAATTACTGAAGACAGGAGTCGAGGTATGTGTGCACTCTCACCCTTACAGATGCTGCAGCCTTGGCCTCTCCTCCACAGCATCCTCACTTCCCGAAAGCAGCCCAAGTCCTACACTCAGCTCTGGTGTTTCAGAGAAAGAAATACAGCTAATGCGATGTGGCATGGAAGGGGAAACAGAGGTCAGCTTTTCGGTACTGCATACCTCTGTCTCAAAATTCTTACGTATTACTTTTGCTTAAAAACCCTTCAAAGTTCACATATTTTTCCACTTGGGTGTAAAAGAAGAGAACTACATGCGATACCTTTGATGGGAAAGGGAAAAGTCCCAACGCAACCACGTTGTCCCTACAAAGAACAAAATGCCTTTGCCGACGAACTCGGTACGTGAAGTACCGCAAGGTTCAGATTTCCTGCCAGAGTTTCATGTCACCCATCCAGACAAAGTCAAAGTACTTCTTTAATAAAAAACAAACCCAGGAACTCCGATAAAAACCTGGGTTTAGTTGTGACCAAGGTAAATGGAGACGTAGAACAGAAAACAGTGTCGTAGTTGGACTCGGCTGTACGGCCAAATCACCTGAAAGCAAATCCCTTGCAGTTATTGTGGGCACTTTAAAATGTGTTTGTTAACTTTGAAATGAATAATGAAAAATGTCTCTTTTCCTAAAAAGACAGCTATATTGTTGTGTAATGAAGAGCAGATGTCAAAAAGTATTTCAAAGACTTGAAAAAAGAGACTTAGAAAAATAGCACAAAGGCTACGCTCGCTAACTTTGCCGGAGCTGCTCCAGTCTCCCTTACAAACGTTGACCCTACCCGTGTTGTCACTTTGCTTTAGCTTGAGAGCACAGTCCCCGGGAGCTCCAGCACGTGCGGTCTGTGCGCATCCGCCCCTTCCGCCGCACAGGCACATCACGAGCCGGGAACCTCTTCCCAGCAGTGGGAAATTGCCCTCAGTGCCCGTCCTTCTGAGGGGAAATTGCAAGCCAGATGTGAAGGGAAACTCATCTCAAAGAATAAAGCGTGAGGCACAGCCAAGGCCAGGAGATGCATAGCAGGGACGTGCACCGTGCTCCGGGGACGGGTGTCCTCCCGGCCGCGCTGCCAGCCCCACGCGTGGGCTTCGGGCAGCCTCCCCGGCAGCACTCGTCTTCGTCCTCCCTCCTCTGCAAGCACAGCGGGGCCAGGGCAGGAGCCAGGACTCTCCCACCAAGAGAAAAGGGCTGGATCCTCATCGGATGTATCACAGCAGACTTGCTTTGACTTCAGGCAGCATCGCCGGTTCACACCGCTGAGGAACCAGCTCATTTTTTAAGAGTGTTTAGACCGCAAAACTGAGTTCAAGTTTCATGTACAATTTTATTAGAGGCCAGAATTGCGGCCAACTGTTTATCTGGTGTCTGGCCCAAGTGCTGATAAAGACTTGGCTGAAATTTATATAATCTGCCATTAATAAAGGCAATTTATGATAGTCTCAAGGAAAGACATGACCACTGCTGGCTCCGTTAACGGTACACTCAGCAGAGGCCAGGGATTTAGTCAGTACAAAGACCAGACTTAATTCATTTCTTGTCCCTAAATGCTGGTGATTTAGGTCAGGCCCAAGACAAAAGACTACGTAAATCTAAAGGCTCCACGTCAGAACTGCCAGGCTTTGCTAATATGAGCTCAGTTGCTTTAATACAACCCAATACCCTACTTTATAATTCCAGCGACCCATTTAAAGCAAGTATTGGCTCCAATAACAACACTCCAGTTAAAGTGATAAGCCCTGAACCTGACATGATAGATGTATGAGCTTAATTTTACACACTAGAAGTAGTTCTGTTGAAGTGCAGCGGGATAGAGCACAGCCCATAAACACCTTTCCAGAACTGGAGGCGTCGAGATCAGAGACAACCTATTGCATCCTGTAGTCCAGGACCCCTCTCTGCTCTCCCCCCCACCTTTTTTTTTTTTTTTTTGCTGCACTTTGGTAATTTGTGAGCTGGCGCAGACTGTCTTTGTGCTGTACCTTTGCCCAATGCTTCACCCAAGTGCCAGGATCCCAGCTCCAGACGGGGGCTGCTCAATGCTCTCTGCAGGGAGCTGCTCAACGCCCCAGTGCAAAACACTGTAAGGAGAAACACCACATGCAAGCTGACAGAAAGCTGAATATACAGGAATAACTTCGGTTTCCATTCATGATGCCTCATCAGAACAGAATTAATTCAAGGAAATACATTTATTTGGCAAATGCTGTCATATTTAAACCCAGCTTAATATAAAAGTCCATATTCCACTGCCTACAATACATTTAAAATTTACACTTACCATTAACAGAACGTATACAAATCTGATCCTTACATAAGCTCTGCATAGTTAAGGAACCTATACTTAAATGTACATACACTTTATAGTTCAAATTCATTCTTTGAAAAATTCCGTGGCCCTATCTGAAAGCCAAAATACATTTTTCAGGATCTGTGATGAATGAGATCCAGACACAGGACTGTTTCACAAAGTATCATCAGTGCCAAAATCTTCAGCCAAAGAAAAATTCCAAGAACAATTATGAGGATCTAAATATCAAAGACCTAGTTCTGCTGTATTCCAAGGAAAAGAGAAATTTATAAATGCATGGATAAATCACTTAAAAAGTACATGTCAGAAGACATTAAAAGGCAGGCACCTAAAATAATTTCTAAAATATTACTAAATGAGTAATTTTTGGACTGTCTTTTCAGGGTCTAATATAACATCACTGTGATTTAGTGCTAAAGGATCCCAATACGCTTACTCATTTTAACATGGAATTTAATCATCAGAGTTTAATTCCTCTAATCTGACTGCAACAGGGTGAAATTCAAAGGAGACAATGCAAATAACAGCAAACGCTGCAGAATTTCACTGAAAGACATTTTAAAGCTCATCTAGGCTCTCTTCTCTATCTCTACCTACCTTGAATTACTCCAATACTCCCAACCAGACAGGACGAAAATTCTTGGCATCAAAGGTTACACCACTGCTAAAATCTGGCTCCAGGTATGAAGTTGTCCAGCACAAATTGTCTCTGACAGCTCTTGCCAAAAGACCCAGTTCACAAGTCCTCTTCCCGGTCCGTCTGCCCGGCTCCCCACCTCTGTTTCCTAAACACCTTCAGATGGCGGGATCCCTACAGCCGCTGTCTACCGGTCGCAATTCAAGTCCAAACATTTCCAACATGCAGTCCTACCACTGCTGATCTCCAAAGGAAAGGGACTTGAGCACAGGCAGAAAGCTGAGCTCCAGCTCCGCTAGACAATGTCTGAAAACACCAACAACAGACAAACTGCTGAGCATTTAGGAGCTTGGGCAACCTTCTGCTGTCAATTGCATCTAATCCATGGCAGTGCAAATGAAGCAGCGATGGAGATGAACCCCGTTTACAGCCACCAACAAGAGAAGAATTTGGCCTTTTTTGAATCCGAGACAAAACCTGACCGTGCTGGGGGTGAAAGAGCACACAGTGTATCTGCTGCTTTCCAAGGAACAGTGCTGCTGCCATGGGGCTTTCTGCCAGACACCTCGGCCCCGACGCTGCGCAGCCATCCCTCGCCACAGCGATGCAGGCGAAACATCAGCGGAAAGACTGGATAGACCAGAGCCCTGAAGACCCTCCTCGATTTGGCTCTTGTACGCGAGGGTCCCTCAGGTATTGAGGTGTGTCCGAGATTACTTTCTTTGGCATCCCAAGCAGAAAGGCCCAACTAGGGGGTATTTCTGTGCTAAAAAACGGCACAACTGAACTTTGACGTACCTACGCCCATTTTTGTTAACATTGATGAGAAGAGATCTTGATTAAAAGACGGCAAACATGACAGTGCTTAGGCCATTAACCAATGACTCAGTGATGGTGTCTGTTTAAAGAACAGAAACATATGATAAGACTTAGGTGTGCCATAATACTCATATCAAATCATTAAAATGCTTTATAATAGCACTATGCTTGAAAAAACATTCCACAACTTCAGTAGTGAATATGTTTATAAAAAATGCTGCTTGTAAACAAGAAGATTATTAAATTTGCTTTGTAAGTTTTTGTCCTCCATGGTATAGGTGGCTTTCATTCACACACTGCGTCCACCCGGTTTGTTCGCCTGCAGCAGGCGGGCATCCCTTGGCAAAATGCAAACTACATAAACCAGGAGCATGGTTAAAAGAATTACACATTTCCTGGACTCAAAGAGGGACCAAGAACACGTTCGGTTACACAGAAAATAGATCACCATGAGGAAATGAACTCGCTTTGACAGAGAGCACAAAGGGAAAGAGCCTCCTAAACCCTCAAGCAGCCCTCCCCAGGACCCCCCGGGGGGCTGTGCCGCCGGGTCCGTGCCGGGGGGCTCCCTCCAGCTCGGCGGACCCCCAGTTCAGGGCTGGCCAGAGCTGGCGCTCCCCGAGCAGCCCAGCTGCTGCACCGCGGCGCGGCCAGCGGCGTCCCCCGTACGGTCTACTCTGCTCCAGGGGCGGCACGTCGGCTCACCCGTGAAACTGCGGTGATCTGGGCAACTCGCCCATTTGTGTTTGTGGGGTGATTTTATTGTTTTTCTTTTAATTTTGGGAACATATGCAGAACCTATTGAACAAACCCATTTAAGGCTGTTTTCATCACAGATTTAACTCGAGTTTGCTGCACTCGCGTTAACTCCCCTTGCATTAGCTGCACTTAAATGAGAGCAGATACGGCACTAAATATCACTCAAACGGCAGAGAGATTGCATTAGCAGCTGGGGAGCTGCGCTAGCTCAGGCTGTAAGCAACATCCCCAGAGAGAGGAGCCAGCTCAAGCTCAGAAACACAAATAACTGTTTGCGTGTGCAGACAGGCCCAAGAGGTATAACTAGAGGTAAACCCGCAGTGAATGCTAGCCTCAGCAAAAATCACCTACTATCTGGTTTGACACAGAAGAGAGTTTGATGCGCTCCTATAGCACATTTCAAAGACAAACTCAATGCTCTCCTAATAAAATGAACACAAAATAATTTACATTTATCATTGCTTATGTAATTGATTTGGGCCAGGAGCTGTATAAAAGTGATCAAGCTCAATATATTTCCATACACGGACAATTATTAGCTGCCCATTCTTGACATTCCCTTTTTCCAAGCAGCATTGTGTTCTGAGCTCCCCCCATTTTTACCAGAAGCTTTAGGGCTACAAATCTCAGGCATCTGTCAGTCAAAAATATGTTTCCCATCTGGCTGTCTTTCAGTCAAACTCAAGCCTCAAGAGACCTTTGCGCTAAAACTATTCTCAAAACAACAGAAAAGCTTTTCAACGTACAAGAAAAGAATTCACCGCAATTATAACAAGGGAAATTAATAAAGCTATCGTGCATTTGTAAGTGAAATAGTGCTTACTGGCAGCATTCAGCAAGGAAATCTGCACTGCTACTTTCTGACTAAAGCACAGAAATGCTTCCTAGGAAGAGAAAAATGTGCCAGTTTACCTTCCAGATACAGACCCTGCTGGGGGTGTTTACTGGGCTTCATACGTCTGGACTGCAACATTTATCTATCTTTAGACAATTCTATTACTTTTTCTCTTTTTTAAGCTCCATGAGGTTCTTTGCATCTCCATTATTAATATAATAATACCAGATTTTGCACATAAAAAGGGGTATTTGGGATAGCTTGTATTTATGGGGAGCAGACACTAGCATGAATATTCATCACGGAGGGAGCTGCTGAAAACCAGCGAGATGTGTTGCAGATAAAAGCAGTTTTTATACAGCGCACGTGGGTACACCAGTATTGACCCTGCACAGGAACTGACTGATGAATACTTCCAGGCTATCCTATCTCCTCATGGTTATTAACACCACTTTATCAAAGCTGAATTCACTCTTGGACACCTCAGTGATTCACAGCAACTTAGCAGAGCCGGTTCCATAACTTAACCCAGCAAATTACCTCTCTCCAATCTGCAGGGTATGTTGATGCACAATGTACAAGAAAATAAGCAGCTCTTGGAGGAGATGCCTTTATCTGATTCATGAGGGACGACTTCCCAACTCAGTAAGTTGTAAAGTTGATGTAATGGAAATGAGTTGTGGGATTTAACACAATAATATCTACTACTATCTTCAGGCGTTCCTCATGGTTATAGCAGCTCTGTGAATGTAATCACGATACTTAAAAATCTAGATACATTCCTGCTACCACCATGGGACTAGGTTACAATTAAATACTGTGATCGGCGAAAGCAGTAGCAAATTCTATCAATTCACCCTGAAGCATCTCTATATTCTCTTGTTTGGATCCAAATACAGGAAAAAATGCTTTTTGATGGACAGCCTACTTTCAAAGCTCTTCTGAGATGAAGACAGAAAAAAGAATTGTACCTTCTTCCTCTCCTTCCCAGAGGAAGCGAAGCTCTGTCCCTGACGCCTTCGCATGCCAGACCTGCACACAAGCCCGGAGCACCATGCCCTTGGTGGCCTCCTGCTTCTGCCACAGCCAGAGCACGAGAGCATCCTGGGCTAGTAAAGCACGAGATCATCACGCCAACTCTGCCATCACCAGCCTGCCCTTTGGGGAAAACCCCAAACAGGGAGATGGGCACATGTCTTCCAGGCTGCCTCTCAGCCAGCTGCCCTCTGCCTCCCTGTGGAGCTGCTCACAGGATAGGTGCGGGATCTACCTTCTCAGACAGTCCTTCGTCAGTCTGCTTCACAGCAAGGGCTTTGGCCCTTGGGCTTTGGCTTACCAAGTCTGAAAGAGACTGCAACAATAAGCGTGAGCAAGACCGATCACTCACAGATGAGCTTGCCCAAACGATGCACAGCTCTTAATATTGCAGGGTCTTCTAGTGTTGCTCTGCTTTCTTCAAGGCACTGAGCAATAAGATCAGGTATTCGCTTTCACCTGGGGAAGGGCAGCTTAGCCGTCTTTCTTTGGGCACCCATTCAGCTCAAAGTAGAATCAGAGTATATGGCAGCACTGCGCATAGTTACAGTGCAAAATTTAAAAAAAAAAATCTTAAGTTAAGCCAACAGGAAGACAACCCCTGTAATTTCGCATTTTAAACGTGTAATGATTAATTTCCCTAACAATAATGAGGCAGTGTCCTCTAGTGGCTAAAGCACCGGACACGGAGCTAGGAGCCCAGCAGTTCACTCTTCACTCTGCAGGTAACTACTGCGTCGCCTTTGGCAGCTCACGTCCGATGAGTTCCACAAAGCCACCGAGGTGCCTAACATGCTTTTATTCAACAGGAATTAGGAACTAAATGAGCCCAGGGTGCCCAAATATTTTCAGAAACTTGGGTCCCAGCCAACACCTGCCGATGCCCTACTTGCAACATTTAGGACTTTTTAGCACCTTTTTTTCCTTTAAGAAGTCATGAAGACAGAGACACCTCCCAATGCTAGCATAGCGCTTCTACAAGGACAGAACAGGCAGGACACTGAAAAGGGCATGGACAACGCTTCACCGCATGGGGCCACATGGAAAAGCTGCTGAGGCCCCCAGTGCAGAATATGCTAGCTCCACTTCCCAAATTTCTCATTAAAAAAAAGGACATCAAGCCACTCGCTGTGAAGACTCATGAAATCAGGTTGAAACATGCACATCCTAGAATAAGGGGGTCTAGGGGATCCAGCACATCATCGGATCAAAAATATTGCATACACTGGGACTTGATGGAACATTAGTGCCCCACTTTACTCAAAACTTACTGTATTAGCCATGATATCTTTAGACCGGAGTGGTAACAAAGGAAGAGGTTTTTGGTTCTGTACGCAAATCACACTGTTCCTTCAGCTGAAAATGATTCATGAAATAATTTGTTAGACTACCTCTTAACAACTTGCTCAAAAACACCATGCCAAAGCCAAGACAGGCCTGGGAGATTTCAGTTACGCTGGCGGCCCGCTTTAGACCAGAGAACAGGTGCACTACAAATCTTAACTTTGATTAAGTGAAGCTTTCTGTATTTTCACCCAGAAAAGTGATATTCCATAAAAAGACCAGTTAGATATAGTTCTTACAAAGTTTTAAAGATTATGATAATGGCTCACTTCAGTATATCTAGAGTTCCCAGTTAGTTTGGTTATAACAAGATAACCAGCTCAGAGATTTTTAACATCTCCTGTATATAGTGTTTTGAATTATGCCAAGTACACTTCTGAAAGTATAGCTAATTTCTGCTTTAGCCCACATTTAAGTGACTGGATCCTGAACATATTATACCAGGTTAGGTTGATTAAAAATATCGTAATTAATAGAATTAGACTAGATAAATACTCATGTAACTAAATTAACGTCATCCAAAGCATATAACATACAGTAAAACAACCGCACATAACACAAATGCAGTCTGAAACCAGAAGGGATAGAAATTCTTTTCATCAGACCTCTCTAAGAGAATGCTATCCAGCACATATAATAAATACTCTCAGCTCATTGCAAAGTTGGTGGATTTCCAAGCAATAATGATTGTGATACATGGAGATATGTTACTAGGGAACTTGATGAAATGCTATAGTTGAGAGAAAATTTTTTGACCTAGTGGGAGTCCTGGAATTTCTCAGAGCATTGCATATTTCTATCTACATTTCAGCCAAAACCAGCAGGCCAGCCTTCAACATTAAATGTTTCTCCAGAGCACTTACAGCCTCTACAATGGAGACAGAAAGCCTAATCACATTTTAATTGAGCCAAATCAGACTTCCAAATTCAACACACATTCAAGAGATATTTCCTCCAGTTAAAATATAAAACCTCTAGGCCCTTCTGCAAAGCAAGTAACTTCGAAAAGACAGGTTGGAGGGTTTAAATATGACCACGTGCACAGATGAAAACACATCTTCTAATAGTGTTACCATAAAGACAATAATTGGTATTGCCTTCTCTTCAAGGCACTGGATTTTCCTCTCCAAGATCATGCAACCTATCAAAACAGCTGGGTTTCCCATCAGCTTATTGTAAACACTGCTCATCTTTCCCATTACCATGTTTCTTCAGACTCTTCCCTGTGGAGAGAGGCTGAATAAGGGATGGTGGCGAGATTGCCACGGGGCCAGAAAGGCAATTTACTGGAAGCAAGCCGGGCCACAGAATTACATTACATAATGAGAGGGACCAAGAAACAGCTCATGAAGAGATTTCCACCATAGCTCAACACTTGTTAAACTGAGCACTTTTGGTTTTTTAATTGCAGAGCACTTAACTTGTTGTAAATGCAATAAAAGTTTAAATAACTTAATTTTAATAATACACCCCTTATGTTATTCTACCTGTTCAATAGACCTGCAACGTCTCTGTTATGAAGTGATGCTAATCCAAGACTGCATGCTTCTGACAGGCTCCGTCCGATGGACTCCTGACTGCTCCTGCCATAACACACACAAAGACATTTTTGACTCTCAACACACAGATCATCCCACTGAGCTGAGGAACAAGGAACACTTTCGTGGGAGTGGGTTTTAACTGGGTCACTGGAAAGAGCACATTTGCTTCAACGTGATGTAACTAAGTCTCCCAAATTCAAAATCAAACTGGACTGAACCTTCCCTTGTACAATGCCAGGAGGGAAACCTGCCTAGAGCCAGTCACGTTAACTCCCGGCAGAGTCACTATGAGCATGAATCTTGCTTGTATGCTCAAAGAACTAGCTGTTTCCATCTTAAGAGGACACCAGTGTAGATGCCGCTCCTGAGCGGAACACCAAGACTCAGCAATCTCCAACACCGAGCAGCTTAGTGGCCTACAAACTCACTTAGCATCCCCCCCCCAATTTTTAACACCCCATGCAGCACCAAAGGATCCTTTTTCCTCAGGCTTAAGTAGTAAAAATGACAAGAGATATAAAGGCAGCAATGATCACTATTGATGTTTAGCTGTATATATTCTAAATCCCTATTACTCTTAGCTATGATTCTGCACTATTCTCCATGACATATCAAAAGCTCTTCCCAGTTATATCCATTTTTAATGCTACACAGAGAACTCAAGATGCATTTTATAGTAACGGAAGTACCAAGATGTAGTGTAGACTTTTTCCTGCCACACTTCTGTAAAAGATGCAGTTGGAAAGGTGTATTACATGCTGAAGAACATACATTTCAAAAAACATACGCTGCCAAAGAGCTCAAATGGAGAAACACTGATAATACAGCACTGCCCCCCAATTATCTCTAATTTTTTTTTTGGTTTTGTCTGCTTTTGTCCAAAAATAAGTAATGTTTACAATTGGTCTGACAGTGCAGTGACCACAAACCCAATTCAGATTCTGGTAAACACTTCTATTTTTCTAGGGCTGTTATAAAACGTCTTTAACAAGAGGAAAAATGCAATCCTCTGCTCGTGGACTACTATAACCACGTCCTTGTAGACAGCAGGTTACTTTAAGACACCTAACTTTTCCCTCAACTGCTTTGACATAAGTT
Source organism: Mycteria americana (assembly GCF_035582795.1). Lineage (NCBI taxonomy): Eukaryota > Metazoa > Chordata > Aves > Ciconiiformes > Ciconiidae > Mycteria > Mycteria americana. The sequence continues at coordinate 2,698,091 of NC_134375.1, forward strand.
TGGAGGGAATTTATTTCCCTAATCATCATATGACTAAGTTTAAAGGAAATTTATCATTTGGTTCAAGCAAAGCATTGCTATTTCCTCTATGGAAATGGAAACACTAAATCATACATTTTTCTCACATACCATATTTTGAAAGGTCTGCATTCTTTCACGTTTCAGGCTCAAATGTTCCCACAACTAAAGCTTATTATAAAAGCATTCAACTCTTAAAACAATCCCACCTCCAGTAACCAGTCAACCCAAAACACACCCCAGTTTTACATGTAGCCTCGTTCATCCAAACTAAATAACTTGGTCTGTTCACTGGAGATTTATTATCTTAATGTGCTCATTTTGTTGTTGGCCTTGGCAGAGATGTCCAAGTATAGAATGAAAGACAGCAAAAATTGACAAACCTTAAATCCCAGTGTTACAAAATTCTATTAGGTAACAGACGGAAAAGATAATTAGCCTACAACTCAACCATCACATGCTTAATTAGAAGCCCTACTCCTATCAGACACATTCTGTCAGAGATTTTATCTTCATGACAATAATGGCTATTGTTTTCCACCACAGGTCCTTGAACTGGCAAAAAACAAGGCAAGCTCTTGAAATCTGGAGAAGAAAAAAGCCTATATTCTTCTCTAAATTCAGTGGTTTGCTCACACATTAGCAATTTACAGCCGTAAGGTGGCCCTGGGATTGCTGTGTAGGAGGTTATCTTGGTGACAAAAAGGCCAGCTCAAGAGTTTTCTAGCCAGCCTCTCTCTGCAAGGGAGAAGGAGTTACACAATCCTCGGTGGCAGCAGAAACTTGTTAAACAGTCATCATGCAGTGCCAAATAAATATATGTACGCGTACATACACCACCAGCAGCAACAGTTTCCTCTAACTTCCATGCAGTCAAAATTTAACCAGAGTCTTGCTACCTCTGCTTATGTTCATAAAGAAATACTGAAAAACACTTGTGCATCTTGGCAATCTGCTACACAGCTCTACGCTTAATGAGAAAATATTAAAAGTAAGTGTAAATAGATAAAATACCTTTTAACACTAAAATGGCTTGTTGAAATTTGTATATTGTTTATACAGGTCAGACCAATTTTCCTCTGGAAAGACCTCTGGCAAAAAAAATTAATTTCTAGGATTTGTGGCCTCACTCTCCCTCGATGAGTTATTTATTGATAGGACAAAACCTCGGCAGCTGTCAGACTCGAACTCCTCAGCCCCTGCAATGCCTATGTCTTTTCTATCATTTTTGTGATACTCTATATTACTAGTCATATTTTCACTCCATTTATAACCAAAGATTAATAATTACATCTTTTGAAAGAATTGTGTGCCGATTTATTCATGTAACATACCGATTATGCGCAGCAAAGGAACCCAATTAAAGTAGAGAAGAATACCACATATCTGGTAACACGCAGGAACTTTCAAAGGGAAAACTTCCACACACAGCATTTTTCCATTTACGTATTAAGTCACCAAAAATGACCTGACTTCTGGTTGATGACACAGAGATTGCATCCTCCCCTCTTCCACTGAAGAACAGCTTGAAAACCACCCATATAGAATGCAAAAGAAAAGCAAGCCATTTCCATAGAAGCAGGGGAAGTATCGTTATGAAAGCAGCATATTTTTTTCAGATCTACAATTTTATTCTCAATGGAATTCTTCCAAATAGTCAAAGGAAGAAGCACTGAGCCAGCCTTTTGATTTGCAAAAATCTCTTCCACCCCCTTTTAAGTAGATGAACTGCAAAACAGCTACAGCAAAGGAAGAATGAGATGAAAGAGCCCCGTGCATTGTGTTCCCAGAGCCCTAAGTATTAGATACACCAGGAGTCCAGTTTGGTAAACCTGAGCTGCTGCCAACGATGGAAGGGAAAGATTAGAAACAAACAGAAAAATAGAACATTTCTGAGAACGTTTCTCTGGGTCTTGCCTCTGTGGAGGATTGTTGACTTTCCACCTCTAGACAGCACTGATCAGCAGTCGCAGGTCAAGGGTGAGCAACGGGATTATTCTTCTCCCAGAGGTGAACGACCATCAAAATACACCTGCAAGGATATTACTCCTGCTTCAAACCTTGAACTGTTCCTGCTGACTGAAATGACCCCATGATTCCCTGTACATTCATTTAAAACACTGCTGAGCATTATAAAAAAAAGTCTACTTCCACATTTCCAAATGTCCCTCAAAGAGCCGTACTGCACGTCCCCAACAGGATGCCATCCACCTCCCAAACGCCGTAGGCTACTCTCTTCACGTGCCGCGAGCCCAGCGTAAGGAGGTGTACGTGCATTTCGTAAGGACGGTAACATCACCCAGTGTGGAAGCAGTGTGCATCTCAAAGACAGTATTTCACATTTTAACATGCTAAAAGACTAAATTTCCCACACTCTGTACAATTTCAAGGTCTTTGAGCATGCCTCAAAAAAAAGAAACAAGAAGTGTATCTGTGTTGTGTGACCAGTACTGATTTAATCACATCCACAGCACAGTAATTCGTTGAGTTGTAGGGTTTTTTTCCCCTAGCAATACCTCAGTGCTGAAAACTAAATCAAATCTAACCCTCTAAACTGTCCTTGTTCTAGAAATGCACAATAAATCAGGCCCAACTTCGTTAGCACTGACCTTGACAATTCTTTATAGGGTTATATTGTCCACATCTAAGCTGACATATTCCTTGTGGAATATGTCAAAGCTGGGAAAGGACTTGTATGTGAACTAAGGCTTACAAACTGCATTTCTTAACAACAAACATCATCTCTTGCCCCACCCCAGCTTTTTTTTTTTTTTAAATAAAATTGACCTTAGTAACAAATTATTCGGATAGCAGTGCACCACGTGTGGTTATTTGTTTTAGACTACATTAGGTGGGGCCTAAGTAAGGATAGGTCATCTCTGTGGAAAAATAAAAGGTTAGTCTTTGGTTTTACCTGTACCCTGAAAATGTGTCATTTAAATTTCCTCAAATTATTTGCTTAAGCGTACGAAAGGGAGACAACACGTATAATTCTCTAGTTGTGAACAACACGAAAATGGCCATGCTACAACACAGGAATGCCTGATCTTCATTGCAGCATTTGGGAAAAATCAGCCTTCCAGTTTTAATGAGGAGGAATATAAAAAAACCAGATGGCAATTGTTTTGAATGCAGTTTATTGCATTCTTCATTTGGTGACTCAGCTTTATTTCTCAAGCTGTGTAGACCCATTACATCAAGAGCCTCAGGTATTTAAAAATAAGATAGAATTACTGTAACTACACCATGAAGAACAGATCTCTACTATAGCTTGTTAACTTTCAGACACACATATTTACTTTTCTGAGGTCAAAACAGGGTAAACTTTTTGAATTCTTAATATTGTTCTCAAGCGAACGCAGCCAGCTCTAAAAAACCACGTCTGCAGTTCATCAGCACTACTGCTGCCACACTTCATGAAACCCTTTAATTCAATCAGTGTGCTGGCGTGGAAGGCTACACGTTTGTACTGCAGCTCTCCCCTTTCACATTCCTGCTTTGCATACGCTGTTGGTCTGTGCAAACAACATCATGAGCAGACAGAATGAACAACAGTTTGCAGATATTCAACAAGCAGCACTGAAATGAAAAGGCTAACAATGATTATTTGGGCTACCTCTTCCTCTATAAACCAAGAATTTCTATAAAATGAGGCTACCTAGCCTTTCTTTTCGAAAATCCAATAAAACATGTTAATTACTAGTTCAGACAGCTCGCTATTTCTTAAAGTACTGTCACTGTTTGAACAGTTGTTAATAACCATCATTCTTTTCATATTGCAGCGTACTCAATTTTCAATTTACACTAACAATGAGATTACAGCCCTAAAGTACATTCACTACACTCAACATTATTCAGTGAGCTGTAGCATTCAGAGTGATTGCTACACTGCTTGCTGGCCTGTAAGACAATGTCTGCCTAGAAATACTGTATAGAAACAGATTAAGTCACAAAATAACTACTGGGGTGGTCTGATGTATCTGTACAGCAGGAGACTCACCTTTACAGCTGCTGCTCCATTCTGACCATTATTTAAGATATCACAGAACTCAAATTCCACGGGTGGCACAGCATGTGCACAGATGGATACAGGAAAAACTGACCTATATGAAGTAGCCTGCTTTTGTGACTAAGTCACACAGATTCTTTGCATATGGAGTGGAGAAGTGGGCCTTGCGCTGCTTGCCATGTAAAATTTAGCAGAAATTATCTCCTGCTGTACCACTTCAGGAAATGTACCGTAACTTCATTAATGATCAAGTCCTTTTCGTACAGCCATGCACGGATCCTCAACACCTACATATAGCATGCTATAATTGCTACTGACACATAGCTTCTGTGAGAAAGCAAGAATTCTGGAAAGAGTTTTTAAATAGCATTAAATCAAGCTTCGCTTTTCATCCTTGTCTTATGGCTTAGCAAACTGTACATTCAGAAAAATGTCATCTTTCTTTAGACAGCTTTTTTTTCCACAGCATATCTTTCTTTGGACTAGTTTTTCTAGTTAACCAGCATAGAAATACAGTTCATATTTTTACTAACTAAATGAAACCAGACTAGAGACCATTTAGTAACTTTCTGGATTTTTATGACAATATAGAGAAAATTATCCCTAGCAGACCTAGCTGATGAAGCATTAGGAGTTATACGGAGTTGTGTTCATAGTCACAGTTAGATACAGTTTTCAAATTAATTTATCAGCATATGGCCTTGTATCTAATCACAAAAAACAGTGTAAAATCTCAGTGGACCATGGAACCTCTACAGCTCTCTCACTCACTGGTTTTGTTTCAATATCCTGCTCCCTAAAGAGTAAATGAGTGCAGGCTGGAGAAAATACAAAAGACTTCTCTTGCCTTTTAATGTAGCCACTGCACATTGTACTTATTTTTCTGTCATAACACAGTTTTTACTGGGTTATTTGTAAAACTTGTGCTTAATTAAGGACTGGGTAAAACATGCATCTATTCCACAGATCAGTGAAAGAGCTAAGTCTGAAACACTCCAGGTGTTTCCAGCTTGCTAATAGCATTAAAAACCTAACTCTTAACTAGGAACTCTTAAAGTTTTCTAACACTATTAGCAGTAAATAGAAGAAATCAAGGAAAAAAGGAAGGAATCTTGAATCCTTTCTATCGAAGGAATCAATAGAAAAAACAAGGAAAGTTGGCTTGAGATACATTGGTTGGTTTGTCTATTATTTATTTGAGTTACAGTAAAGAGTTACTTTATTGTCTTACAACTTGATGTGTTTGTAAGTCAGTATGTATAAGATAAGGAGGAATTGGAGGAAATCACCTGGGAAGCAAATCTGGGGTGATTTTCCCTCCAGAAATCAAAACACAGCTGTTTTACCACGGCTTCGACTCCCAAACTGCATCTTTGTGACACCATGTTTACATCTAGAAACAGTAACAAAGAAGAGAGACAAAAGATTAGCATCATTTACAGAGCTGACGATACTGCATACTAGAAAGAACGAAAGCCCAAGTTTGGCTTTTCTCCTTCTCAGACTTCTTTGTTTTAATACAGTCTCGTCTATTGCTACCATCTAAAGTAATTCTTTGATTTTCAGTACTTACTGGTTGCCAATTCTGTTCAATAGTATGATATCAAGCTCTAGTCTGGCTTTCTAATCTTGTCACAGGATATTTCTTTGAGCTGTGAGTACATCTAATTTCTGTTCCTAGAATTTTGTTCTCTGATCTTAAAGTGGTATCGATAGCTTTAAGTGTATTACTTAACTGCATGCCTAAGTAAAAATCCTTAAAGGATTTTCTCATAGTTGCTAATACAAAGTTGCCCAGAAGTTTGGGGTTTGGTTTTTGTTTTTGGGGGGTTTTTTTTAATTAACAAAAGGAGACTTTGAGAAACAGTGGCCAAGATAAAGCCAATTAACCTCAGAATCAATTTCAGAGACAGCATAGCACGAAGCTGAGACAATTCATCCAGAAAAGGCCAATTTCATCAATATTTCTGTTTGCAACTTCCAATAGTCTAAGCACTTCCTCCTATTAGAAGAAATCTTGGGAACTTCTTATAAACTTGGGAAATTCTTATAAACTCAATTAAAAGATATGGATGGCAATAAGCAGTGTATTGTGCAATCTCACAGGGCGACCTGAAAACGGCCACAAGCTATTACGGAGCTGAGCGCTGGATGTCTGGTGTTCAGAGGTGTCGGCACCCAGCCCGTCTCGCGGGCCGGAGCCGGAGCTGCCTCTGGCAGCCAGGCACAGCTCGCCACGCTCCTCGGCACGCCTGAGCTACAGCCCGTGCTCCAGCTCTCCGTTAGACTGTAGCTGAGCTGGGGCCATTGCTTACGGTGCCATTTTTAAAACTCTTCTTATAGAATCTGTAAGAATCAACTTTTTTTTTTTTTTTTTTTTTTTTAAAAAGAGCACTCGAATCTCACAATGTTCAAATTTTAACTGTTTAACATTTTAACTGGTCTGGAAAAAGTAAATAAACAGGAATTAGAATCTTCAGAACCACTTACCTGCTTCAGAACTTCACCCTCTTGCTTACGTCCACAGAGCAACAAGCAGGGCTGCATCTTATTATGCCGTTACTTCCTCTGCTAAGCCACAACAGTGCTACCACAAAACGGAGAAAGGTTACAGCAGTTGCATCGCGTCACCTGCAGCTATGCCTTTCCCCTCTGCTTTCCATTAATCTGCACTTCTATGATTATCACAGGATGTAGTCTTGGCAAAGACTAACTCATCTAATTTACAATAATACTCCAAGACAATCATAATATCTTGAAATTAAGAACCATCAGACACACTAGTTTTTGGACATCCCCACAAAAAAAAAATCCCATCTACTTGTGATATTTGTCAACTTGTTTTGATTTGTAAAGGAATGAAATTAAAATCTGATTCTGTTTCCATTCTTGAACAAGCTATTATGAATTACTTCTACTCAGGCGGCAATCAAACATCTCTTTCTGATCTGGGACCCTATTGAGCTGCTTATCCTAAAACACAAACAACTGCCAACAGAAGTTGCTGTGTATACCTGCCACTTACTCAGATCCTCAGGTGCACATGCAGAGCCTGCCTTGACACATCCATTTCTGAAAATCTCATACACTAAACAAGATCCAAACTCTAACGTAGCCGTGGACCAAAACAAGTAAGCCCAAATTCCACTAAGCCCTTACACTGAGAATTTCTAAGTAGCTGGAGGCCTCTATAAAGTGAAAATCAGTCAGCGGGAAGCTGCACCGCAGCTGGAGAGCAGCGCCCGCACAGAGAAAGTCCTGGTCACCAGCACAAACAGGCAGAATGTTCTTGGTGACACTTGTGGTGGATGGTTGTCACAGGAAAGATTAGCAAAGAATGGAAAGAGATAGAAGCTAGCATACAATGTATGGAAGCAGCAAATAAATACACTGACCTACGTATACCAGGAAAGAGTCTACTTGATTCATACAAAAAGCCACGAGGCTCTTGCTGGCTGCAGCTCCCATGTCCCATGCAAGGAAAGCAGAGAGAAGGCTGCAGCTTTTTGTTTAGGAAATTTTCAGTTTCCTTGTCTCATCTCTGCTATAGACCTAAATAGCCCTTCAGTCTATTTTGTCCTCTTCTGTACCTGTAGCAAATACAAGGGGCGGGGGAATCACAGAACAAATGACAAGCTTTTGGCTAACAGGATTAATTACAATAATTCTTAGGCATCAAAAGTGAAAGAAAGGAGACATCTCTTTGTTCTTACAAAGCATTGCAATCTGTTATAACTCTACTAAGGACTAAATTTAACACACTATGAAGACAAGATGCATTATTTTAGGTCGACCTTGAATACTTTTTTTTCCTTTTCTCTCTCTTTTTTAAACACAAATCAGACATGCATTTCCAGAATAAAGATAATCAGTTCCAGCCAGGCTCAAAGGATGTCTACTCTCAACTGCAAAATAAAACAAGAGTTTGGATCTTATTAGTGAAATATGTAACTAGCCTTATATCTGACAACAAAGAGTTTAACTCCTTATCTGTAATGTCACTTTTGAAGGAAGAAGTGATTTATGGAAGTGTGCCACAGCTCCACAGACCACTGCACTGGCAAAATGTAATACTGCAGGACTGGTAACACGAGATGTGCCTAACGTTACTGGCAGTCTTTCCATAATTTTTGTACTCAATTCACCTCCAACTAGAAGTTTAATCTCAGGTAAGCTGTAGGGAAGGAGGTCAGAACTGCACCAGGCTGGTAAGTCAGAACCACAGCCCCACCACAATAGTTTCCTATGCCTATTCAATCTCTTCAATCAAAATGGCATTTTTGTCTTACCACAATATTCTGAATTTAGTTTCAGGAAGTCAGTGCTACGTGCAGCACAGCGTTCTTGCACATTCAAAAGGCTGTAGGAACGAAGGGCAGGAGTTACTTGCTTTGTCCTCGGGATCGTCTACAGGCCAGTACTGCACTTGCACGGAGTCAGGCGCTGAGGAGAACAAGCCTCCTGTTCGCACTGCCTTGATAAGCCTAGGAATCAGGCCTAGTAATAGGAATTAGTCCTTCATACAGCTTACCAAGACACCATCTCTTTTTAGAAGAGATTAATTCTATTGACCTGTGGTAAAAAGTGACTGGCTGTAGCAAAATGGCCTGCATAAAGGATAAGATAAAGAAGGGAAAATTAAATGAGCACTGGATGGGAAATCTAAGAGATTACCAAAACTGTCAGGATCAAGGGAAGACTAAAAACCTGAAAAATCACACCTATTTAAAGCCTAAGCTAAAGGCTGGCACATACTGAACAATTTGCAAGCTTGTGTCTAGAACGGCTGGAGAATACAGATCCCGTGCTAAATTCAAGGCAAGTTCAGGACACAGCATCGCTTGGGATTAGGCCCTTTATTGTTGCTTCTGATACGCTCTGCATTTCAGGATCAACCAGGGAGTATAAGGAAGATCATCTTCCACTGGGCAAAGATACCAAGTGCATTTTCTTCTTCACCAAGGGACTGCACTTTTCTTGAAAGAAGAATGTTTTCAATTATTCAAAAACTGGCATAGCACACAGCACCAAGATCCTAGACCCTGCCGCTTTCTGAGCTCAGCAAGCTCCTTCAGCTCTTGGCAGCGCAGCGTGAGCGGAGTCTACATCCAAGATTACTAACTTCATAACTTCTGGATTTGTCAGAGAGCGTTCTCCCCAAAGTGGCTATGTTGCATGTAGGACACAATTGTATAGTACCATTTGGGAAGTACAAGAAATTCCGAAGCGTCACTTCAGAGACCACAAAACACATATGCGGCCAGCACTGAAAAGAACTGTGTGCCTCGTACGTACAAGGGGAGGCAGACACGCTGCTGAGCAACTTGCCTCTGGTAGCAGAACCAGAAGGTACCAGGGAACAGTTTCAGGGTCGTTCAGTTCCTCAAGCTGTGAGGAGCAGCAAGGAGTAGGGAACCCGGGAGCATGGACATTTATTATTCACCAAACGTAAATACTACCTGCCCCCACACAATCAGCTGTCCACCAATTAATTTTCATAATCTTTTTTTTTTTTTTAATCACAGCTGTCTGATTACATCATTTCTCAAATTCTTCCTTGTATTCATGATACAAGTCTGGGACTTCACAATGCAGGGTGTTAAAAAAAGCCATCAAAGTCAAACAAGCAAACAAGTCACACCTTCAGTGTGAAAGAGATTGATATTATCATCTAAAGCTAAAATTTTGTCAGTATAAGACTACGACCACAACACCCAGCATTTTTAATGCCAAGTTCTATACTGTGTGTCGACTGTCAGAGAGGCAAGGGGGGCTGGAGCTCGACACGCCAACTGTCAAATCAAATAGATGAAAACACCAACTCTTCAGTTTATTTTTTAAATAAATTTCACACATGGATGACTAGCAAGAAATGCATGTTAACTATAAACACACAGCATGTTAACTACAAGCTATTGAACAAACCTCGCTATTTCTTTCTTAAGTAATTTGAGTCAAAACTAATGTCTTATTATGAAAGACAAGACCTACTACGTCTTTCTTCAAGATAGTTTTTTGGTTGTAAGTTAGGGCATCAGTTCTGAAACACTCCTTCCTATTATGGGAGGATTTTACAGTTACAACTGCAATTAAAAAAAAAAAAAACCCAAACAAAAACTCCACACTTTTTCCCCATAAAATTTGTGACTACATGGCATTCTCCTAGCAGACTTACATAGGTCTTTGCATTCCACAAAAGTTTTTGTCAAAACTAAAAATTTTGATAGTGGTAGGTCAAGGCAAGGTTTCCATCACAAAATTTTCAGTGAACCTTGCCTAATGATAACAATATATTAATTATGAGTCATATAGTATCTGCGGTCTAAATTCAACTTAGAAACAGTTCCACCACTTTTTTGAAAAACAGTACACATTTATCTTGGACTAGTTTCTTAATGTGTAGAAATTAATCTTTTGGTTTTAACAACCAAGTCAAATATTACACTAAATTACAATTTTTGAAAAATACGAAGGAGTTATCTGTTTACCAATTCTAACTTACAATGAACACTGAAAATGCAATCAATATGTCTTAACAATCGCAAATTTTACAGATGAGCCTGAAAGGTAGCAGGCTCTTCTGCAAACATTTAGTTCTCTCTGAAAAGATACCGATTTATAAAAGACCTCTAACAAAACTATTGCAGCCTTAACAGAAGCTTGGTTTACAGTTTAATACTTGTAACAATAAAATACTTAAAATAGGAGTTACAATATAGATAATGGAATGTAACTTGGAATTATAAAGTGACTTTATCCCCTTACGATGACATCTTAAAAAGTATTTGGATACAAAACTTCCAAGCCCACTTTAAGAGGTCAACACATTAACTCTCAGAGAAGTCATCTGCTGTTGACAAACCTTGTACTATTCACCCTTAAGACTCACGGCAGTTTCAGTTACATCTTAAGTATGAAAAACACATCATCTTTTCTTTTCAATAAACCGTTCCATTCAAAGTTTTTGACAGCTAAGATACATGTGAAGTGAAAAGAAAAGTCAGTCAGCATTGTTCAACATCTTTTTAATCTCCACCAAGGAAAAATAATATAAACATGTTAACACAAACAGAAAATGCTTTGGAAAAGACCATATGGCACTATGACAGGGGTTTAGTTCATAGAAATGTAATTTATAATTTTATAAAAATTATATGAAAGAGTAACATCTTCCAGTAACATCAGACAGTATAGAAAAAATAAATCTCAACATTAGTTGTACTCCGATGGTCCTTCTAGTAAGAAATTTAAAAGTGCTTTTTAATAACAGTGTTGCAACTCAAGATTAGTGCAATATGCCAAATCTATTTTAAAGCAGGTATTTATAGCAATTGCACAAGTTCTTACAATTAACAAACCCCATCAATCTAAAAATTAACACTAAGTGAGGTAAGTATTCTAATTAGAATTAAACATTCCTTAAATAGCTTACACACCAATTCTACTACAAGGAAAATATTGGTGTTCCTTCATAGAAAGGCTCAAACCTAAACATGATGTGAAACTTGTACTACAAATCAGTGAATACTTGAAAGTTAAAAAAGCTCTTGCAAAGTATACAGTTTAGTATGTTTATGACTCAATGCTACAAACAGTACCTAATGCAAAATATACCAACTTAAATAAAACCAAACTTTACAGTTAGTGTACTGAATTTGCCTTTGAATACACTATTTTGTCCCAAAATCCTCCTAGAAGGTCACATATAAAGTTAGAGCCTTAACTTAAAGTAGAAATTTCACTGTATTTTTATCTGTAAATATGAACAATTTGGTTAGCAACTATGACTGCAACTATAAGTACCATTACTCTTCAAGCAAGTGAAAAACACGGCGGGGCGGCGGGGGGGGAATAAAAATTTATCAAAATTTACTCTTCACTGTTTTATACATGACAAGCTGGCAATAATAAAAGATACTCTATATTTCTACATAATATTTTCTGCAAGAATTCTCAGAACTCTAAGATTAGTTTTCATTTTATTGTAGTCTCTTTACTCTGTGATTTACGATGCATAGTAACTATTGCCTTTTATATGCAGGCCTCATTTTAAGAGAGGCAAAAACTAGACTGTTAATGCTGAGCCCTTATGGCTCATTTGCATATGAAGCCAGAGGCTTTTCATATTTTATTTCTCAAGGTGTTTATAAGTAGGATTTAAGTCACTATCAACAACAGGAATAAAATATAAATTAATGAACTTTCGTTCTAATAGGCTATGGCTTAAAAGCCTACCAACTGAACTGGTTTTTATAGTATTGCACTTAACTTTAGTATTAAACTGACAGTTGAAGCCTGCACAGAACTCGTTTTATAACAACATTTCAATAAAAAAAGCAATAAATAAAATGCAGTATCTAAACCAAAAAATGCCAGTAGGTTTAGTCCATATTTCTCCCACCACAGTCTGAACTGCATCATGTGAAATAGGTTTGGGACAGTCTTTGGATACCAACTGCATAGTTCTTTCAGCATAACAGACTGCCCATAACAATAAAAGCAGCAATTAAAGCTTTCTACAGTAATATTATAAACTGAAAGACAGTACCCTTGAGTATATGCCTCAATTAGCTTAAAAGGATTTGTTGCCTTTGCTCAAGATAGCTTCAGAAGTTAGACACAGTTATTCTGTGACTGCGTATTATCTCTACTGTGTTATTTTACAGGCAAGTTGAGTCTTTTTAAAATATATTAACCCTGATAATGACGTGGAGACTTCCTGCTCCTAAACCAGGAAGTTGTTTCCTAAAATTTAGTAACTTGTCATTGCAGTGACAAGTTGGCCAAGTCTTTAGCAGTGTCTCTAATCATCTGTTCTACCTTGGGATTTTCAGCTCCAATGGTTGCTAGCTCCTTGTCAATAAGCCCCAGGTTGTGCAAATTGAGGATGGAATCTGCAATGATCCGCGCTGTCCTCTTCTGGTAGCCTCCAGACGTCACCATCAGGATTGGGATTCTGCGCCTTCTGGCAGCCTTGAACACGACTTCATCCCTCTTCACAATTCCCTGCAAGTTTACAAGAGTTACCAAAAAAACAAAAAGAAGTGTGATATAAATATGGTATTTTAGTTCTAGCCTGTGGTTTATGGATTTATAGTATTGGATGCTTGATAAGTGATTAAACCCTATGTTTTACAATACAAATAAAAAATTCATTTAAAACTTTTAGCAGGTTTACATGCATAATCACCTAAAAAAGAAAAAGAGGAAAACATCAAATCAAAAATCCTTGACTCTGTTTTAGAGGACACAACAGATAAAAGTCTTCAGTATAAATTCCTCAAAGAATCCTGCTCAAAGGTCATAAAGTCTAAACTGACTACAAAGTTTAGAAATGTTCACCCTATTTTACAGGTGAGGAATTGAGATTAAGAAAGATTGTCTGAATTCAAAGTGCTTGAGTTTGTGCTCAACTTGCATAGCACCCTCTGACAAAAGTTTAGCAACTTGATCACGATTTCACAAAACTACAGAAGAACCAAAAATTCAAATCAGATTTTCAATTAGGTTTCAAATAAGTACATGGGGGGAGGGGAGGGCGGGGAGAATTCAGAAATAAGTGAAAACAGAATTTAAATCTACTTTTTGGAAAAAGTAAAAGCAGAGAGTTCCAGAGATACATGGGAGGCACAAATAATCCATTACAACTCCCCCCCCCCCCCAAAAAAGAAAGAAAGATAAAAGATAAAAAAAGATAATAGATAACAGCTTACAATGGACAGCTCAAAATTTAAATAATGGCAAAAGCTGGAGAAGGGGAAAGGGATTAAAATGCAATCAAGTACAAAAAATTAAGGAAGCAGAAGCAAAAGTGTTACAACGAAATGAATATACAACAAAATGAATAGACTGGTTAAGAGGAAGACTAAATACATCAAGAAATATTACATTAAAAAAGAATTAGACCACAAACAAATGGTAAAGGGAAAGAATAAAATTCAAATGTAGCTGAAAAAGTATTTTGTAAAACCATAAAACAGTATAGTTTGACACAGCCCTGTAAAAGAACAATGGGAGTAAGGAATAATAATAAGACAAAGGAAACTGAAGAATTATATTAGGAACAGATCCCTAAAGGAAGTAACAGAATTACAGAATGAGCTGTACATCCCTTGGGAACCATCGCTGGATGCGGCGAGCGTTACCCCCCCCAAGCACTGGAAGCAGGCACTACTCAGGAGCCTAACCGCCTCATCCCTGCTCCAGCATCGCTAGCGGCAGAGCCTGGAAGAACTGAGGGGAGAACGCATGGCTTATTCCAGCATTTGTGCGTTACCAAGAAAGAAAATACATCAAATGGAAATGACAGCCTGATACAGTTCCCACTTACACACAAAGATAAGAGGGACTTTACACCTCAAGTTTTCTGGCTATAGCCTCAAGCACCACGAAGCTATGACTCATAGCACTCTGAGGAGGCATAATTGACTAGAATTAACACTGTAGCAAGATTTTAAAATATGAATGACATCTCCAACTGTAGGACTGAAGACTGGACTAATGAACCTTGAAGAGATGAATTATCCAGGTTCAGTGCCTTCAGTTTCAGCATTTCCAGTAGCCTGGGATTTCAAGCTTGGTGAAACATGCCATTCACACCTAAGCCAACAAGATCAGAGAGACAAGAAACCCTGCCCCCAACTGAGAAAACAATGGCTTGAGCTACAGAAACCTTTTCTCCATCAGGCACCTGAGCCACTGCTTGCACAGAGAAATGGCACTCTGCCTTTCACCTCTACTTGTGACCAGAAGAATCATTTCACCTTTCTTTCCTCATCTCTACATCTTGTCTCTTTCCCTACGCAGCTCCCAACAAGCTACAGCAACTCATTTTTCTTGGCAATTAACGCTGCTCCTTCTCAAATGGCAGAAAAAATTTTGAAAAGCCACATCTTAAAGTATCCTCTGTCTATCACTAGCTTCCATTTCTCTTGGTGGCCACTGCTTTCCAAAAAGCTCTGCTCCACCAAATGAGATCTTACACCTCAGGTCATATCCTCTCCAAGGTCAAAACCAAACAAGTCCAAGCCCCTCAGCTCTTCCTCTCTCCTTAGAGACTTGTACATAGCCATGGAAACAAAACCTGGAGATTCAGGCTCGAGGACTGAATCTCCAGGGTCCATCAAGGACTTTGCAGGCAGTTAGAAAGCAACAAAGCGGCTGCTCGGTGATAGAGACGATAAGAATGAGCAAATACATAAGGAAGCCAATAAAACCCAGCAAGGAACTAGAGCTCTGTGCAAAAGGAAGCATTTGAGAACTAAAGTACTGCAAAACATAATGAAAACTGAACAGATCGAGTGATGGCTCGATTAGAAGGGAATCCGAGAGCTCACAAATCAAGAAAGCACTTTTCTACATTGAACTGGTGGACACTAAAAGAGAACCAAATGTAAAAACATGAGACAGAACCAAGGAGCTGTCAGAGAAGGAATCATTAAAAAAAAGGGAGGGAATACAAGATCTGTAAATTTTTGTTTATTTTGAGAAAAGCAGACATGTTATATTCAGAAGGTGAAGACTTCTATGAAGCTATACAGAATAAATCAAAATTTAAATCTGGTACCAAACTGGGGAGAGAGAAGGTAAACTGAACTGAAAAAGGGTAATGATATTTGTATAGAAAAGAATGAGGAAAGGGAAAAAAAATCTGTTCATTTGCTAAGAATACACAGACAGGCTGCACAAAATTGCTAGAACTGGAAGATAACAGAAGAGCAGTTTAAAACACCTGGGAGTGCTACAGAGGAAATTAAGTGTAAGATACATACTGAGGCCAGGTGACAAAAGAAATACATTGCAAAATGGGTTATGTGAGGGTAAAAGAAACAAAGAAAGAAAGAACCAAACAGGAAACATAGGAGTCAGGTGAAGTGTGAAATTATACGCGCCTCCGGTTACTGTCTGGATGTTCAAAATCAGTATATTTTAGAAAGACGACAAATTATATTGGAACAGGCATCTGAAGAACAAAAATATTTAGTCAGGAAGAGACAACAAAAAACATAGGGTGAAAGAGCAAGGGATATCTATCTACATGTATCTGTAATGGGAAAATGCTCTGGTTTAGTGTAAAGTATGCACCTTACCTCCAGCTAACAAATGGCCACAAGTCACTCCCAGGACTGCCTTCGGTAACTAGGGAGGAGTGAAAGTCTGTAGGTGTTTTAGTGTTATACAAACCTGAGGCGAAATAGCAAGTCCTCCCAATGGATCGCCATCCAGAATATCAGTCCCAGCATTATAAATAATGATGTCAGGTTTTAATTCATTTAATGCTCCTTCCACGTGAGTATGTACCTTCTGAAGATACTCTGTGTCCTCTGTACCCCACTCTAATTCCACTTTGCGTTTTATGGCACCTAAAAAAAAGTTCCAATGTTACTCAATAAACAAAGCACGGCTTTGAAAGAAAATGCAGGATTTAGGTAAGCAAGAGAAAAAGATAACATTTCTGGAAATTTTGTAAATACATTGTATTTTCACAGAACCTTGAAAAAGAAAATTATTCAACTACTTGTTTTCCCAGCAAATGTAAGCACAGCGACCTTGAAAAAATTCCACTGAAGAGAGAAAATTAGATGCGGGGGAGGGGGGGGAGGGGGGAAGATCTGAGACACAAGTGGAAAATGTTATTGAAAAGCAGCTGATCTACATGGCCATTTACCAATCAGCAAAGAAATCATAAAGGAAATTATTAACTTAAAAGCAACCTAAATAAAGCATAAGGGAAAGAAAACACTGAATTGCTATTGCAGAGGAAACAGTTGGGGGAAAACACAAGATAAATATCACTGAGAAATTAAGATGTTTTATTTTTATCACAACACTCAAAACTTAACAGCAAGGGATCATGAATTTATGTGAAGTGCTTTATGACTGTATAACAAGATTCAGCTTTGCCCCAAGCATTTTCAATTTAATGTTCTTACTCTGTAATCCTACCAGAAGAGCAAATATCTATTCTTAATTTAAATCAAATTATTTCTAATGCTTCTAATAAAGCATTAGAAGTAGAAGAGGAGAGTTGAGAAGGTAGAGGAAAGAAACCCAAGGTTACACAGCCTAGCACTGGGTGCTTTTACAGAGTTATGTGTAACTCTAAATCTGAATTAATCAAATCTATGTCAGAGGTGTTTCAAGGTATGACTTCTACCTCACCATACCCTAATGCCTTGAATTAAATGACTTGGAGTATTAAATCTTAAGTGTGGATTCAGCACCCACCAAGTGTGCATGAATGCATTCAATGTGCATGAATGATACTTATTTATTCTCGTGATTGCTGGGTAGGTTTTTTTTCTGCTTTCCATCCTTGTCCAACATTAGCGAAACATTCTTTTTCTTTCCTTTATTTTATTACATCAACATTGGTTTCAAAGATGTTTGTTTCTTTATGATACTTTTCCTGAATTCTTTTCTTATTGTTATATAAATGTTCATGTAAGTCTGCACAGCTGCGCTCTTCTGAACAGCACTTAGAGCCTCTTCAGGGTAAAGAATCCGCTAGCTGGATAGAACTTTAGAGGAGGAGGTAAACACATCAGCATGGGGAACAAGTAAGTATTGTTCTGATGAAACCTGATGAAATGAAAAATCAGAAAATTTCTGATGAAATTAAGAAGTTGAGATGATTGTGAATAAGATTCTATGCCTCCGCAGGTCTCTTGTCTTCATCTCCACCACAAAACACAGATTTAGTGTTATTACCCAGATCAGGGACTATTGATAGACACAGTGATGGATCTGTAGGTTAGAATGAACACAGCTTTCGCATTTGACAGCCTTTTGTCCGTCTCTTGCTAATTAGTGAACATACTTCTACAGCTTTGAAAACTGTAAAGTGACACTCAGACCAACAGCATGCTTCTTCTAAGGCCTCAACTTTGAGTTTCAGCTGTCAGCTCTTTATGGTCACCCTTCAGTGAACTAGTCCTTTTCCCCATCCATCTTCCCCTTTCTCTTCCTAAACTTCTGTGTAATTCCAAGCTATTTGCCCTTAGGGACTCAATATGTTTATAGCTAAGCATTTGGCAATGTTAGCTAATCTTTTTTTTTTTTCCCTAATGAAGTGCATGGGGCAAAAAAATGTACAGAAGAGACTCCTATAATAAAACATGGAGAAAATGAGTAGGAAGTCCAGGGAGACAGGGATCAGTTAGAGTTTACCCTAAGGATTCAAACTCTCAGGTTCAAGCCTCTACCTCCCTTCAGAAAGATGCCCTCTCTGATCTCATCTTTGTCTGGTCACCTAGCAGGAGGGAGTTTAAAGGATTCAGCCACTGAACTCCTAACTCAGACACCCTTATGCAAACTACAAGGAACTACATATGCACATGCCTTTGGCCACAGCCTTCTGCATCTCATGCTTCATCTGCAGAAAGGGAATGCCAAGTATTCCCAGCTTCACAGGACAGGGGCAAGTTCGGCATTTCAGATTTGCTAACAAGGGCTTACTCCGTTTTGGTCTTAATCCATCTGTTCAAAATGTTGCCATTTGATATATGAATAAAGGGATGCTTTTCTCAGAAAAAAAATAATCTTCATTTGGTTGCAATTTGTCTGCTTACGGACATGATGTGCTTTAAATGGTCATTTTTTAGTTTAATACCTTGAAATGCATATCCTACGATTTTCAAAATCTTTACTAGCTAAAAAACAGAAGTATAATGCACTGCACCTAATTCTCACCAAGAATCCAAATTAAGTAGGCTTTTCAGAATGACAGCATCATTGAAGAAACTCCACAGAAGAACATCTCCCCCAATAAACTATGATTCAGTTAACAAATTAAGCCCGTAATAAATGACAGTGTAACAGAACCAAAGATCAAATAAAGTTTGGGCTTTTGCATTCTGATTTAACCATTATCAAAACCCCACCAATTAATTGTGACAGGTCACCAGACACAACAGGCACATCACAGTAGGGATAAACAACAACAAAAATCAAGTGCCAGCTCTTAACATTTGTATGACTTCCTTTTGCTTCCCAACTTGTTTCACATTGAGATGCATCTTGTTTTCTAGATGCTTATAAAACAAGTTCTATTGGAAAGAACCACCACCTAAATATGTTGTAATTTGTAACTTTGAAAAGAACACAAAACCTTTTTATACAGTATTAGCTAATCCATGCTTAGTGAATTCTTTTATACATTTAGTGTAAGGGAAAGATTAAGTTCTAACAGTTATCTTCAAATCAAAAGGATTATTTAATTCCCTGTTCTAAGTGTGGCATGAGCTTTTAAATGGACTGCTAACAAAGTCCACATAATACCCACACCCTGCATTCCAGAAATTCAGTCCAGAAGTGAGGGGAAACACTACCACGTTCACACTATTGTGATGTATCACAGTGATCACTGAAAATCATATGTCCAATGTGAAAGTAAAAAAAAAAAAAAAAAAAAAAAAAAAAAAAAAAACCTAGTTAACACTGTTGCAAGGAAGCTTATCAGTAAATGAAGAAGTCATTGAACAACACAGTAGGTCTTTTACATTTTGGAATATGAATATCCATTATACTTACGTTTAGCAAATCCATCTCCTGGATAAATGTATCTATTGTATGCATCCATAATATATACCCGATGATCATCCATAAAGTCCCTCTCATGGCCATTTCCCTGAAGGAAATTTACAGTTAGCTATTCCTAGCATACTAACACAGAATGAAATAATCTGCAAATTCTAGAGTAATTAAGACTACAAAGATCTAATATTTAAAACTCCTGTGTCATTCTCTTATTTATAGTCTTGCAGGTTATTTTGAGGTGTAGAGTTTTGGGGGCTTTGACAGAATCAGTCTGAAGACTGCAGGTATTATCAAAATCAACACCCTTATATCTCTGTGAAGGTAACTATCATAGATCTCATTGCCCATATAAGAAAAACAAATGAAAATTAGAAGCTAATTGTCTTCAGAAGCATCACAAAAGCAACTATGACCACCAAATAGATCTCTCATCTTCCAATTGTGCAAAAAAAGTCACTTTCAGCTGCTGCAGGGATACTCATTCTTATACAAGGATTAATAAATAAATAAAGCAGACTACAGCTCTTCCGATAATTCAAGCCTTGGTGAGATAAGTAATCCCTGGGAAAATTAAAAACACTGGAGACCCAACAGTTTAACATATTGTTTAACACCAGGAATTCCCTACAAAAAGATAGTATTTGGTGTAAAGACGGATGCTCAAGAGAAAATTCAGATTCTGACTATTTCCCCCTTCCCCATTGCTGAATTTAAATAGTATTCTTTTGGCTCTCATTTAGACTTTTTTCCACTAGTATAAAAATCATCTTTCACAACAATCGCTAAAATAATTTTCTTGAAATCAGCGTATCATATAGGAGCCCAGCTCCTACCCCCAGTAGAATTTCATTTAAACTATAGAAACAGACATTTCCACAGACATATCTTCTGTAATTCAGTTACATAATTTATGTCCCTGGACAGTTAAGCTATATTTCTGCTACAACTGCAGAAACAAACAAAAAAAAAAACCCCAACAAAACACCATACAAAGAATCACTGGGCTAAAGCTAGTCAGTGTGTGTGAAAAAGGGAATGGGAAGCACCAGAACTGCATTTCCTTATGCTAAAAAATGGCAACTCCTACTTATTTCTTCAGCACCTTTGGTCCACAAATAAACAGTCCATGAACAGAAATCTAGGAATATGAGAACCTCTGGGTGAACCATTTTCTTATGAAAGGTGAAACTCGCCAATGCACCAGGAACTGGAACACTTACAAGATGAGAGTATCTGCATACTTAAAAAGGCTCTGCTGAGCTACTACTTCACACACCTCATTCCCCAAAGAAAGGAAACAAAGGGGTGGTTTAGCATGCAGGCTGAGACTACCAGCACGATACCTGAAAATCAAAATACATTCCAAGAAGTTTTTAAAAAACAAACACAAAAAAGTACAAAAAAAATCCACACCCTGACAGAGATGGCTGAAGAGAATCATGAACACAAAACATCTTTCTATTGCATAACCTATGTCCCTATTTCATGGTAATTTTAGGATGCCTTAACTTGCAGATAAGAGAAATGATAGAAGATGGAAAAAAACTCGCGGCCATTAGGCTGCAACTTCCTCACTGCCGTGGAGCTACTTAAAAATGGTTTATTTACACATAATAAATTCTCTTCAGTGCTTCAGATTGGACATAATTTTGGTGCACTAACTGCTTTTCTAAAAAACAAAAACTATTTCCCTCCTTTCAGGATTTATTTTGAAAATCCTACCAAAGATGAAATTTGTTCTCAGTACCCACAGTAAATCACTCTACCAGGTGAACAGTGATGTATTCTTTACTTCATCAGCCTGAAACCAGGCTTTCCAATAAAACACTGAAGGTCAAATCCATCCCCTGCAAAGGTTGCTGCAATGATCACGCATGCTGAACTAACTGTAATTCTGTTTTAAGAGATTCTTGTTTCTTCTGGGATACTGACCTACTCTGGAGACTGTTATGCCTCAGATCAGCATGCAACTCAATTATTTTTACGTCTAGCCACATGATGGAGCTACAACTCAGTTTAATTTTATTAAACTGGTTTAACAGCCTTTTGGACCATAAAATAATTAAACAACTGAACTGCTCACAGTTTCCATCATCTATCATTAACTTTGTATTCTGTGAGTTGACAGTTTATATCACTATTAGAAAAAATGGTATTTATCACACACTTGTATTTCGAGCAAAACATCTGTTGCACTGAATACAGGTAAGCTACTCACCTGATGAGCATCCAGATCAATAATTGTGGCTTTAGACACCCCTTGTACTCTTTCAAATAAGAACTGGACATATAAGCAAAGAAAAAGATGGAGAAAGTTATTAAGTTAGATGACAGATTAAACTGGAAGCTTGAAGTTTGCACAGTATATTACTGTTCTGATTTGAATGTAGTGCATGCCTATTCATTTCATTCACCAAATAAACAGCTAAATAATTCTAGTATATTTAATTAGAAAAGCTCTAGTTATTTCACATAAAAAGGTAATTTTTGTGGTTCTACAATTAAAAAACCTATACATTTCCACCAGTTGAAATGCATGAAACATGCATTTCACAATCATCTGTGCAGGTATCTGCCTATCTGTAGAGAAAGTTGATGGAGAAAGGGAAGAAAGATTTCCACTCCTCTCCTCTTTCTCCCACAAAGGACCAGACACAACATAGGATCAAGGACGTGTCTTTCTACAGCATCCCACACTAACTTGTAAAGCGGACTCCGCAAGTGAGTCATAAGCCCAATGGCACTGAATAACACAACGGAGTCCAGGGTAATAAACCCTGCCATAGTAATACTGGCTCTACACTGGTGTAGCTGGTACATCTCTGCATCCTGCACCAGCCCAACAGAAAAGGCCAGGTTCAACTAGGGATTATAGAGCTGATTGTGGCATGGGTGCTGTCAGAGGCTGGAGCGGAGCCAGCAACAGCATGGAGAAAGCAACAGCAACAACTGTGGGTTGGGACAGGGTGAAGGAAGAGCTGCACAGGCCCCAAAACATCAAGGAGCTAACTTCAGGAGACACAAACGATAGCACAAGTGAGGCTTATCAGCAGAAAGGGAGAAACAGTCCACTGTGATGGCATCCAACTGTATAAGCATAAAATCCACCATTTAGGAAAAGCTGCTGTAGGGACTGTATGCATTAAAGCCACTTTTAGTAACAGAATTAATTTCTTATTCCACACCTGTGAAGAAAAAAAAAAAATATTTTTTAATTCTTTGAGTCTTAACTTTGACAAGTTATATCATATACACATGGTAAAACCCAAAGAATTCGTACAAACCATCACACACTATAATTTCTTAATCTGTATTTTAATGATCGGGAAAATTAGAACGCTGGATTACTTTTCTGCGAATTACCATTACAGAAATTAGGATGTTATGTCATATAGTGTGCTGCAATCATTAGAGCTTTTTTATGTTTGATTATTACTGATACTTTATAAATATTCTAGTATACAAATATACCATAGTACATTTGATAAAAATAAGCTCTAATTGCAGAAGGCTCTTGCTTTAGCCTTTCAACAGCTAAATACCAAATTTATTCATTCACATTCAGTGATTATTTTGGAGACATTCACATTTTTATTCATGAATTTGAACCACTCTGAGCGCTGTATAGCACAGCTTGATTCAGAGAGAGGATTTCTGTCTCTGCATTCATCTTGATTGTAACCACTGAAACCAACGTGGAATTTTCAGGTTCAACTGCAAGGCTAGGATAATTATCACTGAGGATAGTAAAAGTCAATCTGGTTTGATTTTGAGTGGGTTTTTTTTGCAGGAAAACATTATTAATGCAATTGTAGTGGTTCATATTTACATTCATAATTCTGACTGCTCTGCAACTCTTCCCTTCCTCTGCATATGCATTGTTCTGCAGCATCAAGTACCACACCATTTTCCTATTCCTACCCATCTATAGATGCCTTTATTTTCTCTTATTAAGATGTAAATTAGTTCTTATGAATTTATGTGGACTTTTTTTTCCATTTGCACAAATAGTAGAAAATACTGGTTTAAGAGTATTTCTTACCTTTATAGCCAGTGTGATATCGGCATATGCACAAAATCCTCCACCTTTGTCACTTGAACAGTGATGAAAACCACCCCCTAAACATAAAAATGTTGTAGAGGTGAAGAGCTAGATACTAAGGAACATAGATGGTCTTTGCAAAGAGACAGAGATCACTTACATGTCCGGCACACTTTTTCTTTAGCAAATACAGTGCCTAGAGCTGTTAAACCCTTAGCTAGCAAAACAAAATATCTCATCGGGTTTCTGTACACATTTTATGTGTGGCCTACCAGACCAACGGGCAAAGGATCTGCAGATGCCCAGATTAAAGGGAACTGTCCCTTTCATCTAGCAACCACCCTAGGAGCTGAGGAAGGTACATATGTAACACACAGTGCCTCCATGACAAAGCATTCCGCTTTGAGTTCAGCTCCCCCAGGCGTGTTGGAGATGCACGATTAAAATTATGGGGCAGGTGGAAAGGGCACGTGGAAAGTTTTTTTCTATGCTGAACACCCGGTCAAAAAAAAGACCAAACTAAGAACTATGGCGTTATCATTCTTTGCACATGCCATTGTCTTCTGCAAACACTCAGACCAGAAGAAACTTTAAGAACTCCTCTTTAAAACACACACACACACGCTCTTTAAGTGAAAAAAGTACTTGGACCTCCCCCTCCGAAAACATATTTTTTTCTATAATAAACCGGAACTTTTTACTGAGAAACCCAATACAAATATCTAAGCAAGAAACTTAACAAGCTCACTTTATATATCAGTAAATCTGACAGGCTTTGAGGTTTGTTTTTAATGTCTATTTAATTTTTAATATTGGATATTCACTTTGTAGAAGATGTGCGTAAGAAATAATGGAAAAACGCCAGAACTGATGAGCTCTATGAAAACGACGAGCTAAGCCTTACATGACACAAAACACTGCTTCAATAGTTTACTGGTTTTGCATTGCTATTTGCTATGAGCAGGAGAGCAGATTTATATTCACTATATTCTTCATAATTCGTTCATTCAAGCAGATTTATATTCACTATATTCTTCATAATTCGTTCATTCAAGCCTTTTTCAGGAAAAACTGCCCAGCCAAAGATAGCAAAAATACACACTAACTGGTACAGCCCTGCTCTCCAGCATGTCAACCAGTCCCCTGATCTGGTATAAACATATAAATTAGCTCATTATAAGATCTATTAAAATTATTTTATAATTTAATGAAAACAAAGATTTTATTGAAATATTTACATTTACTCCAAACATTTTTCCTTAATTTTTTTCACACTACTTCAATCCAAACACCTTTCCTTATACATATTATCATATGTTTATCCAGTTATCTTTTTTCTTTCAAGAAAAATTCTATTTAATTATAAAAACTGCAATACAGGTGATAGTGGATGAGAAAACAAATCCAGTACTTTTTCCATTTTTTTTCCTTCCGAGTTGATGTTAGTTAAACACAATCCAGCCACCTCCTGTTATTATAAACAGAATACACACCATGTTAAATGAAAATAATATGATTTTAAACACACTGTTTCAAGTATCATTTAATGCACTACATTTGTACTTACCCACGTTGATCGCCCAGCCTCTATCAACAGCAAGTTTTCCTGCCTTAAGAAAATTACAGTGAGAACTTCAAGAATTAACCAGGCAGCCATTTAACACTGCCTGCTTCCACCCCAAAAGCAGCTCTTGGCATTCGGACATGCTCGTTGAATTTTCGGATGTTTTACCAGTGCAGGTCATTCTGAATCAGATCTCTGAATATGAACCATACAAAACTATCCTCAGCATAATCAGTTGAAAAAATAGTTGATCTCTCATCTGTATTTCATTCTCTGGCAGTTGAACAGATCTAAAACTAACTGCTCTTTGCCAAGATGAACACCAACTCCTAGCAGACAAATGAAAAAGGGAAAGTACAAGTGTTGGTAAGAGTAAAAAATGAGCAAGAATCTCCTAATACCCTTCCTGTTCATGTAAAATAGGAGGAATGAATGTAAGCTCAAAATCCTGAAAATACAGATTAACATAGTTTCAGCTGGGGGTGGGGACAGAAAAATGCTACAGTATGAAGTGCCCTGTGACTTCTTTTATTTTTTAAATGGTATAACATGCATAGTATAGAATATTACCAATCTTTTTCCCTCCAATACAGAAAAACCGTGCCTGTATCTCTCCTTTGAACTCAAATGACATTCAGGGAAGGGAAAGTACTGACAGAAGAGAGATGCACAGGGCTTAAATGATGAAATTTTAATTGAAAAACCTGACTTATTTTGGCCAGGAAGAGTCATGCAAGTGTTTCACTGCAGTATTCCTGAAGTGTCATGTTAAAAAAAAAATAAAATAAAAAAAAAGATATTACTAGCTATAATTAAAAGAGAGAGAGAAAAGGTAAAAACAGATTATTCTTTTCCATAGTCACGGAACATATTACAAATCATATATGAAAGGAAGCCTAGACAGTTGAGAATTCTTCATCACCAATATTTATATTTGAACAGTTCTAATTTAGTATTAAGAAAACTACTTGGAAGGTAAACATCATCCTGTTATGAACGTGCTAACTTACACAAATTAGATCTTGAGAAAAGATTGCAGTTTCTGAACTATAAAACCCATTAAGTCACAGGGAAAGCACATTATCTGTGATTTAGCATACTTCCGAGGGATTCCTCACCAAAAACCAATCTTCCCGTATTGCTAAAAAATCATTAAAAAGTACAGAAACTCAACAGGAATTTTCACGATAAACAGGACCATCGGGAATGACTGTACTTCTGACTTGTACAAATGTTATTGTGTGATGAATCAAAACTGCTTTTAAAGTACATACCTATTTCCCCATAAGGAAAAACAAAAAAGGTGAAAATAACAGCATATGGCATCAAGATCAATCCAAAAGTGACCAGTGATGTCATTTCAGGAGGCATGATACAAAGACATCAGAGACAACTAGTGGCTCTCTCTTCTACCTGACCTCATTTATAACTAGTGCATTAAAGATAACACAAGCACAACGAAAAACATCACAAAACTACGTAAAAGTATTGACTAGTTGGAACCAAGTTGAAATAGATTTCACACACTTGTACAGTCAAGACCCTCAAGAAATATCAAAGGTAGAATATCAGGAAACTCTAGACTCTTTCCAATTATTTTTCTCTTCCACCATTTCCTTCATTCCTCATAACTATTGTACAGAAAAGACAGCATAGCTATAATAAGAGAAGACTCTGCATGTTGCTATTCAGACAGGACTTTGCAGACCAAAAACCCTCATCTCAATAACCACTACAGACTGCAGTCAGAAATACGGCACAGAAGAGAGAACCGCCCAGGAGCCTGAAGTGATGCTGAAGGACTAAATGGAGACAGAATGGAGCTACTTCTTTGTCTGTGAGTGACAGCCGAAAAATTTCTAAGCACCTTGAACTCTATGAACCACAAGAAACCAGAATTCTTCCTCTCTACTACTACCCCACTCCACAACATCAGGTTTTAAAAGGAAACAAAAAATTAAAAAAAAAAAAAGAAAAATAAAAAAGTCAAACTACCCCCAAACTTCCCAGCAGTCCATTGGAAGCAAGATGACTACACAAATATCAGCAAAACCAGGAGCCTGGTGCTA
Source organism: Mycteria americana (assembly GCF_035582795.1). Classification (NCBI taxonomy): domain Eukaryota; kingdom Metazoa; phylum Chordata; class Aves; order Ciconiiformes; family Ciconiidae; genus Mycteria; species Mycteria americana. The sequence goes on from NC_134375.1 coordinate 2,725,330, forward strand.
TCTCCAGCTCCTGCTGGTAAATTGCCAGGAGAAAGTGTCCCAGGCGGTTCACGCAGGTTTGCATCAGGGAGAGGCACTGTGTTCCACTTCTATCATCTCTGCTTTTGGCAGTTAACACCTACTAAAGGAGGTAGCACTTTTTGTTATCTAGCCTATTACCGTAATCCAGTAAGTCTTCAAAATTTATCCAGAACCAAGCATGTTCTTTCCAAACTCATATACTTAAATTGTCCTTAAAGGCTGGTTTAACATTTTCAGTAGTTTATCTGGTTTTCTCATGCTTATGCAGACTTTTAGGCTTCAACAAAAGCATCATACATCGCTACACTGTACAAGCACTTTCACATATTTCCTTACCTCACTATTCTTTGACTTTAAGTAACACGTACGGCCAAGAAGACAGAGGAAGACAAAAGAATTAAAGTAGAATTAGGAAACAGGATTTAAGAGGTGAGAACAACAACAGTTAGAGAAACAGAGTCCAAGGGGGGGCAAGATAGATACAACTTTTATTTTATAAAAGAAAGCCATTTTCCACTCACAAGCCTGGATTAAAACCAGACCCAGCAACCTGCAAGGATACTTAAACATGGCAAATGTTACAAGGCTCGCTATTGTCCTAATGATTTAGGAAGAAACCACTGGCCACTTTTATTTAACAGCTCAGAGCAATAAGCAGCAGTCAACTCACTTCACACAGACAACTTCAGCATCAAGGAGGTGACTTTTTGATCTTTCCCTCTACTGTCCTCAAGTTAAAAAACTTCCTGGAAATCTTCCTTTGCTACTTCTCTGCTATGATTACAACTCTCACCTTTTCCTCCAACCATAAACAAGATTTTTCTGAACACATGCACGTGCATGTCGATACATTTTTCAACTACTCTGACGTACTTCACAGTATCATGAAGAGCTACATAACGGAAACACTAGATTCCCCATTAGAAATAGTAAAATGCACCAGTTTGCAACACAGCTCAAACATGATGATATACTCAAACTTTATGAAGAGCTCCAGATTTTTAAATATCTATGACCAGCGTTTTGGACATTACAAAGGAGTTAACATGACATGCTTAAAACAATTAAATCCACTGTTAGAAGGTGTTTCTGAATCTTAACACTAGATATTTAAGCCCAGTCACAAGTTGCCCAGTCCGTTCTATTCCTTTCTCTACCACCTTTTGGGAACAAAATCCAACAGCTGGCAGGTACTTTTACATACACACTTGCAAATCCAGCAGCTGGATGGGACACATTTAACACCAGAGTACTGAATTACTGAAAGAAATTGCCATTTTTTTTTCCAATAAAGAATCAGGCATTGAGTAGTTCTACCATTAAAAAAAGTAAATACAACAGAAAAGCAGCATATTTCACCTTATCTTAAAATCTGATAACAACTGGCTCTCTACTTTCATTTCACATAGTAAAACCCAAGAGGGCTGAAATTTAATAGTACCCAGATCCACTTATACACACAAATGATAGTAGCAACAGATAATCTCGTATCAGCCCCACAAAACTAAAGAAAACTTGGAGAACTGTTTCACTGAACTTTTGGGCTCACTCACATCATTCTCATAGGTCTGACTCACAAACAGATTTGACCTTTTTCATTGTTTCTGAAAACCGTACTGCACTGCCTTTTATGCACTAGTCATCGAAGAGCTCTTTATATCATTTATGTCTTTAATGAATTCTTGATACATTCACGAAGGTAAGCATTTAAAAATAAGAAACCTTGATTCCAGTGCAGATTACTAAGTACCCACATTTCTGTCGACAGAAATGGGAAGCTACCTATTTCTGAAAATAATGCCATTACTTTATCATTCATTTATGGCTTCCCAGTCTCGCTCACCTTTAATATCTAGTAGTTGCAATAAATCATATTCTCATATCTGGCATAGACGTACTCTGAAAGATTTGCCAAGCCACAGAATAGTGTTCTTCAATAACTGGCTTCTAATAGATATAGCAAAAGCAATATGGGCTTCTATCCTTTTCACATGCACCCACTGTAACAGCTACCTTCAGGAAGAGTAGTTAAAATGCAGCAAAGATCTATTTGTACCATAATATTAATGATTTCAGATAGGATTATTTGTCTTCCATTTATGTAACTGTTACAACTCAGTGCCTGTGAAGAGAGATCGGGACTGTTACCATCGTCTCCCAGCACCACGCTGTATAATTTCTGAACTCTAGCTCTAATATGACAAGGAATGATAAAAAGGGCAGAAAGGGTTCCATTAGTTACCGGTTTACAATTATGAAGGCATATTTTCCTCAATACATGGTTTAAATAACCCATTCTTGGCTCCAGCTATTAACCATTTTCTTTCCTCCTACTTCCTGAACATCACTAATGGCAATTCTCAGGCAAAACTAAATGTCTGGCAACACACAGCTCTTCTGACCAGAGCACTCATTTAACTAATTAGAAAACTATTCCATTAAGGTGAAACAGGTTACGTCTCACTTGAGTTCAGCTGAGCTGCTTATGTAGTATTTACAATAGAAAAAGTAGATAAACTAACTTTAAACATTAAAATGAGCAAGGTGATATGATTTTTAAATTTAAACACTTACCTAGTCTCAAGAGCAACCAAACCATGCATCTCTTCCCATACAGTAACAAGGCCATTTGGTAAGTATGTGCTTTAAAAATAGCTTCTATATTATCAGTTTTGAAAACTCCCATTCCTAGAATTTGCCTGTATTTGAACACTGTTCAAAACTAATTCAGTTTCTGTATTTGCCATAAGTCCTGCCATACATTGCTTGCCCAGGCTGCCCTTACTGTCTTTTCCGCTTCTGCAAATTACGGACCATAAAATCAGGTATGTCCTTCACCTTGGTAGTTGCTAACAAGCGGCAAACTTTGCTCATGTTTAGGACTGTACACTAACTCACTTCCCTCTACAGGCCTCCAGGGCTCGAGCCTTTGAGTTATACAAAATATTACAACTCACAGGTTTATAGAGTTTTGATCAACAAGTTTAAATACGATAAAAGTGAATCAAGAGCACCTTACCATTATTGTTCCTCCTGTCTGGGTTCGTAGAGGTTTCAAAACTTTTCTCTGAACAACGAAATTGGGAAGAAAGGCAACTGGTGGAATTTCTGTGATTGTAGCCACAACAAATGACCACTACAAAGCAGGGGGGAAAAAAAGTTCCAATTAATGTAGCCTGTCTTAATGATGACATTTACATCTCTCATCAGTTGCTATTTATTGAAAAGGAGCTCACAGGTTCTTAGCAAGATTTTTAATATTTTTAGATGGAGGTGACCACAACAGTCCTTATTAGTAACCTCCAAATAGTTAACAACTTGAGGACGAACCTATGAGAATCATCACTTTCAATCACCATCACTAGGTTTTTCAGATTTTAGTATCAAATGGTAATACCTCAGCAATTTTTCAGCAAGCTAGTACTTCAGAAAATCCAATATCCCTGGGATTGGGAAGAAGAATTGTAAAATATCCTTCAGCAGTATTAACAGTAAGCTACACTTGATATATCCTTCAAACCTAAAACATCTTTTCCCGTGTCAAGTCAAAAGGATATACCAAGGAGAAAGAAAAAACAAACAAACAGACAACTCAACTAAGAAGTTCAAATACTTAAATGAACACACAGTGCAAATTTTAGCATGGAAAACTGATTAAAATTTATTTAGCATATTAAACACTTCTGGAAAATGTTTCAAGGAAACGTTTTGTTAGAAAGTCATATCATCAAGAATACAATTTGAAGGTTAGAATACAAAATATTTGCAATATGCAAATGCTTTTTTTGCAAACACATATAGATCACTTCAAAGAACTTCTAACAACACTGCTACCAGCAATAACACTTCTAAATATATTTCAAAGCGTAAGTCACAAGCAAGACTATACCTCTTAATCCAACACTGAAACATTCAGGTACCAAGAATTACGAATTTGATACCTTGTACAAAGATTCAGAATAGATCCTATTTCCTTCAACATCAGGCCATTTAACCAGATGCAGTGCATTTGCTGCCCGGGTACCGTCAGCTGTCTGTTTACAAATGACTGGGTGTACCAGTGGTCAGTTTTAACCGAAGACAATGGCATTGCAACTGCAGGGTCCTCTGATATTCCAAAAACCTCAAGCTGCTTTGGCTTCCCAGTTACCAATGCTTCAGCTACGAAGTACTATTGGGTGGGGTGGAGGGGTGGCATTGTTCATAAAGTTCCTAAGTACTTAACTATATTTTGTCAACCGTTCATTTTAAGCTCTTACTACTTTTATATTTGTAAGACATTATTCTGTTGCCATACTATCAGCTCTCCATCATTAACAAAGTGCTTTCATTATTTTGTAATACAGTCAATCTAGATAAAGTCCTTTCGCAAGATATTTTAGCTTTTAAACAAGCATAATGAAAAAACTAGATTCAACCCTGCTGTTCTAAAATGGAATTGAAAGGACACATTTGGATAAAATAAATTTTGATCTCAAATGTGAACGATAATCACAAAATTTCAGCAAGTTTTAACACAGTTTAAAAAAATTTTCATCTCAATGGGAAGCAATAAAGACTCAAATCAACACGTACGCTGCTGCAGGTTTTTAAGTGAATGCAAGAAATCCAGACATGGCACAAGTAAAGAGTAAGGAAAGCTTTCTATTCACAGCTGAGGTCATCTACAGAACAGTGCCAAAGACATTCACTGCTTCAGACTTAGTCCTTTACTGTATTTATGTAATTCCTAACATACAGAGAAAAAGTCATTTGACTGCGAGGAAAGTCTTGGGGTTCAGGAACGCAGCTATAGACCAATGAGAATGCTACTCAGAAAACACCACTATAATAATTGAGAAATATATTGCCTCAAACTGTGGACAGTTCTGCACTTTTTTTCTTCAACGTGCTAATTTTCCAGCATTTCCTGCAATAAATTCTCAGAACAGTTATGTATATACTCAAAAAAGAAATCAAAAGGAATTGGGTTTATATAATTGTATACTTTTTCATGTTGTAAAAATTAAAAAAATTATTTTTGATAGATGAGGACTACATTAATAACGTTTTCCAGGCTGTCAGTTGGCTTCCATAACAGAAGCCTTCACACATATTAGTTTCCTTTGGTAGAGAACAAACCCTTCAAAAAAAAAAAATTTTTTTTTTTTTAAAATCACTATTTTTTGCATTCAAATTGCATATATCAGAATAATATAAGTTACTATTTCTTTTGGTAGATACTTGCTCTCACTCAGCCATCATCAAATTACTGATTCTCTAGTAAAGTTTTGTAGACATGCAATTATATAACTTAACAGAAATTAAAACTTGGTCTGGATTCAGGAAAGAGTAATAATCATATATAAACACTATTCAATAACATGCCTTCACTTATTCTTTTTAGTTATCAACTCCATTTAACTCTTTCTTTATTTCTATTGCTAATATCATAAGATTTTTAAAAGTACTTACCTGCCTGTGTTTTGGGTAAATAATTCAATGTATGAATTTAAATTTTTTATTTTTTAAAAAATTTCACTCCCTGTTTTCTTAAAAGGGAGTAAAGAAGTCAGGTTAACCCTGAACCAGGTATATTTTCCTTTAATACATGCCTCCTACCAAATTAACTACTAGGCAGTAGCATTAAATGTGGCTAAGTATATACCGTGATGTTACATCAAAAAAAAACCCCAAACCAAAGCAAAACAACAACAACAAAAAAACCACCCAACTTCAAGAGTTCTTAATTTTCCTTGCTTAAGCCTAAACTCTATAACAACATATACATTTAATGAGGATATTCTTGCAGAACTTCACTTATGAAGTATTATTACTATTAACTTTAATTCCTTAAACTCTTCTTAGTAAGGTTAAATGACTTCACAAATTATTTCAAATTATTATTGTTCAAGGACTAAAAGTTAAACTGAAAAACTAATATTAGGAAGATAAAGCTAAAGTAGTTGCTTTTAAGCTGATACATCCTGGATTAATACAAAGAGCACATTCATGATCAAAACCAACCTCTGATGTACTGCCTTTTATGTTATGCATTCATTCCATTCCAGCATTTTAAAATAGCCAACAACACGTCAAATTTTTAAAAATATGCAATTTTGTTCTTTAATATCTAAATTTACACTGTGTTTAAGTCTTTGATAAGTTCCTGGAGCTAGTCCCAGCTTCAAGAGAAAATTCACGGACTCACAAATCCAACACCAAGCAACTAACATCATTTTATATTTAGAAGCTTGCCCAGAACAAAGCTATTTGGGCCCACCTTCAATAGATAAAGAAAGTATGTTTTTAGCTTGAATTAACATAAGATAAAATCATAAAGGAGAGTAGGAAGCTTGTAATTTTCAGAAAAGTTTCTAGGTCAAGTTATAACCGCACTATTATCATTAGGAATAAGATACTGCACTGGTAGAAACTGATGATAACCAGGTGCTACTCCCAACAAGCCAAAAAACAATTTTGGTGCATCAGTCTCCCAACCAACGAGTTGGAAATATTAAAAGCAAAGAAACAAATCACTGTTAACCAAATGCTACCTTATCCTTTTCTTTAAGAGGTCTAGTAGTTACTTTAGCTGCAAAGAATGCCCTACGGCATTTGCACAGCGGTGTCCATACTGAAACCTGTCAGACCTTGTTCCCAGAAACCGAGTATTCTTGTTCGGTGTTCTCTCCAAGCATATTCAAATACCATTACCTTTAAAAGAACCTTTTTGTACATTCCTACAGACCTTTACCTAACACATTAACATTTACATGAAAATTTAGGTGAAGAGGATCAAATTCATTTATCTGCTCTCGAGTTTTTACATGAACATTTTACAGCAAACCACCACTAGCCTTCATAAATTTTTCACCAATGAAGTTTGAAAAAACTGAGGAAGGAAAAAGCACAATGTAGAAAGCAAACAGAGACAACGGATGACAGCACAAGAACTGCATGAACCGAGGAACGGGACAGGCAAATTTTAAGCGCTTCTGAAGGTGCCCATTTTATCCAAACCAAAACCACACATTTTCAGCTGCCGAGTCACCTATGGTCTCTAACACAATGCACACAGCCCAAGGTGCACTCTGTGCTGTTTTATCTGAACACCTCAAACAGCCAGAATTATCACAGGCTGAACCGATTGTTTTCTGAGCCTGCTTCTGCTGCCTTCATTCCCGAGAGCCCCAGCTCCTTTGCCAGGCACACTGCCAATACCCCCACGCGGCAAAGAGGCAGGTACCTCTGGTCTCTTGGCAGACGCACTCACACGACCAGGCAAGAGTCAGAGCACACAAGCACTTGAGCACCAGAAAACTTTCCCTATAATCAAACCAATCCACTTCTCACTTGGCATAAAAATTTACATTTCTAATAAAATTATTAACTTTTCATTTTTAAACCTCCATAATTTGCAAATATATAAAACAGATTAAAATGTATAAGTTCAACTGATTGATCGCCTGTTTCAGATCACTTTCAGAAAAGCACATCTTGCATTCCACTGATGCACAAGCGTTATCCTCATCATTTGCATTTCAGTATTCACTCACATATGTTATCATAGATACTCTCATAGATAAAAATGGTTCGAGTGAAAGTCTTATATGGTCTGAAGCTATCTTTAAACCTCATTGCCTATCTCCTTCCAAAATTTCAGAATGCTGATATGCAGGCAATGCATGATTTTACGTAACACTAGAAAAAGGCAGTAAGTGGAAAAGTACTGCAAGCAAATTATCCAAAGTCCAGTCATTACCTTAGAGATCTAAATTCTTCGAAGGAATAACTAAGGGGGAATCACCTCAATCCTAAAGGCCAAATTTTGTCGTAAGGACTAGTCATGTTACCTAAAGCAGGGAAACAGGGAGACCCTTCCCTCCAACACAGAACTCATTTCCAGTACTGTTTGATCTACTTTGTGCATACCATCTTGTTTCTCTTCAACCAACCTCCAGCCAGCTTCTTCAGCTGCTGCTGAGACACCAAGCACCACCTCTTCTTGCAAGCGTATGGAATTTCCTACCAAATTCATGCCCAAATTTTAAATGAATCACAGAATTATATAGCTTGGAAAAGACCTTTAAGATCATCAAGTCTAACCGTAAACCTACACTACCAAGACCACCATTAAACCATGTCCCTAAGCACCTCATCCAAACGGCTTTTAAATACCTCCAGGGATGGCGACTCAACCACTTCCCTGGGCAGCCTGTTCCAATGCTTGATAACCCTTTCAGTGAAGTAAAATTTCCTCATATCCAGTCTAAACCTCCCCTGGCGCAACTTGAGGCCGTTTCCTCTCGTCCTATCACTTGTTACCTGGGAGAAGAGACCGACCCCCACCTCTCTACAGCCTCCTTTCAGGCAGTTGAAGAGAGCGATGAGGTCTCCCCTCAGCCTCCTTTTCTCCAAGCTGAACAACCCCAGGTCCCCCAGCCGCTCCCCATCAGCCTTGGGCTCCAGACCCTTCCCCAGCTTCGTTGCCCTTCTCTGGACACGCTCCAGCCCCTCAATGTCTCTCTTGGAGTGGGGGGCCCAACACTGAACACAGCATTCGAGGTGCAGCCTCACCAGTGCCGAGTACAGGGGCACGATCACTGCCCTACTCCTGCTGGCCACACTATTCCTGATACAAGCCAGGATGCCATTGGCCTTCTTGGCCGCCTGGGCACACTGCTGGCTCATATTCAGGCGGCTGTCGACCAACACCCCCAGGTCCTTCTCTGCCTGGCAGCTTTCCAGCCACTCTTCCCCAAGCCTGTAGTCCTGCATGGGGTTGCTGTGGCCCAAGTGCAGGACCTTGCACTTGGCCTTGTTGAATAATACTCAAGTGACCCATTATTTTAAGAGACCTAGGCATTCCCAGAAACGCAAGCTCCTTTGTAAGTCTTCAGAGCTGATGTAACATAAAACTGTGCCATTTATTGGTAGACTTTGGGTAAGGTAATACAGAGGATACCCAGGGCCTTCCATGTCTAGCCATGTTATTTTTCATTTGCAGCTAAGGACTTTTATCTTCGCTGCTTGGCAGGAATTTGCTGGCATGACCAATACAACATCTTCCAGTTTCTACAGTTGCAGGAAATATTATCTCAAGAAAAGAGGAATGAGAAATACACAGTTAATCACATCTGAATGCACACGACAGTACTGGTTTTGAACACCAAGACACAAGTTATACAGACAATTCCCTGTGAAGCCATCCTGTAGGTACTAAAAATGTTATTATGGTGTTCCAAACTGAGCTATGCACATTACACCCTGCTTCAAAGTGATGCAGTAAAAAGAGGTGGGTGGTTCTATGGAATTAAAAGCTCAATATCAAGAATAGCTGCAATAAGATCAAATCTAATGATGTATGAAATTGCATGTAACTTTATAGCACAGAATGAAGAAGCGTAAGAGAACTCAGAAAAGGAGTAAGAGTAAAAAAAGTTCACACAAATCATAGATCCTTTACACAGAAAAATAAAACATTCCAGAAATAGCAATACAAGGACTCTTTCACTGTGGAAGGGCAAAGAGGACTCAAAATAACTTCTTTTGAATTATGAAATGGAAGGTTATTTCTAATACAAATTCCTTCTCTGCCCTCCAAGTAAAGAGGTGCAAAATAAAAGCAATGTCACCTGCGCTCATAAAGCAATCCTTGCGTTAAAAAACATCCAATAAAGTACTCCATTTTAGTGCTCTCCAATGCATTTTCAATTTCAGAACCATATTTTACTAGAGTAAATCAAAACTTACACTTTTGAAAACTAAAACCCTGGTACTAAAGAGAGTATCATTTGCATCTCAAACATTAAAATTTTCCTTGCGTTCATTTAACATTGCTGAAATATCATTTCAGGTCACCTATATAACATGGTAGACCCTCCTTCTGCTCCACCCCTTTATAGTGTGAATTGCCTACTATTTCTATGTTTTTCTTTCCGTATTCTCAATGACAATGCTGAATTAAAAATATACCATTCTAAAATCTGTAAAAGTAAATTCTATAACAAACCTAGTAGGATATCTGTTGCCCTTGACACTAATTCTAGACAGTTTGCTTGGAAAACACAGTAAGTACTGCACCTTTAATTTATTAAGGTAGCGCCTTGTGTGAACAACCAAGAGATCTTCATCAGTAGCTTCCCGTGCCTGTACAATCAAGTCATCTGCAATTAGTTTTTCTTCTGAAACAGGAGAGAAATAACAATTGGCATTGTATACCATTGCTTAACTTCTCATATTCCACCCTGCCAAAAAAGTTACTTTGACCTTGATGCAATAACTTCATCTGTAACATAAATCACTGAAACAACTTCTGTTTACTCAGTGTTTACAAATTTTCCAAACACATACCCTCTATACATGTAAGCTACTAAGTTAATGTGTATATAATAAATATTGTTTACAGAAACTTTTCAGGGTGTAATCAGGGTAACTTCTTGTTTAAACTAAAAGACAAGACAGGTAGTGACAGAGGATGGACAGACACAAAAGAATCCTTACAGTCTAAGGCTTGACACTGGGGCAGCCTTGGTGCTCAAACATCAAATATTCACCACTCTTTAACAGGCTTTAAGAAATTCCACATGTGATACTAGTATTTATTTCCCTAAATCAGAGGAGACTAAAAAAAGCCTCAAAATTCTAAACAAAATAATTGCTTGGATGTTCATGGAAGTGAACGCTTACACTTAATTAGGATATTTCTGTCACACCCCTACTTCCATTTAATTTCAAGAAATACCAATAACCAGCTATTAATTCTTCCCCTTAGAGACCAAAAGATAGTTTATTTAAAAACCTGGTTTTATAAGAGCGAGCTACAAAATATCACTCCAAGATTTAAGAATGTGATCAAAGATACTACATTTGAATGCATATATCTGAATATACTTGCCAGAAAGTTCAAGTTAGGGTCAACTAAAAAAGCCAAGCAGTGCAGAAAAACAACGTTGCTTTGCATATGATCACTAGAAACAACAAATATAAGGCACCATGCTGATCTTCCCAGCCAAATTTTGATATTTAATTGCTGCACGGCTGCAGCCTTCTAAGACTGTACCTTTTCTCCAATTTTATACTTGGAGGAGGAAGAAAACAACTCACAAATGTGAGAGATTTTGTTCTGAAGTGTTATACAAGAACAGCACCTGCAACAATACTTGTTTTGGCAAGCTTATGTTTATCCTGACCGAGGCTTGAGAAACATTTCATTCATTCATTGGTGTCAGACAGAAAGCCAAACTGCTAACAGATTCATTCTTGAGGAAGGAGAAGGTAAGTGCAGAAAGATTTTCACTGGTGATTTTCTAGAAGATGACAGGGAACAGCATAGGTCAGCTGTTGCCAGGAGTCGCTACAGAGCCAGAGAAAACCAGGAGCGCCCTGGCGTGTCCTGTGGCTTCTTTCTGCTTTACAAAGCAAGGAGAGTAAAACGATTGGGAAATCTTATTTTCTGTGAAAGACTGAGAGTAAAGAGTGGATACTTCACAGAAAAGAGCTAGAGGAAAAGACTTTACACAGAGAAGGAGCAGAAAGGCAAAGGTTTTAATTAATTAAGAAAACAGTCATGGAACCCAAGACAATTATTTAAGGTTGTTAGAGGGAAGATCCAAAACTCAGCTACTAAATGGAGTGTTAGAATTTGTTTAACCTCGGTTAAATGAATACAAGGCAGCCTAAAGTCAGAAGGGCAATACTTAACTAAAAGATCATCAGTTGAAGGAGTCATTAGGACCACATAACTGGAAGAGGCCTGGTTCTCAGACTACCTTTGTCTTGGCAAGCGAAAAAGCCTTTTTCCTTTTTTTTTTTTTTTAAACTTGATGAGCAAGCTTAAACTTTAGATGAAGAGATGCCAAGATTTTATAGGCCCTGATCCTAACCTTGGTTCTTCCATTTGTCTTTCCTTAATGCATTTCTGCCTAAATCTTCCAATTTGTTTAAACAGCAATAATGAACACCATCACAAAGAGCTCTGCCTGTCACCAGAGGCGTCTCAAAGTTCTTCCCAAACATTATCAGAATAATATCATGAGGTCAATAAAGAATGGATTTATACAAGCTGCACTTATCTTTCAGCCTGAAAAGTGCCATTTGCCAGTAGACTATCTGCAGTCTAAGTTGAATAACTAAGTTACACCCCGCAGCAAGCCAGTGATTAACACCTGTAGTTTCACAAGCCACAAGGAATGCCCCAGTTCTTGTTACACCAGGTGTAAAGCAGTGGAAGCACAAGGCTATAGGAAGTATTCCCAAACCGCAGTTCAGGTCTTGCAAGCCAAACCGTTTGTAAGCTTGCAGCTAACATAGGAAGGATTTTCCATTCGTTGGTACAAAACTGAAGTCTGTGTTCTGTTTTAGATCCACGCTTGGTCCTCAAAGGAAAGAAGAAACTGGAACTGCAAACAGCACCTATCCTCAAGAGGAAGCTCAAAGGAAATCTTGTTCTCATACATTAATCTAGAACTGAAAGAAAGTGTTTGTATCATTAAAAATCTGTTGAGTATCAAAACACAGCACGCTGAGCTACGCTCACAAGGCTCCAGCATTCTGCACCTAACTCGGGCTAGGCTGAAAGTCAAGATCCTGGTGCTCATAGTTCTCAAATATCCCACATGAACGTTTGTTGTAAAGGCCAAGCAATGAATTTCTGCTCACTTCATACTTTCATTCAAATTGCAAAGACCAGAAATATTTTAAGATGGTCTAAGGCATTGCTATGCTCATGTTTCTCCTTACTCCTTTTTACTCAGTCTTGTAATGCTCTGGGCCAGACTGAAATGAACCAAACTAGTTACTCTGACTAGTATTATTCACGCCTCTGGGGAGAGCAAATCATTTAATGAGCTTGAATTTGCAATCACATTTCACGAGTTTCACTCTGCACAGACACCATGAATGAGCTGAAACCAAAACTGTGGGTTTATTTAGTGGAGCAGGCTAGAACATACATTTTCAAAGCCTGTGAAACAAACCTTTGTATTGAAAAGCCCTAGTGTAAGATGTTTGCTCTAACATTACAATTTCATCTTTTAAATATTTCATAGGCAAGATCTTCAACAAAGCGTAACACATGACATCCAACTCACCTCGGAAATCCTACAATCAATTTAACTTGCTAAGATTTATGTCTGCAAATATATAAAAATACTACAATACTCCAAATATGATTAAAGAGGGTAGCTTAAATCTACAAAATGAGCAATGACAGTGTACAGTCACTATTATATTGGCAATTATTAACACAAGTCTGCACTAACTACATAATTTCTATTAGCTTCTGTGCAAATGTTGGTCTAAGAGGTACCTCCTGTTATTTTACCTTTCAAGAAATTGATTACTTTTCCCCATTTCCCTGCATCGAATGGATGCAATTTCTCAAGTCCCATGAATGTGATGTTGTAGTCTGGAGAATAGACGATAGGCCAGCATGCTGATGGACTGTCCTCATACAACTCAGTTCTGTGAGGCCTTGAAAAGCAGAAAACAAACTAGTCACCATTTTAGCAACTATTTACAAAGTCAAATGTTTTTCACTAAATTTCCAAATTACAAATTAAAGTCCCTATTAATACCAACTTCATATTAGGAACGATTCCTGAAGATGCTATTTCCCATGATTACTGAAGGAAACACTTGGTTGTTTAACTGCTCTTCAACGTCAGGGTCAGGGAGAGTAACATCTCTCACTTCCAACCGGTACAGTTAAACTCTTGAACTAACCAGGCGTGGGGAAAGAAAGAATAACGGAAGACTGAAGAATGCACATTAATGAATTATGCATATGAAGTTCACTGCAGACATTAATTAATGGAACCATTTGCTTCTCTCCCCTTGTCTCTCCAAGCTCATCAAGCAGCACCTCTACCTTAGAAGGTGCATCTGGTTTTACAGACAACATAACCTTCAACAAATACATTACTAGACTCACATTGTAAAGTCTGTATCAAAACACAATTGAAAAAACCAAACCACACTGCTCCTACACATGATGCTTCTAACAATACAAGGTTGACAAGGTTTCTAGGATCCTTTCCTAGGAGGAACAGGTTATTTTGTGACCAGCTCAGCAAAAGTAAAGAGGCTTGGTTTTGTATCTGCATAGCATACAACCACAGGGCATACTCTCAACTCTAGATCTCATGCCTGTAACCCTTAACCAATACTTCCTTCACTCCCCCTCCCAATTCTTGTATTCTCCAAATCTCACAGCCAAAATAAATGGCACGGCCAGCTCAGAGCCCTCTTTCACAACCCGCTCACAGAACAGGAAAGCAACGCTGTGCTCTGCATTTCCAAGCGCACGCACCGAGTATCTGGTGAACCCCTGTGTGCACGCACGGGTCAAGAGGCAGGCCAAACCCCAGGGGCCTCTGCTCACACGCGGCCTATGCCACCAGCTGCGGCCTCCCGCCTCTGCCCCAAACCCTGGCTTACTGAGTTATGGCGAGGCATCTCTTGCTCCCCGAAATTTAGCTGAAGTTTGCAAAAGGCTTCGCAAGTTACTGAGCAAGACAGAAGGGTCTTTTGTCAGGTGAACAATACGAACAGAAAACCCCTTATTTCCAGCCTAAATATGCTCAAAAAAACCCTTTTAAAATCCAGTTAAAAACAAAACAAAACAAAACAAACACGAAGACAATGGAGGTTTTTCACCAGAGTCTGCAGTCCCGATCCCCACACACCACCCACGAACAGAGCCAGGGCTCCCTGGATCCCTCCCTCGTCCCACCCCGCGGTAACAGGCAGCTTTTGTGAATCTCACGTGCCACCCCGGCCCCCGCTCCTCTCCCTGCCTGCCAGCAGGGCCTCGGCACTGCGGGGGCTGAGGGAAGGGGACGTTTCCCGGGGCCTCTCCCGGCGGTACAGCGGGACACCTCACTCTCCAGGCCGGACGAGGCCGAGGCCGGCCCCGCCGGGAGCGAAGCAGGTGCCCCCAGCACCCGCCCGGGGCTGCCTCGGACGCCGCTTTCAGGCGGCCGAAACCGCCCACCTGCCGGCGGGCGGGGCGGCCAGGCCCAGGGAGGCGAAGCAGCGCTGCCGCAGCCCCAGGCGGCCGCCCCTCGCGGCTCCCCGGGCCTACCTTGCGGCCCTGCCCCCGGGCAGGGGCGGGCCGCGGGCCCTGAAGCCGGGCGGGCCTCCGCCGAGCCCGGGCGCCGGCCGGGCCCTCCCGCCGCCCCGAGAGCCGCCTCCGCCGGCGGAGCCCCCGCGCGCCCCGATAGGGCCGCGCCCGCCCCCGTGCCGGCACCGCCCGGCGCGGTACTCACATCCCCGCGCCTTCCGCGGGCGCGCTGGCCAGGCCGCGTAGCGTACGGGGCGCCCCGCGGCCCGGCACCGCCAGCCGCAACGGCCCCGCCCCGCCGCGGGCGGAGACACGGAGGGGCCGGGCGGGGCGCGGCGCTGGCGGCCGCCCCCGGGGCCCGGGAGCGCCGGGGCGGGGCGGGGCGGCGGCCCCAGCGCGGGGCCCCGCGGAGCTGAAGCGCTGCCGCCGCAGCGGCGCAGGGGGCGCGGGGCGGGCGGCGCTGGGGCCTCGGGCGGGCCGCGGGGCTCCTCAGGCGGAGAGAGGGAAAGGCCACTTGCAGCGAGCTGGTGGCGGGACAGCTGGCACGCGTGGAAGAATCGGGGGCAGTGCTGTCACGGCTCTGGGGAAAATGTTTTTCACGCCATCTTACGTCTGGGAAGCTACGTGATCTTCGTGATGGACGGGATGGTACAAGATGAAACGCAGAAGGCATTTATTTGCTAAAGGGAACTGAGAGGCCACAGGAAAAGCAGTTGGTCTAATGTTGTGGGAGTTCGAAAAACTCAACCCCAATACTCAGATTTTTACTCTGCTGCTGCCGTGATTTTATATCGAGGGCCTCAAAGCGATTCCAGGCAAACCGTGTCTTTGGATAGGAAAATATGATGCTCATTATAAAATAACAAGGTACCAGTAGGTGAAGAGACGTAGCAGGTCAGCAGCAGAATGAGGAAAACAAAGGTGAAACAGTGGTATTACCTAACTGAGCAGCAGAACCGCCACTGATTTTGTCAGGTCAAGATTCACCCCAGGAACACCATCCCTAAATTCAGGCACGCAAGAAAACTAAGCTAGTTTGAAGCCAAAAGCCAATTTCTCAGTGTACTTTACTAATGCTGCTTGAATATATACAAAAAGCGTTTCTTATGCAGTTGTACAGCTAAATCAATAATACCATCATGAAAAATGGTCCATCAATAGCAGCAGTATCTATCAAACCAAGGATAAATGTACAGAAGCACACTTTTCCCATGAGGAGTAATGTCTCTTTATGAGACTTCCAGACAAATGTCTGTCTTCTTAAAATATGCTGGCTTTGGCTTGGCATTCAGTTTTGATGGATGCCTGGACTTCACCTTGGTATTTATTTAGCAGCGGGAGACTGTTATCCCAAGAAAACATTCTATCCCTTTGACATTATCTTTTAATTAACATTTCTTTTTGTTCTGGCCCTTTGTGCACTCGCCTCAGTATTAGTTCAGCATATCTACCTTTTATTCCTTGTTACTGACTACTTAATGCTTGGTGCTTAATTAGAGTTTGAGTGTTGTTTGGTTAACTAGATACAAATATAACATCGTTATTTCATTTTCATTTAAATTAACTTTTAAATTAAAAATAAACTCGCAGGCTAGTTTCCATATTTGCCGGATGTTGTAAATTGTTTTTTGTATGCGTTCCCATTAATCATTCACATCTAAACTATGGCACCCCCACTTCTCCAAATGGAAAGTCTGCTTGGTCATTCCTTTTTTCACCACCAAAAATCAAATGAAAATATCTACCCCTCTGTTCTGGCTAGCCATGACTGTTGTTGCTTTCATTTTCCTCTTCTTGTGCCACAGGAAGTTGGATTCTTACCTGCAGGCTGATTCCCACCAAGCCCCCCCAAAATACCTTTTCCTTTCTGCGCCAGTGGCAGAGACTGAGGCAGAAAGGAAAGGGTGCTCTCTTGGAGGCACCCTAAGGAAGTGCTCCGCATATTCAGACTAACGCCTGCGCGCTCTTGCTGGGCTACAGCTCTTTTTGTCTCCAGCAGAAAAAGAAATACAATCGACATGTACCTATTTCCCTGTAGGACACACTAGTTAAGACATTATAAATTAGAAAATATTGTTTATAGTACATATTTACCATTTGGGCATTCTGTGATCATTTTTCTCGATCCTGCCACGGTTCCAAGGAACTGTAGTTGCAGACGCCGAACGCGCGAGAAGCCGTCTGCACGTGGGCAGTCCTCACCCCGGAGGAGGTACAGCCCTACTGCGGAAACCTTTACCGTTAGTTTCATTACCGCAATGAGTTTTTAACAGTTTTTAAACAAACCCTATGGGCCATAACATTGTTGTTCAGTCTTACTTTTTGTGTAGGAAGGTAATTATTTCTTCATGAATTAGGCCCAGGATACGCAAGAGAATGACCCATGCTGGATTTTGGACATTCTCCGAGCTCCAGTTTTCTGCCAGCAGACTTTTCAAGGCAAATGGATTAGGAAACCTCACAGCATGGTAGAAGAAACAGAGCTGAGTAAATAACAACACTTTTGGTTCACTAGTCACTCAAAAAAATTTTTTCGAAGAAAATTTGGGGTTCGCATGATCTTTACACAACATTGCAATATTTAAAACAAAGTGAAATTTCAGAAAAAGTGGGTCTGTCCTGAAATTTTGTTTTAAATATGTATAAGTGAGATATTTCGATTTAAAAAAAATAAAAATCAGACTCAAACAAATAATAAACTTTTAAATTAATATACATTCACAAAATGTACTGGAATAGCTGAATCCATGCTTCTGGCTGAAATATATTTCCCTTAAAAGTTCGTCTGAGTTCTAATCTCCTCTTTACAAATCTGAAAAGCAGGGCAACAAGCATAAATCAGCAGCAAATACAAGAAGATGACCTAAGCCTCTTAGAATAAAAGCACGACTCATAACAAGCAGAAACAGTTACGGACCATACAGAACCCAGCCTTCTCTAAATTTCTTGGAATCCTTCAAATTAGTCCCCAAATACACCGTAAAAGTGAGAAAATAGAGGAATCACAACCCAGCTGGTGCAGTGTACTGATGTTACTTCTCAACCGATAGCTCTCTTTTCCCAAGACAAAGGAAGTGTTTTCTCCTTACAGCATTTTGCTTCTGTTGAGACAAAGTGCAACTTGAATGGGTTTGACAATATTATGGATAACGCTGGGGTCCTGTGGTAAGGGAGTTTATTAATTGCTGCATACTTGAAAGCACAGGCATATCTTTGTTATAATAAATAACCAGCAACCTATTAACTCTCAAGGTTTGGCCTGTTTAACGTGCTCTTCGTCATCCAGGAGATCATTCATCTCATGTTGAAAATCATAAAAAGCACCTCTGGGAGGACAGACTGTCTTCCAAAGAGAAATACTTTTTTATAATGGAGCTCCAGTTTGAAATTGATTCAGATAATGGCCCTGTCCCTCCGGGGAACTCTTTTCAGGCTGTTCATGTGATTGGTCTCTTTAAAGTTCAGGGATCCACTTGTACGGACCCATTTGAAGATGGGTCCCAGAGTCTGAAATGATAGCCAAACCAACTTTTAGCAAACAGAAAAACAAGTCTTACTAATGTCCCATGTGAAAGAGGCTGGCCCCTCGGGCCCACCAGTAACAGAACAGATTTAATAAACTGGCACAAGTAATTTGTTGCACGTTTATTCTTTAGTAGAACGAGGGAATTTGGCAAAAGCCCTTCATCAGCTTCTCAACCTCCCATAGAATAGAAAATGACTTCTTAGTTCTGATGTTTCCATGATGGTGAAATTACTTAAACTTGATGAACAGTGAAACATGATAAGGGTTTTTCCATATCAAGAAACAGTGAAGTTAGAGACAAAAGTCAGTGGTAGCAAATTCATGATACTATGAAGATTGGGACTATGGATCCAGTCATCCATAATCTATATCAGTGATGTAACCTTTGGGTCGCCTGCCTCACAGGTGAAGCAGTCCGATGCCAAATTAAGAGTTGATGCAACTTACAGTATTATTTTAGCCTCCTAGAAACTTTCCAGTTACTGCCTGGAGCTGGAATAATGCAAGCGTTGGAGTAATCCCGGTAGGTCTGTCAGGCCTGACGTGTGCAGCTATACGGAGGCAGCTTATACGGAGGCAGCTTAGCTACTCCAAAGTCTCACCCCCATCTCTTGTCACGACAGCCTGTCCTCTGTCGTAAAAAAAAGCAGTGTGCAAATCAGCTCATTTTGTTTCAGTTGTGACATGTAAAATATCCTTCCTTAAAGGGCGAGACACCCTCAGGACTGAAGTAAGAGCCACATCACAAATAGTTTGCTTTCAGACTACTTTGAGTTGAGGCTTTTGAAACGGGTAACATGAAGAAATGTGCTACAGATAAAATCAGGGATGAAATGCTTTTAAAGGAACATAGAGAAAAGGGATTTTTTATTTACATTGGGACTGACTTTTCCTGTAAAAAAATTTAATAGTAACTCATTACGTGAATTTCTACAGGAATTTTAATTAGTGTTTTTCAATCAGAAAATAATATTTTGAGAGCCTGTGCTACTTTAATCTCTTTGATCCTGAGGGCTTTGATCTGCCATGTGGTGACATGACTGAGAGCAGGCATTTACTTCCGTGGTGTGTAGAAAATGTGAAATTATTGATTCCTGTAATCCGGCCGAGCAGAAAAAGGTCTGTGCTTTTTATAGCTCAGAAACTGATACAGTTTTCTTCCCTTGCTGTTGCTCAGAGCAGCTGGAAATGCAAGGCCTGAATATTCCTGGAAGATATCATTATTCTCCTCACAGTCTTATCTTCACTCTTATTAGCCTAAGTCCTTCTCCCTCACTGAATTACATCTAACTGAAATCCTCAGTTTTTAAAACAATAGAGCGTGATACCACTAACCACCACTTTGTGCCTTCAGTGTCATGCAATTTTCAAAATGAGAGATGTAGGCTATCACAACAGAATTCAGATGATACAAATCCCAGCACGGGTTTATCCAAAATAGACTTTGAATTGCCTTTTCAAACTCACTAGAGGGACTCTGGTTAATGCCTTGAGCTGACGACCAGTGCAGGAAGCCATAAGACTTGATTTACTCTCATACACTGTAAACATCTGCAAGTCAATATCAAAATGGAGAAAATTGTATTTAGTACGATGAGGTGCTTTCTGAAGCAAGAAAAGTTTTCAAACAAGTGATTCATTTGCAGGTCCCTTCAGAGGTGCAGCAAGCTACTTAACTGGGTGAACATGAGCACAGGAGAGAAACACAATTAAGTTAATTAATAACACATTCTCTATTACCTCAGATTTGTCTCCAAATTAATTTGTATCCATTCTCCCAGAGCATATTTATAAATATATGTAAGGTATATAATTCTGTAATTCCCTTGCCAATTACAGAGACAACCTGAAGTCTAGTACTCTGTTATCTATCAAAATAAACAGGGTTGTGTATAACATGTACAGTTTTCATAATATTCAGTCCGAAGAACAACCAGATACACAAAAACTGTTTTCATCTAATAATTGGCATGTTCAACTGAGCACATTTAGTTGATATTTGCTCTGTTCTGATTTTAAGTGCTTTGATAATATGAGTGATATTTAGTCTGTTTATAATAGGCAAGAAAGCGGTGAAGTAAACCACAAATTTCTGTCCTGCATTTTCCAAATACATTCAATAGAAATACATTCAGACATCTGGTACTCAGCTGGTGGTAAAAGTGTAATAAACATTGGCAAAATGTTTAAAAGTATACTGTTCCTTATACTACCAGGAAAAGATTAAATTTCAGATTTGGGAACATCTTTTTGTTTCTGATGGCCTCATGCACCTTTCCCATTAACAAGGTAACAATTGCTACAGTTTTCAATGTAACAATTGTAACAATTTCCTCATAATTAGTATTGGTACTTAATCAAATTGGGGGTGGGGAAGGAAATGCAATTTTACAGAACATTTCTAAAGATATCAGTAAGTAGAAAAGAGACTTCCCACTGGAATAAAGTCTAGGAAGGGACTAAAATGTCCAGTCCAACAGTCTCATGAGAAAAGATTAATCAGAATCACTGATATGTCCTTTATATACACATTACACATTTCTTGGCACTACAACATTCTTTAGAAAAGGTACTGTACAATAAGTAAGGACGTTCAACCTTATGCTGGAAAACAAATACATGTGCAAGTTCAAGTTCCCTTGAAAGAATCTTCTCTAAAAAGGTAAGTTAATATAGAAATCTGGTTTAAATATATAGAACAATTATATTTGACTATTACTTTGTTACAGGTTAAAGCCAAGCACATAAAGCATAACCAGGAGCATGAATTTTCTGCTACCAGCAGCACAATTAGCATTTGCAACAACTAGGAACACTTCTACTGTCCCAAGAGAAGTCAGGGGTTCAGCAAAGGAAGTGAGGTATAGCCTGTGGGAAAAATCATCATGATACAAAACATACTTGAAACATTTCCAAATCCATTGTCCCTTTTCAATATTTTCATATTTCTGTACTAGTTTGAGATTCAGAAATTGCAATGTAACAATGCCTCAAGGGATATCCTGAAGGAATTGCAATATCAACATTCACCTGAGCACAGTCACGAAAAGCAAAGGAACTACAACAATATGAATCGTTACTAAACAACCTGGCTTTATTCCAGGCTTTGTAGGTTTGATAAGCTCAGAACTATTCTGAAACTCTCCTTCAGAGTCAAAAGCCTTCAGACGAAATTCCTCACTGGCACCATGAGATGTTTACACGTCTAGATAGGGATGTCTTGCAATAACTAGATTGGACATTTTATTTGTTCTCAAACATCATGGCACAACTTAGAGGTGAATTATCAGCTAATTGGCACTCAAACTATATTAGGCATCATTAATTAATACCAACATTCTGAATCGCTTGTTTTAGCAAACAGGCAACTAGTACAACCCAGCTCCTCATGTCTGGCATTACTAAACAGATGCTTCAGTTGCTGAATGCCGGTGATGTAATGATCACAAGAAGACGGACATGGTAAAACGTAATTGAATTCGTAATTGAACTCGGAACACACAGCTTCCGAGATAATCGCCCTAGACCACTGCATTCAGCCAGACTGTGGTTATTGCAGGAAAGAACTAAACTATTACATGAAGCATTTCAAAAGAAAAGTGGCATACATGGGGGGATGTTAGGGATAGTCAGTGTTTATTTTTAAAGGGTGAAGAACACTCCTTCAAGTCATGGTGATCAAATTCCCTAAGGAACCTCCCAATGGTATTTTTAAATCCATTTTTCCATCACCTTAAGCAGCATTTTTAAAAATGGACTTAATTACTATTGATCCAGAATTGGATATACTGCTTACAGAAATTAGAGGGATTAGACAGGACTCTGCAACAGTGCTTGCTCTGCTTTGTACCCAGGAAACTCTTAAGGAAGCCAGAAATCTGTGAAGCGAAGATAAACCCTACCAGCAAGAGAATAAAGTGCCAAAGGAGAGCCTGCATTGGCTCTGCGTAGCTACAGCATGACTCTGGGATGCTCTGGTGGGTGGCCAGAGGAGCTGTCAGCCAGAATCTACCCAAAATCTAGTTGTGACAAATATTGCCGCATCACACTCCCACATCTGGGATGCGATCTGTATTTATTTTCCTTAGAACAAAATAACATTTCTTAGTTGTATTGCAATAAAAATTCCTAGTGGTGAAGAACTGTAAGAGATATATATGCATATATTTCTATATAAAAAGATAGTAGAAGTAATGTGGGAACAAAGATACACTCAGTGCAGCGTGATGCAATCCCAGTTTAAGAAATACTTGCTTTTTAGAAAGTATCAAAGCCAGGGATCCTTCATAATGTCCACACAGAGAAGAGAATTTCAGAAAAAGATGACCCCTTCCGTTTTCCTCACCATCTTCCATATGACTAACACAATCAGAGCAAAACAAAAACATGTTCTTCAACTGTCCCAGCAAAACTCCTCTTAATGTGTAAGGAGCAGGTCATTTCTTATTTTTATTCCACAGAAGTTATTTTGACAAAGATGTGCTGATCACACAACGTGACAGTAATAAACCTCCCTCATTTCTAAGGCTAATAGGCAGCTCACCAGTTGAAGTATGTCAATGACCAGCAATTAGCACCCTTCTCATTTAGCTACTGTGATTACACCAATTCTTGTATTAGTGCTGCATTAATTGCAGCTTATATCATCTTGATTCGGGGTGTGTGGTGATTTAAAGCAGCAGCAGGGGGCAAAGACTTTTCTTACTTCTCTCAATGCTAGAAAAGCTGGGAAAAATCACCAAAACAACAGGTAAGGTAATTCATCTTCTTACCTGCTGTGTGTCACAGGCTTCCATTTCTTCTTCCCACTCAGTCCTTCTCTCTTATCAGTGAAACTCCTGAGAGTATTTGCTGCTCTCTCAAGTTTAGCTATTACTTTTTTCTCTTATGAAATAAGGGATTAACTTCAAGGTAAGTTCTACTGGGTCAGCCTGGTCTTTTCTAGTGCTTCAGT
The DNA here is from genome assembly GCF_035582795.1 of Mycteria americana. Classification (NCBI taxonomy): domain Eukaryota; kingdom Metazoa; phylum Chordata; class Aves; order Ciconiiformes; family Ciconiidae; genus Mycteria; species Mycteria americana. Next base: position 2,748,877 of record NC_134375.1, read on the forward strand.
TAAAATTATTTACCTTTGTAAGATACATACATCCTTAGGTTATATGGCTACTATGAGGGAGACAATATCTTCTGTTTGGGACTTGGCAGAGCCCCCAGGAGTTTGCAACTTCACATCTATGTAAAAAACTGTTATGGATGAGTATGGTGAACCAAAATATGCACTGAAGTTTATTCTTTCTGGGCTCTCCCCATTTGAGAGCAGTATCAACCTTGCCTCTGAAACTGAGTTCTTAATAATTAGGTCCAAAGCTTTTAATCAAATGCTCACTAACAACGTGTTGTTTAGGGGGTGCCCGAGGTTGGCACTCTGTGGTTGACATTACAGAATTGTTTATACATAAAATTAACAAAAATAATATCTAAATGTGTCAGCGTCAGAAATCCTGGAGCATGCCCCTAAACCAGGGTGTTTTGAATGAGTACTTGTGAATTGTGCATCTGTGGCTCAGTTGTCCATCAGTGTATTTAATATTATTGATACCACTACTCCTATAATTATGACTAACACAATTTTTCTGGCTTGTAGAAATGTTGAGGAGATTTGTTCACTAGTGGTGGCTCTTGGATGGGTGGATGTGACAGAAAAGGAAACTAATTATTCTTCTCCAGAGCATGGTTTGAATCATGTGCAGTAGATAAGGTTTCAGGGCACATGCTTGAATAATGAGGAGAAAATAAAATAGCTAAGTATCATCCTTTCTGTGCCCTTGCGTAGGGCAGGGATTCTTCTGAAAGGTCCCTGTCCATATACCAGCACTGTTTGAACAGGTAATTAAAGATTACAAAATTTTACATGTGAAAAAAGAGGCATATTAAGTTTGCCCAAGTAATCTTATTCTGGTATTTCCTAACTTTTCAGTGTTCTTTTTTTTTCTTATAATTTTTAGCATATTTTTATCTGAACTTGTCTGTATGTTTTGTAACAGCCTGTCTTCTGGCAAGCTATTATTGGTTTATTTGAATATTTGCATGACTAAACAGTGGCATTTGGTGAAAAAGAAAACAGACTAAATAGTGGGGTTTTTTCCCTGAATGCATTACCCTCCTTATAAAACCCAATATTCCCCTCTCCACAGTGCAAAACTAACCCAAATTGGAAGCCACCTTCCGTATAAGCCCAGCTGAACAGTTGCAGTACGTTTCATTCATTTAAATTGTCGAGACAACGAAGCCTTTGGGCAGGCACCTTCTTCATACTTTCAAATGTGTTTAAGCTGAAGGCCAGAGGCATGAGATCAGTCATCACAAATTACTGTTATTCCACTGTAAACACTCCATTCATTTGGTATGATGCCAGCGTCCTCCTGAGAAGACCACAAAACCTCCTAGCATATTTTGGACTCGAGGTGAGCTGACAGATATGTCAAGTTACAAATAATTAGAAACAAACTCCCTAGTAAATATGTAGCTCCACAAACAGGAGATTGTGAGTTACTCTGGCTGGGTTTGAAATAAGCTACGCATAATATTTACACAGATTGATGCTGTCTCCTGGCAGTGCAATATGCTTTGGGTTTCCCTACGCTTCATCTTTCCCTCTTCCTGGAGTACTTGCACAGAGCTGACTGACTAGCAGGGATGTAGTCAAGGATAGGTACTGTTTATCCCTTTCTAATTTTGGCAACATACACACTAATTTGACCTCTCTAGAGAATGTTCCTTCTTCCTGGTGTCCGCCTTGGAACACTGAGCAGTTTACCCACTTTGTTAATTATTAGACAATCGCATTTGTCTGCTCTTTCTATAAACCAGAACGCAAGGGATAGTTGGGAGAAAGGGACTGAGGAAAAGGGGTGAAGGACAGTTCTGTGTACACACAAAACTTTAGGCACCTTCTGTTTTTCAGTATTGGATAGATAAGCTGTTGGTTCATTAATCAAAAAGTAAATCCTTACACTTTACAAAAAGCTAAATTTCAGCAGTTTGCAAAGTATATCTGTTTATTTCAACTGCATTACTAAGCCAAGTATGTAATACCCATTTGTAATACCATAGCTAAAATGTAATTAACATTATTCATTCATTATCAATGTAGGCTAGCGCACTGGGGATTTGCTCTGTTGTCAGGCAAAAAGGCAACACAGATGAAGCGTAAATGAACTGCAGCAAAATGCAAACACATAATGTATGTAAGTACATAATCAGATATAATCAATAGCCAGGTATAAATTCAGGTCACCAGCCTGGACTAGAAGTCCTGGCTTGCAGGGCAGATAAGCTCTGTTTTGGGAATGATGTGTTGTCTCCAATTGTCTCTAATGTGCTAAAAGACAGACTTTTTAAAAATTTTTAGTTTAAGTAGAGAAGACATTAAAAAACATCTATTTTTCTGCTTGTCAATTCATTACAGTCCCCTCTGAAAGAAAAGTAGATTTATCTGGTTCAAAAGATCTTGCTTGGCCTTCTAAGGCATCAGAGTTTTTCTTTAACTTTGGTCTTTACCCACACCAACCCAGCGGCAGTGGAAAGGAATGTAGCGCCTATAGCAGAATTCAGGACAGTATTTCCCAAATGTCAACGTTTTGCTGTTGTAAAATGCAAGCAAATGTGAACTCCAGGCCATATATCCACTTCAGATATACCCGTCTCACAAACCTGGATCAATTTATAGCAAAGATGCAATTTAAATATAACAATTCAGAGGGCATGCAGTGTACAAGGATAAGTACACGCATAAATCTCCTGAGGGGCAGAGCACCTGTAATCATAACGATGCATTTTTTAAAGAATTTGGAAAGTCAATAAAATATTTAGATCCTTTACAGACAGTTTTTGCACTGAAGGAGTATCTTGTGCTCTACTGAATTACTTTTAATTAAATTACGTCCTTTACAAGAAGATCTAGGATTAAGAAAAGAGCATAGATAAGCGACTGAGATATTGCTTAATATTTGAATTCTGAAGCAAACGTTGCTTTTTTGCAAATATAGAACTTGCACATAGTCCTGTAATATAACTCATCTGTTTAGTTCATTGCAAGATGAAAATCAGGCATAAGTGGGAAGGAAAAAATCTTTATGGAGCTTTCAGCGTAATTTTTTTAGTGGAATAGAATTGCAGTCCCTAAAGCTAAGCAGATGCAAGATCAGATTTGAAAGGAAACTCTGTGAAGGTCAAACAGAGTGAGTTCTGAACTCATGAAAACAAAGTACATCTTATTACAAAGCTATAGAATAGATAGCATGGGGCTTTTTTTTTTTTTAAATTTGGGGTTTAAATTTAAAAATTAGGGCTATTCATTTTTTATACAGAAAAACCTCATTTGTCTTCTGCTTTTCACCAAGTGCTTTTCAATTTGAAAGGGTCATTTGATTGTAATTAAGCCAAATGTTAGTGAATAATTCACTACCTTTTTCCTTCATCCTGTCCTATTAATTAGTTAAAGCCAAAAGGCTCAAACATTCAAATAATAACAAATCTTTATTCAAATAAGAGGTAATAATCAAAGACTCAAAGCTGTTACAGCAGTCAGTTATGAACAAAGAAGATTCTGTTTGTGAAATGAGAACTAGTAAGTGAAAAATTAATTTTTCATCAACTTAAATATTTCCAGAAACATAGGCCTTCATACAGTGTACTATTGGGAATCTCTGTGTAATTTAATTTGATAAACAGAGAGCTAAAATTGGCATCCTTGTAATTAATTTACACTATTGCATAAAAATATGGGGAGAATAATTCACAAAGAGAAACTACATGCTGCAGAGTTGCTTTAAATCTTTTTTCCTCTTTCTACGAATTATGTCAGATACCTAGTTATATAAAACAGCATGGCACTTCTGGGGGCTCTCATAATCTGGAATGCTTAAAGAATGTTACAAATTTTAAGTAGAACCTATGACTGTAAAATAAGCCGATATTGGGCTATATGGAGATTCTTCTAATTTTAGTTGTGTTTCACACAACTTGTTGCAAACCTTTTACATGAGAAAAGTAAGAAAAAATGTTGGTCCACTGTTACTAAAACGAGCAGAAATTTAAGAAATTGCATGAAAACCTGTTGACAAACACCCTTTGGTGGTTTCAGTTCTGGGTTACCACCACAACTACAAAGGACTGTTTGGCAATTCCACTGGAGAAAAAGATAAAAATTGCAATTTCACACGGAAGCAGAGTTCATCTAACAAAAATATTTAGTCTTGTAGGATTACTGTTGCTTACAGTGTAACTAACGTTGGCTCTAACCTCAGCACGTGTAATGCTAATGAACTTGTAAATTGATCTTCCTGTCTCTTTATCCCCTGATTGGTATGCTTGTTATGCAGAGAACTGACCTGAGATAGTGAGAACTTACTCAAAAGGAACCAAAAACAATAAGAAAAGCAAATGGGGGGGAAAAAAGGAGAGTACAAATGTGTCTCCAGGATCCCAAGAGGAAATATTTATAAAGAACATAAAAAACGGTGTCGTCAAGCTGCCAGCTAGTTAGGAGAAATAAAATGGAAGATTGATGTTGATGTGCTCGGGGTGATCATAAATGAATAAAAGTAGACTGATGACATCTTGTAGAGAGCAGATATTCTCTTGATAAATCGACAGAAGTATGTTCAAGAGAACATCACCAAATGGCACTGAACTTGATAATGAAAAGCAAAGGGAGGCAAACTATCTTCACAGATTCCTACACAACCCAGCATGTGTTATAACAATGGGCTTCCAGCTTCTTGCGTCGGAAACAAAATAGACTTGAAGATGGATTTAGGAATTATTAGAGACACGCTGCTGTCCTATCATATCTGATGTGAGATGGAATGACCCTAGCTTATTGTAAAGCTTAAAGTAAAACTGGAACTAACATTTTTCTACTGTATTGTGGGTCTTTTCTATGCTATTTTTTTGTATTACAACACCTTATTTAGATTTTGACTGCTGCTGAGCATTGAGAAGAGTTTTTAATTGTGCTGGGTGCTCTTTTTCCCTTAGCAGTTAGTGGTAAGTTAGAACAGGGCCATGTGTACAAGCAGTTCAGATTTTTCATTCTAATGTGTTCTACCCTGCATTTGTCAATGTCTGAATTTCATCAACCATTATGCTGCCAATTTGTCTAGTTCTGTTTCCATGAAGTTCATCACAGCCTTCTCTTACAAAGACTTACACTAAATAATTTTGTCATCTGCAAATTCTGCTGACCTCATTTTTTTTGTTCTACCCCTCACTTCTGCCTTTCTGGATAATTAATGGATGAATTAAATACTAACTGCAGTACAGATCCTTGGGACATACTAATATTAACCTCCTACTGAATTGAAAACTGACAGCCTAATGAATTAAATTCTCTACATAAGAACAACAGTGTTGACAGTGAAAATCAGGATGACTTGTGATTTATCTCTAATCGGGGGGGGGGGGGGCGGGGGCAGGGAACAAAACCCAAAACCAAAAAAACCCACAACCACCCAAAACTCTGCAAGGACAGGACAAGCAACTGCAACTTCCAGTGACTTTTATGTGACTTGTGAAAAAACAGGCTACTTAAGGAAAAACCCAATTAAAAAAAAGAGGAAATATCTCCTCTGTATACCCGTTTCACTTGCTGTTTACAGAATCATTGAGCTATCAAACAGTACCTTAAGCACTTTTTCCCCTATGAAATTGTTAAAAGTGCCTTGGCTAGAATATCCTTGAAACGTCAAAACTTGTTTAGGTACTTGATCCAGAGAGGACAAGGTACAGAATTTGTAGCTAATCAAGCCTAAAGTAAAAGATGAACAAAATGACCTAAACTGATGACTACTGTAGCTATAATCGTGTTGGCAGGACATGCTTCCTTGTCAAAGTCATTTAGTTTTTTCTAGATATCAGAAAATTTCTCACATTTCTCTGACACTTTGATACAGTATCTGTAGCAGACATTTCTGTAAGCAAAAAATATATTTGGAACAAACATCACCAAGCCACACAAAAAAGGGCAGTTTTAGTGTTCTGCCACTGTTATAAAAACTAATGTATTAAAACTTAGATGTGTTATAAACATCAGCAGAATGTCTAGAGTTATTTCTGAAACTATTATACTTCAGCATGTAAAAAAGTGTGTAATTTATACAGCAGCTTTAAAATACTCTGATTAGTGTCTTCCAAGTACAAATCCTGTTGTTTGATCTTTATACGAAAGAACAGCTAGAATAATAAAAAATACTAATGAATATTCACATGGTCTTGAAATAAACCTCCTTCATTCATGAACATTTTGAGAGATTAAATTTTATTAGGACAAATGTTCACAAAAAGTATACAGGTGTAATAATGGACTTAAATTATCAACATTTTAATAACCTGTACTACTGAGCTAATAAGCCTTTTCATAGGAAGCCATAAAGTTCTTTGGGAAATGTGCCTTGTCTTACTACAGTTTTCAATATAGGTTCTAGTCAAAGCAGATTCCTTTACTTAGGTTAGAAGAAGATTTTACAAAATGCCTGCAGGCAGATACAGGTTCCTAATGTGTGATGCTGAGAAAATTCTGCTAAAGTTTTAAAAAAACATTGAACATTCTGCCTTTTAAGTCCTATTGGATGCTATCTGCATCATTAGGTACACACTCACATTTAATCACCTGGATCACCAACTTTAGAAACTAAGACCCAATCTCAAAGATAAACTAGGGGCCTGAACCTCAGTCAAGATCTTTGTAACCGGACTAGACTATACTTTCAGCGGTCATGCCAGAGTAGAGCAGCATTCAGCGTGTCCTAATTCTTCTCCATATATCCACCACGGCAATTTAGATGTTTGTTGTTCAGTGGAACATTGGGCCAGATGGTACAGTCAGATTTACTGTACTCAGACCTGTACAGGAGATTTTAGCATGCGCAGTGGCTGTGTGTGAGATTTTCAGGTGCCCAGCAAGAGCTAATGCTACTGTCCTGTCTGAAGAAAGTCCTAGTCAGCCTCCAGATTTCACCCAAATCACATTCCCAGGTGGCCTATATCACGTCTGGAAAACCCAAACATGTCGTGGTTTAGCCCCAGCCGGCAACTAAGCACCACGCAGCCGCTCGCTCACTCCCCCCCTGGTGGGATGGGGGAGAGAATCGGAAGAGCAAAAGCAAGAAAACTCGAGGGTTGAGATAAAAACAGTTTAATAGGTAAAGCAAAAGCCACGCACGCAAGCGAAGCAAAGCAAGGAATTCATTCACTACTTTCCATGGTCAGGCAGGTGTTCAGCCATCTCCAGGAAAGCAGGGCTCCATCACACGTAACAGTGACTTGGGAAGACAAACGCCATCACTCCAAATGTCCCCCCTTCCTTCTTCTTCCCCAGCTTTATATACTGAGCATGATGTCATGTGGTATGGAATAGCCCTTTGGTCAGTTTGGATCAACTGTCCTGGTTGTGTCCCCTCCCAGCTTCTGCACCTGGCAGAGCATGGGAAGCTGAAAAGTCCTTGACTAGTACAGCAACAACTAAAACATCTCTGTATTATAAACACTGTCTTCAGCACAAATCCAAAACATAGCCCCATACCAGCCACTATAAAGAAAATTAACTCTATCTCAACTGAAACCAGGACAATAGTAGACTGGGAAGGTGGTTGGTATCTTAAGAGAGGGATACTGAATGTTAAGAATGGAATTTCTAGCATAATCTCAGCTTTCTTTCATGGGTTTTAGTTGCACAGCTGCAAAAGGGGGATAATGAGCAGCTGTGAAAACACATTAATTAAATACCTGTGAAGCACGCTGTACCAGTGGTAAAGTGGCAGTGTAAGATGCAGGACAGAAAGGGCAAAAGTGAAAATGAGGCTTGCATGTAACTAGGATGAGTCAGAGTCAACACAGAAACAAAAAATCAAAAAAGGAACAAGATGTATGCATGTAGAGATAGCCGCAAGCAGCCAAATTCAGACCTCAGTTTCAAAGGCCGTGGAGTTTAGCTTGCTGTGCCATACTTTGCTAGCCTGGGCACAATCTTACTCATGCAAGCTGTGTCTGTGTTGCTGGGACTAGACCTTGATTTGCCAAGATTCTGAAGGTATTTTTAAAAAACAAGAGACCTTTAAAATCTCTGTCCAGTGCCTCCCTACCTGCAGTGAATTTGTCTGAGTGACACTGTATTTAACTTTTTTTTGGTTATAAATCTGCAGTCGCGAATTCATATTGAAGATAACTTTTTGCTTCATGAATGATATCTTTTTTCAATGTTGAATATTCCATTCCCCAAGGTAACTTGATTGGTAGGTGGCCTACCTGGAAAAGTGACCCTGAAAGGAAATAAGGAGACAAAATAGAAATCAGTTCAGTGCAATGTGTACATGATATGTTTATATTCTGTTGTATATTGCAGCACCACCTGCTTTTCTCCTATCATTCTAATGCGGTAAGTGAAATCTCCTTTGGAAGGACTCATTATACACATAACAATTTGTGTTTGATTTCTTCAAGGTCAGCAAGAGGTGCTGAATTTGTTGTACTTATGTACACATTAGAATGGAAAAAAACCAATTTTTTTGTTCAAAATAAATTATAATTTTACAGTTGAAACGCATACTGTATACTGCCAGTATATATAGAGAAACACAGAGAAAGTCTGACTGTCTCACTGTGTAGGTACAGAAGCCCTCTAGATCACTGCCAGTGCTGAGGTAAGTGAGGTCAGAAGACTACTGCAGGCAGAGAATGGGAAAAAATAGAAAAGATGGTGGAATTTTATAAATTGTCCCATGTTGGTGTTTAAAGCATAGAAAATAACAAACCAATTCAGAACAGTGTTAACATTTAAAAAGACTCAGAATTATTGTACTTGATTGCCCACTTAAAATTTGAGGTGTACATACCATAATTTACAACCAAGTAACCTTGAAAAGATCACAATTCACTTTCCTTAGTACTATTAACTAAGTCATTAAACGTATTCACGTGCCTATTTATAAATTGTATTAATTATTTTCAAGATTTAAGACTATCGTGTTTCTCTAAAATTCCCTGATGTATTTAAAGCAGAAACAAAGGTTGGGATTTTTGTTTGTTTGTTCCTCATCTTGTCTTGTGAATTCTCATCACTCATGCATTCATTCCGTTGTTCAGTGAATAGCTCATTAATATGATTTCTATCTGTGTATAAAGGCACACAGCAAAAGCACTGTTATGTAACAGTTTGAAAAGACAGCTATAAATAACCTACTTTAATAACTATAAATTTACATTAGAAAGGTAGATAAACTCTGAAGTGAAAAACTTTTATTTTTATCTGATGTTACTGTTTTGTAATCTGAGCGTTATCACACTCATCCTGAATAATTTGGTAAGGTCTTGGGGTTTTATACCAGCTGGGAAAGTCTTGCATATCAAATGGATTTATATGATAGGAACAGAGATTTAAAAAGAGCTACATTTCTCTTTTGGGACTCCATCTTACTTACCTGGTACACATTCAAAAACTCCCGGTGACATCCCTGACAGATTAGGCTATGCAAAGAATGGCAGGTTTGGCCCTTATTTTACTGATTTTTTTTCTAAACACAAGTGCTCCTTTCTGAATAATCTGAAGGAAATCAACCTTGATGGCATTTTAAATTTTCCTTCCTTATTACCATTAACTGGCTGCGTTAATTTTGGAAATTTACTGAATTTATGCCTTCCTTTAGCCAAGCATCTTCTCTTGGAAGGAAAATACTGGCAGGCATAATCAGAGTGTTCAGTTTTACAGTTGCTATCAATCCATCATTATCTCTGTAGAGATCCGTTGTAAGGCTGAGAGGTTGTTCTCATAAAATCTTCAATAGGCAGAAAGTCTAATACAGTAAATTGAACATAAGTCTACTAGTAGAGAAAGTGATAAAGAAATAATTGAAAAAGGAATGTTGTTTTATGTACTCTGTAAGTCTACAATACCTATTTTAAAGTAATGAAGTGTAATGCCTCCTCTTAGAATTTGATTGCTGTAGGTAAGCAGGAGCAGCTGAACATAATGCAGAAGCAGGAACCTATCCCATGCACTCCTGGCAGCAGGATCAATGCCTCTTTAATGAGTTTTGCCAGGCAAGCTTAACAGCTGTGTACATTTGTATGTATGTAAGATCTTCCATTTAATTTTTAAATAATGGATAGTTATAACCACATGCTGAAATACAATGATCTGTGAACTACTAATTCCCATGAGCCTTTTGCCAGTACTAAGGGACACCAGTTGGAATCTTGTTCCTCTGTTGACTTTAAGTACCTTTTCATATACTGGACTGCTCTAAATACTTCTTTGACTGATGTTTCTTTGGTGGTGTCCTGGTTTCAGCTGAGATAGAGTTAATTTTCTTCCTAGTAGCTGATATAGTGCTGAGTTTTGGATTTAGGATGAGAATAATGTTGATACCACACTGATGTTTTAGTTGTTGCTAAGTAGTGCTTACACTAGTCAAGGACTTTTCAGCTTCCCATGCTCTGCTGGGTGCACAAGAAGCTGGGAGGGGGCACAGCCAAAGTGGCCCAAGGGCTATTCCATACCATATGACATCATGCTGAGTATATAAACTGAGGGGAGTTGGCCAGGGGGCAGTGATCACTGCTCCGGGACGGGCTGGGTGTCAGCCAGTGGGTGGTGAGCAGTTGCATCACTTGTTCTTCCTGGGTTTTGTTCCTCTCTCTCTTTTTTGTTGTTGTTTTCCTTTTCATTACTATTTATTATTATTTTATTTCAGTTATTAAACTGTTCTCATCTCAACCCATGAGTTTTCTTACTTTTGCCCTTCTGATTCTCTCCCCTGTCCCACCGGGGGTAGGGTGAGCAAGCAGCTGGGTGGGGCTTGGTTGCCGACTGGGGTTAAACTGTGACAGGTGGAGATATTTTTGAAGGCTCTGCAGCTATGAGGATGGAACCAGACAGCAAACTAGGCAGGAAAAAAGCACAGCAATGAAAGCCATAGAGCTGGTCAGCCTTGAAATACATGTAAAGCACTGTACTTTGAGATCAGTGATGCACAAGACAGACACAAAGGGGGCAGCTGAAGTGTTACAAGATGCAGCCTGATAAGGAGGAAGGAAACTGACCATCTTTCCCAGCGATTTCTGCAGGATACTGTTTTATTCTTCAGCTTAAACACAGACAACATCAGACAAAAAAAGGCCCATCACTGTTATTCTCACCTTAAATTACTATTCTCAGACCACTTTCTTTCTCCAAGTCTATTAACCTGCCCTTTTCGTCTCCTACTCAGCCTGGTGTAGGCAACTCCCCATCTCTTCTCATCCCTAGAGGAACAGTCTTTTCATTAAACGTGTTACTATTATTTGTCAGTCACTCTTTAGCCTTTAAATCAAATATTATTTTATTTGAGAGGTTCATGAGTGTGATAGTGCAGAATATTTTTCATCATTCTACTGTGTGAGCCCTGGTTCTTCCAGTTTAATGAAACTGTTCTTACAATTAAATTGTACACAATGCATTTAGCTGCTGCTATACACAAAGCCGGCCCTATACTGTTAATGCATGAGTACAGACATATCTGCAACAGTTATGGCTGGAACTATTTTGAGTTAGCTTGACCCAGTACACTGTAAAATAATCTTCCACACCTCATTGTCTTATCATTTTGTTGGAATTTCACCTTCTGAGTTGCAATTATTCAGAGTTGGTTTTTTTGGGGGGGTTGGTTTGGTTTGTGTTTCATTGGTGTGGGTTGTTTTGATTTTGTGGTTTGTTTTGGGGTTTTTTTTTTTTGGTAGAGGAATGTTTTTAAATATTTTAAATTATTCAGGCATTTTAAAATACGAAATGTCTGAAAATAGTCAGGTGTTCCTGGGCCAGATGGTTTTTTAGTAACCTTTTTTTTCCTGAATGAACTCCAGAACCTGAGGTTTTCTTCATTCAAAATTTGTCAGAGACTCAGGCCTCAATCCAGGAAAGCATGTATGCATAACCCTAATATTAGATACATGCTTAGTACTCCTATCAAGTTGGTTTAACCTTCCTGAACATGATGAGCCCCGCAAGTCCTTGTACTGCCGAAAGACATGAGACATACATATTGTATACCCTTGAGATCTGAGGGCTGGGAAAGCATTGAGGCAATTCAAAGGAAGACAGGCAAACAGGCACCATAATCTTGTGCCATTCAAATACTTCCTTGTTTTGAACAAGGATTTAAAATTATTTCACTGCAAACAGAAGATCACCTCGTGATACACTGCTATAGGTTTTTTCTAGCTTTTTAAAAAATACCTTTCCACCAGAAATTGATTAATTTAAAAGATTTAATCCAAGTATATGTCTCCTTGCTTCCTTGGGAGTGTTTTCAGATCTTCAGACCAACCAAGTGAGTTTGTAAAATCTTTCAGTAGTTCTCCCACTTTTATTTCCATATTTCAGTAGAAACATTATCAGCACCTGGTGTTTTGTTATTTACTGCTTGTATTTTGATTGCCTCTTAAATCTCTTTAAAATGTAATTCTTCCACAAATGGCTCAGCTGCTTGGAGAATAACCATTTATTGTTTGCCTTTATCCCTCTCACAATTAAGCAGCTCATTAAAGTACTCTCTCTATCATTCTATAACTGCATTCTTTGTGACTAAAATTCCCATTTTTGTTCTTTATCAGACTTACTCAGGTGTACATTGATATGCACGTAAAATTCTCATATTCCTAATATGTCTGTCCTGTTCCAAGTCTCTACCATGCCAGCTAACCACCCCGCCGACTGGAGGTATTTTTACGTTCTTTGCGCTGTCATTTTAGTGCGAGAAGGATGTGCTGACTCCATACTGGTCTCATCACTGCAGTATGGAAAAAGAAAGTAGAGCACTGCAGCAACTATGCTAAGTCAACCCATGATTTTAGTAACTTCTCACAGAGCATGCAGCTACACTGTCTGCCTCCTAGCCTACTCTTCTCTATCCAAAATTGTCTCTAATGCTAACACAGTGCTGCAATGCATGACTTTCAATTTAAGCAAGCAGGAAATTTGCTTCATAATTTTACTGTGTAACAGAAACTGCAGAGCTGCTCATCAACGTCTCCTGCCTTATTCTACTCTTACAATTTCTTAGCATGCTTTTGAGTATGCACTGAAAGGTGTGTCAGACGTTTAATTGCTGTACTTAACTGTCATGTTTCATCCAAAAGCTTTAAGGTACTAAGTGCACTTTGCTGTTCCTTATGAAAATCACTCAAGTCTAAGAAGTATTTGAGAACAACAATAATTTTCCAGTACCACACTGAATACTCCTCACCATACACTGCTGATGAAAGACATACTGAGATTGCCAAACCTGCTTTTAAAAGCTAGGAAGTACTGGGATACAGACATTTTCTCACCTCATTCACAGCACAGGATGCAAGGTACTCACTATCTACTTCTTATCTACTCAGCTGTAATTATACTAACTGTAAACACATTGTATTGATTTAATCATGGGTGATTTTATCACATCCCTCCCTAACATCTGAGTCTTTACTGAACTTATCTTTATAACATGCCTATGAAGGAAGGTTATGGATTGATTGACTGAAAGACTAAAGAAAAAAAAAACCCTCTCTATTTTGGGGAGCAATGTAAGGTGTAGTGGCTTGATTTGCCAAAGCTTTTAATCTTTCTGGGCCCAGCTCCCAGTGACTTAAATTGCAGCTGTAAAGTTCAGCTCTTCTCTAAGTCAGACCACACAATTTCAAGATGTGCATTCAGAAAATGAGTAATATACAAACAGAAGCTGCGGTGAGAAGTGAACTGTCCAGCAACATGCAGTCAGTCCTCTGGGACAGAAAATGGAATAGCCTTGCTGAGGTACTGATAAATAAAACATTAGGTGAATAAATATTGAAAAAAAAAATACTCCTAGGTAAATAAAAAGTCCTGTGTAGGTTTACTTGCTTAGAATAGATGAGAATCGGTTAACTTCTGTACTACCTAAATTAGAACTGGTTAAACTCTCAGGTGGTGTCCCTGGACAGCATTTGATCTTCCTGGGCAGAATTCAAATAGCTTAATTCAAAGATGATTCTCCCCTTCCTAAAAATCCTTTCTCTCACTGAATATATACCATCTCTCTGTCGTAGGTAATGACAGACAAATCCTCCACACAATAACTTCATTCACTAAATAGCTTTGATTAATTCCAGGAGCATGACCTTTCCCATGCACCATGAATGGTGAAGAGATCTACCATTAAATGTATGTTGAAATGATGATACATATGAATGCATACTGCCAAGAAGGACAAATTAAGATTGCAATACCTGCCCGACTTCTGACTTACAAAATATAATGGTCTTTCAGAGTACTTTCAAGTGTCTCCAAAGTTTCTAAAAAAGCAAATTATTAAATACACAGAAAATCCATCATACAGAATCATGTTTATGCCTACATAAATCACCAGTTCATTTAAGTCTTCAGCAAAAACATCTGTAACAAAGTGAACTGAGTAGTACAACGTCATCCACTACAATGTCCGATCACGACCAGGAGGTAAAAATATACATTTTGCAATATGTTTACAAAATATAGTGTTAAAAAAATCAAATTGAGACTTGTGATTCCTGAATTCCATTCCAGGCTCTGAACACACTTAAATGATTACAGGTCTGTCAGACCTGGTTAAAACTTCCCTCCTTTTTCTTCTTCCTCCTACATTATCCTACTTCCCATGCTGTTCCACCATGCTTTTGAGCATTACACAGGAAAAGGTCAAGCTCGCATTAGGCTGGTTGACAAAATCTTGCTACTTACTGTGCTCCTTGGAGGAGCTCCATGCAGCTCAGACCAAGACCGCTTGTGGTATTCACCTGGTTTGCAGAGTTCACATACCACCAAGTTCCTTGTCTTGACTTCTTCACCTTTTTCTACATTTTATTCTGCCTGCCATTTTTTTTCTCTAGGACACAAAGAGTACAGGAAAATAAGTCTTCTTACTTGAAGGATATAAGGATACAGAAAATCGGTATTTTTACAATAAAACAACTGTTGTTTAGCTTAGCTGTAAGCATCACTGTAAGTACTATAACATAGATACAGAAAGAGTAAAACATGCCATGTAATACCCATATCCTTGATGGATTTTTTAGGGTTTTCTAATCCATAGGATTTAGTCCATTTATCGTTTGGGTTTTTTTTTAATCCATAGGTCCTATTTTTAAAAAACACCACTTCAGCCCACTGCCTTCAGCAGAGCTTGTGGAAGATGCTGTCTGGGGCAAGGTGAAGGCAGCATTACACGCCACAATCTTCACCCCACATCCCCAGTGGGGTGAAAACATCACATGCTCCGCTTGTAAACAACTCGAGGCCAGCTGCTGAGGCGGCTTCGGTCGGTGACAAGCACCATCTAGGCCGCAACCATCAGGCTTATCCCTTCAGCTGGCGCCGGCCACGCTGCCTGAAGAAAACCCGCCTCCTTCCCCAGCTGCTCAAGCCGTTTCCAACATGATGTACCCCGACAGGAGCCTTTTTAGCCGCCAAAATCTGCGGTAGTTTGACTCGGCGGACGTCCCTCGCCTCGATCGCTGCAGTCGCTCCCCGCTGTTGGCGCCACTAGAAATTACCTCAGGGAAGGCGGTGCCGGGGCAGCGCGGCCCCGGGGGGCGGAGGGGGCGAGGAGAGGGGCCGGGCCTGCCCTGCCCCGAACGGGGCAGGCCCGGCCCCTCTCCTCGCCCCCTCCGCCCCCCAGGGCGCCCTGCCCCGCCGCTGACGTCCCTCCGCCCGCGGCGCACAACCACCCTTTCCCGCCCCCACCGGCGGCGGTTGCCCGTCGCGGAGCATGGCTCCCCCCGCGCCTCAGGCGCTGTCTCTTCTCCTCCTCCTCCTTTCCCTCCACCTCACCGCCTCCTCCAAGCTCAACATCCCTAAGGTGCTGCTACCTTTCACCCGCGGCACCCGCGTCAACTTCACGCTGGAGGCCAGCGAGGGTTGCTACCGATGGTGAGTTGCAGGTGCCGCCGCCTTTTGTCCGCCGCTTCTCCCCCCTCCCCGCTGCCGCCGCCCGGATGCACCTGCGGCGTTTCCTCAGTCCGCGGCGGGAAAACGCGATCTAGCGGGGCCTGATCGCTCCCCGCTGGCGCCGTTCCCCTGAGGGAGCCAGCACCAGGCCTCCCCTCGCCGGTTTCACGTTACTTCGGGCGTTTTTTGGGGTGGCCCGGCAGTGTGGGGGCAGAAATGGAGATAATCCCTGAGGGGAAAGGCTGGGCTTTACAAACCATCGCTGTTTTTTTTCTGTAGTGGGGGTTAAACCTGCTGGAGAGGGGCTCTGTCTGGAGGCCAGGGCTGAAAAGGCCCTGAGGGGAAGGTCCCTGCTGTGGGGGAGCTTCCTGTCATGGCAGGGCGCCCCGCATGTGCCTCGCACCCCACGTGCATCCACCCCACATACCCCACTCATGCCCACCCTGCTTCTCCACGTACCCTACGCATGCCCCACACGTGCCCTGTGTGCTCACTCTGCTGCCCCACATATCCACAGTACCACCTCACACATGCTTGCCCTACAGCCTCAAGTGTGTGGGAACAGCACCCAGGACTCAAGCTTGTGCTGCTGCTGTAGAAATACCCCTTCCCTCGCTGTGGTCAGTAATGAAGGTCTGACAGCTTTGAGTTCGGGCTGTGGGCATAAAAGAGTTGTAGCACGTAGCTGAGAGCGTCTCAGTGCTGCTGTTAGTGTAGGCAGCACCCTGAGCACATCACCTAGGGACAATGAAGTCAAGTTTTAAAAGATTAAAGCTTTCCTGGTTTTCTTCTGGAGGCCTTGATGCTGAGCACGTGGGATATACTCAGGGGACTTCTAGCTGGGAGCCCCTGTCCTGCCTCGCACAAGGGGGAGGCCTGCGAGCTGGGCTCATGGGAGGCAGGTCTGGGCTGTGTGGAGCACCAGGGGCTAAAGGCAAATACCACAGTGTGTGCAGATTTAGAAACTGTGTCGCAGTCTGCACGTTAAACAAGTGTTATCAACTCCTTGTCCTTCCTTTAGCATACCACAATTGTAATTTGGATCAGTAATGAGCAGGAGGTACCCACCTGGAAAAAAAGTGGCAGTCAAGATATGTTTAGGATGATATTTCCATATGTGCCAGATGGATGTGTGTAGCAGTTTTCAGTTATTATTTTGTGGCTGACAGTTACTGAAATACATCTTGTAGGGCTATGTTTTCCTTTTATATCAGTTTATTTGCCTGGTGGTCCTACGCTTTGCGTCCCTGGGCTGGTTACAAGCCTTTGATCTGTGACGACTTACACATTTGAGGGTGTTTGCACACAAGAGCAGTAGTAAGATTTTCTCCAAAAGTTGACTGAAAGGAGGTTACTAGATGAGCTGCTTGTGGTTGTGTAATTTAATTTTTATATGGACCATTTTAGTGAAAATCTTGCAAGTATGGTTTTTTTCTTTTTCCTTATTCTGATGTTTAAAGGCATGTTAGTCTTCAAAAGGATTTGGTTTATGTGGTAAAGTACATTGTATGAAGCTAAAAACCAAATTCATTAAAGCGCTAGTAAAATCTAGGAGGTGTAGACTGTCTTTCCTATTTTGCCAGCGAACTGCTAGGTGATGCTGGGCTGGCTACAGCCATTCCTGCATGTGCCAGGTGCTATCCACCTGTCAGAAGTATATAGACCTTTGCAAATCTCACTGAAATCTACAGATGAAAAGATATAAGATTGTACTCTAGGGAAATACCAGATTTGGTCCGCATATGTATCTCTAATGAAGGTGATTTGTAGGCACTTCAGAGCATGTTATATTGGTGCCAGTTGCCAGCAATGAGTTGTATCCCTCATGCAGATAGGCTTTAGCATGCTTTTCCATCCTCTCCCTCTGTCTGCCCTTCAGAGATTAAGTTTGATTGAGAATTAGGGAAACTGTACCACCTTTATACAGAGTGTGTTGTCTTTTTCTGTACCAGGGTTGTAAATGTGTATTTATTCACTTCTGCTTTGCAGGGACTGGCAGGATGTGGGTGGTAATACTCAACGTGTGCTTACAAAACCATCAGAAGGAAGCAGTAGCTGAGCAGATGCAGTCATGCTCGTCACAGTGCTCAGAGCATGTTTGCTAGATTGCATCTGCAGCTCTCTTTCCCGCTACCTCCTTGCCCCTGCAGGCCTTGAACCGTAGGGAATTTGAAAGAAGTGTACTTTGGAGGGGCAGGCAACTCCACAGCTACTTGCTGACAAGTTTCCTGTACTTTCCGGTTAAAGCCATCAGTAATAGCTATTACTGGAAGGAGGCCGTTAAACTCAAGAGGTTAGGAGGTACCAAATGTAATGACTTCAGAAGTAGTGACTGTTCCTCACCCAGGATTTGTAAAATGATGGGTGGGTTTGCATGCACGAAAGCAGGCATCTGGAATGGAAATGGTAAGATTCAGGCCCTTTGTGTCTGGAGAGGGGACTAAGGTTGTGTAATATGGGTGATTGCGAGGTTAGAGGTAGTGTATGAAAGCTGTTCTCATCTTACAGCAGCATCTGTCTTTAAAGGACATCCTTTGAGTATTTGAAGGGCTGCATTACTCATCGCAAACATTCAGAATTCATACCTGAGTGTCCAATTTCGTGAAAAATCAGTCTATGGCATGTTGTGACCTTATTTCTTTCCAGTTTCCCTTTGAGGCTTCAAGTTTACCTCTGAAAGCAGGAGATTTTCAAAGTGATTGTAGTGGTGTCTCAGTATTCCAGTGATTCAAAGGGAAAAGGTCAAATTTTATCATCATCCCAGCAGATTGGGGGCAATGACAAAGCTACAAGCATGGCTTTAAAGTATTTTCTGATTTTCAAGATGCTCATGCCTTCTGGTGTTTGGGTTTCCTTTATGTTAATAATATTTTTTGGTAAAAGCTTTGTTTTCGAAGCATACGGTGTTCCCATCTGTAAATATTGTACATGGTACTATCTTCAAGGATAAAACACAGTCTGTGTGGATATATTTAGCATTTAAATTACATCTGTATTTATCTTTTAATTACCTTAATCCAGAAATTACACCTGGAAGAATGAAAGCACTCAGAAGCTGAATTGTCTCCTTGAAATCTGACTCACCATAATAACATTTTGGGGGGCAGGGGGGAACACACAGAACAAAAAAACCCCACATTTTCCCACAAGGTGTACAGCATGGCGCAGGGTATTTAGAGCAGAAATTATCTGTAGCATATAAATATGCTTACATGTCTGTAACATTATTCCATATCTTGTAGAATGGAGATAAAGGGTGAGAACTGGTGGAAAGTTTAAGCTTCAGGAGTTAGCTTTGAGAAATACAACTGATCAAATTTGAACCATTGATCATTGAAGTCAGAGGTTTTGCTATGGAAAGGTAACAGCTGTAGGAAACTGTTCAAAGGTGATAATGGCCCTGTACGATGTTGTTTGTTGCAAATATGATGGAGAGTTTATTGCCACCTTAAATAAAAGGGTTTTTGTGTGCTACTGAAGCCCTCACTGCCGAGGTTACATAAAGCTAATTGTCATTGCGAGAGGAGCAGGTGGTAGAGTGGTGTTTGAGCTGTGTAATGCACAGCAGAGAACCCAAATTGGGTTCCAGAGAACCCAAAACCTATATACAGCGTAGCTGTTGCAGTAGTTGGCTGGCAAAGCTCATTTTCTAGCTCCTTATCTTGTCATGTTTCTGATACTGGGTTGTAGATTGGTCTTATCGCTCCATGGGATGGATGTGGTGGCTTATGTGTTTTAAAAATGTATATTAAATAGCATGTTGCTGATGGAGGTCTGTTACTAATGCTATAAGAATGACAATCTCATCTCTGGTAATCGGGGGTTTTTGTTGTTGTTTTGTGGATTACCTGTTTTACCATGGGTCTAAAAAACCCTGTCTTTGACTCACTGAAAAATGTTTTGTGTGAGATACTGTTAATTTCCATATTACAAAATGACATCTTAAATAATGATTGTTATCCCCTGCTAGCCTTACCCCTTCTTTGGTTCTCACCTGCTGTGCATTTCCTACTTATAAGGCCATTATAGCAGGCAGCAAAATGTTCTCCTCTCTGGGAAGTGCCTATGCTGCTGATAGGGTGGCTGCACTACCTATACCAGGTATAGGTAGTGGTAGTTTCTATACCGGGTAGGCTGGCTGCACTGCAGTGTGTGCTTTCCCAGCATGGCTTCAAGCTCTTGTAGATACCGTAACGAGCTCAGAATTGGGTTGAGATATCCTTGTTGGTAAAGTGAGATGGGCGGTGCTGCTGTGGCTCAGGTCTGTGTTACCTGAGTATGTTGGCTCAAAACCAGAGAGGGTAGCGTGAGTCTTCTGCATAGATGTTCTGCCAGAGTTGAAAAGGAAGAAGAAATAATCGTGCTTTTTCTCTTAGCCGATGTGTCAACCTGCAGTGCAGGTATACTGTTGAAAAAACTTTTTCTGAATCTGAGCATAACCTGCCTGGGAAGGAGGACAGAAAGAGTAGGGACTGTTGTTGATTTTGGGCAGCTTTCATTGCTGAACACCCATGAAATGTTTTAAGACTCTTGTTCTCTTTGGGTGTGGGTCTCACCTTAGTAATTGAAGCTTTACAATTGAAGCTTAGTAATTGAATTGTCTACACAGGAGGTTTAACAGAGTAGATAATTTGAAATAATGCAAAATGTGACATTTGTGTTTTGGAAGTAACCTGCCATTTTTTAGTTTTGTTTTCTAATTTGAAATCAGGCTAAGCTAATTTCAGAACAACTTGTGTAGACCAACCTTTATTTATTGCATTCTCTTAGTTGGAAGATGACTACCACTAGCTGCCATTTTCCTTCATGCGGCTAGAAAAGGTACGAAGATAAGCACTTATGGTAAAATGCTTTGGGCCACCAGTTGATTTGACAAAATATCCAGGTTACAGTTTGGCATCTGGGTTGGATTTTGAGAACAATCATCACTGGCTTAGCTCTGCTTCCTTTGAAGTTAATGGGCATGCCAGCTGATCACCGTTACAAAATCCCATGAGCAAAAGCTTCATTCTTGGCTCATTCTGTGGTGTGTGATGTTTCCATTTGCTTTTAAAGCAGACTGGATGGAGGATTTTTTTTTTGCTTCTTTTTGTTTTCCCAGTACAATAAGAAACATCCTAGGAGAGGATTGAGTGAACAATAGAGAGATAATCTGCCACTGTGTTGTTAAAAATCCTTAAGACTTGAGGGAAGTCTGCCAGGCTCCCTCTGTGTTTTCTTTGGAATGGGTTCAGTTCCCGTATTCTTGGTTCTCTGGGAATCTATTTTTTATCATACAACTACAGTGGCACGGACACTGTCTGGCTCTTGTGTCTCTCTTCATTTTTGTATGCCAACAGTGTTAGTCCCCAGAGTGACTAGAAATAAGGTACCTAAGGTATTGGTCAATCCAAGCTTACCAAACTCTTGAAAACCTTTACTATCCACTTTCCCTCTGGCTATGTATCTGCCCACATGCCTGATACAAATTCTAGAAGATTAGATCAACTGACAGTCATGGTGCATCTCCACAAAGGTGGATTTTTGCTAATTTAGTCAATTGAGTTTAGTCTGAAGAGCTGACAAGACAATATAAATTGCTGAAGCAATAAGAATCAACAGAGTATTGCTGGAGTGAGGGAAAGAGTAATATTTGCCTGATCTTTAATCCAGCTGATATAAATTAGGTAGAATCCTTGAAGTATTCACGTATGATATTACAGAACAGTTGATTAAAAAAACCACAGGCATAGGTTTGGGTAGATCTGTAGATACAATCTTGGCCCACGGTTCTGTGTCCGGGGGGTGTGTGTGAAAATCGGGAATGAAATAGAAATCAGCAAGAGGACTGGTGGTCTTTATTGCAGGTGTCATTAATTCCTCAGCAAGTAGGGTTTTATTCTGAGGGAATTAAATATTGGGACTTTTGTTAGCTTCTTTTTTCCTCACCCCCTCACTCTTTTTTTCCCAGTGCTTCCTCCCCTGCCTTGCTCTTTCTTACAGACGCTGGCGTGGTATTGTGAGCTAGTGCCAGAAATGCTTCCCATTGCTTGCTTCTCAGGATCTAATTTTGACCTCTGACAAGCCTGCCTCTCAATATCACACACTGACGTGCTGCTGAAGATCTGCTGTAATTGGAAGATGATATAAATTGCAGTCTTTGATGTAATTTTAAAGCAAAAGTTTCTTTTTTCTTGTCCGTCTAGGACACAGTAGTGATCCCTGTGTGTATTACAGCAGAGTAATGCCACTGTAATACAGAGCCTGTTTGATTAGTGCCTTATCCTTTCTGTACTTGACCCTGAATCTGATGTAGCTGTAAACAGAACGTGCTTTTGATATTGCTGAATGATGTTGAGGGGTCATCAAATATTTCATATGTTATGATTTAAAAAACAATAGTCATGCAGATTGTTTTTTAATATAAATCAACAGTAAACCAAGCCTCAGAAAGGCCCTACTTCACCTGCCCAGTTCAGGTAATTGCTTGAAATAGCAGACATCCTATTGTTAATGAAACTAAAAATGTATTTGTATTAAAAAAAGTAAAAAATTCAGCTGATAGTCTACCTCCTATTTTAAACTACGGTTAGAGGCCAAACAGTATCTAATCTCAGGTTCCCTACCCCAGTGACAATGAAGAGTTAACCGGCATTCAGCTGTAAAAGCTTAGAAGTTCCTTTATAATTGTGGAGTGTATGTAAGTTTACAGCTAAAATTTAATGCAAACTTTTAGTTTATCTTTGTTCCTTCCTTTTTCTAGTCTGAAAAATATCCTGTAATTAGATTTAGTTTTACAACACTGCTATTAGTGCAAACTGTAGTGGTTATATATTACAATACATAGCCATATATTAAAAGGACAAATACAAAACACAGTTGAGACTCCTGTTGTGTTGTAAACACAATCAATTTCAGACTGTAAGAACGCAAAAACCTCAAATTAATACAAAAAACCAAACAACTAATGGCAGAGAATATTAAGCAATGTAAAGAACTAAATAATAAAAGTAAAAGTCAATTCCATACATATAATGCTTATTTAAAAATGCCTGCAAGCATATTAAGTCAGATCTGCATGCTCAGCTTAAAAAGCCTACCAGCCAAGTACAGAAAAAGCCTTACTGGTTGTGAATACTAACATTGTTTAAAGAAACCAGCTAAATGTTGGAAAACTGTCTTGTGGTTGCCTAAGAAGCTACAGAATAACAGGAAAAGAACTAATTGTTCACTCTTAAATTAATCACTGTATAGTGAAGTTAAATGTACTACAATATAGAAAATAAATCATATTATTTTGGAAACTGTGTAAACTCTAGTATAAAAAAATATGCTCATATTTGTGTACATTGCTTAGGTATGTAGAATATAACAAACAATTTTCAGGTTTAAGCTTCTAATTGGTGTTTAAATTGTCCATTTCATACTGCTGTGGGTTATTTTTCCCTTGATCAGATAAAATACTTCAAAATTTCTGGGTTAGCAGTTGCTCCTGTTGTTTCAAAATCCTTTAAAACTAGTCTTTGTGTAAGCAAAATATTGTTGGGAGCACACCAATATTATGAATTAATAATTCATTGAATTAATGAATTTTGCCCAAGACAAAAATATTATATTACTTTGCAGTGTCTAATGAACCTATACGCCACCATTAGCATGCACAATTAAAAATGTTCTGCCTGGGGTTTTGTGCCCTCGGATTGCAAGCTTTTGGGGCCTCATAGTTTGGACAGTATAGTATGATAAAATCCAGACCCAGATGTAGGGAACCAGAGCGCTGACACAAATCTATTTTTGTTTCGTGTGAAGTTTCTGTGAGAAATGCTGTGTTTGCTGTCCTACTGACTGCTTTGAACCAAAGGGATCTTGGTGTGGTGTCTTGCATGATTGGATTTGTCTTCAGAATTGTGCTTTTCATTGCTTAAAGTTGAAAACAGGATTTGCAATTTTACTC
The DNA here is from genome assembly GCF_035582795.1 of Mycteria americana. Taxonomy (NCBI): domain Eukaryota; kingdom Metazoa; phylum Chordata; class Aves; order Ciconiiformes; family Ciconiidae; genus Mycteria; species Mycteria americana. The sequence goes on from NC_134375.1 coordinate 2,772,671, forward strand.
CAGTGACTATACAACCAGATTAGTCCACATTCACCTGGACTGCAACTGTTAACTCTAAGATAACTGAACATAATTGTGATGTTATTTTTTGAAATGGATACAATTTTAGTTAACAGGAAATTTTGTTCTTCACTGTTTTGGATTGGTTGGTTCTGCCAGTAATAGAAGTAGCTAAAAGCTACGTCTGGGGAGAAGAGCATGTATGGTATTGCTGTTTGAAACTCCCCTCCAGCTCCTTGCTGAGTTAGAAGATTTTTCCAATAGATCACAGGTAGGCATTTTTGAACATCCTCCAGAAGAAAAGTCTAAATCAATCCAGCTTCATTATCTTTACCAGGTGGGCATCTAGTGCCCGGTTTAGTTTGTATTTACCAGATAACGCAGTGTTTTCAACAGAACTGCTGTCATCATCTGGGAGAAGCAATTCCTGAACAGCTTTGTCATCAGCACTTTGTCATTGTTTTAATCCTTCAAAGGACCCTTGTGAAAGAGCTTTGACTCAGGATCCCTGAGCAAACCGTGATGGCTGTTTCAGGCGCTTAATTCATTAGCGGCTTAAGCAGGGTGCTGGGCTCTGAGCTGGAGTCCAAGCAGGCTGCCTTTCTGCTTACTCAGCAGTAACTCCTGGAGGTGTAGCATGAGTGAGGAGTTGTGTAGAGCAGCCGCAACCCAGTTCTCCAAAATGGTTAGTCAGCAGCTCATCCCAGTTTGGAAGGGTGACACTCTTTAACTATTTGCAAGAGGTATGGCCTGCTTGAATATTTTAATTGCTTTGAGCACTCTACGTTCAGGCCTTGGATGTATATTGCTGCTGTCTCAAATGGAATTTCAGGAGGCTTGTTTTTTAATAACTTTGAAACTTTTTTTTTTTCATCTTCACATTTTTGGCACACAGGAAATGAGAACCAGGGTCCATGTCCACGAGCTTCCCACAAGCTTGTTCCTGGAGCAGTTGTCTTTAGAAAAGCCATACAACTCAGTGCAGGAAGTAACAGATGCATCAATTTTAGGTCAAAATTCCATGTAGGCTTACATTTCACCAAAGATGGTTATACAACTTTGCATGTTCTACATAGTGTTATATACTATAGCTAAACAGACTAAATCCATTTTTTTTAATTTCTTAATTAAAAAATGTTGTTTCTTACTTGTTCAGAGCTTCTGCTATAGCAAACATACATAATTGTGATGTTCTGTCATCAGGGAAAACTTCAAATTTTTTTCAGAACTTTGTTTCAAACTTGTTTTGAAAATGCAATTAGAAGTGGCAAATGAAGCTTTAGCTAAAATTATTTTACAATCTACTTCAGTATTCTGTGTGTGTTTTTGCTTGTTCTGTGCCTCTAAGCTAATAAATAGTCAGGCCAGAGGCTTTGTAACTTCGTTAAGTAGCTGGGTATAGCTCTGAACTGACAGAATTGCATTCAGCAGTGAACATGCCATGGTAGAGGGAATGCTGTGTTTGTCTGCCTGGGCTCTGGTGGGCTTCTGGTCTGTGCTTTCCCCTTTCCTCAGCCCTCGCTCACTTTTGCTGAAGTCCTGGAGGAGCTGTTGCAATCCAGCTCTTAGGAAAGTTGGGACCTGACCATGTAGCATGTCTCATGTAAATTACTTTGGTGGCTTTTAAACCAGACCTTTGATTTTTGTCTAGCAGTAACTTAAATTGTGCTAACATGACCAAATAATCTTGTAGGTCCTCCACCAGGCCAGAGGTTGCAAGCATAGAGCTGGCAGATCAGGATGAGCGCCAGTGTTCGCAGAAAGCTGTTGTCCAGGCACGGTCCTCACAGCCCACACGTCTGACCAGTATTATCTTTGCTGAAGATATAAGTAAGTTTTAACTTTTGTAAGCACACCGGTATTTGTTTATGGGCATCCTGGCATCCTCCAGAAACAAAGTAGAGATTTAAAAGTGCACAAACCAAGAAATTTCCATTCATATGCGTAGTCATTTTAGACTTTCCATAGGCATGGTTTTTAAGTTCTGTTTGTTAAAGGCCTCAAATAAGTGTTAATGATACATCCAGGAAAACGGGTAAATCTTTGAAAAACAAAAAGGGAAGGGGTGGCTGAAAATAATTTTCAGTACATACTTTTTATATAATGCAAATTCAGATGTTTTGCATTTAGAAAGCTGGAAATTGCCTTTGTGTCTGTCATACAATATACCTGGTTAGTTTTTATAATGACAGATAGGCAAAAACAGATGGTCAATTAAATGTCTTGCAGTCACTAAATGAGGTATATAGGGGTTTATCGTCCATGGGTAAAAGTCATTAAGTTCTCTAGGACATGAGCCATGTCTGACAGTTGCAGTGTAGAAACTCTTTAACATGTACTCAGAGAAAACATCTGTAACTGTTAGTGTAGATGGAAATCACAGTTTTTTTAAGATTTATTCTAAAGTTCAGTGAGGAACTGGTTTTCTTGCTTGCTTAGCCACAATCACCATTTGACCAAGAGTTTCTTAGTCAAGGTCATGACCTAGTTTCAGTTCCTTCAGTGTCAGTGTCTTGTGTAATTGGCTAAATTTGAGGTGCATTTTGTCTTGTTGGTGCTCTTGATGAGCACATCCAGTGTTGCTGATTTCATGTGCTCTTTCTGATGTCCCTTCAAGTGACTGGACAAGTGCTTCGTTGTGATGCTATAGTTGATATAATTCATGGCATCCAAATTGTGTCCACAACAAGAGAACTCTATCTTGAAGATTCACCACTGGAGCTAAAAATTCAGGCTTTGGATTCTGAAGGTAAGAGATTTACTAGTAGGAGATAAAATATATATTGAAATTCTTAATTGTCTGATATGTGCATTGGTTTTATTTGTGACACAATTAAATGTTAGAAGCCAAGCTGCGTAATTTAAAGGGAGTTCTCTGGATAATACAATCAGTAACCTATTGTTTTTGTTTAAGTGTAAAATCGACATACCACCTGAATAGGAAAATCAAACACTGCTTGATTTCCAACAACTTTTGCTTGCCTTTTTTCCTTATTTTCCAGGAAACTTAACTCTAGTGCTAAGGGTATTTTTAAAAATCAGAATTTAAAATAATTAAAATAAAGGTGTCAGCTCTTAGCAATTCTACCTCCAGGTCAGGAGTAAGAAAGTAATGGAAAAAGTCCCAACACTTATCCTGTTGAAATGTCCCATCAGGATTTAACTAAGCTGAGCAAGGCTGCACAGGAATGTCAAGTAGGCTGTTCTTTTTTTTTTTCTTTTTTTTTTTTTTCTTTTGAGCTGAGATAGTCTAAAGAATTTTGCAAAAGGAAATTTTATCTGAGTCCAATCAAGCATCCAAGAGGATGTTCAGAGATGATGTTGAAGACCAAACACCCACCTATTCCTTGGATTAATATCCCTTAATTATTATAGAAACACTCACTTTTGGGAGGTACCATTTAGGCTCATAAAAGTCAGTGCATTTGGACTGGATGCATAATTATTTAATAGGAGCAGAAAACTTCTGCTTTTCATACTGTTTGTAGCATCAGAAAAAGAACCATGATACTCATAAGAATTTTATGCTTTGGTTTCAACAATTTATTTTTATGCACACATCAACACTCACACAAACCAAGTGATTTTTTAGGACAACTACTGGGCTGAAAGGAAATTATATGTAAAGGAGCTATAAAAGGTTGAATTGTTTGTTTTGGGTAGTAAATGAGCCCATCCTACATTTGTTTGTAAACCATGAATGCCAGGTTATGTACGGCAATATGTTAATAATGAAATTTCATTTTCTTATACTATGCGTAATACTGGATTCTTGGCTTTGCATTTCTGCAAACTCTCAAGCATGCTCAATGGACAAATCTGCCTTGGAAGCCACCCAAGTTAGAGTCTGAACAGCAGCAGTAGTTCAAAACCCACAAAGAACGTTTAATCTGCATGACTGAAACAAGGTGTTGGTTAGAAGCCGTAGGACTAAACTTCCCAATCTAAGTTTAGGGGATCAGGATACACTCAAAAGCTTTGAAAATCAGTTCCTTTTGACCCAGCTAACCTTGGGATCCATCCTTGGGAGACCTTTGGACATATTGGACTCTCAGTGGTCTTTCTTGGCACACTTTAAAAAACAAACAAACAAACCCCCACAAAACCAAAATAAACAAAAAAACCACAAGAGCAGTGGCAAGTGTATTGAAGGACGTAATTGTTCAGGAGAAGTCAGAGAATTGAATAAGGGACTTCTGAACGCTTTTTTTTTAATATTCAGAAGGTGAAAAAATAAATATAATTATCCAGTTCAATGAATATTGGGAAAAATCTGCTTAGGTTTGCTGAAAAGTTGCACAAAGAACAGGTTGTCAAATGTGCTACCGCAGCCTGTGAGAGACGGAGAGTAGATGCTTTGTATCAGCTGTTGTAGCTTTTTCTCCGGTGTGTAAAGTTGTTAAGTAGGCCCTAGGGACATACCAAGCACGGTTTGTTTTGGGCTGGTGGTGATTATCGCATCTTACATTGCCAGATTATTGCAGCTGGTATGGGTCAGACCATTCATTAATACTGATGATTATTGATGATCCTGTGCCTATCGAGGTATCTTCAGGAATAGCTTCTTTCCTCATTCTCTTCCATATATATATATATATAGTCCAGTTATTTTTTTTCACAAGCTGTATTTTTTAATCAGTTACATTAATGCAGATTCCTTTTTGCACATGTTTTTAATAAGCCACTCCAAATATAAACTCGCTCCCCAAATACTACGTTTCAAAGATTACTAATGCAAGAGAGGAAGAAGATCATGGAGATCTTTGGCCAAATTAAGTACAGAATGTAGAGGGGGAAAAAAAAGTCATACTATATATTGTTTTCTTTTATCTGTTGAGCTTTGCTCAAGTTATTTTACTATGACTTAACTAGAGGTGAGTTAAGTAAGAGACAGACTTAAAGATGTGAGTTTGCATTTCTTTGGCTATGAGTGTGCAAGGAACGCTGGCTTCCTGGCCCACTGATGGAGCAGAGCACATCAAGACAGCTCTCCTTGTTTGCTGGGGTTTGCTCCAGCCTTGCCAGTGAGAGCTGCTTTTCTGCTGAAGCATCACAGAGGAGCAGCTCTGGGCAGGGTTACGGCTGTGGAGCAGGAGCACAAGTCACTGCCTACATTGACATCCGAGGAGCCTGTGAGGGTAATGTTACAGCTGGCCAGGGCAGCTGGTGTTACAGCTGTGTGATCCTGCAGGGAAGGACAAAGACACAATACAGTTCATGGCAAGCGCTGTATTACCTGTCTGCCTCCCTGGGTGCTGCCTCTGATAGGCTTAACTGGGAGACAGCTGCTGCCCTCTGTGCTGCGGAGTTAGCTGATCCTCTATGAATGAGTGAGACCATCATCTGGGGAATCCCCGTGATAGCTTGTCTTTAAGTCAGTGATAGCTTGTCTTTAAGTCAGTGATAGCTTGTCTTTAAGTCAGTGATAGCTTGTCTTTAAGTGATAGCTTGTCTAAAGTCAGATAACCTGACTTTGCCTTCGTAGTGAGGGACTCCAACAGGAGCCAGGACATCCAGGCCCCATGGTGGTTCAGAGGCTGTAAGGATGCTTTCGTGCATTTGCTACCCGTTCGCTGTGGCACTGGCTGCATCCAGGCATAGCCTCTCCATAGTGCCACGATGTGCGTTTCTCCACTGGCCCTGTTGTTTTCCATTGGAGCAAAACAAGAGTGTAGTATAGCTTTGCAAAGCTAAAGCATGCATCATTAAAGAAAGTTAGACTTGAATGCATGTTAAATAACCCAGTCTCAATCAATTTTATTTATATTGCCTTGTATGTTTAGAGTTTTGTGTTTAAAATCCTATTTATTTGGGATTTGGAACTAACTGCAGTAAGTTGTATAGAAATGGGAGAAACAATGTAGGCTGTGATTTGCATTATCTTGTCTTAAATATTTTTGTAGCTTAAAAATGTCATAAACCTTTAAGGATAAGAATTTGAGAATAAATCTGCTTTGATTCTTACTTTATTAATATATATATGAATGTCAAAGGGAAGAACACAAATGAAAATGTATTTTAAAATATAGTAAATACTAGGATTTCAGTTCCATATTTATTTGTCCCAGTGGCCACTGCAATTCAGCGCAAGACTCATCTTGAAGATTGTAAGATGTTTCAGAGTAGCAGACCATTACACTTAAATGCAATAATGATAAATTGTTGCTTTCAGTCCGTTTGTTTAAAAATCCCTCTTTTAGGGATAAGATAAAGAATTTTCCTAGAGGAGAAAGTCACAGTTTGTGTTCCAGGAAGACTCTATGCTTGTTACTTGTTTTTGTTTTAACCTGATTGTTTGATTTATAGGAAACACTTTCAGTACATTGGCAGGGTTAGTCTTTGACTGGACAATAGTAAAAGACACAGAGGCTGATGGCTTCTCAGATTCTCACAATGCATTACGGTAAGTTCATTTACTTTGTTCTCAAAAGTCTTGTGTCTACTAAGATTGATGTGTATAAATATTTCCCCGCATCTAGGCAGTTTACTGAACTGATGCCTAAAATAATGCTTATGGGTCAATTGTTTTAGGGGGTTTTTTTAAGTGCCTACTCGACAGCTTGGGCACTCTCATCCCTGTTTAATTGAGCAGCTGGCAGTGTTAATGAGCAGCCCAGGTAGTTCTCATCCAGCAACTAGAAATAAATAGATGCAATTGTTGATCTTCCTGAAACATCTTGTGCAAAGGAAAGATTTATCAGTAAGATTGTTATTTTGAGATTTCAGCAGGGGTATTTCCCTCCTGCCCATATTTGTCACCAGACCATCTTTGGCCTCTGTTTTGGTGGTTTGTTTGGTGGTTTTTTTTTTTTTTTAATTAAGCATGTGCACTGTGTAGTTTTACAGTGGTGACTTCCTTGTTCTATTCTTCAGTGGCTTCAAACAGAAATTTGAGTTTCCATCCTTATTAAACTAACCAGAATTGAAGGCTACTTAGCAGTACCTTGTATGGGATATTTTTCAAGTTGGACTCCAGGAGTTTTATCTTTGCACTGACACCAACTGGTGCCAACACACCAGGATCCTGTTATCTAGAAGTATTATGCTAGTATTCATCATTTTGTATGCCACGGTGAATCTTGACTTTGCTCAACATGAATGTTGGTAGAAAAAATACCTCCCTGATATACGTGAATTTGACCAGTGTGCAAACACATGAAACATGGGTTTTTCTCACAAAGCAGTTCACAGACACTCCTTCAGTACAGCTTTAGTCAAAGCTTCTCTAACATATAGTAAGCTTGTAAGATGAAATAGATTCAAACTCATGCACCAGAGGCTTTAGTTCCTTCAGAAAACAGGTTCCAGCAAAATGTAGGTGGATTGCAGGACACAAAATAATGTAGGAAACTATATCTTCCTTTAAAAAACCTGGCTTTATTCATATGATGAATCTATGACTAGAATGTGGGGAAACGAGTTCTCTTAGAGAGCAGAATGGTTAACAGTTAATTTCCATCCTCAAACCTATATTTCAAATACATTGGAAATGGGGTGGGAGTAGCAAACGACTCTTTGCTACTGGGTAAACACAAACTCCGATTTTGCAGTCTTAGAGAAACAAACACGCAGCATTACCTGAGGCAAGCCTGTTAAGCCCATAATATGCTTGAAGCTGCAGGTATGAGTGTATGGCCCCTATCTAAAGTGATAGCCAGACAGTATGCTAATTGTTCACTGGGACTTGTGATCCAAGTCCTAGTCCATACGGAGCTTTTTGTTTCCGTATAAGTATTTGCTAGAGATGTGATTTTAACCAAAGTAATATTGATATATCCTCTACTGTTAGCACAGGTATGATAACATAAAAATGCTACAGCTTTGCAAAATAAATTATAAACTGTCATAAATATATTAATATTAGTAACTCTTCTCAGTATGGCTTTAGTGATTTTACTGTGAAAGTGCACATAAAGCCAAACAGGTCATGTGCATACAGAAGCTGGCAACCTTTAAAACATGGTCCTCTTTCAATTTCTGTCCTGTTGTTTACCCATTCATGGCAAATTCCTTTCCTCTCTGTTGTCACATCTCATTGAAATTTCTAACAGTTACTACAAGTATTCTGCTTGTAGATTTTTTTCATAGTAATTTATTAAATGCATGCTAGCTTCTTCATATAGGTCAAAGTTATGTTCTGGTTTGTTAAGCTGTTGCTTTTATAAACATAAGCTTTGGGTCTTTCACATCAGTTGTTCCACAATAATATAGAGAGTTTTTGTGGCCTAGACCTACTGTAAAAACTGGAGGCATCATTATAGACAGCATGTGCAGTCTTCTGATATCTATTTAAAGCCCACAGACAAGCTTCAAACAAACTTTTATCAGTCAGAGAAATTAGCTGCGGATATCTTCAAGCACGAGTAAAATTTGGATATCTGGTCCTAGGCAGACATCTTAAATTTGCTTGAAAGATGGAAATAACTGGGAATAAATGGTGGTGGTGTTTCTCTGTTGCAAAGATTGGTTAACAATTTTCTGTTCGCTTTGCGGTTCACCTTTCAGTATACTCAAGTTCTTAGAATCCACTTATATTCCACCTTCCTATATATCAGAGATGGAAAAAGTTGCCAAGCAAGGAGATACCATTTTGGTGTCTGGAATGAAAACAGGGAGTTCTAAATTAAAAGCAAGAATACAGGAAAGCGTCTATAAGGTAAGAAACTTGCGTTCTTTTTTTTTTTTTTTTTAAATTATTTAGTCTTATAGTTCAGTGTTACGGGAGTACTGTAAGTTTGCCCTGCCATATTGTTCCCATTGTGGGTAACAGTGCTGCATCTCTGTCTTACTGGATTGACTCTGTAGCCCGTATCAGAAAAGATGACGGTGCTGCTCTTGATCACCCTGAAGGGTTGGAGTTTAATGCAGTTACCTTGGTGCAGTTACCTGACCCAGGATGGTGCATGTGCCAGAGATAATTTCTAAACCTAACTCTCTGACAAAAGGCCTTGCGGCAGATGAATACACTTCAAATACTTCTGTGTGATTTTATTATTCCTGATATTCATTCATATCATATATATTCATATCATATATATAACTAGAATCATGCTGGATAGGGCATCTGCCCTTTAGCTCTTTTTAAAAATAACCAGCTAGAACACTTCAGGTCTCCCCCCCCCCCCCCCCCCCCCCAATAAATAGCTAGAACAAGGATTGTTATATTGGATATACCTTTATTTCCTGTTGTGCTTGAAATGAGCATCATATGAATACTTTGTTAGTATCTAATTCTACCTCATTAGATTCTGGTCTCCAAGGAAGGGCTTTGGGATCAGAATGTCAATGCTACAAGGGTGTTAAACTGCAGTATTGGCGGTCTTCCCAGCTGTTAGGTAGATCCATGCTGTTTCTGTCTTTGTAACTTGTGGTGACTGAGTTTTTCATTTAACTCTGGTAACAGAGTTGTTTTTTCTCTTAATAGAATTTACAAGCACCTGAGAGAGTTTTTATGGGTTATCGCTTAAGGAATACTAGGCATTGTGCTAGTGTCAACTTAATACTGCATCTTAAAAAAATCCTTGTATAAAATGATGGGGTTCTTCCAAAGTTCATCTCATATCTGCAGTCTGGTTTTGCAGATTTGTGTTACTACATGTTGTACTTAATGTTTTTGCTTAAAGCAGAATTGCCTTGGACTATCTAACCCATGCCTGTAAAAAGTGTTCTATGAAAATATTATCTAAATGTATGTAATACTAGTAACGTGGCACAAATAATAGTGCATGTTAAGAATTCTATTTTTGTTACAGTTCTGCCTTTGACAATTGCACTGAATATAGTTACTCTACATGATATCAGTCTGACTTTTTTTTTTATTTAATGCTTGTAGCTTGTTTAGTTTTCTGGTTTAATATTTATTTTTCTGAGTTATTTTTGAGCTGATACTGTAAGTGAAATTGAAATAAGATTGTTCTATTTGCAGTCTTTTATGGCTTTCTGGTTAGTAGTTCCTTTAAATCTTTCAATGCTGCCAGACTACACATTTTCAGTGAATATCCCTCAGACAACTGTAATAGAATTTATACAATTATCTGTTGTATTCCTCATTTAATAGACCTATAAGTTTAATACAGATTCCTTAGTGAAGTTATAAAGGATATGTCATATGGACGTACCATGCTTTAGAGCAGGGAAAATAAATTTCTAGATGTCTGAATAGTCACTGTACGTCTGTCTCAAGTTTTTCTGTATTCTCCAGAAAACTGAACCAAAATGATGTCCATACAGACTTGATATTTTTTTTCTTTGGCTTTGCACAGTATGCGCAGAGCAGATCTCTATACCATTCATTGACCTCTGCATTTTTCTGTTGTGACAAAATTTAGTGATAATAAAGAGCCAATTACAGCAAGTAATATTTTTCACTTATAGATTATAAGTTATTGCTGCATGGTCTGTTTCAAACAAATGAACTGCTTTAAATGTGGTTGCTTTTTCTTTTTTTTCCCCTCAATCAATAGCATGTGGATCCTGCAGAAGTCAGATTGCTTATTTTGGAAAACATCCTTTTAAATCCAGCATATGACATTTATCTTCTGGTAGGAACATCAATTCAGTACAGAGTTCAGAAAATAAGGCAAGGGAAGATTACAGGTTTGTCCTGGTTTTTTGGGTTTTGGTGGTTTTGGTTGTTCCCCCCGCCTTTTTAGCTGCTGAGAAATTTTTAATTGTGTTTAAACTGCATTGTTAATACTGTTTTCCTAAACTACATGATGATATAGCTGTTCAGTTTTTTCTCTCAAAAAAATTGTGTCTATAAAGGATATACTCTTGCAGATTTGTCACGGACGTGAAGGTAAGGGTAACAGAATAGGAGCTAACACTGTCGTTTCAGATGTACTCATTTATTTCACATTGACTAAGAAACTGTGTCTGACTTTCTTAGTTAAATCAAATTTAGACTAGCAATTTTTCTAACAGAAAATGCTTCTTGACAAATGGATTTGCTCCACTTCTATAAGTGTGGCTTTATGTCCATTTAAAGATGTGGAAATTTTTAACTGCATCTGTTGCTCACAAAGAGCCTGTGCTGGTAATGACTTTTTTCTCCTTTCTCTCTCTCTCTCTCTCTTAAGAAACTGGATAAGAAATGTTTTACCGGGCTAGTAAACTAGGGTCACTACATCAGCTAGTAGTGCAGAATGGAGCAGCAGAAATTGTCAGTAACTCGTAGAAAGTAATTTGACAACTTTTGAAGCTGGGAATTAATTGGATGTTAGGTCTAAACAGTGGGATTATAGTAGTTAGAAATTGCAGCTTCAAAGAAATTAAAGTTAGGCAAGAAGCTCATTTTTTGTGTCTATTGATATAATCGTAGAAATGCTATTACTACAAGACATTTAAAATACTGATTTAATGTGTGCACTAGGCATCAATAAAAATTAATCAGCAATAATTAGCATCCAAACACTGACACATTTGCTTTTATTGTTTCATATGTTGTCTTGTTTTATGTACAGAATTAATGATGCCGTCTGATCAGTATGAACTGCAGCTACAGAACAACGTACTTGGTCCTGAGGGAGATCTGTCTTGGGCAGTTGCCAAGTTGGACCAGGCAACATCAGTTGTAACTGCATTGCAGCAGGGACAAACTAACCTCATACTTGGGCACAAGAGTATCCTTCCTAGGTGATGCTTTTCCATCCAGATCTTCATGGCAGGAGACAAACTTTCCAGCCTTTGCAGCACAAAAATATAAAATTGTCCATATTTGTACCAGTAGTCTTGAAAATCAGGAGCACCTGATGGAGCCATAGAAAGCAGCACTGCTGTGAACTCAGTCTCAACAGAGCTGCCTGATGCCTTGAAATGTTCTAAGAAATTAGGTTGGCAAAAGATCAATTAAATCATGTCTGTTCCCCTCAGTCAATGTGGAAATGTTATGGGGCTTTATTTAATTTTTATATTTAGAGCATTCTATTCTCTAGTGGGATCTCTCTGAAATGCTCACTGTCTTTCAGGATAGTGGGGATTACATTTATTTTCAGTGTACAATTAGCTTTAAATATCCAAAGAGGCACAAGGAGCCCCAGGAACAAGCTGATCTTTACTTGACTTTTGTCAAAACTTTTCTGTTCCTTTACTGAGACTTCAGGTATTCGCATGCAAGGGGTTTCCAGACTACCGAACAGCACTATCTATGTTGTAAATCCTGGGTATTTAGGTTGGTATTGGCTGCAATTTTCCTGATTGCTTAATATGATTTCTTGCCGTGTTTTTGTGTTGGTGTTCTGTGTGTATATACATGCTTCCGTTTCTCTTATTACTTTTCACAGAAAAGTAATTTTGTTCATAAAAGTACCTCAATGTGAAATAGGTTTATTAGTAAATATTTATTTATTTTCTTTCATGTCTATATTCAGCAACAATGAAGGTGCATCTTCAGAGTGCGGGCACCAGAAGCAAAATGCTTATATCCATTACGTAAAGAGGCCGTTGATTTGTGCTGTTCAATATTTCCTGTTTTGTAGGATTTACAGTTCATCCAGGTGACAGATGGGTCCTAGAAACAGGCAGACTTTATGAAATTACAATTGAAGTGTATGATAAATCGAGCAATAAGGTGTATTTATCTGATGTAAGTGAAATGTCGATATACTCCTGAGTGTCTGTCTCCTAGATCCTGGCTTTCTTTGAAATTAGTTGAGCAGTTTCTTATTTACATAGAGTTAGGACACTTCAAAGGATGTTGTTTCTTGCCTTTTCCTTTTTTCCCTTTATATTGTTGTTTTGGCTTTTTTTAAATAAAGCCCTCTGGGTAATTCATGTGAAAGTGCCCATTGGAGTCTAAGTGCTGTAGAAAAAACTAGAAGAAGTTGGACAATGTACTTCAAACATGTAGCATAGGCATTGCACTGGAAATTGCAAACCGGTGTAACTGCTGGAGAGCAGTGCTAAGTACTTCAGTACTTCATCTCATCAATCCCCCTCAAATATAATATCGTCACGTCTAGAGGCAATCTTTCCCATTAAAGAATGGGGTGTAAGGTAGGCTTATAACACTCTTGGGGAGCTACCGGTTTCCTTTCCCTTGATTATGGCAAAAGCTTAGATGATTAGCTAGCGTTAAAACACTTCACTGGTAGTTAAATAAGATGAATTCTAGGTACTAGGTACCAAATAAACGTTGCTCTTAAAAAAAAAAAAAATACAGAAAACAAGATTTAAATAGTTAATTTGCAAGCAGAAAAATGTTATTAAATTATTGCTTTTCAGAATATTGAGTTTCTGTGAGTGTTACTTTATTTGCACTTATTTGCTTCCTGAGATATAGATCTGAGTTTCAGCTAGATCTCAGAAGAAATGTGCTATTGGGGCAGTATATTTGCATGTTCTTCCCCTTTTCAGTTTAAGAGTGACAAAATTAACAAATTATTGTGAAATATGAATTATTTAGTGGTATAAATATTGGTACTTTTCATGTTAAATTACATGTCGCTGATAATTTAAAAAAGTAAATATTTTCTCTGCAGTTAATGGTGTGTCTAAAAGATATAATATTGTTGAAAGACTGAAACTTTCATAGTTTAAAAGTTCTTATTCAGTTTCAGATAAGTTTCTTTGAACAATTGTTTTCTCATTGATTTGTTGCTAATATGTTTATGGCTGTCTGTACAGGATTAATGTCAGTTACCTGTGGCAATATCTATTTAATGTTCTGATTTTAGAATATCAGAATTAATACAAAGCTGTCCAAAGAATATTTTGAGGTGCTGAAGTCATCTCTGAATGGATCATATCATTATGTGAAAGCAATAAAGAAGGGTCAGACCATTATTGATGCTGCGCTGACGTCAGTAGTAGATCAGGTATGTTTTTATAAAAACTCTTCTGCTTTACTAGTAGGCCTGAAAATGATTTACTTGTGCAGTAGTGACTTAATAGTGACATAGTAAAAGGAAACCAAAGAATTACATGGGTCTAAGCTGTCTTTGTTTAAACAGATTAAGAACCAAATTCTAAAATCCTTACTTCAGGAAAACTGTCAATTAAGTCAGCAGAGGATTTGCTTAAATAAAGACTGTGGGATTTTGCTACCGAGAGTGTGGCAAACACCTGTTAAACTGGTGGTGCACAGCACTGATTTTTTTTTTCATGGCAGATACTTATGTGGGCACATATTGTATCCTTGTGCTGGTGCAAAGGTCCTCTCACATTCTCTGAGTGAATTTTACAATTTATTGTGGTAGGATCATCAGTGTCATACCCTGGCCTTGTTCTGCATTCAGTTACATTTGGAAAGGTTTCTGTCATTTGGTAAGTGATGTTAAATGCTGGAATGAAAATCTGCCAAATGTATCAGCCTGCAAATTTCTTCGAATTAATATTCATTAACTTTCTGCTAGTTGGGCAGGCTGCTGAATGTATGGCTAACTAGGGCACGTGGTGTGAAAGTGATTTGCTTTTGCTTGAAACTGGGAAAAATTCAACACTTCAATGCATTTGCTGTGAAATCGTTTTAGTGATTCCTTGAGTAGAATTTAGTAGATCCTTGTATATGATAAGCCAAGCTCGTTCTCTGTGTCAGAGAGGTATTCTTGGATGAAATATCAACTGCGAGCTGTTAAAAGTTTTCTTTCAGAACTCCAGTAAGAAACAGTATGTTGTGCCAGAGGGTTATGGCATTATGATTACAGCGAAGTTGTAAAGGCCAGTATTTTGGGATGGATTGAGGAATGGGTCTTTTAGGCTGAGTTTTGTCTTCACCTGCTGCAGAGTAGAATGAGCAAAGAGTAGATGCAGGTGTGGAATTCTCCGGATAAGGTCTCAAAAACTAGGAAGGAGTAGTGAAAGAGTGTATTTCTTATTGCTGTTTGCCTTTTAAATTAATGTGGGCACCTGTATCTCCATAGTAATATTACTCATTTAATACAATAGCACACTTTGCTGCGATGAGCTGACTATTTGCTCACAAGTAACACTGTTCGTAGGTGACCCTAAGTAGTTGCTTTCCTTTCTCTCTGAGATGTTCTCAACAACTTGTCTGTATGTAAGGACTAAACATCATTCCTAGGAAGTACTGTGCTGTCATTATAATACTGTGCTGTTGCTTTTCGTAGGATGGAGGTGTTCATACGTTACCAGTTCCAGTGCGAAACCAGCAAGATGTTGAAATATATGTTCCCATAGTTCTTTCACCCAGCATCTTGACGTTTCCTTGGCAGCCAAAAGCAGGGGTCTACCAGTACACCATACAGGTATGCCAAAGAAGTATCTAAATGCAGGAAGTATTGCTCAAGCAGGCACAGTAAGGCCTGTAACCACTTAAATAGAGTTGACCTTGGATACTTCAGGCACAGTGATATCCAAAACTTTATTTGGAGGAATTTTGTTGGATATTAGTTGCAGGAATTAATGTGTAGTTAGTTAAAAAAAAGTACAGAAAAACCCAACAAAAATAAAAATCCCACCGACTTTTACCTCTTGTCTTTCGTTCACTTCCTCTCTCCCTCACATATGCACCATACACATACGCACAGAGTGGTTTGAAATTACAGAAAACATCCTAGATACAAAGCTTAATAGCAATAATTTGAGGCTGCGATTTACTGTAAAGAGGTGGAAGTATGGGAGTATGAATCGGAGTGTGAGGTGACTGCAAAAAGGGCATGACAAGATCAATGAGCAGCGCCCTATCAACCTTCAACATCAGTATCCTTTACTCCCCCCACATCTCATGCTTCTAATAAAAAGTTATAGGGAGGCAAAGGCCACAGTTTCATTTACAGTATGCCCTCCTAAAGGGACTTTTTTCTTGGATTTCTTACGTGTGTCTTTGCTCCCGTGCTGCCAATCCTTCCATACATTTCAAGAAGCAAATGGCTTGTCTTCCAGCATCCAGAGTGTAGTCTAATGGGAGAAAAGAACATTGTGCTTCCGCAGCCTGGACTCTCACCCCAGTACAGTGACACCTAGATCCTGCACTCTAGTGTTTCATACGCAGTTCCTACCTCTCCCTTTTAGCATGAAGTAGTACTGAGTTTTGGGTCTGTCTTCAGGTAAACAGTATACAAAAAGAGGCAGGGGGACACATGGTGTCTCAAGTAAACAAATCAATCTCGTAGGGATAAAATTGCATTCTCTACTGTAAATCTGAAGTTAACGCCATTGAGTTTAGCACTGTCATCTGTACTTTTAATTTCTGTGGGATTAGTTTGGTTTAGTTCATGCTATACCCAACCACACCAGCAGAGTGTGGTAAAAATTCTTAGTACAAACATGCATTTTCAGTACTTCATCGTAACTTCTGCTAGAGTTTTCCCAGTAAGGGAAAGTGAATGTGGTTTTCTGTTTCCCACCTCTTTTACAGTTCTATTCTTGTCTTGCCTTGTCTTGCATATATCATCAAATACCTCACTAGAGAACATTCCTTCGTGTTACTCCAATAATCTGCATCAGTATTCTTACTTTACTGTGATTTTTTTTATTAAAAACATAAAAACTTTTCTTCTCCCAACATTAAAATTTGCATTTACTGAAATTGAGAACATTTTTCCAATCTGCTCATTCAACAATACTAGTGGTTGTTTACAATAGCACTCAGCTTGACTGTTGTTCCTGCCTGTAGATTAGTGTTTACCTCCTACTCGATAGTTTTTGAGTCAAGCTATTTTAAATTGGTGAATACACTTTTTCTGAAAATAAGTTGAAAGGGATTTTTGGATCTCACCAAATTCTGTTTATAACTAAAGTAACTCCTGCCAGATGGTATTGGAATGACTTTTAAGTTTTACTTCATCAGCTGTCTGTTTTTTTGTTGGTTGTTTTGTTCATATTTGTACTAATAAGATGGCTACTGTTGCAAGTAAAAAAGGGAAGAGGAAAAAAAAAGGATGTTTCCTTCCTTCCTTCTTTCCTTCATGCATTAGAGAAGTGAAGTGCCATCTTTGTGAAGTTAAGTACATGAAGGTTACTTTTTTCCTCCTAGTGAGGGCATCACTGGCCCTGGTAGCAGCTTGTGGAGTGAAGTTCAGGTAACAGGCTGTGGATAATGATGAGACTGAAATAGAAGCTGGTTTACCCTTTCTCTCCTCAGTGCAAACTGACTGCTAGAGAGAAAAATGTAGTCATGCATCTGCTTTGTATGGCAACGGGATGTGACTCCATAGAATTATTAAGAATTGGGTATTTCTATTTTATGTTTTCTGTTCGTTTCCCTGTTTTAATTGAAAATATCTTTACAAAACATTCCGAACTTTTACATTCTTTAAACGTTTCTTGCCACATCCCATGCATCTCCGTCTGTCACACACCATTACCTATTTATCCATTTGTCCAGTGCTCTTTCTGTAATCAGGTAGTGCACGTGCTCATAGGAGGGAAAAAGGGAAATGACTGTCCTTTTGGGTTTTTTTTTTTAATTTTTTATTTTATTTCCCCTAGTAAAAGTTATTAGCTAAGCTCCTACATAATTTAGATTTGTTTATTTTCCACACTGTCCTTCTAGACAAGACTTATCATCTTGTTCATTTTTACTTTAATTATGAAACAGGTTAGAGCAAATGCTGAGGAAGTTAAAGAAATTAAAACAATACACATAAACAAGGAATTGCTCTGATGTTCACCATTGTTTTACTCTGATGGAACTTTGAAATTTATTTTGGAGTGTGAAAGTTCGTTTCTTTTTGGTTTTTTTTTAATAACTTGCTTTAAAACTTGCATTATTCTCAGTATACCTTTCTGCACGGTATTTGTCTCAACAGAGACAAATAATAGCTTCCGGTAGCTCACAATAATGATGTTTAAAACCTATACATTTTACAGCATTGTAATGAATATGTTTCTTCAGTAACTTGTATTACACATTTAGGAGGACAATACTCTGCTTGTGTTGGCAAAATGTTTTTTGGCCCTTCACTTTATAAAATATGAACCTGCAGCAGATATTACCCTGTCCTGGCTGCCAAGTGCTCATAGAGTGGGTATAATAGTTTGTCTCTATTGCTGTGGACCATAATATCAAGTAACTAGTTCTCACCCTACTGTAGAATAATTCCACTGACTTAAGCTCTTCTAATCGTGAAACAACCCTTCAAGAGCTGGGAGCTCTAGCAAAAGGGTGGGTTTTTCTTTTTTGTTGATTTGGCGTTTTTTATGGGCATCTGCATGATAAACCTGAGCTTGTAAGTTTGGCAGTTACTGACTCCTTCCTTGAAAAGCCATTGTGGGCGTATAGCCTGTACATTTCGCAGACCCTCACAGTGCTTGTGGCAAGAGCGGGCGGTTTCCATGTGTGCCTATTGCTCATTCCATGACTCATCAATTGCTGGAGCAGCATGTTTGTTGAATGGCTGCAGGTAGACGTGCTGATTTTCAGCATAAAAATAAAGAAGTAATGCCAAGAAGAGAGTGACTTCTTTTTCTTTTTCTTTTTTCCCCTCTTGCCTCATTCCCTCCCTGCCTCCCACCTTCTTTTCTCTTCCCTTTAGATCCCTTAACAATTCCCACTGAAAGAAACTAGTAGGTACAGAGTGTCAGGTTAGCAGCTCTGAGACCCAAAATCAGCACTTTGGCTGTCAGCAACAGAGAAACAGTGGGAGTTTTTAGAAGTACGATAATCCCATGTGCTAGGCTCTGGTATGCCGATTTGTGAAATGCTCTGCTGACTCTAAGCACTATCAATCACTGGGAGTTGTGAGCATCAGACTTCTGCAGCTGGGAGAGAGAGATTTGGGTTAGCAGCACTGGTGGGCACATAGGATATTTGCATGAAGAAAGCTGAAATTAAAACTAATGAAGGGTAGTAATCGTCTCATCTCTTACTTCACCTTGCTTATTTGAAAGTTCTGAGGTGTTATTTTATTTGTATTTCCTCAATAACATTGTCATTGCTCAGTGTGTCCCTGGTTTTCATGCAAGGTATTCAAAGGCTTGACAGCTAAGAAATGTGAGAACCATATACTTATATTTGAAAGATTTTCTCTCTGTATTCTAGGCTCATGGTGGAAGTGGAAATTTCAGCTGGTCCTCTTCTAACCAGGCAGTTGCTACAGTGACAGTCAAAGGAGTAATGACAACTGGAAGTGATATTGGCGTCAGTGTAATTCAGGCAATTGATGTTCAAAATCCGTTGCATTATGGAGAAATGAAGGTAAAACTCTTTATTTTCCCTGGTCACTCTTGAATATGGCTTTTGGAGATTGTGAAGCAGCTGAGAACGCCGTAGGAATTCCCCTTTCCAAAATGTTCCCAAGAGGTTTCCCTGCCTACCCTGTGGCAGGTTAAGTGATCGGTTTCAGAGTTTGTGCTTCTGGGGATTCAAGCTCTCTCTACGGCATTAACTTCACTCCCATTTTTGCCCCTTCCTAATTTCCTTGGCAAGTCTTTTTCCTTGTTGAAAGTTTTGAGTCTGTCATGGTTTAACCCCAGCCGGCAACTAAGCACCGCACAGCCGCTTGCTCACTCCCTCCCGGTGGGATGGGGGAGAGCATCAGAAGAGTAAAAGTGAGAAAACTCATGGGTTGAGATAAAGACAGTTTAATAGGGAAAGCAAAAGCTGCGCATGCAAGCAAAGCAAAACAAAGAATTCCTTCACTCCTTGCCGTGGGCAGGCAGGTGTTCAGCCATCTCCAGGAAAGCAGGGCTCCATCACACGTAACAGTGACTTGGGAAGACAAACGCCATCACTCTGAATGTTCCCCCCTTCCTTCTTCTTCCCCAGTTTTATATGCTGAGCATGATGTCATATGGTATGGAATAGCCCTTTGCTCAGTTTGGATCAACTGTCCTGGCTGTGTCCCCTCCCAGCTTCTTCTGCACCTGGCAGAGCATGGGAAGCCGAAAAGTCCTTGACTAGTACAGCAACAACTAAAACATCTCTGTGTCATCAACACTGTTTTCAGCACAAATCCAAAACATAGCCCCATGCTAGCCACTATAAAGAAAATTAACTCTTATCTCAGCTGAAACCAGGACAGAGTCCAAGAATGAAACAGTAATTTACTACTGGCCTAGCCATCTAAGCAGATTAAGCCAAATTAAAAATGCATTCTGCAGGGTAAGAGCGGTGGGTATTTTCCCTCAGTATAAAAGGATGACAGATACCATCAAGATGTGCAAGGAAATTCCTGCCTGGTGAAGAGGCTGAAATGAATACAGAGCCACATAACGAATCTAGATACCAAAGCTGGCCAAGAAAAAAAATAATCTTTTAGGAAAATTAGGAGAAAATGGGAATGAAAAATATACCTCCCAAGAGGGATTTAGCAGTCTCCGTGCAAATCATATCCTATTCGTAGGATTTGGTCAG
The DNA here is from genome assembly GCF_035582795.1 of Mycteria americana. Classification (NCBI taxonomy): domain Eukaryota; kingdom Metazoa; phylum Chordata; class Aves; order Ciconiiformes; family Ciconiidae; genus Mycteria; species Mycteria americana. The sequence goes on from NC_134375.1 coordinate 2,792,925, forward strand.
GGTGATCACTGGGTGGTATGGGTGGTATGGAGTGATGAAAATACCGGAACAGGATGTACGTAATGGCCCCACAGGAAAGAGTGTGCAAAGATAGGTGAAGAAGCTGCTCTGGTTAACACTGTAAATCTACATTCTTAAATATTTTTCTCTAGAATGTTATTGATTTGGAAATACCTCCTTGTGTCCTTTAGACACAAATAATTTTCCTTAATAAAACTGTGTCAGTGCTTGCTCTCTTTGTCAAGCTGTTAAGAACTGCCAGACCTGTAACATGATAGAATCGAAACTAAAAGTAAACACTACTCTGGTGTATATTCGCTACTGTGAAGTAGTACTACTCTAGTACCTTCACAAATTCAGGCATTTTAATCTATGCTTTAACTCTGTGCCTTTTTCAAAGAGCTAAGCGTTGGAATGGAAACCTGACAGAAGAGGAAACTTGCTCGTGACCTCAGAAAAACTAAGAGATAGTGTACTGAGCACGTGTGACTAATCTGGGATCCAGAGGCTGTGTTTGTCTAACTGCATGGTCATAAATGAAATAGGTTTGTTTATGCCAAGCGGATGCTATTGAGGCTGGCAAACAACCTCCATCTGGCTACGGCTTTTTAAAGGTGATGGTCTTTGTTTCTGAGGGAGCATAGAAGTTGATTTAGGAAGCACGTCTTGCAAGCTCTGGGGCAGTGCACCTTCCTTCCAGGATACATGCCTGTCATTTAGCAACTGGTGGGGAACAAGCTGATTGCATCAAATATATGTACATTAGCTATACAAAATACCTCATAACTTTTAAGTATTCCCATGTGCAGCACTGCTGTAATTGCTGCACTGCACTTCTGTTGCACCAAAGTCCCTTTTGACAAAAGTGTTAAAAAATGTGTTTGGTCAAGACTTCCACGTTGTTTTTTTTTGGTTTGGTTTGGGTTTTTTTGTTTTGTTTTTCTTTCCAGTATCTGTGTTTTGGGAAAGGTATTTCTAACCAAATTTTACTTGGAACAACTGCATCTACTAATGCTGGGTTTTTTGAGGGGCAAATTAGCTTGGGTTTTGTGCTCAGATTATTGATGTATATTCTACAAAATGGATTTGAGAGATATGAAACTTCATGCTTAAAATAACAACTTAAATGCTTAAAATAATGACACAATACAGACTTGCTCTGAAATTATTTTCTGGACAAACCAGGATGCTGCTTTTTTAGCAGTGTGACAGTTTACCAGCAGGAGATACAGGAATGAAGATTTTTCAGTTAAAACTTCTTATCCTCAAACATAAGGCAAAGCCTGAAGACAAGAAAAAATACTTCTCTCCATGTGAGCTTTCAGAGCAGTGTATTGCACAATCTGAATAGGTTATTTTTGAATGCCTTTGTTCTTGTGTTAGGAGTTGCATTCTTTGTCGAGTAACTCTGAAGAGTTCTATTTCCTGACCTCCGTGAGCAAATTTTAGGAATAGTTAACTACGTTCCACAAGGATTATAGTTTTAACTCTGTACCGTATGGTTCAATATTCTGTCCTGAAGCCATTTGCAGATGGTTAGGAAGTTCAGATATCACAAATGAAAAGCTTTGATTATAGCGATTGTTACGAAATACACAGTCAGTCTGTGATGGATTCTTTAATGGAAAAAGTAGCAAATCAGAATAACAAATAATACAGTTAAGGCTTGTTCATCAACATACCTATGTTCATCAACAGCTGTAATAGCATGGAAGATCTATTTCTGCTGGACTTATTTCTGAAGTAAACCTTTTGATTTCAAAAGTATCTCTCGCATAAAGATTACTTGTTGAAGGAGAAGGTTTTTAGGTTAGGCAGTAGATAGTTGTTCATTTATTTTAGATTACTGACATATTACTGGGGGGAGATGTTGAGGCCTTGATACCTTTAAAATGTTTTGCCAACAGAAATGCAAGAAAGAAAGAAAGAAAAAAAAAAAGCTATTGAGGAAATGTTTGGGTTATTAGTTCCCTTAACTTCTACATACCTGCTGCTGTGAGTGATGGAGGCTGGGGAGCCTACTATGGTGCTGACTGTGTCAGGTCTAGCTCAAATATTTATGCTGTGAAAGTCAAGGTTGGGTACTAAATCTGTCCCAGTTGGTGATAGTACCTCCGGGAGATACCGCACAACTTAGTCCACACTTTAAAATCAACAAAGCAGAAGAGAGAATTATAGAAGTAGCAGTAAAAGGATCACCAAGCTAATGTGAACTTGGACTGTTATGGGAAAAGAGCACTAAAATAGTAGCAAGCTTTTGCTGGGCCTTTCTGATACCTTTCTGCAGCAGGTAAACCCAAAAGCAATGTTGAATCTGAGAAGAATTGTTTCCAGCCATCAGAGGGAAGTCAGCAGCTGGGAGGAGTATACGAGAGGGCTAATTAAAATAAGGAGAGCATATTGAAGTCTATTTTTCTTTTTTCTTTCTTTTTTTTTTCCTGGTACCTTTTTGTGGGGTTGTGTTTGTACATCTCTGTCCTGTGTTTCTTTCCTCCTTCAGGTGTACGTGACTGAACCTAGTGGGATGGAGTTCACACCATGTCAAGTTGAAGCACGTGTTGGCCAAATGTTGGAGCTGCCCCTGAGAATTAATGGCCTAACAAATGTTGAAACGGGCGAGACAGTCCCACTGAGCGACTGCTCACACTTTGATCTAGTTGTGGAAGTAGAAAACCGTGGTGTGTTCAGGCCACTTCAAGGTGATTTGACCCCCTACCTGTTTTGAAAGTTAGATTAAGATGTTACCAAGTCACATGTCTCTCTTAAATCACTGTTTCAATTGCCGTGTACAGTATTCCCACAGAGGTGCTTAACTTCAGAGGTGGGGATCAGAGTAGTTTTATTTTGAGGATGTATTTACTTTTTTAGGCAGAACTTCCCTTTGATATTTTTGATGTTTCGGTGGACGCTGAAAGCATTTTGGCAACTATTTTATTGGATAACATGTAGTCTCCCCTCTGTGTCTCTACTGATTTAGTATTTTTAACATGGTTCTGTAACAAAGCTGATGGGTTTTCTCATAAGAGGGGCAAGTATATTGTCTTTTGAGGTAGCACTGGAAGACTTACAAGAACACTAAGATTAATAACTGCTTTGCCTGAATTATCCGGCAGTACTTTCAGTTCTGTAAAGACACTGTTCATTGATTGCTCACAAGGAACTAAGACAATCAGCTGCTTAAATTTTGCCAAAGCTCTGTCATTGTTAAGCTCATTGCTTTAAGAAATGCCTCTTGTCAGGTTTATTAAGAGTATGGAGCATGCATGTTATTTTTAAAGATTGCCATTAATGTAGCTGGGCTAAGTGGATGCTGAGCAGCGTGCTTGTTCCTGTGTCTACTGAATTCAGTATGTTATTCAGATGTACCATTCATTTTTTCCAAGTGTCTCTTGTATGGAAGCTCTTTCCTGTGCTGTTGAGCCAGTAAAACCAGTCTGCATTGTACCATCTGTTTGCCTGAGAGGCAGCTATTTTAAATGTCAGTATGTAGTATGCTGTTGTACTGTTTGTTTCAAAAAAAGAAAAAATAGACCCCTCCCAAACCCCAGAATGTCCTCTAAGTAAGCAGAGAAATTTCATGAAAATACCTTGCTTTCAGCTAGATAAATGATGTATTGCCTACAGTTCAAGTTATTCTGTGCAGGAAAGCTTGTCTAAGCAGTGTGACTTATTTGTGCTTAATTATGAGCCAGTTTCATTTTAGAACAGCAAGATGAAAATATTCAGTAAGAGATAGAAGTTATATTAGTTTGTACCAGAGTAAAGACTTATGTCCTGTTTAGGACAGTGTGAAAATAAAGAAGTTTGAGAGACATGGATACTTTGGTAAGTGTTGGGTTTGAGATGAAAGACAGTAGTGGACATTTTTACCCATTTGGTTGAAGACATGTCTACTTTATTCTGGTGGAAATGCTTTTGTTGAGAAAAGCTGTGTTGAACTTGCATTAGGATGCCTGGGCGTTTCTCTCCAAATATGTATTCATATATTTTTAATTTATGTGACAGGAAGGCTTAAGCCAACTGCTGATTTTTGTAGTGGAGTCAGAGTGAAAGCTGAAACTCAAGGATACACAACACTTGTTGTTAGTTACACCCATGGTCATGTCCACCTCAGTGCTAGCATCACCATTGCTGCTTATCTACCATTAAAAGTAAGTCTGTTTTTGCTGTTCCTAAAGCAATCCATCACTTAAAATGCCTTTAAATGACAAATAGCAAGTTGATATTATGTAATGGGTATGTTTAAAAAAAATGAGGTGGGTGTTTGATTCACAGGAAAAATTTTATGGACTGTTTTGGGGAATCGTGTTTTAACCCTTTCTCTGTACAGTGTATATATAGTAGAGTTTGCCTACGTGGACGTTGCAAGCCAACTATAGAGGAGTGAGCAGTGTGATGGCAAACTAACAGATTGTTGCAACTTCTGAAGTGGAAAGTGAATTTGATATGCTTCCCCATTCTTCAGACTTTTGGCAAAGGAGTCACAATTGCTGTCATCTGAAGAAATATGCAGGACAGTAATAGGAGTCAACCCTCATCCAAATGAGAATGTATATCTTATTTTGCACAGCACACCTGAATTAGTAAATTACTTTTTGGCAGACTCTAGATGGATGGAAAATTATGTGAGACTCAAATCGTTTGTTTCTTGACTGTCCATTTTAACTGATTAACAATTGGCTTAATAAGGTAATAAGGGGGCAGTCACAATTCTGTGTCCATAATGGGAAATGGAAGTAGACCTAGCTTATGATTCCTGCTTTCATAGTACATAAACTGATTTTTGCAAGAAGGCAAAGCTGGCTTGCCTAGATGGCAGTGAAAATACCTGCTTTTTCCCTACAAATGGGAGAAACATACTTCACTGTTGGACAGTTCACTAAAGAAAACAGGAAGAACAAACCTGAGTACAGGTCAATGTATGGAAATACGAAACAGCATGCTTATGTTACCCTCATCTTCAGAGACCTAGCACTGAATCTGCAAAGGTGAAGTCTAATAAATTTGACCATAGCTTTTTTTCCCCCTGAAATTTGGAACAAAAGTTTGTGCAAATCATACACATTTATGACTGTAATGATGATTTTACTTTTTAAATCTGCTTTTCTGTCAAATATCTTAAACAGCTGAGTATAATTATTTGAAGATGCTGAGACATCCTAAGCAGAGTATGTAAACTTTCTATTATTGGCAGCAATGTGAGAGAGAGGCATAGTCTCTTTAATTAGGAATTTTTCATATGGATGGTATCATTCACATTTATTAGCAAAGCCCCTTGAGGTGTTGTAACACTGCTTTTCATATATAAAGATTCTAGGGTACTTAACAGAGCCAATACATGGTGATAAGGAGGGTAGATTAAGTGCACTTTAAAAAAAAAAAAAAAAAATCTGTGCTTAGATATCTCAGTGAAGAACTTCTTTTTCTTTGAAGTGTAGAACAGTGATTTCCACATTCTTTTCCCTCCTTTCTGTAGAATGAAATATTTATGATGCCCAGAAATGGAAGGCAGCATTTTTCTGTCAGACATCTATTTAAAAAAAATAATTACAACATAAAAAGTGGGAGCAAGATAAGGAGGAGTCAAAGGGCAGGCAGACAGCAGCCACTTGAGACTAAATCCCATAGTTTTCCAATGGGTTTTTACCTTTGTATTACAAATATAACCAGGGAGTAAATGGGAGGAAAGAGGAACATTTATGCCAGCCCTTGCCTTCTCTCTCTTCCTACCAAAATGCACCTATGGAAAGAATTGAACCATCCTTTATGTTAGCTGCTATTTCTTTCTTACTAAATACCCAAGTAATATGATGATGTGGAACATAAGCTAAAAATGATTATTGTGTATTAAAATGTCAGGTTAATTTCTGTGATGATAAACAGCACAGGCTGTCCCAGTGATCCTCATCAATGTAGAATTTGTTGTAGAGGTTTGAATTAAAACTTGTGTAGGAGAATAATTACATGAGAGAGCACTGTCAAGTGAAAGTAAAATCTGACATTATTTCATTCATTTAAAGTACAGTCTATTTAAAAAATATAGTAGAATACTACCTCGCTGAATGTGCTCAGAAGACTACATTCAGAGAGACTCAGAAGGGTCTTTCTCTTGCTGTAATTCTTCATGAAAGAGATGTGATTAGAATGTAGTTAAAACTTTTCTTTGGATCCGTGGGTTCCATTGAATATAATCCAACTGGACAGAATTCTTGTAGGTGATGCTAATTATTTTGATACAACTCTGTTCTTAAATAACCATGCTTACAAACCACTGTGTGGAAAAAATCATAGCCTAATCAAAGTAACAAAGATAGCTCTTCCGTTAAGAAGGAAGTTTCTTTTGCAAAGTACAACCAAACTATGTGTAAATAGAATCATTAATTTGTAATTAATTCATTCATTACAGACTATTGATCCTCCGTCTGTTGCTTTAGTGACTTTGGGTTCCTCTAAAGATATGTTATTTGAAGGAGGACCTAGACCATGGGTACAAGAACCGTCAAAGTTCTTCAGGAACATCACTGCTGAGGATGCAGAAAGTATTGGTCTGTCTTTATTTGGACCTCCTACATCTCGAAATAACATCCAGCATTGGGTTAGAGTGTCTTGCAAAAGCCTGGGAGAGCAAGTAAGTGCCAGAAGGTATTTGTATTGCCCTCCGTCAAACACTGTGCTAAGGCAACTGAGAACAGGCTTCAGACAGATTTATGATACCATATACCTTTTATATAACAGGTCGTTTTCATAATAAGCCAGTAAAGCACTTGGGTAAGTATATTGTTTATGCATTGTGATGCTGGTACAGGTTTTAGTGAGCATTTCATAACATTATGTTATAAAGTGGTTTACGATGGTTTTATTGCAGTATAAAGCCAAGTCACAGAAACCTTATGTTGTAGAATGCGTTCAACAGATCCTAATAAGTGCAGCTTCAGTTTGCATAAATGGGATCATAGCAGAAGGTTACTGCAGTAAACTGACTCTTCTGTCTGATCTGCTCCTCTTGACCAAGTTACCTTCCAGTGTAATTCTGTTTGTTCAAACAAACAACAGCCATATGAATTTACTGCTCTGATATTTGTGCAGTCTTTGTGATAGTGGCTGTAGTCATTTTCCACCTGGTCTTGTTTTCTCCAACATACAGAAGTGATTTATCCTGCTTTACTCACCCTGGCTAGTCTATAAAGCAGTTAGGTTTGATTTAATGTTTTTCTCCTGTAATTCTGCAAGACCTAAGCACTTTGGTGTGGCTGCCAAATTGTTTAACTAATTTCCTCAGTGGACACTGTACAAAGTGTAGCTATTTCTGTAAGTGCAAATTCAGAAAGGAAAAACATTTTTTGTTGTGGTTGTTGTCTATGACTGTGCACGCATTGGCTGTTTGTCCTCAGTGTTGTCCAGAACAGATCGCATCTGCGTGGCTCTGGCTAGCATCAGTGCATGGGTGGATAAGGCAGGTAACCAGAGCTACCTCAGCCTGCTGGGATAGCCTTCAATGTATTTACATCCACTTTGTTTTGTTGAGGGCTAAAAAAGGAATGTAAAATAAAAGATAAGATTTTTTAAACACACTGAAGTGACTCTAAATATTGTCTTTGGGCTGTTCTGTTCTCACTTTGCAAGGAAAACGCCTGCCCCTTAGCTTTTTAAGTTACAACAGATTCATTGTTTGAATCAAGTTTGATAGTAATAAACATGAATACCTAGGAGAAGTTCCCAAGAATAGTACTTTGATAATGGTATAGAACTGTTCTTGACATATGCACCTCCTTTTACATCTTCCTGTGTCTGAATGGTGCTATAAATCCCCAAGAAACATATATTTGCTTGTTTACTCTGACATCAGAGTGTAACTGAGATTTGTGAAATAGAATAGGCCTGAACTCAGTAGTCCTTTTCTCTTTCCTCACTTGCCTGTTTTCGTAATTGTACAGGTTATTGCCTTAACAGTTGGAAACCATCCCACAATCACCAACCCTTTTCCAGCGGTTGAGCCTGCTGTTGTGAAGTTCATCTGTGCTGTCCCTTCACGACTCACTTTGACTCCTGTTTATGGAAGTCCTCAGCTTGATCTCTCCTGCCCTTTGCTGCAACAAAACAAGCAAGTGGTAAGTCTGAGAAAACTGACAGGAAAAGAACATGTTCTTATAACTTAAAAATCAGTGTTTGGACCTCCGCATATGAAAAAAAGCATCTGACTTGCTGCAAGAGTAGCAGTAACTCTAGTGTTGTGGGCCACACTGGTATCATTGTCTACTTCTGCAGAGAGCAGGCTGAATGGGAGTTTCCTACGGTGATCATTCGAACAGGGTTATAAAGGGACCTACCAGAAAATAGGAGTATATGTAAAAGCATTTGGATTGCTGCTTCTCACAAAAGTGTCACTGTGAGGAAGCCTTTCTGACTTGTCTTGAGATAAAAAAAAAGGGGGGGGGAGAGGGGGGAAGAAGGGGAATAAATGTTTCCAGCAGCTGTTTCTAAGTAAAGTACTTTTTCCCTATACCACTTCATTCTAATCTAACTATTCCATTGAGTATATAGAGACATATTTTACCATACACTTATTATTACATCAGTGTACATTTTTGTGCGTCTTACTAGTAAAGGCACAAACTGCTGACGTGAAGATACCTATGTAAGCATATACGGTGAGTATTGTTCAGTGACATCAGATGTATTCAGCTTTGCAAATCTGAGTCACAATAAATGGACAATGCATATTTGTAGATTATCAAGCACAAACAACTCTTTCTTCTATATCCTAATGAGTGCCATCACGTTGTCTGCTGAGTAAACTCTGTTTTGTTGTGTTAATATTAGGCAGATATAAAAGTCATCCTACTTTCACAAAATTGCAATGAGTATTGAGTTGATGAATCATTTTAAGTAACTTCTATTTAATATCAAGATGAGAAGGTGATTTTTGTGTATAAGTCACATCAGAGTTCACCTATTTTTCTAGCTCCGTTATGTGTCAGTTAGACTACATCAGTACACTGCTACCGCTAATGCATTTCACAAGGTGAACACTAGAATTTTGAGCTATGCCTTCTGACAAATAGCAGTATTTTTCATTATTTGTTTGAATTCCAAAGATGACGTAGTTGAGCTGTGTGGTTTGATTTTTTTGTTTTAAGGTAATTCACTGGCTAAAGAAACCCCCATCCTCGTACCCCACAAAAAACCCCCTTGCAGTTGAAGTACAGCTTAATGACTTTGTATTGATGGCTCATTTTAATGAATGTTACTCATGTAATGAGTGTTATAATAAATCTCATGGAGCTCGGCACACATTTTTTTTATCCTAGTGACTAAAAAATCCTCTTGCATCTGTTCAGTTCAAAGTGTTCATTCTTTTTCAGGTTCCTGTTTCAAATTATCGTAATCCAGTATTGGATTTGGCTGCATATGACCAACAGGGCAGTAAATTTGATAACTTCAGTTCTCTTACTGTTATCTGGGAATCAACGAAAATGTCCTTAGCTAATATTGAGCCTCATATGCCAATGGAGCTGACTCTGAAAGAAGATGGAAGTGGTCAAAAGAAAATGCACGGTATGAATTAGTTTAAATGAGCATTTCATTCTTTGAAGAAGGTAAGGGTTAAATCTATTTGGTAATGTCTGAGCTTGATTAGAGAAGTTACTGTAATCTGCAGTCATATTTCACCTTATCCTCAACATGCATTTTAAGTGTGCGTTTTTTAAAAAAAAAAAAAAAAAGAACCAAATCCCATGCCTAGAACCTGTCTTGAGAGAGAAAATCCTTGTCTGTTTAGAGTGATAATGGAAGAGATTAGCAGTGTACATTTCATCTTTTTCTTCCCCATAATCAGATTTATTTTACTTTTTGTTTGATTCTAGGCTTACAAACTGTTCTAGTTCATCATGAGTCTGGAACAACTGCCATCTCTGCAACTGCAACAGGATACCAGCAATCCCATCTCAAGGCAGCTAAAGTAAAAATACCGGTACTCAGAACTCTTGTTGCCATTTTTCTATGATGCTTAATGTATAGTATTCCTATGTATTTATTTCCTTGGTGCATAGTAATGTAAAAATAAGGCAGCTCCATAGCTGATTCTGAGGGCAGATTCATACTGCAATGTTTTTATAATGTTCATGGCTTTTCCTGCTTTCCACTGCACTATGTGCTGCTATCCATATCAAATATATGCAATTCCACCCCCCTCCCCCCCCCCCCTTTTTTTTTTAAACCATCTGGGCAAGGGGATTACAAAGAATTGTTTCAGTTGGTTTTGTTTCGATTTAGGGTTTTTTAATGAATTGGTGAATCTCTGCTGCTTGTCCTTCACTAAAGCAACCATGTGCTTAGTACAGCTGTCGCTGGGGAAAGCAAATGTATTATTTCCACTGCAAAACTGGGTAGAAAGGTTCTGCATGAGGAAAGCAAAAGCTGGCTCGTATCCTCATATGGACCATATGTAAAATCTGGGCTTACTCCCCGCCCCCCCCCCTTTGGTCTCACATTGGCCTTACGGAAGGGAGAGTCTACTTATTTGTACAGTGCCAGCCATAAGCCTAGGCTCTAATTTTACAAGTCATTAGCCACTCCCTGAAATACTTTAGTTTGTAGATACTCAACATAGGGAAGAACAACAGCAAAAAGTAGTGATAATGAACAAAGAAAGCAGATGTAAACAGATGGCAATTTTCTGTTTGTGTCACCTTTTTTTTTTTTTTTTTTTTTTTTTTTAACTGAATATAAAGGCAGGTTTCAGCCTGTGGAACAACCTGACATGCATAGTAACTAACTCTTAAAATATCCTGCTTCGCTAAATTGAAATTCTGTTTAGTTTTGTTAAGCAAGATTTAAGTGGGTTTTGACTATATGCAGTTCTGAATCATATACTATGAATATAGAGTTGAGACAAAGAGTAAAATATGGAGCAGAGAGGTTGCAGTGGTTGCAGTGTTTTTCATTCAAAGCAGGTGACAGATGGGCACTAGTAATGTGAAATATCCTATGGCCCAGATTTCTGTCAGTATGTCCAAGGTTTGGCATCTGGATAGTAAATTTCTTTGGAAGATGATCTGTATTGCCGGTTGGGTCTTGTGTTTTTCAGTGAGGTTTCCAGTCTGCTCTTGTTGGGAAGCATGGTGTAGATGCATTTCCACTGAAGAATTTGACTGTAACTTAGTCAAAATTACTAGATTAGAGACAGAGTTACTTTGCTACCTAAGATACTTGGTTCTGTATGGTTTTTTTCTCTTAAGCAAATTGAGTTGTAATAAGAACACTTGGTGTTCTGCGATCATTTTGTAATTGGTGCTCTGCTTTATTAAACCAATATTCAATATTCTTTCTTGCACTTAAAGATAACTAGAAAAGTGAATTCTCTAAACTTTGCCTTGAGTTCAGAGAAGTTTATTGTATTTCAGTGTGGGATACATATATGTAAAATGGCACTGGAGTTCTCCTAAGTTCTTCTCTGTGTTTAAGTTTGGGAGGAATCTTTTTGATAGTTGAAGAGTAGTTGTAGATACCACTTCTGCTACAGTTACATAGGCTCATGTGTTATTTCTTTAAATTAGGTAATTTGTCTGCTTTTTTTCAAATTTAGTAGAAATGGACTGCTAGATTCTGCTTTCAAACCTGTCCATACTTCTACCTCTTTCTTACAGACAAAAACTCAAATAAAATTTTAATAGATGGTATATTGAGATGTCTTGGTTGTTGTTCCATGTTTAAGCAGAGCATCCTATTATGTCATTAGGGAAAGATGAAATCCTTTCTACATCAAGGAAATAATTCTACTAATTAGGTGAAATGGGTACATAATACTAACTTCCTCTAAAAAAAAAAAAAAAAAAAACAAAACCAAAAACTACCAACCAAACATTTTCCCCTATCTAAGCTAATGTTATTATGAGTGAATGATTAAACTTGCATCTGGTCCAGTGTTTATGTACTTACATTTAAGGACGAATTTCTTTTGGTGGCCTGCTAGGAAGAATCCTAACAAGATGATCTTGAAGTAGAAGAAAACATTCTGTCTCTATGCTTTATCATTTTGCATGAACTTATAACATGTCCCTGAGTTAATATCCTATCTGTGTATGTCAGACTTGGTTAACTGATCCTGCTACATCTTTAATGCGTAGGCCTTTGTTCTTTGTCTTGGTCAGAGATGCAGGATACAACAGCATGTCCTGTATATGACCTTACCTGTAGAAGAGAGCTAGCAGCTGAGCCAATTACTCGATCTTGTGGACATTCTATTAACCTAAACTTCTCCAGCTCTGACTCTTTGTTCATCTGCTTTAAGCATCCTTCCCTGCATATACAAGAGACTTGCACTCCTTTCTGACTGCTAGTGTTTGCTGTAACAGCTAGAATTGTTTCTTGCAGTATGAACCTCTTCTACCAGTGTCTGCCACTATTGAACTGATACTAGTGGAAGATGTAAAAGTGAACCCTACTGATGTCTCCATTTACAATCACCCTGACATACAGGTAAAGAATTATTCTACTACTTTCTAACTGCAGGGAGGAAAACATAAACAATTATATGATATGTGTAAGGATACCAGTTTTAGCAATGTACTAGGAAGATACAGGCTAATTTTGGATGCTTTTCTTGTTTTGCAGGCAGAACTTTTCATCAAAGAAGGTTCTGGGTATTTTTTCATTAATACCAGTGTTGCAAATGTTGTAAGAGTGGCTCATGAGGAAACTCAAGGTATTGCTTTGGTGAGTAAAGTATTTTGTTATTTTATGTCTTTTTGGCAATCTGAATATCATTCTGCAGTTTCATCGCTATTGGTTGTTTTCTAGTACACCAGGATAGAGAGACAATAAGTGAATCTTGGCTATGTCTGCCTGTCACAGTCAGGCTTCAGGCAGGGGATCTTTGCACTAGCAATTTCAGGAATAGTTTTAGGTCTAGGAAACTGTTTCACTACAGTTGTGATGCATACGTATAATCAGTACGAGATAAAAGCCAGTACCAAGTTGTTCTTTACCCATTACAATACTGCAGTAAAATGTTCCTGATTTCATAAACACAAAATGAAAAATAATGTGACAGAATTATTCAGAAGTATTATACAAAAGATTAATTAGTTTCTAGAATAATATTGGAATATTTGTGGTAGGCCAGTACTTCTGAAACCTTCAAATTCTTCTTCCAATGCTGTTTCAGGATATTTGCTATCACAGTTTTTCATCCTGATTTTGTGAATAAATATCTATTAAATAGTTTATTTCTTATCTCCCTATTAAGTTTTTAATGCACTCTTCCACTAGAAGATGCCACTAGTAAGCTACAGTTATGCTTGACTTCATCCAGGCTCAGGATATGAGATGCATTCTACAGTGAACAACAATAAACTATATATTTGCATTGTAGCTTTCATTAGACAAGAATTGGAAGTGACACAAGTTGTTTTAAAGAGTAGTCTTTACAAATTTATGATTTACAGATTTATCTTATAATAAATAATGTTGATAAAGTTGTGAAATAATGATGATAAAGGTGGATCTTTTTTTTTTTTTTTCATTGTTGAGAATATGGAAAGCACTGGTGAAATATTTGGATTGTCTCTAACTGTTGAAAGTGTAAGGTGGGAATATTTTTCCAACCCAGTCAGTGTCGTGGTTTAACCCCAGCTGGCAACTCAGCCCCACACAGCCGCTCGCTCACTCCCCCCCGGTAGGATGGAGGAGAGAATCAGAAGAATAAAAGTGAGAAAACTTGTGTGTTGAGATAAAGACAGTTTAATAGGGAAAGCAAAAGCCGCACACACAAGCAAAGCAAAACAAGAATTCATTCACTACTTTCCATGGGCAGGCAGGTGTTCAGCCATCTCCAGGAAAGCAGGGCTCCCTCACGCGTAATGGTTACTTGGGAAGACAAACGCCATCACTCCAAACGTCCCCCCTTCCTCCTTCTTCCCCAGCTCTATATGCTGAGCATGACGCCATATGGTGTGGGTTGTCCCTTTGGGCAGTTGGGGTCAGCTGTCCCAGCTGTGTCCCCTCCCAACTTCTTCTGCACCTGGCAGAGCATGGGAAGCTGAGTCGTCCTTTATTTAGTATAAGCACTACTTAGCAACAACTGAAACATCCCTGTATTATCAACACTGTTTTCTGCACAAATCCAAAACATAGCCCCATACCAGCTACTGTAAAGAAAATTAACTCTATCCCAGCCAAAATCAGCACAGTCAGCTAGGCACAGAGGTGGGGAAAAAAATAGAAGATGAGCTTATTTTTGTACATTGTACACTGTTTCAACTCTTAATAGTCTTTCAGTCAGATCTCCCTCATGGGTTTAGCAATGCTTTAACTGACGTATACAAAATAATTTCAGAATAGAGCAGTGAACTCAAGTAGTGGAACAGTGCCAGCAAGGTAGGCTCTGTCAAGTATAAAAAGAGATTTATTTTAACTGCCTGTCAGATTAAAGGAGAGAAAACTCCACTTTTTAACACATTTTAAAACCTTTTAAAGAACAAAACACCCCCCCCCCCCCCCATTTTAAAAGTTGCTAGTCCTGTGCGCTATGCTTGAGTTAAATCCCACTATTGCCTATGGATTTTTCTTTCTATGGAAGCCAGCAGAATGGTCTGTGTAGAGAATCAGCAAATTCCAGTCTGTGCCAGGATGATACTGTGGCAGGTATCAGTGGAGCCAAGTTGATACCGGATGGTTTGATAGTAAACTGTTCTGAGAAACTCAATTCAAGTTATCTAGAGCAGAGATTCTCAGACTTCTTACTGGGACTGCCAAGGATAAATTCTATACTTCTTGCCCTCTTTTTGACATGGCAGCTTTTCTGGATGTGAGTGGTAGCATGGGAGAAGAATGAATAGCGGTAAACAGTGAAATACACTGTACACTAGGGAGCTACTGGACACCTAATAGGAGATGAGAACAGAAGAGGTAGCTGAGACAGGAACAATTTTTGTAGGTTGTAGTAGCCGTGCTTTCCCTTTTGGCCCTCTGTTCTGGTAGCTTCTTTTCTCTGGTCTCCCAGCCCAAACAGAGCTCCATTACATCTTTCTTCCCGTGGCTGTGCTGGCTACCTCCTCCTGGCCCCATCCCCTTCTCTCCTTTCCATGGCTGTGTGTTAATAAGTGCCCCCAGTGCCATATTGCCCACCCACTTTGGGAACTGCTGCTGTTCTGAAAGCTGACATTTATTAAAACTTTATATTCCTTTCTATTTGGAGGCAAAAGTAAGAGTGGTGCCTCAAAGAACAAAATGTCAGTTCTTTCCACTGCTCTTACTGCTAACTCCTGTAGTGCTGCCAAGTAATGCTATGAATTATATTAAATTCCTTTGAACTGGGGGCCTGGCTGTCCATCACCCCTTGTTTCAAAGAGTTCATAAGCCAGATGAGTGAACAGAATAGGACACCAAATGTCTGTGCTGTCTCTGGCCAAAGTGAAGGCCCCTGTGAAGGTGAAGAGAATAGTTGGGATCATCCCTGAGATGTGTGACAAGGTCAGGCAAATTGCAGGAGAACTGCAGAGATAATGTGAGCAAGGTATGAATGCACGGCCTTGAGAAAGTGTGTGGGGACAACTTTGGGATTGGTGCCTAGTTCTGAGGGCTTGTATTTGTGAGCAGCGGTCTCTTTTTTTCTTCATTATTTGATTCTCACTGTATTCTGAGAAGTGTAATGTGTATGTTCTTTGTATAAAAAAATTAATAAAATAATAATACTTGTATCAAAGAAATACCTGATTTGGCAATCGTGTTCTTACTTGGAAAGACCTGCCACCAGATTTTTGGCTATTCGTTCAGATTGAAAGCAATAACTGTAAAGTATGAATCTTGTGGGAAGCAATACCAATGCTTTATAAGCCGAGTCTCTGTTGATTTTTGTTTTTTCCCCTTATTGTTTTGTTTTTCACTCCATTAAGAAAAGTTTTATTGCTCTCAATGTTTTGTTGTGGGTTTTTTGTCCTTCTGATGGCAGAAGGAGAATAACAGGATGCCAGACTGTTTCTAGATTAAGGTACGTTAATTCAATTGCTGCCCAGAGGCCATTTGCACTAGCTCAATAGTATGGTACCTTTTACATACATTTTACAGCTTTACTTTTACTTCGGTGGAACAATTATCTGTGTCTATGGCTTGGAGACTTCTGGATCCAACTACGTCTGCCCTGCAAGTGATACAAATTTTATCCGACGAATAACAGACAAGTGAAAATAAGAAGTGCTATAATAGAATTTTCTTTTGGCATTGCAGGTGCATCCTCTGCTTCCAGGATCAGTGACTGTAATGATTCATGACTTGTGTTTGGCTTTCCCTGCACCAGCTAAAGCTGAAATTTATGTATCTGATATACAGGAACTGTATGTCCGAGTTGTTGACAAGGTTAGTGGCTTTGAAACCAGCGTTATTAGCTGACCCAGATTGCCCTCATTCCTGGTGCTCATCGTGAACATAATGACGAGACATGTACAAGATGATACGATGTAGTGGTTAGGGCCCTCTGCTGCAGCTCTGACCTTAGAGAAATAGTTTGATTTCCCTGTGTTCCTGTTTCTCTTTCCCAAATTTATCCTTTTAGGTTATAAGTCTTTCAGAGTATCAGGTGTCTCTTACTTCATATTCTGTGTGGCAGCAATCTCAACTTTTGCATTTACACAGCAATGTTAATTCATAATTTATGTGAACACACCAATTTACATTTCCTGTTGTTTAAAGTCCATGAGAGCAATTCTTTTAGGAGTAGGTTTTGCCCCAAGGTCATTTTCCGTATGTCATGTTTTAAAAATGAACAAAAAAAGAAAAAGTCCAGCTCATTTTACTTGCCAGCTTGGGTGCGTCTTATACAAAATAAGTGTTGATATTTCTGGATGTTTTAACTATGCCCTTGCCAGCTGAAAGACCTGAATTAATTTGTTTAATTTGATGCTAACCATAGCTGGCAGGGATTATCCTTTAAAATCAGTGCTAATCTAACCTTAGGGCTTTATCTCTAATACCCTACTAAAAGTGTAATACAAAATAAAATGAAAACATTTATGCTAATAAATAAGAATAGTTTAAATGAAAAATGACTGGATGTGACTGTGTTTCAGGTGGAGATTGGAAAAACAGTTAAAGCTTACGTCAGAGTTCTGGATGACTCTAAGAAACCTTTTCTGGCTAAATACTTTGCTGTCATGGATCTAAAACTAAGAGCAGCATCTCAGATTGTTTCACTTGTGTAAGTTAATGGATTTTTTTTTATTAATCTGTGAATATGTTTATGGGCAGAATGAGCAAAAAATGAGTCAGGATATTGGCTTGGAGGCATGGTAGTATAAAATGACTGAGTTTTTATTTATTTTTATAAAGCTTTAATTACCTTTTAGATGTCTTTTAAAATAGTTACTTGTCAGGAAAATTGCCTAAGCTAACCATCTAAATCTTGTTGACTGAATGAGACTGTATTCAATACGCTATAATATTTCATGGAGCCTTATGCATCTTGGAAGCAGTGACTTGGCAATTTAATGTCAGGTGAAGAACTATGTGAAATATCTGATGTTATCAAACTCATTCTGTCTGTTACTTAACCTTTTAGAAAGAGGTAGGCTAAATCATCTTATTGCCTCGAAGCTCCTTATTTTCCAAGCTCTAAACACAATGATTAAAATCACAGAAAAAAAGTTTTTTGGACTGATGATTTTTAGTGTTGAGATAATCAGTAGAAATCATTCAGCTTTGTATGGGGAAGTGTGTGTGCGTATTTGCATACACCATGCAGTACTGCTTAGCTGTGTCTATCCCACTTCATTAAATAGTGTCAAGGTATGTAATCAAGGCTTGTGCCACTGTTGTCCGTACTGGTCAAATTGCTAGTGCGCTCCCTGGCAGAGTTTTGGTCTGTACCAACTAACACCGTGCTTTCTTTATCATTTCAGGTATTTAATTTTAAGATAAAACACAGGCTACAAAGAGCCATTTCATGATGTTACCTGTAGAAATGTGATGGTTACCTTAATTTTGCTTAAGACAGTCACTTAGTCATCCTTATGATAAAACTGCTATGCACTAAATAAGTCCTTTGCATTTGTTATTCATGTCATTTATTCAATGAACTTTTCTATTTGAATGTGTTTCTTTGCTACAGCCCACTCAGTGAAGCTCTTGATGACCATACCGCTGCTTTTGTAGTGCATGGGATGGCCATTGGTCAGACTAGTCTTATGGCAACTGTTGCTGACAAAAGAGGACAAAGAATCAACTCTGCTCCACAACAGATTGAAGTAAATTGTTTTAGATAAAATATATGTGTAAACAAAATCTATGTTATGATAGCACAGGAACAGTATATGATAGTTAATTTATAGTATAGTAATTCATTTGCCAGAATGATCTGTTTACATTTTCTGTCCAGAAGTTACCCAAATGCTAGTCTGTTTCAGATTAAAAACCAGATTTCTGTTTTTTAATTGCAAGTGATGAGTTAAGCTTCTGCATGCTCAATTTACTGTAATTAAGCAAGTGAAGACCCAGTTTTACACTTGTGTGTTCTGTTTTGTGACGTAAGTTATCTGATTGAAATAGCGTGAACACAAGTATTCATATTTCTATTTTTAGGTCTTTCCCCCATTCAGACTGCTGCCAAGGAAAGTGACCCTAATTATTGGAGCCATGATTCAGGTAAGTCATCTTCTTACATATTTTCTTTCTTTTGCAATTTCTATTTTAAAATAAATGTATATAACTTACTTTTCAGGAGTAGATATTCAACTTGGCAATTTAGCTGCATTCACAGTGAATGCTCTTCCTAACAAGAATAGTTTCATTCTTGAGCCACCTTCTGTTTTATTGTATTGCCGGATCAAAGGTTTTGTATTTATTTGTGTCAAGGGAGTGTCAGCTTTTCCAGTGTTAAATACCAGCACAGCATTAATAAATCTGTCACCTTCATGAAATTAAGCATAGTGGGCAAGTTCAACAAACTGAAACACAGAGCAGAGCTGTACCGTGTGTGGTGAAGAGAAAGTGAGGTAAATTTTTCTGAAACTTTCTGGGCTAGATGTAGCATCAGCCTCTCACATTCTACACAGCACACAGTCCACTTTTGTGCTTAGCTCACGTATTTCCCAGTCCATCATCATGCAGTGTGCAGGAGAAATATGCTCTGAGATGCCCTGGGAAGGTTCAGACAGCCTTTTCTTACTGAAGACATTGTGGTGCTGAGCAGGGAAGGGGTGTACCCTGTAACATTAACCAGAACAAATATCTGATGGGTTAATTATAGTTGTTCTGTGTGCTATTAATTATAGATCACTTCAGAAGGAGGCCCTCAACCTCAATCCAACATCATTTTCTCCATCAGCGATGAGAAGATTGCATCAGTAAACAGCACTGGACTTGTCAGAGGAGTGGCAATTGGGAATGGAACAGTAACAGGAGTGGTGCAAGCTGTTGATGCAGAGACAGGGAAGCTTGTCGTGGTGTCTCAGGTAATGTTTTATGATACTGTTTGGGGCTGAAAGAGGCTCTCTAACTCATGGGTTTGGCTCAAAAGGGGCAAATAGTCTTTTTTGCATTAGTCGTGTTATCTTGTGCACTCTCCTGGTTTCCTTAAGGAGGTGAAAAATCAGTGTTTCTTACTCCCTGGCCTGTGAACTTACGCATTTGCTGACAGAGGTGATACTTTCAACAGATGGCTAAATCTTGCTGTACCTTAAAACAAAGTTCTACTGATAACCCAGGGAGACTTTATGAACAGTCTGTTTGATATCTTTACAATTGATTAGTAAATCTAGAAAAGCCCATCTAAAGAAGCCTATCTAAAACAGCAGAAGGTTGTCCTTGCCTGCATCACCTTACAGTGTAGCAGCATCTTATGTCACTAGAAGTCAGAAGGTAACTGTTGCCTAAGAAGCCCTTTGTCTCTTAAGCTATAGGCAGGCTGTATAGAAAGCTACCATCCTGTGCTGTGGTCTGAATCCCATCTATGAAGTTCAGGCAATGAACCCCAGAATTCCATCAGAATCTGTGTCTGTATAATTTCCTACTAGCTGAGTGTGAGGGAGCTGTTGAGCAGGCCTGTAAGGGAGCACAAGTCCCTAGGACTTGCATGAGACTCAGAACGACAGAACTTGGGCCAAGTCTTATGGCTCTTCATTTGAGGTCAAGGCAGGACAGCTGCTGCATACCACAAAGCTCTGCTGCTTGAAAGATGTCACCACAGGGCAAGAGGAGACAAAGTCATTTAAAGAAAAAAATATATATATATCTGCGCTTTGTAATGCAGGGGCAGCAGTCAGCCCTGATGCTGTGGCAGGAAGCAGAATGAACTTGAAACCTAAATCTCCTGCCCAATGAGGTCCAGGTCTCACCTTTCCTCCCCAGTATACGGTAGGAATAAAATCTATCAGGAATGTCAGGATATGTGAAGAGGAGACATCAGAGTATCACGCACATCATCCTTTTATTCTTGATTGTCCTGTTTGCTGCTTACCATTCTCATTTCCTTCTAATATTCTCAATGTCTTCCTTTACCTTCTGGGATTATTCATCCCTCTTCTCCTAGGGACCCCTATGATCTAGTCCCTTGCTGTCAGTCACCTCTCAGCTCCATTATTCATGTCATCAGTAATTTTGAGCAGAGCTTTTTTTTTTTATTTTTAATTTAGGTAGCATTTTTAAATGCCTGTCAAATTACAAAGTTAATGCTTTTGTAGTTTTTGAGAGTCCTACTGAATTACATGCATCTGTATTTTCTGTAATGTCACATGCAAATCACGTGGCAGTAGTGATTAGATAATGGCAAGATAGCAGATAGATCCTGAAGTGAAATCTAGTTCACATTTGACAAATGCTCACAATGTCTTCCCTTCCTCCTTTTTAGGACAAAGTGGAAATTGAAGTAGTACAGCTGACAGCTGTTAGAATTCGTGCACCAATTACACGAATGAAAACTGGTACACAGGTTAGTTGATTTGTGATTAGCTTTTATTGCCTTAAAATTTGGACGTGCAAGCTGTGACCATTCTGATTAGGTGATCTGATAATACCACTCCAGCTCTGAGTGGTTGCCTGCTCTGAGGGGTACCACTGCTGCTGCAGGAATGAATGTGCTGTCAGTGGAGAAGCTCCAGAGCTGAACATATTAAAACAGAAATCAGGACAAGTTTACCTTGTACACTAGACTGTTTTTCAGAAATTCAGGCTCTGCTGAAGAAGGATCATTTAATATGGAGAAGAGTTCTCTCATCTTCATTCAATTGCAGTGGAGACTTTCTTCCTTTGTACGTTAAAAATCTACTGTATGTCTGCTATATCCAGAACAACAGATATTGTTCAAATTATCTTTTAATAAGTCTATTTTTAACAGTCTATATTTCCCCTATTAGTTACTCATTCCAAAATGGCTAGTGATTCTAGCTCGTTGGTCCCAGGTGAATGAATTGCTTTGAATATTAAAAAAAAACCTCGAAAGTCCCTGTTTTGTGTTTATATGTTATGTTGTCTTAATTTGGAGAGTTGGGAGGGGAAGGTTGATGTCCAGAGCAGAGTTAATCAGGGAGAGCATCTAGACAAAGACATAGAAAACTTAAGAGTGTATGACTTATCAAATCACTTCATCTTAGTTAAGATGAAGTGATTTGATGCTACAAAGGGGACAAATGAATTATCAAACTCATCTTTTCTGATGGAAAACTGGTACTTGTTTTTCGTAGAGCATGTAGCAAATGAGAATAAATCAAAATTTACTTTTTACAAGTTGGTGGTTGAGTCTTCTGCGTGATACGTCCTTGCAACATATACAGCAGCCAAACCGTTTTCTTAAGAAATACCATCTCTTGACCAATGAATTTTAAGTTTAATTATATTTGCTCTATGCAGGATTGGTTAGCATCGTAGAATTACCTAAGAAAGTTGGTTTCTCTATTTCTAGATGCCAGTTTACGTAATGGGCATCACCAGTAGTCAGACTCCTTTTTCATTTGGCAATGCAGTACCGGGGTTAACGTTCCACTGGTCTGTCACAAAGAGGGATACTCTGGATATCAAGACAAGACACAGTGAGGTAAATTGTGTGTGTGTATGTGTAGTTGCATGTGTGTGTATCTTGGGAAAAGGAAACTGCCCCATAATGGGAATTGAGAAAATATTGTTGCTTCCACTTACTCAAAATCAAAGAGTGATTGTCGGCATTGGGTGTGGTCTTTCCACTGTATCAATGTCATTTCTTTCCATGAGTAAAATTTTAATCACTTTCTCCTGTCCAAGGCTTCTTTTCAGCTTCCTGCAAAATACAACTTTGCAATGGATGTTTATGGCAGAGTAAAGGGAAGAACAGGCCTGAAAGTTGTTGTGAAGGTCCTTGATCCCGCAGCCAACCAGTTTTATAACATGGCAAGAGAACTGTCCGATGAAATCCAAATTCAAGTACGATGATATTTCTCACAGTTAATGATTTAATATTTGTTTCAGAGGTGAATTAAAGTCTTGTATTTGAAATCAGGAATTTGAAATGCAAAGGAGTAGTTCCAGCTTTGGTTTAACTTTGAGCCCTTACTCTTGTTTGTATAATGTTCCACTGTTTGGAAACCTCCAAGTTCCCCAAGTGTTGGTAAGGTTTACACTGAACCATCACACACTGGTGTGATGCCTGAATGAAATTCAGGAGTTAGTTTATGTTGTAGACCACCTGAAATTGAGTCTTGTGGATAAGCAGTGTTAGAGCTGTAACAGAACCTTGCTGGTGTAGTTCCCCTCTGCACAGTAATACTTCTTGTTTAAAGTGCTTATCATATATGTCTATGCAAGCATGTTAATTTGCATCAGGAATTAGCTTCTGAAATGAATCTCCTGGTTGTTCCCACTTACCATGCTTTGGGGGGCAGTTTCAAGTTATGCAAACTGGATTCTTTAGATGGAACAAAGCTGCAAAATGTGCTTGAGGAGTGCACCTTGTGGGCATTCAGTTCATGGGCTCAGACTTGGGGTAGTCTCAAGTAACTTGGGTGAATGTGGGGTCTTCAACACCATTTCACTTGACAAATCTGCTGCTGCTTTCATACTGCTTCATAGTATAGCTATAGCCATAGAAATGAATGCTCTTCAGAATAATTTGTAGAAGATACTGCCTATGCCATTCTCAAATATTCATGTTAATTTTCATTTTTTTACTGTATAGAGTATGCAAGGGAAAAAAAAAAGTGTGATATAGTTTTACTTGGGTTTTTTTGTTTTGAAGGTGAAATAAATGGAAATAAATTACTTGCTGCACACAACAGGAGGCTAAAATGCCTTTCATTTTCCAGGTGTTTGAAAAACTTCATCTAGTCACTCCAGAAGTAGAAGCAGAGCAGATCTTAATGTCACCAAATTCCTTTATTAAACTTCAGACAAACAGGTTAGTGATCAGTTTTCATACTGTGATTTGTGTCAACAGTTTATCAAAACCATAAAGCAATTCCGTTTGAAGTAAGCTGTTTCAATCTTTTAAAAAGAATATCACAGTACATCTGTATAATACACAACTTATCTGGTGATTAATAGTATCTTATCTGTACTCTTGGGCTCTGTCAAATCTTGTATTAGTTAGATTGTAGCTAGAAAAGTAATTCAATATTTGGAACTTCTAGATCCTTATTTTAAAAGATGCTGAGCCAGTTAAAGCAGTAGCCTGCTTCCACTAGAGTTTTTTATGGGCTTGTATCAAAAATAGCGTGGCCAGCAGGACTAGGGAAGTGATTGTGCCCCTGTACTCGGCACTGGTGAGGCCGCACCTCGAATACTGTGTTCAGTTTTGGGCCCCCCACTACAAGAGGGATATTGAGGGGCTGGAGCGTGTCCAGAGAAGGGCAACGGAGCTGGGGAAGGGTCTGGAGCAGAAGTCTTATGAGGAGCGGCTGAGGGAGCTGGGACTGTTTAGCCTGGAGAAAAGGAGGCTGAGGGGAGACCTCATCGCTCTCTACAACTACCTGAAAGGAGGCTGTAGAGAGGTGGGGGTCGGTCTCTTCTCCCAGGTAACAAGTGATAGGACAAGAGGAAATGGCCTCAAGTTGCGCCAGGGGAGGTTTAGACTGGATATTAGGAAATTTTTCTTCACCGAGAGGGCTATCAAGCATTGGAACAGGCTGCCCAGGGAAGTGGTTGAGTCGCCATCCCTGGAGGTATTTAAAGGACGTTTGGATGAGGTACTTAGAGACATGGTGTAGTGGTGGTTTTGGCAGTGTTAGGTTTATGGTTGGACTCGATGATCTTAAAGGTCTTTTCCAACCTATCCGATTCTGTGATTCTGTGATCAAGGCTTTATGGAATATACTTCTCTGTATTTCTTATGCAGAGGCTATGACTAGATTTTGAGATTAAAAAGTCCTTTCCAAATGATAAGTCCTTTTTACATAATCTGTTTTCGAAGGCTGACATTTCAGACTCATTTCAGGCTTGAAATTTGGTTTTCCTAGCTTAAGAATGTGCAAGTATAGACAATAGGACATATGCTGAGGGTGAGGCTTTAGATGCATTTACTTTTTAAGGGGAAGGAACCGTTAGTTTCACTGGAGCTCCGGTGATCGTGGTCATTCAGCATCTGCTTTTGAAACAGTTATATAGGAGCCCTGTCATTTGTAGTCACTTGCTAATGTTGTTTTGCTATCTCTTCTGAGCAGTTCTTCTGATTAATTAGTCAGTAAGTTGCTAGATATCAGTTTGTATGTTTCTTTGTCCCATTATCTTCACTATCCAATGTTGGAGCCCCGATGTCTGAACTCTGCCACCAAAGACAGTTACAGTATTGCCAAGAAAAGGGCAACTAAAATCCAGCTTTAATGCTTTTTTCCTAGGATGAAGTGGAGTATTTCTATCTCAATGGAGGAGCTTGGGAGGAAAAAAAAATAATTTACAGATCTTTTAGAAGATGTGATAAGTGATACTTAAAAGTAGCTAATGTCTCAGAATGTCCACTAATTACAGTTTATGTATTTGCTCACTTTATTAATATGCAAATACCACGGTGAGAGTTATTCCAAAAATTAACCTTGTCTACAAAACCATTTCCAAGAAACTGATGAGATCCACTTAATCAAGTCCCTGACGTTATCTCTAATACCAGCATTGGCCCTGGCAGACTAATCTCCCTCTAAATATTGTTTACAGAAAGTCATGGCAGAAGCTGCATGTTGTAGCCTTAGCCATTATTATTTGGAATCAAGTTTACATCAGTGAATGATGACACTGCAGCGCAGTGGATGAAAACTAGATTTCGATACATGCCTAAACCCAGATAAGACTTCTTCCAAGTGAGCTTGAATCAGAACATAAACTTTCTTAGACTAGAGCACAGGCTTTTCAGCTTTTATTGCAGACACGTGGAAAAAACACGTACCAAATCACAATCTTTTAGATTTGCATAATATACTGGTGTAAATACGGTTTTACTCATTTAAGGGGGTCCCCCGTATTTTTGTTTTTCTGGTTTGTTTGTTTTCTTAAGGGACCGAGTGGCTTCACTGAGTTACCGTGTCCTGGAGGGACCAGATAAAGTTCCTGTTGTAAAAATCGATGAGAGAGGCTTCCTTACCTCTGGGTCTTTGATAGGATCATCAACAATTGAAGTGATTTCACAAGAATCATTTGGGATCAACCAGACCATTGTAGCTGCTGTTAAGGTAGTATCATCTCTCTTTCTTTGCTGTTTCTGTTAGAAGTATATCGTTACTACTGCAACAAGGATGGTTAACTGCATATTTTGAACTTCACTTCTGAAAAATGTGAAGTATAGGAATTAATAGTGAGTTCTGAGCTTTGGAAAAAAAGTTTAGTTCACTAAACTAGATGGATAAACGTTAAATCCCAGCAAATTCTTAAATTTGGTACATTTTACAAAAAGGCCTTTGTGTGCATGTGCCTTAAAGAGTTTTAAAAAAAAAAGTTTGTCCTAAAAATCTCTTAGAAGGCTGGTAATTACAGAAGTTCAAATAAAAAAAGATGTTAACGTCATAAATATGCATTTTACAATGTGTGAAAAAGGTAAATGTCATCTGGAGTAATGAATATAAATGCAGCATCTGTTGTGAGGTACCCAAGTGATACCTAGATTTTCAAGATATTAGGGATGTAACTGTACAGTGCCCAAAAATTTCATTTTCTCTGCTGTTTCCCAGCAGTTCAGTTTTTACATATAATGAGACTCTCTGCATGAGAAAGCCTGTCTTATCAAATGCAATAATTTAGCTGCTGTTGCCTGTATTTGGCGAGCTGGCAAGGAGCATATCCAAGGCTGCCCTATGTGCCTAAGCCACACTGAAATGTGGATGCTTCAAGGAAGGACAAATCTGTAGTAAAACTCAGCAGTTTGTTTGCAGGCTAATGAAACACCTTTCTTTCTCAAAACTTCATCTGTTGATTGAATGCTGTTACGTGAAGTCTAATGTACGTTACTGATTGGGCACTTAGGACATAAGGGAACGCATGTCCTTCCTTTCTGTTCAAAAGTCCTTGTGCCAAGAACTTTCTACATCCAGCAACATGAGCCTTGAGATACCCTCTGCTCCACTTCCTCTTATCCCTTTTTACTCTGTCAGCATCTTTCCTATGTCCCAGCTAAAGGAGGAAGACATATAATTGAGTGCCAACTTTAAATTATTTGTAAGTTTTATTATTATAATAATTGTGAAGTGGCTTGATGGGGTTTTTTAATTTTAATTTTGTTTTTTACCATAATGTTCAGCTTTGTCTGTAGGACAGCATGTACGTCTGTCCTCCTGGGTGGAGAATGAAAAAAAGAAATGGTGGCTTAGTTTCACTAACTCCACTCCTGCTGCTAGGTGGTGGCAGTGAATTTCTACAGCTCTGTTATAGATGACCTTGTTTCTTCCCTTCACTGCTGGATCCGGCGAGTGAAACACATCTAATGAGTTTGGGGTTGGCTCAAATGACATTTAGTCAGCATATAGTGGTACTGAAGTTAAATTCTCCCTTCGTGCATTCTTTCTGTACACAGTTAGGATATCGCAGAACTGTGGAGTCAGTGCACTATGATATTAAGATTGTGAGCTCTTTGTAGTAGCATCCATCTTGGTTCAGCATCTCGTACAGCTGATTTGTTTTCCTGTACTTATTAGGACTATCCTACTTTTATGGAAATAATTTTTAACCTCACAGTAACTCTGTGAGGTAGTACAGTGCCGCTGCCTTCATTTTATGGATGGAGAACTGAGAGTTTGAGTGGTATTGCTGAAGGTCATGTAGAAAAACTTGTGACAGAGCAGGAGATGAGCTTGGATCTGTTGTGTCATTCTAAGGCAGAGTTCTCTGCTTCACGCCGTCCTTCATTTCATAAGTTCTTGGTTTGTGTGTTTACAACTGTACACAATTAAGAACCAAACTGCTGCAGCAGCATCATTTAACACTTAGACCTTCAACTTTGCTCAAAAAAGGACTATCTTGTGTAAGCCAAGGAGGACAGTGGAAGTAAGGAGTGACAGTGTGCTTAGCATGGAAGGAAGCTAAGCACTTCCCTGTATCAGCTGTACTCAACAGAATTTTTTTTTTTAAATAAAAAATACTTTAAAAACAGAGATGCTTTAACAGTAAATAGCTGTTTTCATCAATATTAAATTTAGCAGTTGTCCCTTGTGGGACAATTTCTGAGATTTTTAAAGTGAAGCAAGCTTGAAAATCTGTCAGGGAAATGGCATTTTTGCTGGCTTATAACCTCAGCTTGTTGGGCAGATGACTATATGCACTGATATTTTAACTGATTATATCAGCCTGTGGAGTAGACAGTTGTATATACTGGTATTCTAGCTGCCTTTTTTTTTTTTTTTTCCCCCAGACTCACCAAAGATGCTATTTGCTTAAGGCCAAATTTGTCCTTTCCTTTCTAAGTTTTGACATGTACATTTTCAGATTGCAGAGTTTTACATTTTAGCTGAGCCTCTTAGGTCAGAAAAAAGGGATTTTCCTACAAGATAAGCTTGAGGGCTTCTTTTAAAATAATTTTCTCTATATATTTGAGGGGTTTTGCTTTCTCTATCCTTCCATTATTTATTTTCCAATAGCTGTAACAGAAAGAGCAGCTATAGTTCTTCTTGTTGGGTAATTTTGCTAGTTAACCTAGATAAGTTAATCGAGAACAGTAATATGTTATTTAAAAAACAAAACAAAAGGTTGTGAAGTCTTTTTCTTCAGACAAACTTCCTTCATTGGAGTGTTAGTGTGCACATATGGATAATCTAGCAGACTTTTCTAAAGTATTTGGAGCAGAAGTCCTAACTTCTGTCTTGGTTGAGGAGAGGCACTGAGGCAACAAAATGGAGCCTGCTGACCAGTTAGGATTTGTCAGATGCCAGTTCTGACTGCTTTTGTCTGTTGCACTTAACTTCTACTAGCCCGTGCCTCAGAGCACGGCCTGGCTGCGGCATCATACAGCCAGCAGTCACAAGGTGAGCGTGCCCAGTGATGGGTTAGAAAAACCACACAAGTCCCGAGGAAAGATTGTGGGTGGTGTTCCTTCCCACCTCTGGGAGCCCTGTTGTCAGACCACTGTGGGTCTGTTTGAGGGGCAGCAGTTTGTAGCGTGTATGATGTTAGTTCACAAGGATCACTAGCAAACAGCTTTGCAGCTATTGCTCATGTTTCCTTCGCTCAAACAGAGCCAAGGCTGTTAGAAACTGCCTGTATCATCTTGGCTTTCTCACCTGGTGTAAGGGAACTGGGGAAGGAGTGACCCTTTCATCCCCTTACTCACACATACATTGCAAGTTACTCCTGTTCTAGTTAACTGGGGAACGAATTACACTTTTTTTTTCAAGAATTACTGGGAGGGAAGTCTAGGAGCAACTTGTTCTCTTGTATATCCAGAGAGTCTTAGCAGTTTTAATTTATAGGATAATAATGTAGTTTCTGAAGTCTGTGATGTGTGTTTCTACATCATTATTGCTTGCTTCAATTCCCAGTGCTATTAGAGAAAAATACTAAGAAATACCTGATGGGAGAGAAAAAAGCCAGAGCTTTTCTCAGTGGTGCTCAATGACAGGGAAGAGGGAACGCACACGAATTGAAACACATGAAATTCTGTCTGAACATAGGAAAGCACTTTTTTATTGCGATGGCTGTTGAACACTGGCACAGATTGCACAGAGAGATTGTGGAGTCTCCATCCTAGGAGATGCTCAAGACGTGACTGCACGTGATCCTGGGCAACTGGCTCTAGCCTAGCTTGAGCAGCGGGGGTTGGAGTAGACTATCTCCAGAGGCCCCTTTTAACCTCAGCTATTCTGTGATTCTGTGAAATATATGTACTGATAATAAAAGCACCGTGTCTCAGTACTGTCATATGGCTAAACATATAGCAAGTGGTTCATAAAGGAAGCTTTCTATATTTGCATAATAAGAACCATTTTAGATACTATTTTTATAGAAGCACCAAAAAAAGCAATTTGATTATGCTTTTCACTGCTGATGTTTTTACAGGTGTACCCCATCTCATACCTAAGAATCTCCATGAGTCCTATTCTGCACACGCAAAACAAAGAGGCATTATTGGCTCTCCCCCTGGGTGTGACACTGACATTTACAGTCCATTTTCACGATAACTCTGGAGATACTTTTCATTCACATAATTCTGTGCTCAACTTTGCAACAAACAGGTAGGTATCTATCATGGGTGTTTATTACAGAGAACAAAAAAGGCCAAATACACATAGCCCAGCCACAGCAAGGAACAAAGATTGTTCTAAAGATATCAAGTGAAGATATAGTTTGGACTGGGATTAGCAAAGAAAGGATTTCGTCTCTGCGGTCTTCAGAGGCACTGTAGCAGAAAGAAGAGTTTCAGTTAGCAATCGATATTCTCTAGCAAATGGAAAGTTGCCCAGATAAGCATGATCCCTAGCGGGGCCTGCTGGGGTACATTTCTGCTTTAAGTGACTCTGAATCATCAGACTGCATACATCAGTGGCCTATATAAACAATTGATCTTATTAGAATTTGCCTCATCTTGCCTCTTTTCTCCTTGTGCTTTGTTACACTGACTCATTGAAGTGTTACATAAGATGGTGAACGTTCTGGACCAGGGGCTGTCTCTTCAGATATGCTTGTACAGCCTTTGCACAGCAGAGCCAAGCCTCAAAAGGCCTTTTGGTCTCTGCCTCAAAGAATAATAAATATTATAAAACAGCCTTCTTTGGTCATTAGTGAACAATCACTAATTCCATTACTGCAACGTAGCTTGTTTTCTGCAGAGCACCTTGCAGTTAAAACACAGTGATCATGATTAAAAGGGAAAAGAAGGGGGGTTGAATGCAAGATTTTCTCTTTCTCCTAACTAAATGATCTGCAGAAATTTCTATAGCATACAGAGGTCCCTGAGATAACACTGCCCTAGCTTCCAAAATAGATGTGACAGAGCTGCTTCAGCATAGGGCTGATTATTACCCCTACAGAGAGAAGCATTGCTCATTAGCCTCAGGTGCAGCACTGTGGTCACCCAGCTCTACTGCTGTCAAGACCTTCACTGTCTCTGTGTGGTGCTGCCAGGGTGGGAGTCTCTGTGCTGGGTGCACTTACAAGTGCTCTATGTGTCAGTGCATTTGGGAATGCTGAATTTTGGTAAATATCAGAACTCACAATCAAGTGTGATTTAGCTTTGTAAAGTTACGGCTGGAAAGCTGCATATTGGTGTTCAAATTTCTTTGCTTCTTAACTGCCTGAGAAAAGGGAAAAGAGACAGATTACCTCATTCTAAAATTCCACAATTCTTAAAATTAGGAAGTAGTTCTCATACATAATTATGACCTCAGTATTTCCTCAGCATAACGATATGAGAACTGAAATTTGCCTCAGAAGCACCTAAATCATTTTTGTATTTTCCTTATTTTGTCAGACTTCATTAGAAGATAACCATCACTGAAAACAAGAATTCCACCATCTAAAAAGAGTTCAATACCTACTGTTTATTGTAGAGATAATGACGTTAGCAAACTTACCTTAACATGAAAGCATTTCTTTTTCTCTCTAGGGATGACTTTGTACAGATTGGGAAAGGAGCCACAAACAACACGTTTGTAATCCGGACTGTAAATGTAGGTTTGACCTTGCTTAAAGTCTGGGATGCAGAACACAGTGGAATTGCAGACTACGTCCCACTTCCTGTGCAACATGCCATTTTTCCTGAACTTATCGATGTGGTGGTAGGTGATGTCCTCTGTTTGAGTACTTCACTGATAAACCAAGAAGGTAAGCGGCACTTCAGTCGCTGTGTTTTTGCAGCTATATAATTTGACATCAGTGTGACTCTTTCTCATTCTCAGGAAAACTAAATGCATAATTTATGATGTTTGTTCAGAATCAAATGTCACTGTTCTTGTTAATGATAAAAATAGGTTTGATCAACTCCTCTAATTTTAATTGTACCATGCAATATGTCGCTTGTATTGAATTCTTGAGTATCAGCTTTCAGACATTTCCATTCTGTTAGCTTGAAAGGCTTGTTTTTTGTGGGAATCATGCAGTCAGGACTGTCTAACTTTACTTACTGTAGTTGATTCTTAGTATTAACAGGCTTTTGTCAGAGTAACTGCAAGTCAGTGTGGTGGTGGGCCGCCAGTGTGATAGACTGGCGGCCCAGAGTCTAGAATCTAGAGTCTGTGAAGTGGGAAGTGTACCCATGCTGCCAGCGCAGTGGGTACGTACATACAGACACCAGTGTGATAATGAAATGCTTCAGTTAGCGTAATTTGTTGAACAGTGTCCAAATGGTGTGTCTTCTCAGGCCTGCCAGGCGTATGGAGCTCCTCATTAAGTAGTGTTCTTCAAGTCGACTCCAAGACTGGCGTAGCAGTGGCAAGGGATTCTGGTGTTGTCACTGTCTATTACGAGATTCCTGGATTACTTAAAACATACAGAGAGGTGAGGCACTGTTAAATCCTACCAGAACTGCTGAAGTTTGTTTGCTTCAGGTGCTTTTTCACCAAAACCATATTCTGTGGGGTGGGGTGGGTTGTTTTTTTTTGTTATAAATCCTTTAGAAACATACTTTTTAAAGGACAAAATATTAGAAATGCAAATGGTTGGAAAGTATTTGGTATTTCCAAACACGTCATGGGTTTTTTTAATCATCTGTGTCAAGGAGGATAATTTAGCATAATAGTTTCTATTTTTAGCCTATACTGTTCTTATATTGTACATTTTGGTTCCTTTGCTTGAATAAGTTGTTTCCAGATGCTAAACAATTTTTTAATATGGCTGCTTTTATGAATGAAGGCTCACTGCAGGATGAGATGCCAACAAGAAGTTTCTAAAGTGCTGTACCATAATACTATGCATCACTGATAGCACTACTCAGTTAAATTATTTTGTTTATCTACAGTGCAATTGTACTGTTGACACAATTCACTGTATCAGCTAACATAACCACAAGATACTCTTTTTAAATTAAATGTAGACATAGGGCTTTATGCCTGTTAACTTATGGGGGTTGGGTAGAAAGAAAAAAAATGTTTTTACTAGCTTAAGTTGTCTTGAAAGGCAGTCTCTAAAATTAGAGAAATGTAGGATTTCTTAGAAACACGACCTCTTGGAGTCTTCTCTTTTGTTATACAAGGATACGTGCATTTCACAATCAACCCAGTCTGGTTTTGCCTTAATTTTTATTTATTAAAACAGTTTTTGGTAACAATGTACTTCATCCTTTTTTCAGATATTGATTAATATACCTCAGAGGACTACAGCAATGCATGTAAGTGGAGTGAAAACAAGCTTACAAGGAGTTGCAGCCTCAAAAGTGATAGTTTCAGTTGGGGAAAGAAATAAAAATTTGAAAGGTATGATGAGAAAAAAATCTTTATGGTAATTGTTTATTGCATGTTTGTATATTCATGATAGGTGGTTTTGGTTTGTGTTTTGGGTTTTTTTGTTTGTGAAGCTGGTGTAGCAAGATCTCGATGAACCTCTAGTGCCTTTCCGGAATCCCAGGAGCTCCAGAAGAATCTTAGGGCCATGTTACAGAATTTGGAGGGTGTTCTGGGGCACTGTTAAGATTTCACAACTGATAACATTGGTAGATAATAGAAGTGTCATTTTTGATCATATCAAAAACAGTTAATAGGCAATCAGCTCATTGTTTGCTTATATGTTTAATTCCAATTGCCTTCTTGAAGTTACTGTTTTTTCTTACTGAGCATGTTTAAAGTAACTGTCCTTAAATCTTTTACAGAAATTATCAGCAATTAGAATCAGTACAAAGATTAAGCATCATATTTTCTCCTCTATTTAATAAGCTGTATTTTGTTTTATTATGGTTCCTTCTAGGTTTAACACTTAGCACTTGTTCAAATAGTATTTTCTTGTGCCTTATGTAAATTATTAGCCTACCAAAAAACCATCTTGCCAGATACTAAAATATAAATCGAGACTCCCAGGATCATATAAGTTATTCAACAGACACATCTGAGCTGAAAATTCTCTCTAGTTCATTCTTGCCTGTAAATAAATTATTCCTGTCAAAAAAACCCCACAACATATAAAATTTTCATTTGCTGTCTCTTTGGGATTAGACTTGAGATAGGACAGCTGTCTATGATTTCCAGCTATTTTAGGATCATCATAACCTTGTGAAACTACTTCAGAAGGTGGCAGAATAACCTGATATTTCAAGGTTTTTCTTTAAATTAATTAAAAATTACTTAGTTAGAATTTTCTTGTCTAATTAGAGATTAATTACCTTTTTTATTCCCCTTAGGGGAGTGCTTGCCTGCTCAGATTGAAGCCATTGCTGAATTACAACCACAGTCTATTATCAATTGCCATCTAGATTTTAACAATGATGCGTTTGACTTCCCAGCACGTGATATTTTTATAGCAGAACCTGGATTTGATGCAGTTTCAGGTAAGATGAGAGAAGATGCCACACTCCAGGCAGACACTTTGAATTCTGCTGTGGTTTAGTCCAAATGCCCTGTGACCCAGCAGATTTCCTTCTGAAGCCTCTGAGCTTTGCTGTGTAGGATCTCAGGCTTCAGTGAGTTGTTAACATGTACTCTCCTTGTTTAACTCTAGGGTTTTCTGCATGTGACAAAAGACATTTATTTGTTTTCAGAGAAAGCCAGAAATCAGTGGGAGCCCATTTCATATGTTTTTCAGAGTTGTAGTAGTAAGTCAGAAAGAAACTCAGAAGCATTATTTTACAGGGGGCGGGGAGTGGGGACGGGACACAAACTTTGCTATCTTTTTTGTCCACAAA
Source organism: Mycteria americana (assembly GCF_035582795.1). NCBI lineage: Eukaryota > Metazoa > Chordata > Aves > Ciconiiformes > Ciconiidae > Mycteria > Mycteria americana. The sequence goes on from NC_134375.1 coordinate 2,827,111, forward strand.
TTTAGGTCCTAATTTTGCAAATTGCTACTCATATATTTGTAGGTATGTAGACAGTCCAATGGTACCTTGAGACAGAAGTGATGGTATTGCAGAATGTAGACGTAATACGTTATGGGGTCACGTATATCTGGGGTCACAGACTTCACAGAGCTAGCAGCTGCCATCTTTTACTCCAGCTGAACTGTACAAAAAATAGATTGCCTTGTGTATAACTTAATTTAGAAAAGAATATCAGGCCCTGTATTTGTTAAACTACAGAAGCAAAACACTTCCTTCTTCAGCTGCTACAAATGAGCACTCAAATGACAAATACTCCAGAATGGGGTATCTCTGCAGCTGTAAATATCCAGTGGCTCTTTTAGGTGTTTACTTGCAGTATGTCGGTGCCTTTACTGTATACTTAAATGCAGTGGAAGTTAAAACTAGGGAGAAGAGAAGCAATCATGAGTTTTAATGTCTGTGTACTAAGGATCTTTAGATTTCACCAAATTATGCTCTATGGAGTCAAATATTCATTGTGTTTGATGTTGGCCTTTTAAAAGCCCTGCCACTGTAGTTATTGCAGTATGACTAACCTCAGCGATTAAAATGAGGGAAATAGCGTAAATGTGAAAATCTGGTGAAAGTAATACATTTTGTATTCTTTGTATTCTGCAATTTAGACATTTCTGGAATTTATGATGCTTTCAAACTTTCCTCCGCAACCTGAGTGCTGTAATTTCTTATGAAAGGTAGAATTCGTATATATCCCGAAAACAACATGAACTGGGACTTCAAAGGAGGGGAAATTAGTAGATACTGTGGAAATGGAAATAAAATTGTGAAAGTCTACAACATGTGTTAGTGTTTCATAACTATAACATGATTTTAAAAAGAACCAAAACACCATGGACTGTATGGAAATAACATTAATTATCTGTTAGCTTAGTCCCTGTACCCATTGTGTAAAACACGATTATACCTTGCATAACAGTGGCTGCCTCTGTTACTTCGTTAGGGAAAGAAAATAAGGGGAAAACATAGGGGAACCTAGCAAGAATCTAGCAAGTTCTGCTTGTTACTTATGCTTTGTATTTTACACACTGGGAATTTTTTACTATATTTATCGCTAATAATAGACAAATAGGTTCCGTAAGAGACTAGAAAAATGGTGAATATCTAACCTTTAAAGAACTTTTATAAATAATAAACCATGTCTCCACAGAATTGATGGTGATGGTTAACTGACTAAAACTTTAACATCAGGTGAAGAGAATATGAAATAGAATGTTAAATTTTGTTTTCAGTAAAGCCTTTCTATCAATATTAGCATAAATGTTATATTCAAAGTGGTATTGAGTCTCACTGGCATATTAAAATAAAATGTGACTGGAAACTGCCATTTTAGTGTTTTTTATCATTATGTTTAGCTTGGTACAAGAAATATCTCCTGTTGTTTTAGTACCGGGATTGTGATGCTTGAACCAGCAGACACACTGTCCCATTCACTTACGCACTCCTGATCTTGCTGTTTGTTGAATTTTACCACCTTTTTAAGTTCTTCTCTAAAGATGTCACAGAAATATCACTCTGCATGGAGAAAAAAACATAAAGATGGGCAATTAACAGTCAAACTGCTTTTGTTTCTATAGGACATTACACCTGTTCCATCACAATGCACAGGCTTACTGACAAGCAGCTGAAGCATCTCAGCATGAGTAAGACTGCACTCAGAGTTGCAGCTTCAGTCCAAGGCAGCCACTTCTCTGGGGAGCAGATCAGCACTGAGGTGCCATTCAATCCTGGCTTTTATGCTGACCAAACGGAAATGCTTTTAAGTAACCATTACACAAGCTCTGATGTGAAAATATTTGGTGCCACTGAAATTCTTGATACCCTGGAGGTGAGTCTGTTGCTGGCAAGTGTCACAACAGAGTTGAATGCATTTTGAACTGTTACATGCAACTTTCTAACCAAAGGCACTTTGTGCCACCTTTACCATGTCAAGATTGTCCCTGAGATGATTTGGAAATACTCATCTTGGAATGTATTCCTCCTCAGTTTTCACTTTTGTTTTAGGATAGTAGAAATGTGGCAGGCTCACCTGTGTGCTAGCTAGGATGTGTTAATGAGCTCACAGGTGGGGAAGCAGAAAATCTGTCTGATCTCTAGTGGCAGGGGTAGGTTCTTGCCCACTTACTTGTTTGACTGCCCATGGCTTACGTAGTCCAGTAAGCGATGCTTTGATTTTTGCCTGTATGGGGTTAGCCCAGACCCACAGGAAGAGCAGTTAATAGGGCAACCTTAACAATAAACAGGGGTGAAGTGCTGCAGGTGTCACTGTAAAGTCACAACCAAGTCCGACTCCCGCTGAGGAGTGAGTTGCTCTAAGTTTCTGTGGAATAACATATTTGACATGTGGCCTGGAAGATGGATATGCACTGTGCATTCTATTTCAGGTTGGTTTTTTTCCTCGGCAGGTGAAATGTGGGTCACCAACAGTGAAGGCGTTTGAGAAAGAGAAATACTACGGGCTGCCTAGTTACGTAGTCTACACCGTTAGTCTGTCTGATCCAAGAGTTTCAAGCCAGGGATCCTTATCAACCACTCTAACTGTCTCTAGTCCTATGACTGACCAGTCTATCACTATCCCAGTGACGGTGATTTACTTGACTGACAGAACCAATGCACCAGTGAGACGTAAGTTTATCTCTAGACTTCATATGCCAGAATAAACCTCTAACTTCCATTAATGTTCATGAGGTTATAAAATTTGGTGTGTTAAAATCTGAGCTGGCAGCTAATGTTGTCATTGATACGTAAGCTGCTTACTGTGATCAGAAGACTAGAATACAATTGCTCATTATGACTGAAGCTGAACATATTTTCCTTTTGGGTCAGCCCAAAATACTCTTCTGAAGTTGGCATAAATATCCCAGTGCTAAAGTGTCTGAAAGTAATTTTTTTTGCTCTGCTTTTATTTACTCTCAAGCATGCCTTGTTATTTTGAAAACAGATTAGCATTTTGGGGCTGAGAAAATAAAGAACATGCTTAAGACATTGTATATCAATGTCTTAAGCTGTTATTGGCAAATTTTGAAGACTGCATTGGAAATAGTCACTACAATCGAAGTTGTATTATCTAAGTTGATTACACTTACTTGCTATAAATAAAAACCTTCTTTTGGCTATTTCAGTTGGAGTTAAGAACTATTAACTCTTAAAGCAGATTGGAGAAGATGCTCTTTTAACTCAGTATTGTCTCCTCTTAATTGATTCTACAGATGGAGCCAGTCTATTCCAGCACTTTCTTGATTCTTATCAAGTAATGTTCTTCACGCTTTTTGCACTATTAGCAGGGACAGCTGTTATGATTATAGGTAAGAGAATGAAAGATTGCAGAAGTATTTTTTTCCGTAACTTCTTACAATGCATTAGCTGTAAGATATAAAGGAATAATTTCCATGTGAAATGATTTTGTTGTTTTGTTGTTTGTTTGTTTGTTTACAATGTCTTGCAGCCTATCATGCAGTTTTCTCACCGAAAGAACAGCACAGTCATCCAGCATTTACCCCAAGGACAACTCCTCAACACAGCCATAACAGTAAGCAGCTGTTACCCAGTTATAAATGAATTAATTGATTAGTCTAGCTAGAATCATAGAATCATAGAATACCAGGTTGGAAGGGACCTCAAAGATCATCTGGTCCAACCTTTCTTGACTAAAGCGCAGTTTAGACAAGATGGCCCAGCACCCTGTCCAGCCGAATCTTAAAAGTGTCCAGTGCTGGGGAATCCACCGCTTCCCTGGGGAGATTATTCCAATGGCTGATTGTTCCCATTGTGGAAAATTTTCCTCTTGTGTCCAGTTGGAATCTCCCCAGGAGTAACTTGTACCCGTTACCCCTCGTCTTTTCCATGTGACTCCTTGTAAAAAGGGAGTCTCCATCTTCTTTGTAGCCACTCTTTAAATATGGGAACATGGTGATAAGGTCTCTCCTAAGCCTTCTTTTCTCAAGGCTGAACAACCCAGTTCTCTCAGCCTTTCCTCATATGGCAGGCTTCCTAGTCCTTGGATCGTCTTTGTGGTGCTTCTCTGGACCCTCTCCAGCCTGTCCACATCTTTTTTTGTATAGTCGGATCAAAACTGAACACAGTATTCCAGGTGTGGCCTGACAAGCACTGAGTAGAGTGGGATAATGACTTTGTCTCTGCTGGTGATGCCCTTGTTGATGCAACCCAGCATCCTGTTGGCTTTCTTTGCCACAGCAGCACACTGCTTGCTCATATTGAGCTTGTTGTCCACCAGGACCGCCAGGTCCCTTTCCACAGAGCTGCTCCCCAGCTGGGTAGATCACAGCCTGTGCTGCGCTCCTGGATTGTTTTCTCAGGTGTAAGACCTTACATTTGTCTCGGTTGAACTTCATAAAGTTCTTGTTAGCCCACTCTTCCAGCTGATCCACGTCTTCCTGCAGGGTGCCTCTCCCTTCTGAAGTATCTGCTTCCCCACTCAGTTTGGTATCATCAGCAAACTTCATCAGGGTACACTTGATCCCATCATCCAGATCACTTATGAAGATATTCAACAGTGTTGGGCCCAATATCGATCCCTGGGGGACCCCACTTGTGACAGGTTGCCAGTTTGAAGAGGAGCTATTTACCACCACCCTCTGAGTGCAGCCTCTTTAGCCAGTTCCCCACCCACCTCACAGACCACTTGTCTAGACCCTAACACATCAATTTCTCTAGGAGGAGGCTGTAGGAAACCGTATCGAAAGCCTTGGAGAAATCCAGGTAGACAATGTCCACTGCTTGCCCCACATCAGCTGAGCAGGTTACTGTGTTGTAGAAGGTGATAGGGTTTGTCAAGTATGATTTGCCTTTGGTGAATCCATGCTGGCTTTTCCCAATCACGTGCTTCATTTGATTTGTGATAGCCCCCAGGAGGATTTGTTGCATAACTTTCCCAGGGACTGAAGTAAGACTGATGGGCCTGTAATCTCCTGGATCCTCCTTTAAGCCCTTCTTGTAGATTGGGGTGACATTAGCCTTCTTCCAGTCTTCTGGGATGTCCCCTGATCTCCATGACTTCTCAAAGATTATGGAGAGTGGCCTCGCAATGACATCAGCCAGCTCTCTTAACACCCTTGGGTGGATAATGTCAGGGCCCATCGATTTGTAGGGGTCAGGCTCCTGTAATAGTTCACATACCAACTCTTCCTTCACTGATGGTCGATCTGTGTTTGCATCAACCTGGATTTTTGTTCCCAAGGCCAGGGGCCCAACAGTGCTGGTAAAGACAGAAGTGAAGAAAGTGTTGAGAACCTCTGCCTTTTCAGCATTGTTGGCAACTAATTCACCTCTCCTGTTTAACAGCGGGCCAATATTTTCCTTCTGTTTCTGCTTGTTTACGTACTTGAAGAACCCTTTCTTGTAGTTTTCAACATCTCTGGCCAATTTCAATTTGAGCTGAGCTTTTGCTTTTCTAACTGCATCTCTGCATGCCCTGGCAATGCCCTTGTAGTTCTCAATAGGTATTTGTCTGCTTTTCCATCTCTGGTAGGCTTCTTTCTTGGTTTTGAGCAGACTCAGAAGCTCGCAGTTAAGCCAAGGGGGTCTCTTGCTCCACCTACTTCCCTTACCTTTAAAGGGGATGAACAGTTTTTGCGCTTCCAGGAGAGCATTCTTGAAAAACTCCCAGCACTCGCTAGCTCCTTTGTCCTCCGTGGAAGCTTCCCATGGAATCCCTCCCAAATGAGCTCTGAGTGAGCTGAGTTTGTGCTTCCAGAGTCTAAAACCTTTGTCTTAGTACTAATCTTCAGCATGCTCAGCAGGATCCCAAACTCCAGAATATAGTGACCACTGCAGCCAAAGCTATCACTAACCAAGATATTACAAAGCATGTTTTCTTGCATTTGAATTGAATGCAGGGAGGTATGACTATGAGAAAGTCCGTGTACTGAATTATATTACAACAAGCACTGTGCCAGTTCCTAGGAAATTTGTTGCCCATCCTCTTGCTCCGCCCCCTAACCTCCCCTTTACCCATTGCTAATTCTTTTGAAACTCTTGGCCAGCTTCAGCCACATTGGAAGTAGGGAATGGGTTAAAAGTGTAAGAATTCATGCAAATCACCAGATGGGTAGAGGAGAGAGATGCACAATTTTGCTCCTGCTGAGGGAAAGTACAGCAGAGCTCAGCTGCTGGTACTGTTGTGCTTGGCAGCAGCTGGCTGGTTAGTCAGTTTTTGCAACATCAGATTAGGTGCAACATCAGATTAGCTGCAGCATGTGCTGCATCTCTTGTGCTGTCCGCATGCTGTGAGGTACCGTGAGCTGGGGCTATTGTAAGAGACAGGGAAATGCAACTGTTAGGGGGCAAAGGACACAAGTCTATAGAAGACTTAGTTGTGTTGTGCAGGGAACAGTTTGTTCCTTCACTGCTTTTGATCTTCCAGTCATGTTTTATCTGTATTTTTGACATCATATTTATTCCCTATTTTACCTATTTGCAGTGTTGCAGAATCAAACTCTTTCAGAAATATGAAAAAAATACCCATTCACTTGGAAGGTCTGTAATCAACAGACCTATAAAGCAAAATTCATGTTATTATAGATGTATTCAAGTTACGGTGAGCTGTAGTCCTGGTTGTAAAAACACATGCCTGACATTTCAGATAAAATAAGGCAAATTCAAACTGGAAGTTGTTTGCTGAGGTGAAGTGTGTGACTTAATCAGTTCTTTAATTAAAGTCCTTAATAGGAAGACCTGCAAAATTTTGATACTTATGTCTTTTCAACAGGCAATAAGCTAAAGGAGTTATTTCACTTTGAATGGATCATTAGACTCACTTGCCAGGTGTTCCAGTAGATGATCAACAGCAGTTATTTGTTTCTTACTTCTTCCACCATTCCTGAGTATGACTGGGTTTTTTTTCTCCTTTTCCCCTGTGTTTTAGGTTTCTCTTTGTCACCTGCGCTTTCCTTCAGTCCTCAGTCCTCAAGCAGGAAAACAAGCCCATCATCCACGCTCTGGAGCACTGATTATGGTTCACGTTAGAGGCAGCAGGACTCGTCTTCATGCACTAGGGCTGGGAGGGGAAAAAAAAAAAAATCAGTGCCTTTAACAATAGCAAATTTAAGAACTTTCACAGTTTCAGTATAATTCATCTCTTGAATGTAACTAGCTTCATCTTTTTTTTTTTTTATATTTAGAGCTCTGAAATTTTTTTTTATGTCAGTACTTCAGTTCTCTTAAACTTGTTTTATCTGCTCTTTTATGCTCAGTTGACAAGGATGACTGGACAAAAAGCAGTGTTCATGCAAAGCTAGCTTTCTTGCACTCTTCAAGCAACTCTTCAAGCAAGTAGAAGTTGTGTCTAAGTGATAGTGATAAAAGTTTTTTATTTACTTTTTGTAAAAATTAACTTTCTTTTTAATGAACTTTTTAAAAAAGGGAAATAGAAAAACAGGTCAAATATGAGCCAAAAATATGAAGGATTGTATATTTCAAAGAACTAGTTTTTTATTTTAAGTTCCAAAGACTCAGGAATGTACTGCACTGATAAGTGTTCTTATGTTTAGCCTTACAATGTGATTCATCACCATAATTTGCTGTTTTAACATTAGGAATGCTGGAACAACTGTGAATAATTTGGAGGGGTTTTACAACAACAAAAAAAACCAGAAAAACAAAACTATCTTCGTGCGGCTTCCTTTGGGTACAACTGCAGTATTCCTTTCTTGTTACTGTAAGCACCTTTTTTGGACTGGGAATGTGAAAGCATGTGCCTTCTAAGAGGACCTTTCTTCTGGTAGTAAATATTTTTAATTGAAGGCAATTATCTTACCTGTGTTCTGATATAAATATAATGCATTTATATAGGTCATTTCACACATAGAAGTACCTCAATAGAAACTGAGCCTCTTTATAATTACCACTAGTCACCTGGGGCACTGGAAAGTGGCTTATTTCACACTTACAATTAGTGACCTTTTCAGTTGGTTCAATCTGCTTCTCTCTGGTGTGTTCGTGTGCACACTGATACAGCCACACCCAGAATCTTCATTTAAACTCTACAGTAAGATACTACTGGTGTGACCAGACTTTGGAATATTTGTACCATAATATCCTACTGATAAGTGCTCATTTGTAAGTCTGTAAAATACAATGTAACATTTAATTGCGTAAGTATTTAATGTGGGGGTTTTTTGGTTGACATTTTTGTTTTTTCTCTTGACTGGCAAAGACACACAGATACAGAATGCACAGTTCCAGGTACATCAGAAAGTAGTCTGCTAAACCAAGCAGTTGATCACTGTGTGCTCAGATGTATTTTGCTTTCTAAGCAAGATGGCAGTGAGGTATGCTGACATGAACTTTGTTCCAAATTAATTTTAAACAGATGAGAAGAAAAACTTGGTTCCAATTCTTAGTCCTAAAATACTTCCCTGAGAATACAAACAAAAAGTATCTCAGTTGGAATCCTTTATTTTGAGGATTATAATAATAATCACAGTAACTTTTAATCCATAAGCAGTATTTTGCAGCTATCGGATAAGGGCTTTGTTTACGTATAACAAGTATCACAGTTTTAATTGTGAATAATATTCTGGCTGTCTGAACTCTCCTAAGGACCATAATGAAAGTGGTCACAATCATTCTATTTCAAAGAACAAAATATTTCATGCAAACTATATCGTTGCATAACTATGCAGGCAAATAGTCAGCGGAATGGCGTGCAGACACAGTTTATGGCATACAGTTTTGGTTTCACACAATATTACAAAAAACGAACATTGTTACATGTTATTATATTGAGTCTTGCATAACTTATTGGCTAGTTTTGGAGAAGTTGTGCCTTACATGCTAGTACTACTTAAAATTGACAATTTGGATGTAAATAATAATCATTTGTATCTGTATTATTTAATAAAGCTTTGTAAGATTCCTTTAGTATGCTGTTGATGAACTTTCTTGTGTTTTGGCTGTTCAGCACTAGACTATATTATCTGTACTTCACCTCCTACAGCCCCTCGGTATTTGCAATCATGATTTTACATTCTTAATTTTCACTTTTGTTGACAATGTAATGTTTTTAAATACTTGGACAATTTTTCATCTCGTATTTGTTGTCAGGGGCTTTTCCCAGTTATCGCTAGGCATCTTCAATTCCTGACTGAAGAAGCAGCTCTTAATTTTCCAGGTTTGTTCAAGCTTCCCACTTTGTTCATTTGGGTTTTTAAGGAAAGATGTCATCTTCCTCCACTTCCTTTCAGAGAGAAATGAAAGGGCTATGAATGTCTCAGTGCTACTGTGATAAACATTTCAGAAATGCATACAGGAAAGGTTTTACTATCCTATTCCTTCTCTTTCCCGTTCAGCCTAGCAGTCTGGCACTGAATGTCCTGAAAAATGAACTGCTCCAAGTGGTGGGAGTACTTTGGCAAATGCCCACTGTTTATTTCACCTCTTTAGGCAAGTAGTTGCAGTCTCCTGGCATGCATCTTCATGAACTGTGATTTGCTACAAGCTAGAGCTAGAGGGGAGTTAAAGAAAAAAAAATTATGAAATAGGGGGCTGGTATGGTTCAGGAACCAACCTGCTGTGAGCAGTAACGAGGCTTTTGCCTTTAGGAGCTTGAGTGGTCTGCTGGGTGACTGCTGTGTGGGTGGGATTTGGGGATACAAATTTTTCTAAGCATGTTGCTGCCAATGTAAAGATCTAGTTAGTTAGTTATTTAAAACTGACTAAAATGAGGTTTGGGTTTTTTGCATTTAATGCTGAGTTTTTCCTGTCTTCCCTTACTGCTTGTTCCTGAGCGTTTGCTCCCCTGAGTGGGAGAAGGGCTGCTAGGAATGTGTATATTATAAGTTACGCGTCTTATGTGAGTTGAATTGTCTTTTTAAGTTTATCAGGTAACGAAACAATCAGTGCTGCACTCGCACCCAAACCTTGGTCCCTTCACATTCAGCAGGAGCTTTGGCTTTGCTCCTTGGTAGAAGCAGGATTTTAGTGCATGCCAGCAATGGCAAGTTCATCACATCATGTTGGTTCTTGGACAAAAAGTTTTTCTTTTTAATGGGCTGACTGGAGCTTTGTAAACTATGAAAAAAGCAAGCCCAATCTGTGAGTAGTGAAATCACTGAAGTGGGATTTGGCTGAAATCAAATGACTTGGGCTGTCCTTGCAGCCTTGGGTTTCCTGTCTCTGAATACCTGACCAGGAGAGTTCTGTGGCAAAACTGCGTGGTTACTGAAAGCGCCCGTGTCAGATCGATACCGTGGGATCTGCTCAGGGAACGGGCTTCCCTTTCACAATTACAAATATTTATGTTGAAAACCCAATTCCAAGACTTCCCCCCCCCCCCCCCCCCTCAGAAAATGGAAGCAAACACTGAAAATAAGGTGGTCACTCGGTATAGCCGCTCCCACTGTAGAGAGGGTAGGAGCTCAGTGGGCCCTGGGGACGGCTGTAAGGATGAGCGCTTTACTCCCAAATAGAACTCTATTGCTTTGCTTTAGTTTATCAAATAAGCACCACTGTAACTTGTAACAAAGTTCACACTTTATACAGAGGTACATAAAATATGAAGTAAATGTGTTTTCTGTAATATAAGCGTTCATATGTTGCTTGCACAGGGCCAGTGCTGTGGCAAGAGGAGGGCTGGGCTGGGGCGCAGTGTGCCAGTCCAGGCCGCCCTCTGCGGCGGACCCCAGCCCGCCTGGCTCCAGCCGCTCAGCCCTGCGTCCTCTGATCCTCCTCCTGAGCAGCTCATGAGCGCGCTGCAAGTTACCTTTATCCAGTGAAGCACTTCAGAAGCCGCCGAGAGCCTTTTCGCAGGCGGGTCCGCGCCTCGGCCGGTCCCCAGTGGCGCCCGGCAGCGCCTTCCCGCCAAAGCGCAGCTCTGGGCCAGGCGCAGCGGGCCACAACCGGTCGCAGCCTGCCGGGGCGGGGCCTGCGCTGAGGAGAGGTGGCCGCAGAGCCTGGGGTGGCGACAGGTCTGCCAGGGCAAAATAATATTAGTTGTGTAGAACCTTCCCCCACCTCATTTTAACTTTTTTTTTCTTTTCTTTTTAAAAAGGCTCTAGTGGGGGGCAGAATCTTACCATGTACTTTTTTTAATCCATGCGAATCTGGATTGTTGCAGACTTGAACCTCATCTAAAAGGTACAGTTGTGTTTAGTAGTTAGCATCTCCCAGGATTAGGAAAGAAGAGGAATTTTTATCTTTAAAAGAAATTATCATGAAATCCCAGTCAAGTTGTGGCATCTACATGGAGGGAGGGAATTCATCGCTGAAGGGGAAGGAGATGTCATGCTAACAAAACAGGCAGTGTTGGCTGAATTATGGTTGGCAGATGTTCAGGTACTTGGAAGGAGGGAAGCAGTAGGGAAACATTTAATAATATTATACTGAATCATAGAAATACTGAATAATAATGTTATCATACTGAAATGTAACAGAAGAAATGAGTAGTCATTAGAATTACAGAGTACTATTACCATCTCTGAAATAGCTTTCTCTGCTAATTAAAGTTAGCCCCAGTTCTCCTGTGTGCCTCTGAGGCAGAACTATTGAATCAAAATCTATGTCAATCTCATGCTTTTTGGTAAAGTGGCCTAGATTGCTCTCCTGGTTACTGTCACTAGATCACAGTTAATGGGAGGATGCTTACTTGTGGCAGCAGGCATAAAGTCCTCATGAAAATGGTATTGGTTATAACCTGCATAGTTCCCTTGTGTGGTTCCTGTGAACTGCTGGGGGGGCAAGGGGGAAAGCGGTCTCTTCTGTGAATGCGAACAGAAGTTTTGTGGAAACAGTCTCCAGAAACAGCAGGGTGTGCGTGCGTGCATCCACGCACAACGGCTGAGTGCTGCAACAACACAAGGCACAGATGGTACCTCCACTGGGTAAGGGATAAAGAGCCTGTTTTCTGTTCTAGGTTGTCTTGCTACATCCAGAAAATTCCTGCCCGTCAACAGTTGTTTAACAGCCACGTTGCAAGGACTTACCTGATTAGATTAGCCAGACTAGGTTAATATTAGTCTTCAAGCCAATCTACTTGAATATAACATCCCCAACACAGCATAATCATTATCCCCATCTCCTGCCTTAAAAAGCAAGGCAGATAATGAATAAAACACTGAGCCAACCTTTTCAGTTAAGAGTTCTTTCTGATTAGGAGCCAGGATTATTGTGTGGTGCTTGAGGAGAAGGTTTTCCTAGCAGCATGTTTGCTGACTTTTTTCTTTATATGAAGAATTTAAGTTTTACAAGGTGTTAATCTAGCCTCTTTGCGAGTTGCTGTATTTAGTTAAAGGCATTATTCTTTTCCCTATTTGGTTGCTGATATATGCATTCATAAGGTACCTACATGTCAGTCATTCGTAAATGTCCTCTGAGGATTTCTTAGTACAGGACTCTCTAAGAAGCATGGGGGCCTCCTCCTCCCAGTTTCCCCAGTTAGAGACAGCTGGAGGAGAGCAAGGTCCAGCCAAGGCATGTTGCTCTAGCTCTCGTCTCAGGCGGGGGGGTCTCCTAAGACAAAGCAGCCAGGTAGTATCCACTGAAATCTTCTTTAATGCTGTAGGCAGAATCGGGGTGTGCAGGTAAGTTTTGGCAATTTCCTTAGCCAGTTTTTTTAATATATATGCACGTTTATCAGAAAACTGGCCTACCATTGTGTTTGTAACAAGCCGAGCACAAATGGGGTTCATGAATGAACGCCAGGGGAAGAGTCTTTAGGAAAAAAATAATTTTAAAAAAGTAAATCTTGAAGGTAAAGTCTTGCTTCGTATTGTTTGGAGGAAGCAGTAACAGCACAGCGGCACAGGGTGCCTTCTACTATACCAGTGCAACAGCCAGGTGTTAGTAGCTATCCATAGGTACTTAGAACCCCTAGAAGCTTAATTGTTAGCTGTAACATTAAGTACCCAGGTTGCACAAATAAACATTGATATGGTGTATGGAGAATTATGTCTTTGAGTGAATAAGTTGTTGCTATGTACTTGCTTGTAAACCACTGCCCCCTGGGTCTAGGCTGCTGGCTTAGATCTGCACAACACTAGCCCATACCTACAGTCTGCAGCTTGCACTGCCAGGGGGCACCAGACAGTTCACTTCTACAGAAGCAGGAAGGGGTGTGTAGCAGAGCATGGGTACATCTGTTTTTCCTAAACATCTTGGCCTTTCCTTGCAGGACATCTCCAGAGATCCTCTGCCAGCAGTATACCTTCTGTGTATAGCTACCTGTTCAAGAGACTTTGAAACTTTGTTGTGCAACAGCACCTTTCCTGGCTGTTTCTGTGACACGCTGCTTGCACCTACATTATGCTGTGTCTCATCATTTCCCTGTAACTGCAATGAAACACCCTGCTGTAGAACTGTACTTGGAGAAGCCCTGGAGATAGTGTTTGGTTGACAGGCAAGGTATGTGCTCTCAAATGAATTCCTCTTCTTTAAATGTTTTTCCTGATAAGGCAACTATAAGTTTTATTCAAAGTATTTAGCTTTGTGTACCTATGTTAGTCTGTATAGTATTGGTGATATGATTAAAACCATTCCTTTCCAGCTCTTTCTTTCTTGTCTCAGTTACAAGTTTAAGGTTATAGCTGGACTTAAAGTCCAGTCTGATCTTCTCCACAACACAGGCCCTCTACTTTCCTTTCATAAGAAATGCATCAACTTTTAGGCTGGAAAAAAAGGCATTTAATAAGTAATGGTTATCTGAATTAAGGTCTTCAGGTGATATTAAATATTCCATATGTTATTTGTTTTATTGGCAAAATTCAAAACCTTATGCTTTATTTTTAGTTTGAATGAATCTGGATTCACTTTTCAGCCGTTAACTTCAATGAGACAACTTCTCTGTGTAAATTAGGCACAAGATTTGGTTATACAGTTTCTCAGGTTCTCTTGAAGCTTGAAAAATTAAAACAAGAATGGGAAACTAATTTTTCTCCTTAATTCATATTTATCGTCATTATATTTGAGCTGTGAATTTACCAACAGTAAGCCATTTTCCATATTTTCCCTCATACCACTTGTTCTTTCTATCTTCAGAGCTATTTTTATCACAGGTACTGTGTTTACCACTGCAGATGGCCTGCTCCAGAGCATTTGGTATTAATAAACTATTTCCTGCAATTTATACTGTCTTCACAATTCAGGACAGCATCTTGTTTCTCTGTTTAGTGTGCTAACTGTCTCCATTTCAATGCTTTGGGGTCTGTTTTGCCATAATTACTAAACAGATTGCAAGGTGCAGTTGCTATTTTCCATTTAGCATACATTGTATACATGTTTATAATTCACCCAATCATTCATTTTTTCTGAGTTCTCTCTTCTTAGTTGCCATGTTATATTTTAAAGCACTGTTTCCATTCTGCATAGTCCAAAGGACTATCTTATGCCTCTTACTTTTGCACTTAGCATAAATAAATTTATTTTCAAGCTGTTGTGCCGATGGATACGTCAGTGTCAGTGTTGTGACCTTTTATTAATTTTTTTTTAATTCTGTTTTTCACAAGGAAGTGGTTTCTTACTGAGCAAATACGAGGCAACGTGAAGCTGTAGTGCCAAACATTCACCTTTTGTGTTAGAACTCTCTTACTTCCAGGAGTTATTCTCATTGCCGCAACCACCTTCAAGTGCAGAGAGTGGAAAAAAAAAATCTTAAGCATCTTAATCTTACATAGCTTTATTTCTAAATGTAGACTGCACCAATCCAGATGTTCCAGTGGGTACAGTAGTTGCACAGTACCTGTATGTATCTCTGCATTCAGAACACTGTAATGGCAAACTTCGATATCGAATGAGAGAGAGGCTGATTTACTTTTGCTGGTTTTCTTTTCCTGGCATGCCTCCTAGTAGGTGGCTGCTTTGCACACACCAGATATCTTGATATCATCCCAAAGAAAGGCCCAGGATTTTAAGAGGCATTTCTTCTGCACCATCCTTCACAAAGGAAAAGAGAGAGAGTTCAACAGATCCAGTGTAAATTTTTTTTTTTTTTTCATTTGTGCTATGGGGCTCACCTAACCCTTGTAGTTCAGCTTCTGCTGCCGTGTCGTCAGACTGAGTCTGTTTTGAAACCTGACGTGGAATATCCAAATGTGGAATGGCATTATCGACAGCACTATGACTTTTAATGTCATTGATTCTGTACAGTGCTTTGGATTTTCTAGGTAAAGAGGCAGAAGGAATAAAAGAAATATCAAATGGGTTGAAAGTAGCAGAAACAGAATATAGTCAAGAAATCTGTAAAGAAAAATTAGCATAGCTGCTTGAATTCTAAGTTATTTCTATTTCCATCAAGGCTGAATTTTGACCTATGAAGGGGAGGAGAGGAGAGCTAAGAAACATTAAAACACATTAAGAGGAAGTGTAATGAACAATGAAATGAAGGAATTGACTCTATGAATGTAAGAATAGATCAGAGGCAGTAAGTTTGATGGATTTAAAAGGCTTTAAAGCAAGGATTATGATGGGTATGGCAGGAAGAATAATAGTTCTCTGAATGTTGCTTTTGGCAGAGAATCCATGTGAGAAAAGACAGCATGTGGCCTAGACTGAGTTCAGTGATGAGGTCTGAACTGCAGCAATTTCAAAAGGAACATCCCAATGTGGAAGATCTTTCAGCCAAGGAGCGGTTAATTTGCTTTCTAAAGCCGCTGATCAATGTCTGGATGGCAATGCAGGGTCAACTGACAATGCCTAGAAAACACATGCCAAAGAGTCCTACTAGGATTTATCTTTCGCCTTTACCCAGGAAACATCAGGATCACTCCATCTGCATTTCTGAAGATCAGAGAATAAAGCTGAATGATACTGACTTGCATCTTTTCCTCCCTCAGAAGAAATATGCCTCTTCTAGGGAATGACAGCTGTTCATTTGTAAGAGATATGTATGGAGTCAGAATCTTCTAGGAACAGGAAGTGTTAACCTGAGTTGCAAGCACTCTTCTCTAGTAGGCATCTTCTGGATCTTGTGGTCATGGATGTTCTTACAGATAAGGACAAGGTTACAAAAGAAAGAGCTTCCAGAGAGGTTGGGGGCTTTGGTTTTTTTGTTTGTTTGGTTTGGTTTTGGTTTGGTTTTTTTTGTGGTGGTGGTGGTGGTGTTTCCAACTGTAACCACTCTTAACAGCAGATAAGTAGTGAGGATGTCTTCCAGAGTGATCCACTAGGGGGGAGGGGAGGAGACAAAAGGGAGATAGGGTAGAATAGAATTTTTCAGCAGGGGGAACTACCATTTAATAAAAGGATGATCCAGTGATGATCTCGTCACTGCCGTGAAATGGGCACCAGCCAGACAATACTGAGCCTCGTGTGGGACAGTAATCAGAGGAAACAATCAGGCTGCAACAGCTTCCTCACATGAAAGCAAGTCAGCTGGGCTTTCAGGAGCTGTACTTTCAGGGCTTCTAGAATCACTAGGCATATCTGCAATAACAAAACAATGAAACACTACAGTATGTACAGTAGTACAGAAATTATTTAGATGCTTTTGTGTGTGGAATGTTCTGCTTTCATCATGGAAAAAGGGGGGGGGGGGGGGGGAGGAGAGAAGGCCAGAGGGACTGTCTAAGCTATCAGGAAACACAAAGCTTCACAGTATTCTCTGACCCAGGAAATACTCCATTCCCAGTTGTGCAAGCTGATTCCCACCTAGGGACATCCTTTCATGGTTTGTGTGTGAAAGCACCACATAACCTTACTGGAGAGGCAGACCAGAAATCGCTGCAAACAGAGGACTTGAGTCTTTGGCTTTAACAACAGTATCCTTAGGAATTAATTTTAGGCCAACACATGTTAATAGCCTAGAGTGACCACCTTTAAAAAACAAATAAGCAGAGTTGTTTAGATAAAATCTGATGACTGAAACACAATTTACTGATAAACCACCTCTGAAGTCCTGGAACTAGTTTTAAATAATTGTTGTGTATCCAATGTATTCATCTTTGAAAGAGACAAGAGGTGGGAGATGCTTTTGTCTTTTGTGGCATATGCTT
The DNA here is from genome assembly GCF_035582795.1 of Mycteria americana. NCBI lineage: Eukaryota > Metazoa > Chordata > Aves > Ciconiiformes > Ciconiidae > Mycteria > Mycteria americana. The sequence continues at coordinate 2,844,105 of NC_134375.1, forward strand.
TACTTAGAAAATAGAATTCTGAGAACCGGTTAAGTAGGAAGAAACTGCCCTTAGTAACAAAATAATGAAAATTGTCATATTTTACCTAAAAGGAAGGGAAAAAACTCATTTTCTAAAGTAATAACTTGTAATTTGACAGCATGAGTCATTTGTGTTATTATGAGTGAGTCATAAATACAAGAGGCACTAAAAGAGTTATTTTTCAAAAAGTATTAAGGTAACAAAGAAATTACCTCTCACAAAATGTTGCTAATAAGGTACCAATCCATTGAACAGTCTGAAGCAAAGCTTATTTGAAATATTTAACAAATTTACTCATTAAAAGTGCTATTTTTATGAACTTCTTTTACTATTTTAAAAATCGGTGGTAAAGGCTGTTTTCAATTATTTTTTCTGTAAAAGCCAATTAGCCTGCCTTTAATGGACGTTGGATCAAACCTATAATTAGAAAAATACTAAGAAGCCTTGAGTTTCAGTATTATGATCCAGCTTCTACCAACAGAGATCTGCACTTGAACTCTTCTGCCACGTAGAGTTTGATTCCAGTCACCGTGAGCACAAACATAGCTATTAAAGATAATTTGGTCTCATTACTTCATGATTGTTCCTACACGTATTTGATCTTTACCCTGATGTGGGGATAAACTGAATCTGGGGGGAACTTCAGAGTAATAGCAGTGGTATTTCTAGCCTGGTTCTCTAAAGAAAGGAGGCATTTTCAGCCATGCTGTCCCTGTGTCTGTTTGCTTGCACTTACTGCTTTAATTTTGAGCCTGTTCCCAACCAATTTAGATAGTAGAATGGGTATCTAAAGGATAATTAAGTTGACATGAGTTTTGCAAAACTTAATCCCTCTGTAAAGAACGCTTTATAATTCTATTTTTAGTGTTGTGTAAGCTCATCCTTTGTTAGCTTCTAGATAACCCACAAAGACACAGGCCTTTATGAATGCCCGATTTGTATGAAAATCTTTGTGAGTGTTTGCAATGAGAGTTTGCAGTCCTCCATGAGGATCAAATCAGGTACCAGTAGAGTCTCTCTTCATCCCAAATAGAGGAGATAGGATTTGATTATAATGTAGTTTGTGAACAGAAAAAGACAGTGGAAGAAAGTAGCAATATCCAGTGCGATAGCTACCATGCAACATATAAATAGAATCAGTTGTGGAAAACTGGGGATTTAATGAGACAAAGCTTCATGAATGGTACAAGTTAAACCAGTAAAGAATAAAGTCAGTAATTTACATCTTACAATTGTTCTGCATCACTGAATGGATTTCATTGTTACTTGGAGTGTTTACTTATTATTAACAATAAAATCTGCAACAATGGCAGGCACAAAACCAATATCAAGTGGAAAAGAATGAACTTGAACAAAAGAAATAGGAGAACAAAAAGGAGTGAAGTAAATTGAAAGCAAGTTTGAGCTAGCGGAAAAAAGAGCAATTCTTTGTGGAAGCAAGCATCATGTTACACAGAAAAAAAATAATTTTAATTGGTCTTGCTACTTAGCAATGAATAAAGCAAGATAGCACTTATCCTGCATTTCTGAACTTGTGAGCTTTGAGCGCCATAGTTTTTCCTATATTCTCTCAGACATACACATTTATTAAATGAAATTCCCTTGGTTTTCTATGACTAAAACAGTAAGCCAATATACTCCCCTCATGCTGCACTTGGAGAACAGGCATTTGCGAACTTCTCTTTCCTAAGGATCTGGCAAGGTAGAAGCAGCATGACTGTAATCAATGAACTTGTTAAGGAACCAAGAGATTGGAGTACTATATCAACCTTTATTACAGATTTCCAGGCTGAAGCATGTGCTGCCACTCAATCGCTTGCTATTCTTTTAGTCCAGCACTTGCCTGATGTGTTTCCCATTTCTGTGTTTGCACACTACCTAGCAACACGGAAGGAAGGAGGAGGAATGGGCTGGTCTCTGACAAGGTCTGTGTTTGCTCTCATGATACCAGTAGCCTTATAACTTCATTTGTTGCTTCTGATATTCTCAGTGTCCTTCAAAATTCACACACGGGCTCATCTAACTTCCATTTGACTGTAAACATTGGTTTTGTATTCTATTCTGAGGAATGTTTTGAAATAATTAAGTTGGATTATATTTTGGTTCTTTATTCAGTGGCTCTTTGTATTGCATGTATGTAGAAAAATTATTTGTCAAAGACATCAGGGAAATGGTACAGTTCTGTTAGTTTTCTTTTGTTGTTATACACTGTGCAGCAACAGTGGGTTGACCTTAACGTATAAATTATCTATCAGCTACATGACTAAAGATGCATTCTAAAGAGCTTTAGATCTAGCTATTTTGGGTGAACCAGGGGAATTATCACAGGCAAGGTGTAATTTTTCTATTCTTTGCGTTCTGGAGGACAGCAGAAAACTTGGAAACTGCTATCAGCCCTCATAAACAAAGGAGCTAGGGTGTGAATCTGACCACAGTGAGGTAAAAGTCAGCAGTTTAAGCTGTGACTGACTAGGTAAGTTCCCTGAGAAGTACCGACTATTGTAGTTGTAGATGGGTATGTATACAAACCTCCTTACCTTTCAGCTGCAAAGATGACTGCAGTCTATATATAGTAATAGAATTCAAAATGTAATGTGAGGGACTGAATGTATGTTATTCTCTCCACATAATTTTCTCTTCTCTACTCTGTCTTGTGACTCACTGGTCATCGTTGGATTTGAAGCTCATGGCCAGGTCCTGGTGGTAATTTGGGGTTTTGTTCATTTGCTAGATTAATATTTCATTTTATGCTGGTCTATGATTGGCCAATAGAAATAAATAGCCTTCAATTCCAGCACAGTAAGTATCTCTTGGGGAGAAAAAAGAAATCTGTTGTCCTGAGCATCTGACCCCAGCTGGTTCATTCTCACTGCCAACTGTTTCTTGCATGAGAGGAAAATGAATAAAATTACCAAAGAAAGAAATATTTTCAGCAAGTACCCAAACATTTAAGGCTAAATATCCTCCTTGGAATGCCAGGATTTGATTCCAAATAAGCAGCTGAATAGAAGGATTATTTTGATAGCATTGTAGAAATATTGGTCTACTGGAGATGTTTAAAGGTCAACTACAGTGTTTTGGTGGGGGGGTTGTTGGTTTTGGTTTGGGTTGGGTTTTTTTTTTTCAGTGGCTGACTACTTAGTCCTGGGCATGCTGCCTTCATAGAGCATGCACTATAACATGCTGGGACACTCATAACCTGTATGTTACACCAGTTATTACTATTGCTATAGTTTCCGTATTCCTCCCCTACTACAAAATGTGAGTATGTGTGATTTTTCTTTGCCTCTCTGATAGGAGATTCCACCTCCTTCAGCAGGAAGAGACCAATGAGTTGAGATATTGAAGAGGTAGATAGTAGTTGCTACCACCCTAAAATTATTTAATTAAATTATTAATAATTTACCCAAAGCTATCTTGGGGGGACAGGGGTGGGAATGTAGTTTACGCATAAAACATGATACAGCAATTTCGTTTTTCTTCCAGCATTACTGAGTGTGCTTTTAAAAGCAGCCAGGTATAGATCACGCTTTTGTTTGATTTTTGAATTTAGGATTGCAGTAACATAGTACAAAATGCCAGCATTAAGAACAAGGTAGAGGTAGCATCATGCATGGTGCTGAGTTTTAAGGTCACAGAACACTATAATGCACACTCCAGATTAAACCAAATAGTCTTTGTGACCTCCACTGTGCAAAACAATGCCTCGGATATCAACACTTTTTCCTCACATTCTTCAACTGAAAATGTGGCAGTTACAGATACTATTCAAAGGGAAGATAGTCATGCAAAACCTAGGATTTTTTTCTGCTATGCTCTTATATTCCCTCTGTATCACAAACCACAAAGATCTATATGTGAATGCAGATTTTTTTTTTTTCCCTCCAAGAATGTACTGTAGTTCCGTGGACATTAAGCTCACTTTTTTTTTTTTTGTCTTAGTAATGGTTCCATTGCTGAGTGCAGGAAGCCCATCACCTAAGCCACTGGTTGCTTGTGCCTCTGCAAATGTTGCAGCATTTGGCTTTGCCAATCGTGCAGAATTGGTGGGGTTTTTTTTAATGTTGACAATTGAAAAGTGTTAAGATTTATTTCCATTTTCAAAAAGAAATTTTTTAAAATCTGAACTTGCATTTATTGATTTCTTTTTTTATTAGCAGGTCTATTTCTGGACAACTTAATGTGGAGAGAATCTTCTCAATAGCAAATTAGTAATATACCTAGAGGGGTCAATCTAGTATCCATTCGTGGGAGCACTGGCAAAGGGACTACACTTAGCCTCTGGGATAATGCTGCTCACAGTTGCACCTGCAAGTATGAGTAAGTGCAAAACTATATAAAAATCAAGTTCTTCCTCTGCCTTTTCATTTTGGTTTGGAGAATGGTAATAAATAAATGTGGTACACAAATCTCAAAGTTCAGAGTCCATAAAAGAGCCTATGTCCTCCTAGTGCTGATTCTGTTGAGAGTACTACATTGCCTCTTGGGCAGAGAAATGACAGTTTACTGATATTTTTACCTCTAGCTTTTGTTAAACTAATATGAGGCAAGTATTTTAAGTAGATTTCGGTATAGCATCAGCCCTTCCCTGTTACCAACATGCCTCATTCAACCTGACTAAGCAATTTGTACAGAATGGATTGAATGTCATCAACTTACAGTGTACAAAGGAGTTTTGATTGCTTCCCCTTCCAAAGTGCCATTCATTACACATGTACAGCATATTCTGCAATAGAAATTATTTCATTTGGTTGTAGCCAGATCAGTGTGTAGCATGGTGTTGGTGTTGCCCTGATCAAATTCCATGATTTCTCACCAAAAGAAATTGTTGTTCTGCGTGGTGGCTTCTGAATACTTTTCGTAGTAACACTTAGCAATCCAACTTCGATCACAAAAATAGGAAAACTGGCCTGTGCAACTTGCTTGATCTTCTTGGGACTTTTTTGTAATGTGTAGATGGAATGATAAATCAAATGTTTGTCAAAAGAAGAACAAAACAAAACCAGCTTCCCCAAACTGTTTCCCAGTTGGGTGCCTTACAGAATGTATACATATTGTTTAAGGACAAAGACTAGAGAATTATATAACATCAGAAAAGGATAATTCAACCTTTCTGTTTTGCTCAAGCCTAATGTGCCAAATCTACTGAAATGTGTGTAAATGAGGCTTCTATTCCTTCTTACGTTTTCTGTTCCATGTATCTAGTAAGTTCCATGTCTTTTTAAAAAAAAAACCAAAACAAAGAGAAACCAAGCAAAAACATAACGGAAGTAAAGCTGAAAGGTTAGTGAGGTTTCCACTTAAAAGGTGTGAATTTGCTTTTTTAGAAAGTAGCACTACTAATAATCCTAAATCCTCATATGCCGTCAACACTATAGAAAATGTGTTAAGCTTACATAAGAAAATATATATCATAGACTTGACCTGGAATCCGAAAGTCAAACCGTTCTCTTTTCAGCTGGTGGGTTCTTCTTTCCAGCTTTAATGAGTAACCATATTTTTAATGTGCTTATTTCATAGTCCATCTATTTTTAAAGGACCTGTGGTTAAAAATCATGTTTATGTATTGTGTAATTCAAATGTAGTTAACAATTCTGTTGATATGCAGGAAGTAGAATCTAATACCACCCATTTCACTGCATCTGTGCAGGCTCCAGAAGTTAGTGGTGGTGGTAATAATAATAATAATAGGTATTAAATTACAATATCCTCTATATTAAAATGAACAGAAATGCCAGTTCAGTATGAAAATGATTGACTTACAATTTTTTTAATAGTCAGTAAATGTATCTTCTCTACTTGGAATTGTGTGTTTTCATTTTTTTTTTAATTCAGATTTTTTTGTAATTTTAGGAAAATGATCTCCATCTTAAGATTTTTGCTTCCAATATTGTCTGTCTGGAATTCTTTTCAGCACTTAATTTTTTTAGTTGAACACATGTGTGCAAGTAATATTCCTGTGAAAAGCATAACAGCATTTTCAGTCCTCCTTAACACAATATATTTTGCACCTAGGAAGACGTTCTAATAAACAGACAGGCATTTCATTTCTTATGCCTGCTGAGGTAATTAAGCACAACTAAATCCTGTTAAGAGTAAGAGCCATTTTGAGATGGGAGGGGAGATGGAAGGCTTAGAGATTTACCATCCAAGGCAGGTGTGTTATTTATACAGTTGAGGTGCATGATGAAAACATCAGAAGGTACTTTATAGTTGGATCATTGTGATTAAAACAGTGAAGGAAACAACACTGAAATGTATGTGAAAACACATGGAGTACTCCTTGGAGTAGCAATCTACTCTGAAGTAACTTGGCATATCTTCTGCCTGTTCCTATTGAAGGTCGTGTTTCCCATGGTATTCTGTGTCAGTCAATCTGTTTTGAAACATAACATTAGACAAGAAAGATTTTTTTTCTGGTCCTTACTTGGAATTAAAAGTGTTTCTCTACAATTTGTCTTTCCTTTTGCCATTCCACAGTTAGCCTCTCTGAAAGAACTGTTCTCTCCCATGCCAACAGTGATGGCAGTGAGCTTTGCTGCTGGGTTTTTATTTTTTAATATCAAATCATTTCTATTATATGTCATTAGTAATAGAGATTTAATCCTTTCCTGCAAATAAGTCCTTCAATTTTAGTGTGAAAGTTGTGCATTGTAAAACAGAAACTTTTTTTTTTTTTTTTTAAGGTCGTATAATGCTGAATGTTTCTTGGAACAATTGTTAATAATATACATACTTAAAATCAATGCTGAGGCTCATGGCTTATATGTAAGTATAGCTCATATGAGCCATAATTAGGTACCTAATAGATGAGATGAGGTTATAGCACATAACTTGAAGTACAACATTTTCCTTAATTTCTTAAATTTTATTTACAACATTGTTAAAATAACAATCCTAGACAATAAGATGAATTTCATGTTCTGTGCCATCTAATCTTATTTCATGCATCAGGCAAGAGAAGACCCTACCATAAACTTATTTTACTTTGTCATAAAATTATCCAAGCTTGGCATAATTTTGAGGTGATTATTTCTATGCAGTGAAGTCTGTGATAATGTTTCTGTCCTGGGTTCAAGGGAAAGACCATGTTCCAAGAAGGAATATACTCTCCCCTAATAAGGTCAGATGAGATTAAACAAGCTACTTCCTGTTATTAAAATAAGTTCACATCTTAATTCTGAAATCAGTTAAAATGTCCGTATTCTCATTTACATTGTTAAATACATCTTGTCTATTACATTGCTCTTATCTAAAATATTATTTGAAACTACTTCCTACTTATACCTGCCAGCTATGTAGAATAAAATCCTGTATGTTGCCTTCAGTTCCTCTCCAAGTAATGTTAATAGTGTAACGCCTGTACAAATAGGTCTTTATCTCCCTGCCACGAAGGTGGTTAGTCCCCCGTCAGTCTGTCGTCTCTGCCCTCACTCAGCTGGTACTGCTGTCATCACCATTCCAGACCGTATCCATGCTGGGTGATGGTCACTGTGAATCATGGTGCAAGTATTGTGTAGCTGTTCCTTATTTTTTTTCATGATCTGACTTAGCAAATCATGGTTTCATTTTCTAGGTCGTGATGGAGTAAATCACTCCCTCCGGTTCATAATATTCTTCCCTTTTAGCTGAACTCTTTTCAGTTGCTATTTAGGAAGAGGTCTTACTTAACTTATTTGTGTCCTTGAATCAGTGAATTACCCAGCATATACAGTTAGGTATGTGCTGGTAACAGCCATCCTTAGAGCAATCCGTTTTCCTGAGCTGGGAGAAAGTATAAATATACCTGCAATGCAATGCCTTATCGAGTAATAGGGTTGATGTAAGAGAAATTATTGTTCCTCAACAATTATTGTTCTCTCACCCTAAAAGTAGGGTGGAAATACAGCAGGTGTTTTCCAATTAGTATTTCCCAAGAGGCATTAGAAGTAGAAGAATCCCAGTTCCAGCAGTGAGCCACAAAAGTAAGTACGTGTAGAAAGCACTGGACAGGTAAGTTTTCCTCCTAAATGGGGGGCTTGGGGGATGGAGGGGCAGGGAGAGGCAGTGTGTTTGGGTATTTGGAAAATACACTAAGCTATAGTTTTGAATGCAACTTTGGAATATCAGATATTTGGAATCTGTGAACTTTAGATACATAACTTAGATAAAAAGTGTGCTATTTCAGGAAACCATTAAAGTGAAGTATTTTCCTTCAAAACTAAACTGTGCAGGTTTTTTGTATCTGTATACCTATGTCTGGCCTCCTACCTGAAGTCAACCTCTTTGTATATGCAAATATGCATCCTTTTGTGCATTGCTCTTAATGTGTCTGTCAGCAGCACTCTTCCCTCTAACTTAGCCTGTGGACTGATCTAATGATATATGAGCACTTGATTCCCAACCCTGTAAGTTCAGGGCTTCCTGGCAAATAATATTTAATTTGTGTAATAATACTCTTACAGACCAAGAATGATGGCTTCACATTCTTCAGACTTATTCAAATATCTCTGCAACCTTTTTCAACAACTACATCTTGTCATTTAGACACCAATAAATGAGCTCAACATTTTGCCAAAGGAAACTTTCTGTATGATTCGGCTGTTGTCTTTCTGCTGATTCACCCAGTATGTGTAAGTGTAGTTATTTTGACATAGTTGGACTGTGTACTGTGATGTACACATACTTTCATTAAATCTGTCAAATGTCATTTTAAAGTCATTAAATGTGCTCTGCAACAAAGCAGGCAGAATTATAGAGCAGTATGCCTTTTGAGAACACTGTTGTAAATGTGTCAGCATTCCTCCTGGCTTTTGCATGTAGGCTTATCTTTGAATAGCATCCCACTGTTACGATTAGCGATTGCTATCGTGAATAAAATCTCTTTGGTTTCAGCAATAAAATAAACCAGTTTATATATAGAACCCACTGTTGAATAGCACCTTAAATATTTATTTCCCACTCTTCTTGCCAAATAATCGTCAAGGTGAAGCCTTTCTTCTAATGAAACAATTCCAGCAGTAAAAGCCAGGTCTTCAGGCAGTCATGGTTTTAGAAATGAAAGTCAGCAGCAGAAAGCAAGCTATTAATGTTACTCATCTAAATAAAACATTGATGAAGTTCTGTGAGCTTGAAATTATGTAATTGTGTCTTACTACGATGAGCTTTGTGGTGATCCCAGTGGCGATCAGCATCAACCACTGTTTCAGGCTACTTGGAAACTCCATAGTAAATAGCTTGACTTCATGTGTTACTGATGTACCACCCTGCTGTGTTTTCCCATAAGTGTTTCCCATAAGTTTCAGTCTTGGCATTTTTAAAAACAGTAGTCTCGACTTTGAAGTTTTGGTATTGGTGGACCACGCACAAAAACCAGTTTCTTCGTAGGATTTAGTAAACCATTATATAAAACATGAATGTCTAGTTGTACAGTTCACATTTTTACAAATGAAATTCAGCAAGAGAAAGCAAAGCGTTTTGTCTCGTAGGCTTACTATGTGAAGACTTGTAGGCTTCTGAAGAATTGGAATAGTTCCAGTTAAAGACTAACAAGCCAAAATTTAGAAATATTTGGAATTAATTTTTGATTAGAGGGAGAAGACACATTCTCTTAAAGAGAGTTCTTAAAGAATTGTTGTTTAGGTAAAAGTAGTATATAAGAAAGAAAAACCTTTGAAAGTAAAATAAATTCACAGCTTCTCAGAAATAGCCTCATAAGCACAGTAGAGACGGTGTTGGGCAATGCATTAAAATGAAATATAGAGAACTAGGAGAAAGCTTTTACTTCATAGGTACGTTTGCATAACATTGTGAGATTAGCAAAGGAAATAACGTTAAGTCTTCATCTCCCATTTTTATGAGAGCCTGGATGTGTGGAATCAAACTCGGGGAGGAAAGAGCAAGGAGGAAGAGGAAGGTTTCCACTAAGTAGTTTAACTTTAAAATCGGAAGTTGTCTTAAATTCTAGGTCATCTTCCTTTCAGGTTAATATATCTTTGGTATACCTTTGTGTGAGTCAAGAACATTTGTTTTGCTGCTGGAATTTGGCCATAAAGTTTCTTTGACGCCAAGTTTCATGTATTGCACTGTTCAGTTGTGCTTCAGGAGTTCTCTTAAGTTATCATTATGAATTTCTCTCATTCCATCTGCATTAATAGATAGGACTGTAGTAAGTCTGCTCTTAATTTTTTAGGTTGTTTCATTCCAGATAAATAAAGTATTTAAAGTGACTATTTTTTCCAGCACCTGCAGCTGCTCAGAAACACAGCACGGTATATGCAGCTGAATTCAAGCAATAAGAACTGCTAACTTAAAGTATTTTCAGTGTCAATGAGCTTTAGGAATTTTGTTGTTCTCTGAGAACAGGTAATTTTGAAGACACTGTTCTTTGAATACTTCAGCTTCTGTATATATTGTAAAGGTGTACTTGTACCTCTTATGAGTGACTAAGTAATCACCTATTTATATGAATTTGTTTGTCATCTTGATTTGCCTGTTGCTCAGGCTTCTAATTCAGCACACCTTTCAGTTAATATCTGTACTTTCAGATAAGCTCTTAGCATGTATTACTTGGTCACTACTTGCTATTCAAAACTTTTAGCAGCAATCTTCCAGTATTTTGAGGTGGTGGTTTCTTTTGCATTTTGGAGCTCAAATGTTACAGTCCAGAACTAAGAAAGCACATCTAGAAAGCTGGTATGGGAAGTGGCATATCTAGAGTAGCTGATAAACTTGTGGCTCCAACAGAAGGAGTACACCCCTCCCACAGAGACTGGATCCTGTAATTTTGTGACTCTACAACTGCTTATATACAAAAGCTTGTGAATAACAGTTTTAGTCTTTTTTATCAGCATGTCTTGATTAGTATGACTATGCAAATCTGTGGATACATTTGGTGACTAAGTTTCATTGTATGGATATACATGTGCAAAAAGACAAGTTCATTCCTGGCATAGCAGTGCCTTGATTGCCTGCAGCTGCTGAATTTGCATGTGCCTGGGATCGTGGTCACTTGTAAAAATGCAGAAGCATTTATTCAAAGTTCATAAATAGCTTCTAATTTTCCATTTAATTGGAAAATTATTTGAACATGAAACCATGAGAACTCATTTAACAAGTGTCCAAAGCGAGCTAAGACCCATGGCTTAGGCGTTATAGCACGTTTCATTTGCCTCCATTAGAACATGGCTCTTGACATCCCTTCACTTTGCTTACCAAGCTTGTAAAACAGTGTGTGTTGTAGCACTCCGTTTGATTAAGTTTGCAGAAAGGTGTTCCCAAGAAGGAGAAGAACTAGATTTAACTCGTGATTCATCATGGAACAGGTTGTTTCTCCCTCCTTTATCACTATGTTACACTTTACAGACCATCATTTCACTACGGTTTTGTACTATTATTTGCCCTCCCCATAATGTAAACTTTAACACTTTTATATTCTGTTTCATTGCATGAAACATTAAAACCTATAAAACTTTTCAACTGAGGACTATTTGTTTGGATTTTTGTGTGGAGAAGAAAGTAGAAGAACAGAGGGAAAGAGTGGTTGTTTCTGGAGCTCACAGCACTATTTCAGTGCTTGATATAGTACTGTAAAGTATTTTGAACTCTGTTGTTGAGAATCCATGTGTGATGTAAATCAGAATTGTTAACTTCATCTCATCGTTGGGAGGGTTGAAGTACACAGAGAAATGATTTGCCCAAGGACCCCCTCAGACTAGTGGCAGAGCTGAACATAAAACCTGTGTTGGGGCTGAGTTCATTGCTCAGTCTATGACACTGTGATTAACTGAAGAGAAAGAGTGTAAATGGAAAATACTAACCCACAGTTAGTAGTCATACAGTGATATAGTCTGTGATTTTCCACTCCCAGAGATACGTTGCTAGCTTTCCACAGAAAATAATTTGCCTACAACGTTAAAAGACTAAAGCTATTGAGGAAACTTGTTGCAAGTCAATGGTCAATAAACCAGCATCTGTTTTAAACTTTAATAAGACTAATTCTACTTTCTAGGACATCTCAACATTTGCGTACACTTCCAAGAATCAGTCAAAATTCCCGTCTCCTAATGATTAGTTGTGCATGAGAAGAGCAATGTAGGGCTCAGAAAGAGAAGAAACGTGCTGGTTTTTGACAATCTGCACTGACAAGCATGTGAGCGCATCACTGCTAAGAATCTTGCAGAGCAAGAATTATGTACTGCAGCTCAGCCAGGCACACTTAGTAGGGCGATGCCGTTAAGTCCAATGCTGGTGTTTCTGAAGCTGACTTTCTGGAGTTGAATGTGGAAATTGGTGTTTTATACAAAAGAGATGTTCTCCTTTGCATCGCATTTAGAAGTATTTTACTGTTAATACAATATAGTTCATTACCCATGTAAATGGGAGTCTGATTCCACTGTGTACATTGCATCAGCAGCATTACGTATTTCAAATGAAAATATGTTTCTTTATCTGATGTATGACAGTCTTGCCCAATGATATTTAAGTATTGAGCTATTTAAGTATCAAAACTTGTTATTTGGGATAAACTCCTGGTACATGTGTTTACTTTCTGCTTTCTTCTTCCCCATTGATTGAGATTTTTCCAGTGGAAAAAAAAAAATGAAAATCTTGTGCCTGACTAATCAAGAACTTAAATATGTATCTAAAATTATGCCTAGTTAATTAGTTCCATTTAAAGTGTTTCTACTCAAATGCATAAACTTTATACGATACTGCTGTTATATACTAGATCAGGGCTTTGAGAAGAGAGAGAGATCCATATGGAAATTATTTAACTGCATAAAATTTCAGTCTGTAATTCAAAAGCCTCCTGCTATGTTCAAAGCCCAAACAACAAAGGTTTTTTTCAAATAATTAGTTGGTATGTGCATATTCCTGAAGGATTTTGAGATGTTTAATCCAGCAGAAAATTGCTATCTGGTGGACAACAGGGAAAAAGCATGACAAAATTTTACTATTATTATTTTTTAAAATGTAGGCAATTATAACTAGACAAGAATAAAGCAATCTAGTTAAGTAATGAGAGGAACAGAGCTACTCAAAGCTTAGTGTGTAGCTAGTACTAATGTCATTATCGAAAACATAGTATTTCTCCTGTTAGATTTAGGCAGTAAAATAATTTATTTAAATGGTAAGTCTTTTTATAATTTTATTCTTACTGTATTCTTACTGTACGTAGTCAATGAAGTGGCATTGTTTGGTTATGAGGTCGTGAGCAAGTTCCTAAAGTTGGCAGTGATCTCCAAAGTGGGTCTGTAGCAGTTTCCTGGACTTGCACAATGTATGCAAGATGTCGCTGCTAGTGCTGTCTGTCTAAGGCTCCTGGAAGATGCCGTCTAGACAGTAAATATTCTAGTGCAGACTCTGCAAGAGTATTCCCTCCCAATTTAATATTATTGTTCGTACCACAGTGCGTTCAGGTTGTGCATGTGTGTGTGTCTGTGTATACACATGCATCAGGAGAGTGAGGAAGCCTTCCAGATGGAGATTACTTCAGGCCACTGTATGGCCCAGAAAATCAAAACAAGCACTATGGTTACATAACAGTTCTTTGACCTAACATTATTTCATTGTTGCAGTGATCTAGAAAGGATGAGGTGTATGGATTTCTGTGTTTTGTCTGTGGATTTTTTTTTTCCCATTTGGGTGAAAGGACAACACTAGAGCAGTAAAAAAAACCATAGAAAAATGTAGGAGTGGTAACAACATAAAGATTTCAGCAGCATTGCCTGCAGAATAGTGTCTGCCTAGAGGGGAGAGAAAGAATCAAAATGAATTCAAAGTGTCTGGTGGATTAGGTTTAATGCTATTAATAAATCTAATGAGGATGTAATTGGAGTGTTTTTGCCGATTTGGTTTATTAAAAAAAGGATATATGGGTAAACTATTTACAGATACTTAAAATTTAGTAGTCAGGATGACTGTATGTACAGCCTGTTTCACAGGTTAAGTGCACAGGCTGATGCTGGAAGTGCACAGCTTTCCCATCAGAATGGAGGTGACAGTGGGAAGGAGTAGGAGGATGAGTTACGGAAGTTTGGCTCTGAATTTACTGCTGAGAGAGACAGTGTTTACTATCGGATAACAATCCCATGTTAGCTATCCTTCAGTAAAATTCTTGTGGGGGTTAATCTGAATGGAAATGCAAAATTCTTCCCAGAATAGGGCAAACACGTGTAGCATTATTCAGTTGGTTATTGACATTCCACCTGAACTAGCTGCCAAAAGATAAGTAAGAGCTGCTTGATTAGATGTCTCTCTTACAAAGAGCAGTGTCCTCTCCACATACTACTGTTGCAGATGTGATGTTGTGGAAAGGTGTATCTGTGTTGTGCTACACTTGCCCGTGTGAATTTATCAACAGCTTGGATGTCAGCATTATGTTCCAATGACTGGTACATATGTGTCTGTGGGACGCCTGGATCTGACCCAATGTGATATAAAGTTATATCCTTGGAACTCTTGTAATTCTTGCTGACAAATCCCTAACAGAAACCTGGATGTCTGATTGTGCAGCACACATGCATCAAGTGTGACACAGTGTGACACTTTAGACTTCTTATTATCCTCCTCACATATAAATCTGTGTCACATAAAGCAACTTGCAGGCAGCAGAGGACTTTGTGGAAACATATGAGCAAAGCTGTAAGCTCTAAAGCAGGACTTTCCCCTGCAGACACTGTGAACAGTTCTAACCTGGAATCGTTATCAGTGTTAACCTTGAAAATAATTCTGATAGTGGGAAGAGCTGCTGAAAAAGACCCTGACAGAAATTATTTGCTTCCCACATGGGTGTTGTAAATACATGTGCACAGATAAAGTAACCTTAAATGAAGGGTAAAATTCTGGCTCACTGTAAGTCAGTGATAAAACTTCCAGGTTGGAATCTCACAAAATAAGCCTTTAGAGTATTGTATACAAATGATAATATGAAGAAAACGTTAAAAAAATATTTTTAAAATTCTGGAGCAGTTGATGGAAAGTATTGCAAAATAAATGCTGTGACCTTCAGATATGAAATAGTTAAATATCCCATTTCTAGAAGTGTTTTTGGAAGTCAGTCTTAGACTGTAGGAATATAGGCCACGTCCTCTATTCTAGAAGGCACGGCATTATGGTATATTGGATTTGCCAAATTGGTGAGATGTAAGACTACACCATAGCGAGTAAAGACTTGAATCCATGTACATGTCGATGTAGGTATTGCAACACAATCTTCGGCAGTAACGCAGAGATGTCTCATGAGTCTACCCTGTTCCCCCATATGGTGATAGGGTAGCTGGGGTCCTCACTGGAAAGAGGGAAGAACTGGTGTTAACCAGCTTTATTCACAGGCATCATTTGAATAATGGCTAGAGATAACTTTTCTTCAGGTGGCACAACTTTTTGACAACCTACAAGAAAATATTCCCCCTCCCCCCCCCCCCTTCAGTTAGGTTAGCAAGATAGTAGACAAATTAACAGTTTGTAAACAATATTACCTGCGGAGCTGTTGATCTGCAATTTAACTGTGCTTTTTTGCTTTGCTGGCAAATTTATAGGCCCTCTATGGATAACTTACTTTAGCTTTTGATAAGTTATTTGTAATGAGGACATTTCCCTGCATGCCATTCAAAAACACAGTGACAATCACCAGTGTAAGCAAGCATTAATTGTTGCTATGGTATGGCCCATACCAATAAAATCTGGCGCTTGTGTTAATCAGCCTCGCATATTGTGCAGAAAGTATCCCCTGCCTCGTCCTGATTAGGGTTCAGATCAGCTGTATAAACATGCAAGGAACAAATCCTAATTACAAGGTATTTAGAAAGCTAGTAAGATGGATTGGTATTTGTTGTTCTTTGAACTTTAGAATTATTCTGATAATCAGTATATTGTGTCTTTTTTAATGTTAGAGAAAGTTCAGACTCTGCAGATGCATCTGGAGTGCGATACCTAGCCCACATAGTGCCAGCACCCTTAGTGAGACTTGGTGTACTCCACTAAATGCTTTGAAACCGGGTGAAGAGCACTATAAAAGAACCAGGTGGTGTTTATTACATGAGGGCTCTATTTATATGATATCTTTTCATTACATTTGAGGAAGGATTTGTGTCCTTTTCAGAATGTTAAAGCCAAAGTATGTGTCAGCAGTCCCTGATCTCCACAGTGCTGCTACATCAAGTTCTTATTTTGAATGGCCTTTCCTCTACTTATTTAGGATTAATGTAATACAACCTTCATTATTTTTCCTTGTTGATTTGCATTTATCTTCCTTTTCATGAACCATGAATTTCTGCTACGGGTTCCAGAATCATAATTTTAGATAATCAGGGTTAGGCTATATATAAATACTAGGACTATAGGGACCATGAATGATCATTTAGTCCACCTTGCCATGCAAATGAGGATAAGGTAAACCTAGACTGTTCTTGAAAGATACTTTATTTAAACCCATTCTTAAAATCTCCAGAGAAGGAGTGTCTGCAGTCTCCTTTGCTTACCCATTCACTGGAGAACTCCAAAGGCAGCCTATCTGAATGCTGCAGTTACTAACATCTTAAATCATAGCCTTTAGTTTGAAGGGTGACTCCCAGATGTCGCTTCACAAGTGGTGCGCTTGCTTGCTCACGTATAGGACCCTGTGTAATGCAGGCAGTGAGTCAGAATTCAGTGGGCATGCTATGAGCACAAGTAGGCAGCAGCACACATGATGTCCCAGACTTCCTTGAATCTTAGAGTACCCCTAGCTCTGCTTATGGCATGGTTAGACGGGGAAGAGTGGTGGGTTCTTCTGGTTTTGGGGGGGTGGGGGGTTGCCTTGTTCTTCTTTCTTCTAGCATAAACCTATTTCCTTTGGCTAAGATTCTAAGCAGTGCATGTTCTCTACCACATTTATCACTCCCTCTCTAATCTTTACTTACTTCCAAAGCATGCAGCCAAAAAATATATATAGCACTCCAAATGATGTCTTAGCTCCACAAAGTAAACATGGAATAATTACTTCCTGTTTCTTGTGTACGGATCTTCTCTTAACGCAGTCCACCATCAGATGCTTTACTCTGACCTGCCAGAAACTCCAGATATATTTTTCCCCACAGTATTCTGTGAACACTTACTCACAATTTGGTATTTCCCATTTGCAATATTTTTTGTTCTGCTGTGGAGAGTTTTATTTTATTAATATTAAAACATCTATAATAGATGAAATAAAATGTAGTTATCTCATTAATATCTCAGTAAAGGGATAGAAAGCAAAGTGATGAGAGTAGTTGACTAGAAATCAAGGGGTTTCTCAGACAGGAGGAGCAGATTTATTTCAGACATCAGTGAAGGAATTCCTCAGCAATGTGGAACTGCCAGTCCCTGAGCTTTGTTCCTGTGCTCTGTCCTACCACTATGCTCACACATGCATAGAGCTGGTTTTTCTTTCTGTGCAGCACCCTCATTCTTTGCTCTAAATTTGTTAATTAAATGGCAGTACATTTATTGACCTGGAACTGGTACCTGCTCTGATTAGAAAACAGAATTGTGGTTTTGTTTCAGTGAGGTGGTTCTTTCCCTGCAGACTGCAGTTCAAAGTGCTACACTGATGATAAACCTTCCACACATTCTGATTCTTGCAGAATGTGTCCCCTGCTATCTTGGTGAAAAGAGTGAAGAAAATAAATGTATTTAGCTGACAGCCAGTCTTACTAACAGTTTATTCTTATCTGTCCCTGTAGTCTCCCTTTTGTTCTAACCATTTAAAACAGCCACAGGTTGGAAACAAAGCTAATAAATAGAGCTGGAGAGGCTTGCTTTATAACACTCTGCTGTTGTTTCAGCAGCCTATTTCTCCAGCGTGACCTGGAAGCATGGAGTAATTTGCTTCCTTTATAGTACTATAACTGGAGTTACAGCTCTGAGATACAAGGCCTGAACCCAGGAATTCTTTTCTGCTTTGTGTTTGGAAACATAGTCAAAATAAAATTAAGCAAAAACCAACCAACCAAATAAAACCTTAATAGCACACAGAAAGAGCTAAAGGCCTCTTTAGGAAATCTGCAGGAAGATGGGGGACAAAGGGAAGAAAAACTGCAAACCTGGCCCAAAACTCTGACACGCAAGTTTTCCATGTCTGTTTTGCAATATTAAGAGACAATATACTTGTAGGATCTGACTGTGTATATACGCATATATATATTTATATGTATAAATGTATATATGTTTGTCACATCTTTTGTGGTCTAGGACTAGAAGGTACCTCTGGGGTCACTGCACCAACACTGTTTCATATAATCCCTTTTCAGAAGGGAACATAAAGCAAATGTAAGAACTGTAAGAAAGGAATTGCTAGTTGTCATAACAAATAGGTATTGTTCCAGTAGCTTAATTAACTATAAAATACTGCTGCTTAGGATTTGAGTATTTCTTTATATCAAGACAATCAAAAGTCACAGATATCAGTAATTATTCTTACTGCATGTATATACATATTTTTCTTCCTTCAAATTTCCCTAATAACGTAAGTCATGAAATCATAGCAAGTCTAGAAACAAAAGTGTTAATGCTAAGGGATCTTTTTGAGATAGAAAAACTCTAGAAGATAATACAGGGCTACAGACACTGTCTATTTCTTTTGATATCAAAATTAACAATAGCTAAGTGACATTGCTTGGGTGCTTAAAGTCATCAGCAGTCTATTGGATGACTTTTGTTTCCACAGGCTAAAGAACAACATGTTTTATAATATATAATCTCTAAGGTAGAAAGGCCATCTGATTTTTTCTTCTCTTATTTGAGGAGGAAAATGAAATTTATGGGGGGACCTAGAAGAAGATAAGTTTACGTATTAAATATGGAGCCATTAAATATGGAGCTGGTTCTGCTCCTTTTTTCTATGGACTTCCAGAATGATATGTGGACAGCTGCAAAATGGTTAAGACTTTTGGCAGTATTTTGAATAGGAAATAAAGTTTCCAGTTGCATACTCCTTTTCTTTCTTGTCTTTTCCCTTTTCTTTTCTTTTCCCTTCACTTTTCTTCTTTGTTTCAGAAATTGGGTAAAGGTAAAAGGAATCGTCTTAACAGTAAGAAAACTAAGGAGAGCTGAGACCTGAATTGCTTCTTTTAATGTCTAGTTATTAATGTTGTTGCCTTCTCAGAATTTCCATTGTGTTGGATTTCTTTTTTTTTTTCCTCTCACTGTGCATCCCTACTGTTTTCAGTTGCCACTGAAGCATTTTGTTCACAGTTCTAACTTCCATCCTTCAGAAAAATCCCTTCACATTATAATTTTATTGTAGTTAATAACTGCACATCACTGACATTTCCTTAACAGCAATGTCTTGACTTGTCACATAAAAAAACCAGTGACTGTGAAAATCCTAGATGCCTACTCCTTTCGGGTACAATAAGCATAAACACTGGTCATACACGGAGGCATTTCATATAAATTATTAAACTTGCATGGCTCTTAACTTCCTGTTTTTAGAGCTTTGGAACCAAGGGCCTGGAATTTGTTTTTACAGTTGAGATTTAGAAAATGAAAGAGCCACACTTTCTTGCTCACTGTGCTCTCTAGAAGTAGAATAAAATGGTTTTTCTGAGCTGGAAATGGGTTTCATGTTCTGATATGCACTCTGATATTGAATATATAATATATAATAATGTATATTGCATACATGTATGATTATTTTTGTAATACGTAATTCTATATGCTTCAGTAAAGAACATTAACCAATCGGCCTGAATTATCTGTAGTCCTGTCCAAAGTTGCTGGAGTTCTAATTCAATTCTCACTGAAATCAATGGAAATGTTTTCATTGATTCAGATTTAGTTATTATAAATGAAAGTATAATCCTGTCCATGCTCATTTGCAGTTGTTTACCCAGACATTTCCTTGACATAGTTTTGTGGAGTCTTATATTTCCTATGTTTTCATTTTGGGTGTAAATGTTGTGTTCTTTGGGTTTGATTAATTTTATGTGTGTGTCAGAATTGTGGAAGTTTCTTACTAATCTCACCTTCCTAATGATAAACATTGGCAGGAGATCAAAACAGCACTGTATCTTTTGAAATGTATGGCTTGCCTTGATAGCAGCATATCAGAGAATGTCAAGAATATAAAAAATTACAACACTGTTCTTTTGCACGTCAAACAACTTACTATGAAACAAATAGCCAAAAGGAATTTAAATAAAATTCTTCAATGCAGTGGTTAAGACGGAAAGTATTGAGAGGAAGGGAAATCCATTCTGACTGGTAGAATCCTCCTTAATGAAAATTGCTGATTCACATTCAGTGAGCAGACAGCTGCGAAGGTTTAAGACATTAAATCTCACCAGCTGTTAATCACTCTTCAGCTGGCACTCACTGCCTGCGGAGTAGATAAAGCTGGCAAAATGTACTATATGCCTAGGCTTCAGAGACTCACAGGCTGACTTTTTCAAGCAAATCCACCATTGTCAGTGGTTTGAATGAATATTCAGTACATAGATGAGTATACCTTCTAATCTGTTGGGAGAAATCAGCACTAGCAAAAGAGCAGGGCAGATAAGCAGGGCTCAGTAGTATCTTGAAGTGCTGCAGCAACATCAGTTAAAACTCATTTCTGGATTGGCTTTTTAAAAATGAAAATGACTACATCTAAACTGGAGAGCCTGGGGCTGCAATCCCAAGACTGGCGGTGTTCTCCTGCCATCCCCACTCCCATGTTGGGGATGCCACCCAAGTACACATTATTTTTCACTTCAATTCTTGCTATAAATAGGTCGAAAAATCAGTGCTGGATGCCAGAAGGGAACTTGTGTGTTCTTTGGCTATTTAGTTTATTTTGGGCTTAAAATTCCACGCAAACACTCCATGGAGACTTCTACTTACTACTTTTTTATTTGATTCCATAATTCTTACTTTTCTTTAGAAGCAGAAGTAAAGAGATAGGGCACACCCCCCACCCCCACCCCCCAAAAAAAGGGGGGGGGGGCATTTTGAGTATTGGGTCTCAAATGAGAGTCAGTCATACACTGAAGAAAAGGTAAGAAGATGGTCAAGTAGTATTTCAAAAACAAGGGCCAAAATCCACAGCTGTTGCAAACTTGTAGTCCATTCAAACTCTTTCAATGAAGCTGTGCCTCTTGCTAGCTGGTAATCTGTTTCCTTTCACAGCACACTGACTGCACTTACACAGTGAGCTTAATGTTCATGCTAATTAACAAACTGTACTAGGAAATGCCCATAATATTTGTTTTGCATCCTTCCTAAATTTAGTGAGGCTTTTAATGTAGCCCTAGAGTGTAGAAGAATAGAAGATACACTTTCCAAAAGCACCAAACAGGATCTTGAGCCAAAGGTCATTTTTTTTCAAATGACTTACTCATATCAGAAATATCCAATCCCAAAGAGCAAGCATCAGTGAGTGTAGGGTCATGACAGTGAAATCAAGGTAGCAAGCAGGATTCTTTCAGACTACAGTAAGCAGAAATAGAATAACTAAGAACGGTGTTAAATTGTTCTGCCTTCACATGGGAGTTTTGGTAGAAGTTTTAATAAAACAAGTTTACCGTGAGACGCTCAAGGTCTTTAGGCACTGAGTCTTCAAGAGCAAATTGAAGAAAAGATTCCTGTTACAAAGGAGAATATACAGAGGAGGCTATATTAGAGGGAAATAGAGCATATAGCCTTTCTGACCTGCTCTGCAGTCCTGCTAACATCAGAAGGTCCAAGGATACTTGAAAATGATGGTATAAGCTATAAATATTCTACCTGCTTCACTGAGTGTTGTAAAACTATAGTTCCTGTCTTAGGCTGCTCATTTGCTAGTTGCTTCAGAAAATAGGAGTTGGTAGCAAACACCAGTCACTTGCCAAAAAACATCTTGAATGGGGTAGGAACAAATTGTAAAAATGAGGACAAAACAGGGACCTAAATTTTAACAGCCATAGCCTCTGGTTTTTTGTGTCTGTGACTACAACACCTGATTTGCAGTTTGGGAACTTTGCTGTGATGCAAAAGTCTGCCCGTAATGAGGAAGAGTTCAGAGGTTTTCATATGTTGTTCTCTGCTGAGAGAACTGGCAGCTGGCCATGCTGCTCTCCTACTGTAAAGAGCCAAGACAGAAAGCTGAAATTATGCCAGTTCCTGTTTTTGTTTTGTGTTGGTTTTTTTTCCCCCTGAAAGTGCTGTGCTAAGCTCATTTTAAGCTATGTTTTGTATTGTATTAAAAATATGCTAGAGTTACGGAGATTATTCTAAACACCTGCTTCTGAGCACCAGATTTCAGTATAGTCATGTTTTGTGTAGAAAAGATCCAAAGCGTTTTACAAACTGGAAAGCTGGCCCCAAATCCTCAATCACATGAGCATTCAGTGTGGAACCTGC
This sequence comes from Mycteria americana, assembly GCF_035582795.1. Classification (NCBI taxonomy): domain Eukaryota; kingdom Metazoa; phylum Chordata; class Aves; order Ciconiiformes; family Ciconiidae; genus Mycteria; species Mycteria americana. The sequence goes on from NC_134375.1 coordinate 2,866,446, forward strand.
TCTTTTCTCCATTCCTTGAGACTTGCTGTGTTGCACGCTTGCTAGGGCAAGTCTTCCTTCAAAGGAATCCCTTCACTCATGCCTACCAAAAGCTACCTACAGTGCAGACAAAAGCCAGCTGCACCGCAGGCTAGTTCATGAGACTGTAGATAGGACAGAGAAAGGAGATTAAGTTGGGCTGAGGTTCCTGTTTGTACTGAATGAGAAGAAACATATGTTCACATAGGATGCACTTGTACACTATGAGAAAATGAAATTGTATTTAAAATGTGCCACCTTTATGCTCTTTGGCTTGCTTCAGAGTGAGATTTTCAACCAGGGAATGATTCAGTACCTTCCTATTATTGTGGGCCAAGTAGAAAACTCTGTTTCACAGGGTTTGCCCCTGTTTTTTTATGCTGCTTCTCCGAAAATAGCACTGCTCTGCTTTCATAGAGCTGTATATGCTGATACTGGTTCAGATTTGAGGTAAATATTGAAGGACTGTAGAGGAAAATATACATTCTATATATATGCTATATACTGGCTCTTTGTGGAAGTTGTGGCAATGTAGACAGAGACTTAGTATTTTGGGGGTCAAATTGCAGGAGCAGGTTTTCAGACCTTTATTGAGAATTACTTCTCCAACCACTATTGCCTTGAGAATCTTTTAGAAGTGTTTATACTTTTGATACAGTACTCTATCAAGGGATTGTAGAAGTGGAAGGTATGAAATAGGGATTTCAAACCATGTCGCTTCATCTTTCAAATCTAGTTTTTGCAGAGGTTACAGTGCCTCTAACCAGTCTGCACTGCACTGATGTGATTGCTAGCTTTGAAAGAGTGGTGTCAGGGGAGAATTTAAAAAAAAAAAAAAATACTGTAAATGACAACTGGAGCTACAAATGGATCCAGGCATTGTGATACTCAGTGTTGCACTGTCAAATTCCTATTTGTCTCCACAAACCATAATGTTAGCAGTTCTGTTTCTGGTATGGGGACAGCTGTGCCTCGCAGTAAATAGTATGGTGAGTGGGAGAGGTCTCAGCTAAACAACAGGACATGGCAATGATGTCATATCTTTCCTATCACTAGGATTTGGTGTCAAAATTTGCTGTGTCCATCCAGGTTTCACAGGCCTGCCTTCTCAAAAAGAAAGAGGCCTGATTATAACACAATAGGCAGTAGACGGCTAGGAAATAGGAAAATTCAGGCTGAAAGGGGCCTCAGCAGGCCATCTAGTCAAAGACAGAGAAAACATAACCCTTCTGGACAATCTTATCCAATCCTTGACTGCCCCTGTGCTGAGAAAGTTTTTTCTTATGTCCACTCTGAGCCTCACTTGCTTTAGCTTATGCCCATTGCCTCTTGTCTTCCCACTGAGCATTGCTGTGAAGAGTCTGGCTCCATCTTCTCGATAACCTCCTCACAGGTATTGGAAAGCTGCTCTTAAGTTCCCCAAATCCTATCTCCTTCAGGCTGACCAAGTCCAATTCCCTCACCTCTCATTATAGGGGGAAGTGCTTCAGCTCCCAACCATCTTAGCTGGCCCCCTGCTTAACTCCCATTTTGAATGTCTTTCCTGTATTGCGAAGCCCCAAGCTGGAGGCATTATTCTAGGTGTGGTCTAATGAATGGTGAGTAGAGGTGAATAATTACTTCCTTCAATCTACGGGCTCTGCTCCTGCCAGTACAGCCCAGGATGCTGTCCTCCTCTGCTGCTGGGGCATGCTGCTGGCCCCGTTCAGCTTGCTGTTCAACTGAACATCCAAGGCCTTTTCTGCAGAGCTGCTCCCCAGCCAGTTGGTCCCCAGCCTGTATGTTTCAGGGGGTTCTTCCTTCCCTGATGCAGGACTTCACATTTTTAATTAATGAATTTGGTAAAGTTCCTAAAGCTCATTCTTTCAGCCTATCTAGATTCCTACGAATGATAATCCCCCCCCTTGACCATATCAACAGGTTTTCCCCTGTTCAATGACATCTGCAAACCTGATGAGAGTGCACCCCATCACCTCTCTCGTATCTTGATAAAAATATTAAACAGGACAGATGTTAACACAGACCCCTGAGGAACTCCACTTGTAACAGGTCTCCAGGTAGAATATGACCTGTTAACCACTATCTTAGCCTGATCATCCAAACAGTTTTTTATTCATCTAGTTGTCTGCCCATCCAGTCCTTATCATCCCAACTTGGAAACAAGAATATTGAGGGTGACAGTGTTGAAAGCCTTGCTAAAGTCAAGGTAAATGACATCTAGTGTTCTTCTCTTGTCCATTAAATACTTATTAAGTAAAAAAAAAATTACAATTATTTTACAGAATTACAATTTTATTGTCTGTAATTACAAGTATTTTAATGAATCACTGACAGCCTCTGACAGGCAGGTTTTGGCTACACTTGTCAGTGGGCACTAACCAAAGAAAGGGAGAAAGTGCTCAATAAAAAAAAAAGGTAGTAATTTCATAGATGATCATTTAGAATATTATGAACCATAGCATGAGTAATACTGGCACAAAGCTCCTACTTAGGACTTGATTCAAGAGAGTCTAAGAGGCAGGAAGATCTCTTTTGCGACAAACTTAATTGTGTTTTGCTCTGTCATCTGTTCATAGAAATGCCACTCTTCGGTAGAGGAATTCAAGTTCAATGAGCTGAAGAAGAGGATAATGTTGAGTCACTGGTGTAAGGATCAGGCCAGTGACTTGGATTCTGGTCTGTGCTTCAAGGACTGATTTAAACAGATGTTGAATATAATGCAATACTCAGTTTTTGTGAGTTGTGCAATAGACGTTTGAGTTGTAGAGTACTGTCAAAGTAGGATATTTCTGGGTCTGTAGTGGAGGCAGAATTTTGGCAGAATGTTACTGTCAAAAAGCAAAAGAATAGTTGCCTGGGTGAGACAAAGTTTGAGGATCATATTCTTGGAATTATGCATTTAAATTGAGCCTAAACTTTTTTTTTTGTCTAGACCAAAGGCTTTTTGGTCTAGAGCCAAAGTTAATTCCTGAAGCTGTCACCCCCTTGGACTTTTCCCAGGGATAGGAAAAACCAGAACCTTGACAAGAAGTTACGATGAGGAATCTGGATCTACAGGAGCTGTGTAATTGCCTTGTGGAGCCTACAGAAGCTTAAACTGTATAAAGAGAATATGGGCAGAAACTGTTGTCTTGTGTTTTGACTCATTATGGAAAAAGAAAGACAGCAGGATGTAAATGAGAGACCAAAAAGCCTTGCCTAACGCTCGTGTTGGATTTCCAACGTTTTCTAGTGTTGACTTTAAGCACACCTCTGAGCACTGCTATCTGTTCTCTTTTTCCACACTTGAGTTTTGATCGGATAGCAGCTCTGCTTGCATTGTCTAACACAATATATTACAAATGAAAAACAAGCTACCTTGTCATGTGGCCTTATGGCTACTTGCTAATGTTCAATTCTAATTAGTGAATTTCTAATTTTTACCTAACTTTAATACAACCTTCACACTAATGTGTAAAGCACTCTGCCTATTCTTTTCTCTAGTAACTACTTTACAGTTCTTAAATATGCAACTACGGAACAGAGAACCCTCGTGAGTCCTATCAGCAATTAATCAACTTATACACAACAACAAGCCATAGCTGTTGCAATTCTGTAGCAAAATACCTTCAAAATCTTTATTTTAATAAGAGTATAGGAATCAGTTTGTGTTCAGGATGTATAAGCATAAATTCATTTAGTGTCATTGGTTATATAGGAAATGGAGGATAGCTTAACTTTTAAAACTCAGGATGTTGTTAAATAGAGGGAAGGAAAGTTCCCTCCTCTCTTTAGAGTTTTTATTTTATGAGGTGGGAGGACAACAGTGTAAATACAGATTTGATTTTACACAGACTTTCTAGTCCAGTGCTTTACGTTAAACTGAATTGCATTTAAAAACTTCAGGTATATAAAGGAATTTAAATTTTAATTAGAAATTAATTTAACAGGCTTTTGCTACCAGAGGCCATAAAAAGTGCAAAGGTTAGTGGCATGAGAAACAAAGGTCTTCACATCCTGATTAAACGAAATCCTCTCCCAGTCTGTTTCCTGTTCTCCATGGGGCATCATCACTTTTACTGCGATCTGCCAAGGTTACTTTCTTTGTTCTTTGTTACCCTTTGTGATAAACATATTATACTATTCTTGCATATGCAAAGCTTCTCATAACTGCTCTGGGATTGTTTGGTGCACAAGGAATGGAGAATTAAGGCTTCAGTCCTAAAAGTTGCAGATAGTGACACCTGGCATTTTTACCAAAGGAAATTGGCTGATGTGCTACTATTACCTTTAGTATGGATCATGCATGTTAATGTCATAATCTGTTATAAAAATCTTTAGAAAGAGAGGTGTGTTGAATCATTTTACCACTGTAAATCTCAACATACGAAGACTTGCTCTGCACTTCCCGGTCCCAGTTTGAGTGGGATTATTTTTTTGCTCTGCATCCAGTTTGATGACAAACTGCAACCAGTGTATAATAATAGTAGGTTTTACCCCATACTCTCCTCATCTTATTGCAATACAGTAATAACATGATCTACTTCTACTTCTTCCACTGTTGCTTCTTTTCAAGTCCTAATTTAGTTGTTCACTGTATTCTTTTAGAAAGGAATTAAAATCCAAAATATCTGAAGCAAACTATACTGGACTCATACCACAAGTGGTCAGGAATCATGAATAAAAAAACACAGTAGAATTGGTAACAACAGGATAATTTAAACTTTCTTTTTAAATCAACATGTTCTTGAGGAGGTTCTGCTTGACTGCAAAAGCAGGGAGATTACCCTACGTGGTAAGAGAAGGACTTACTTGACTATGTGAATTTCTTTATTGGCATTCTTCCATGAATGAAGACTGGATAACATAAGTAACTGCTGGTAAAAATGTATTCATTTTTACCCAGCTGCTTTTGAGCCAGCTGCTTCTTGCTTTTCTGCTGTAATTCATTAAATAATGTAATAAATAAATGTAAAAACCTGAAGGCATCTGCTTTATGTTTTAAAAACAAGAAGTTTCCAAAGTCTATTCAGAAAGTGGTGGAAACTAAGGGTACTTTTATGAAGTAATAGTTAGCTTTGGTAGAGCACCTTCTGTCAAAGAATATACAATTTCCCAGAAGAAATTGAGCCAGGGAAATGAAGCATGTCAGAATTCTCCATCACTGAATGACAAATTCAAAGCATCCATTAGCATGTAATAGATGAGAGTAGGACTGGAGATTATTAGAAGTACATTGATAAGTGTGTTAAAATGATCTTTTAACTATTACACTTGACTATTCAAGCATATTTTATTAATCCTTTATAAATCAGGAATGAAATGGATCCTTCTTTAGTACTTCTTCAAGGTATCCCAGTTCTTTAAAGTATCCCTGGATTTCTGAAGTGCCTATCACTGCTATTGGTAATCCTTGCATCTGCCTGAGAGAAGATCTGAATGCTGATAAGTGTTCATGTGCTAGAGAGCCACATGTATTGGGAGATAGCTCAAAATAGAGGGTTCTGTGTACTTTTGAAAGCCTTTCCAAATTAGTTTCTGAAGCAGTGATGAATGAACACATTCTCAGTGTTTTCCTGCATTAAAAAAATCAGTTTTTCATGATCTTATGTACGAAGCATATAGAGACAAGTACAAAACACAGTGTATTAAGTGTTTCCACAAGATGACAGTGAGAGAAATAGAAAGAGGATTACTTTTCTTACTGGATCAAAGCAGTGTCTGCAGCTACTTGACCCAAAAGAAAGGATTTGAAATTACTTTCCTACCCACCCTCCCCTCCAAGGTTTGCAGACTCTTTAACTGTGTTTTTTTCATGTTGCAGCAGTGTTCTCTGCCAGGTTTCTTTCTAGAGGGCATCACTCTGTCTCTTTAGTTTTATTTGAGCTTATAGCAGTTCTCCATGACAGAAAGTCTTCAGTTTGTACAGCATGTTGCACAGTGGCATCTGGTCTGCAAGGAGGATTCCTAGGCACGTGGTAATATGACTAAGGAAAAATAACTGGGAGTAATGCTGTCTGAATTGAATGAAGATAACTGCCACTGCCCAGTTGCTGATGTCTTTGCCACTACCCTGGGATAAGACCTAAGGACTCATGCCTAGCAAACAGGTGATACAAGGCACCAGGCATTAGTCCACAAAGGCGTGAAGTCACTAGCACATACAACTAGGAAGATGTCTATGAAATGCTGCTCATAATTGCAAACAGATCTTTGAAAGGTTATTTCAAGGCTTTCAGAATAGGAAGAAGATATACTGGAATGACAGGTGTAAACATGTTTGTTGCAAGTACAAACTGGGGCAGCACTGAACGTGTGTAAGAAAGCTCCACCGGCATAAATCATTTCCCACCATACCTCTGTCTTACTTCACCTTCCTTATACTGCTCTGTTCTTTCACACAACATATTACTGCATCTAAGTCAGAACAAGTCAGGAGAGAGAAGTACCTTTGCTCCAGAATGGAAAAGACAGATTTGTTCTACAAGCTTTGTCACCTGGAAAAATTTGCAGTTTTCTTTGATAACAAATAATACATAGAGCAACAGAAAATCTGCCAACCATGGCAGAGACTGTAAGTTATTACTAACATGGGCAGTTTATCAGTGACAAGTTATGAAGAGAATGAAACACAACTACTGTGGCCCACCGCATATGAACTCAAAACTTGACAGACATCTAAAACCCACCTAATTCATAAAGATTGAAAGTGATGTATTAAAAACAGCAAAATAAAAAAATTATTAATTCCGGGCATTATTCTAATGCAGGGCACAAGACAGAATGAACCACAATGGACCAGGTGCAAACAACTCAGGGGTATCACTTCTGTATTTTGTATAAATATTTCACAGTGCTTGTCAATACATCATTTTATGTCATTAGACCTATGCTTTCTTTGCATATAATGAAGAGTAATGGATACCAGATAACATGTCTGTAGAAAGGAAGCTTATGAAATGAGAAGAGCAAAAGACATTTTTCATTAAGAATTCCATTCCGAGAGCATACTTAACTCAGGGGATGGGAATGGCTAAATGTGGGGAAACAGTTCTGTTGATAGAGTGCTGTTTAGACAAAAACCTTTATTTCACAAAACACTTGCTTGTGAAAGTGAAGTACAGCTTCGCTAGGAGTGCTAGGAAGCCTGCACCAGGATTAAGGTAGAACATCCAAAATCTTGACCCATAGCATCAATAACAAAAATGTAAATATATAAATATGTTGAATATGAGTTGTGCTTCACAGAGAACATGCACTGAATGCTATTTGTTGTGGCAAATTCTTTTTTAGTTGTAACTGTTCCATAACAGTTATGACTGGAACAGAGAGTACTGGGAAATGTAGCTCATGACCATAAGGGATATCTCATCAAACACGAAAGGGAGGCCCCAAGCTTAGAGGGAGTGGGAGTAAAGCAGTAAAGGTGTCACAATGAAAGAATTTTAGAAGAACGCCTTGGGCACATGGATCCCTATTTCCATTTGTCCTTGCTGATCCTCCCTTACAGGTGGTAGGAGCCTAATTTGCCTTTACCCATTGCCATCTATCCAACCAGCTTGAAGCCTCTAATTGTTGTTTCAGTGTACACATATTTGCACATACTGTTCTACTGATCTGTTATTGCTACTGAATATGATTATACTGAATTTTAATAAAATTTCAGTAAGGGGGTGCCTGTAATTGCTTGCTGCGGAAGAAGAAGCCTCTGATACAGAGGAAGACAAATAATGTGTGTACTGGGATGAAAAGCTGCAGCAGCATCACTTTTTGGTGCTTTGGTCAGTAAGGTTATTTAAAGTCCTAGGAAGAAACTTCTTAAACCTAAAGTCCAGCATTGGCAAGGGTACCACTGTGAATTTCTTGACTCTGCCTTGCAGCCAGTAGAAGAGTTGTCTGATTATTGGTGTTTAAAACATAGCATTGATATCATTATGTAGATGCTGCATTAGTCCCATTTATAGTGAGTCACTAGACAGTTCTTTAAGTTTGAAAGAACTTGAAATTAATACTTACTTGGGCTTTATCCGGAAGTGTAATGTATTTCATTCTTTCCCAATACCTGACCAGGCGGTCAGTAATTACACGAATAGTGTTATCTCCATTATTAAAGAATGTCTCATCTAACTAATATTATTAATTTATACACATCTGGTATAACTTGTGCTTTCAGGACTTTTAATGATCATATATATGGTTTTGTCTTTCCTTGGATTCTTTCTGACTCCTTAGACATAATGTCTTTCTTGGTAGGCAAAATGCCATTTTTATCTCTAGGCTTAAATTGTTTCACTGTTTTTTAGCAACAATGGCAAGTTATAATTCTAACCAACAACGCGAGTCTGTCCACTCCTGAACCTCCCACTGCTCTCTGCTAGCAAAAGTGAGGCTGTTCTAGCTGTAAAACATCACAGTGCATTACACAGTGCTCCCAATAGTCCACTTCAGGCATATAAGCAAGCAGTGGTTTTCCTATAATCTGTTCCAAGGTTTCTTGGAATCTTCATATTTTTGAGATTTTTTTTTTTAATAAAGGAACTGTTATGATAGACAGCTTGTTATTAAACTATTATTAAACTATTAAACTAGCTACAAAAAACTATTTCCCTTTCACTTGAGTCTTCATGGATTTTCTTGTCTTGCCGATTTGTGATACGTTTGGGTTTAATGATGATACTTCTCATGAACTTGTCACTTTTTGTCCCAGAGTTTTTCCTTTGTAGCTATCCAAGCTTTTTGAGAGCATTTGCTGAAATGTGAGATTGAAATTCAAATTACTTCAATGCCTTTTATAGCCCCTATAAGTATTAATTATGTTTCTTAATTGTCTTTTTCAGCATTTAGGTATTTCATAGATTAGCAAATAGATATTTCACAAAGTATGTCTTGTTTATACCATACAGTTTGTTGAGAGATGGAAAAGTTTCTTTCTTCATAGGAATTTAATTTTTATTAAAGTCATTAAACCCCATGAATTTTTGATTGAAAAAGCTACACCTAGACATTTCTCTCCTGAAATGCTATCACCATGTCTCATGGGGATTATAGATCACACTTCTCGTTTGCCTATTCTCCCATAGGGGCTGGCCACACTTTGGGTACCAGGAGACACTGCCACACTGTAATCCCAATGCCCTTTCTTTTAATCCGATTACTATAAACAATGCTCGTATTCATTAAAAATTCCTCTTATTCCAGCCTGTTTCTCTACATGAGTGAAGCTATGTAGTCAAAATGCTATGAGGTATCTCCATTTCCATGGCAGCCAGCATGCTCTCTGTCTTGACTATTATTTATGTATTACTTTTAGAAAAGTGTTACAGCTGTGCAAATACTTTCCAAGTTCAGCTTCTACAATCAGACTAGTAACTTTTTCTTCTTGCAGGCTGTGGTTTGAGTGCATTCAACATCGTCCTACAAACTGACTGTATTTATTCCAAGTAGAAATTGTTTCTTCTAGTAAATCTCATGTTTTCCAACTGAAAGAATGCACAAACATTTTGTCTCAACAATGGAATTCTCTTGCTTTCTGGGCTTTCATTTCTGTGAAGATTTGTGCTAGTAAATAAGAAAGTTCATTCAGATTCAAGTAGTCCTTTTCAGAGATCTCAGTTGAAGATGGTGTCAAGTGCCATCAGTGACTCCTCTAAGTTGTAGTACACTTGGATAATGCCACAGGAGCAAACATTAAGGAATCAGGGTTATGCTTCCCGGAGACCAAAGAGCTAGATCAGGGTTTTATGGAATACAATTACCTAACTCAGTCTTCAGTAGAGCAGGCATCTTCTCAAATATCACCCAGAAAGGAAGTAAAAACAAAAATCAGGAAAAATGAAATATCAAAATATGGAACACTAAAAACAATAGGGAACGGGAAGAATCCAAGATCTTATTAAAGTTTCTGATTCTGAATTAAACAATTTTAGGATTATATATCTAACTGTTGAACAATGAGGTAGGGTTTTGGTGACATGCACATTTATTTATTGCATGCATATTCTATGCATAATAAGGCACCTTGACTTAAGCAATATATGTAGATATTGGCTGCTTCTTTTGTTGCAAGTGTTCATCTTCTGAATATTCAAGTTTCCTATCCCATTCCTGGCAAATGTAAGTATATGCATCTGGCAACAAATAATATTTATATGGTGGGAATGTCTGAGTATATAATAGTCCCTACCCTCAATATTCTGCTAGTTTTAGATCCATGAAAATGAACAAAAGTACTTCTAAATAAAAAGTTTTTACAGATGAACACAACTTTTCATACTGCTGTATGAAAGAAATATGTTTTTCAAGGCAGTATGCCTGCTTGTCATCTTTTCTGTGCTCTTGAATGGACCTACAGGACCAAATCACAAATCTTGTGGCATGTACCAATGTTGATCTGAGAACAGTGTGTTATACCTGTTAGGATATTTTCTTATTATTTTTTCATACTAGTAGCATGATTTCAAAGATCCTGCTGTTATTTGGGCGTTCTACATGATAAAGTAGCAAATCTAATCTTTATTGAAAACAAATGATAGCAAGGGAGTGAAAATACCACTAGCGGGAAGTTTTGGATTTGTTTGTTCCAAAACTAAATATGTCAAATGAAATCTGCTGGATTGTGAAGAACTAGTTAGAGCTTTAAATTCAATATCTCAGAAACTCCTGGTAGTAGGAAAGAATACTACCTGTAGCACTAATATTAATCAGACAAGAGCAATGTTATGCAGTGTGTATTTATATTCACAGCTGAAGAGAAGTCAGACTTTAAAATAGCGTTAGTGTAATTACTCCTTTTTTCACCCTTTGTGTTCCCCATCCTTCTTCAATTCTGATGTCTCTCACTGCCTACTTTCTCTTTGAGCTGTAGCTGAAAAATGGTGGTAGATACTATTTGAGGCATTTCAGAATATTGGTTCTCATAGGCTTTGAAAATATTCTGTCCTGAGTTCAGGAGGGCTGAGCACTAGCACCTTCATTTATACTTCTTGGGAGAAGCAGGTGTTTACAAAAAATTGGTGCCTTATGAGAACTCGTCAGCTAAATTCCTGGGCAACAAGAAGAGAAAGAAAAGTGAGAGGTCATTAAGAATCAGAATATGGAGACTTTCATCTGCAATGATTTGTGATAGAAAAGACCCGACTCATGTCTGTGAATTCACACCAGAGACTTAAACACAATGTGCTCACATCCCATATAAGCACTCTAACGTCATACCTGCAGTTCTCAAGTTATTATCTCTCTTTCACTATGAGAAGTTAGATAAACGTTCATTGTGTAATGAAATATCCGCAATTTTCACTGGAGCAGAGGGACTACATTTAGACATAAATATGCTATACTTATGGCCATGTGCAAGATCCTGATTCAACTCAGAGTGTAAATTAAAGTTGAATCTTTTTTCTTTAAAAAGAATGACCCAAATTCCATGACATTCCTTGGGAATGCCCCCTTCCTCTCCCACCCCATTCACCATGAAAAATATTAAAGCCTCAGCTTCATCCTGTTTTGAAAAAGGAAAATGTTTAGGATCAGGGGAAAAGTAATGGATTTGGAGCCAGGGTAGTGGGCTCATTTGCCATCAGCTTCACATGAAATTCAGATAGGAATTGCTTAGGTAAAAAGTTGAAGCGACCTTTGGGGAAAGCCAAGACCAGCAGTCAGTGAACAGGGCAGCAAGTATAGTACCATAGATCTGGTATGTTTTCAGAATTTCTAATCATGCCTTTGTCCAATTTCATAAAAAGAAAAACATTTATGTGCAGCCCCCCAGAGACAGCTATCCAGGAACTGCATTCTTGTGCATCAGGGAGCATGACACAGTTTGGCATTAAAGCAGCCCTGGAGACATCATGAAGACTTGACCCTACCAGATGATCCCTATTTAGCTATAACTTGCATGTCTCCAAGTGCCCCACTCCAGAAAGGAAATAACAATTTTGTTCATTTACTCATCATTCAGGAAGCTGTGGGGACTTGAACCCAGGCACCCTGAGTCTCAGAACATCCTTCCTCTCCAGATACTGTAGTTCAAATGCGGTGCCAAAGACAGGGAAGAAAGCAAAATTCCATCTTCTTCTTTAAAAAACAGGAAAAGTGGGCTTCCCTATGTCATACTGTGTGTTTCTTGTCTTGCTGGAGAGTGAATTAGCTTTTCTGTGCTGGTTTTACTTTGCCTCTTCATATTACAACTGGAAATCCTGGAAAGGCTGACCTAAATCTATAGAGAAAGAACTGATAAACACGTGGTTTTACTTTTAACAGATATGAGTGGTTTCACTATTTCATGGGATGCTGATAGCCTGTCAGTGGAAAATGTATGCTTTGCCAGTCTGGATACGATTTATCTTCATATGAAACCTGGCATGAATTTCCAAAACACTTGTAGTTTATGATAACATTTTTTATTTTACTTCCTTCCATTGTTATATAGAAAACATCACCTGATGAGTGGCTACAAAACACAGCATTAAAAGTTCTCAAAAATAACTTTTACTATGCACAAATAAAATAACAAGTTTTATGAGTTGCCATGTGTTGGAAATAATCATTTTACATATGTTCATCAAATAAATTGCAGTGAAACCACAAACTATGCACTGTTCACTTCAGCCATGAAGTGTATGTTTATTAGTGGTGTTTAGGATCAGAAATCACCAAGAGTTCTTTCAGTTTCTTACTTTGATAGCTGAAGCATTTTAAACAAGAGAATAATAAAAGTTGAAGAATTAATTTATTCAGTTTTAATTAATTCAGAGAACACTACGATATTTAAAAAACCCCAAACAACCAAGTATCTGAATTCTCAGCATTTTAATTGCACAGGGATGATTATGATGACACAGAAGCTTTGAACTTCTGAGGACAGAGCAGTAGGGTATTGTTAAAAAACACTTCCCATTTGCTGTGTGGTGGTAGTTGCTTCAGAACTGCAGAAAAAAGTCCTCAGAAAACAAACAAACAAACAAAGAGTATAAATTAATACATATAAATTGCTTTCTAATGAAAAGAAATTAAGGAATGCCTCATCCATCCCTAGTTCTTGGGTGTAACAGAAAACTTTTCCCACATTTGCAGTGCTTAAAACTTTTAAAATTTATCTTATTTTTTTCAGCCAAGCCTAAAAGTTGGGATGACACAAGAAAATAAAGTGTACAAGCAACCTGGAAGCCAGGCATTCTCTACGCTAACAGTTTTGACATTTTGACTGACATGGACTGCAGAACCAGTATATGTCACGATCTTAGCAAAGGAAGTTGGTTTTGGCAGCAGCCTTTTAACTATGTGGAGGCTGACGATGATATTCTGCTCTGGAATAGGAAAAAACATACAGAATCAATAGGTCAAATATGGCCACAGTAGGCCACATTTCTGTTAAAAGGAAGGTTATAGAAATATTCCTGTTACAGCATTTCCACTGGACACCTCTGTAATAAGGAAACAAAGCTATCTTTACAGTTAATAGATAAAAAGAGCTGAGAAAACAATAGTGGCTCTAGCATCCGACTGTGATAAATTAAAAGAAACGTAAAGTCCAATCACTGAGTCCTATCTCAAGCAAAGTTCTTTTTGAAACCGTGGGCATTGCTGTTTGGTAAAAACGGATAATTGTAATGCCAGGTCCAATAGTACTTGTTATATTATCTACTACATTAAATCCCTGACAAATATTTAATGGGATTAAATCTGTCTTCTGCTCTAGATTTATACAGCACTGTAAGGGCATAAACTTTATTAAAGCTCCATGTAAGAGATATTTGAATCCTGACTAGAAAATCTCATTTTAAAACATCACATCAGTTTTACATTCTCTATTTTATTCTTATTCAATCATCACTTCCCAAAATATGTTTCCATTAATTTAATAGTTTTGTTCGCTTCCCTTAGCTTCAGTAACTTCTAAGGTACTCATTTCAGCAACTCTACGCTCACATTCAAATCACATGCTTTATACAGATTTTTACAGAAATTATTCTATGCCTAGCAAGGAGTGTACTTCCTCAAGAATTGTTAAAATCAATGAGACTTGACATATTCAGTGCAAAAGGGGGACTCTGTTTCTTACAGGCTTATAGCCATATAACAACTCCTCTCTCTGTGTATGAGTTTATGTATGGGTAAGTATACATACAGATTTCCTGTAAGAATCAGAAATAGGAAGGAAAACTTATCTCCACTTATTTTCTGCTTCAGTCAGCAAAATACAGTACGCATTTATGAAAAGACACGTATTTCCCTTCTCTTTAGTTTGTTCTACAAAATTAATAGGTGCATCTATTATGATTGTTGTCTCATTGCAACCAAGCAAGGCACCTTCTCTCCCTTAGGCCGCTCTGTAACCAAGTGTACTTTGCAGGGTACAATATGATTGCATGGCCTTTTGCAAACAGATGTTAATTTCTCTGCCCATGCTTCAAGCCAAAAAGAAACAAATTAGCTTGGATATAAATATTCAACAGATGCTTTAGAACTTGGGGGCCAAATTCACAGTTGTGCACTATTTGAGCAAACATGCATGGTAAAATCAATGTATAATTAATTGATTCGCTGACTCAAAACATAAGTGCTGATTTGAACAGCCCACAGCTACGTAGATTTTTTGCTAACAGCTGTGGCCATAAATGAAATTAGTTTGGCACATATTAATATACGTTATTTATAATCAGGTCAGGTGCTGTACTGTGCACTCATCTGCTGTAAAGCATTAACAACCTTTGCACTGTTTTCACTTCTGAACTAAAAGAGAGGGTAAGTTTTTCTTTCTTTCGCACAGCCCTCTCTCAGCTCCTTCTAAGTATCTTCTAATTGTCATACTTACCTGTAGATAAATTCTTGCGGGTACTCTGTCAGTGGATGGAACTTATACCATCCCTTGTAGATAGTATAAGCGTAGTAGAAACTTCCATGATTACACTGAAATACGTCCATATAGGAAACCACTATATAACTACTATATAATTGCTGTAGCTACATATACCAACAGATGAATATGACATTGCCATCTTTTTCCATGGTTCACAGCATCTTTTTTTAATTTAAATGCAGAGCATAAGCTTCAAACGCACTGGGCTTCACAACATTTGTAATAACGCTGTCAAACCACTCTCTAAACTATTTTATCAACCATGAGAACATTTTAATCTGTTGGCATTTCCTTAACTAAGACAGTATTACTGCTGCCTGAAACATAGGTGTTACATTAGCTGACTATCTTTGCGATGTATAAATTATGGCATCTGTCTTGTAAATAGAAGTTTGCATTATGCATTGATGAATGAACTTGTGTGAATTTAATTTAAATGGATGATCAGAATTTTTTGAAAATTAATATCTAACTTTATAGGAAATTTCCATTATGTTAAATTACATTTTAAAAAGCATATTACATGAGTAATGTTAGTGTGTATCGATTCATAAAATTAGCATTTCCTGTCATAATGGAGCCCTTGAAAACATCAACTGAAAAAACATAGATTGTTTAAGATTTACTGCTTTGTTGAAATTCTAAGAAAGGCTGTTTAGGTGAAAATATTTTTTACCTTACTGTATCAAACTGCACAATGCAACAAATTCTTTTGCTGTGATTGCGTATGCCAGTGGTGAGATAGATCCAATTATTCATACATAGCACCCATACAAAATGTAATGACTTTCCGAATCTTGCATTTTTTCCCTACTAACACACATAAACAGTACGCATTCCCACCCTAAGACATTTACTGCTTACAGCAGGTAGAGGAACTATTCTGCAGAAAGTCATGGTTTCATGCTTTTAAAAAGGTGTAAGAGCTCTGACATAGATGATTTTAAAATAAGCATTAAGAGCTAATTTAAAATACACTTGCAATTGCTGTGGACAGAGCAATTCATCCATACAGCGCATATTGAGGGTGGAGGGTAAGGTCAGCTTTTAAACTATTTATAGCAGCACTGAGAAATTATACTTTGGCCTATTAGTTGAAAGGCAGTTTATGAAGGCAGTTGCTGCTTACAGAGCAACAATTGCAGCCTGAAGTTAAGCAAAAAGACTGATAGTATATTATTTTAATTCTGATATAAGTGTATATATGTCGTGAAGCAACTACTGCATGACAAGATCACTGACTCTTTTTGGGATCAACAGCTTCAGGGTCTGAAGTTACAATACCACAACATCATATTAAAAAAAAAGCTCTGTTTCATTACAGTAAAGATCAGTGTTGTTTTGTGAGGGTTTGAAGATTTTAAGATACTGAAGATAAACAGAGGCAGCAGAAGGGAAAGTAACTTAGATCCTTAGGATTTAATCAGTCTTAAATGTGCTCTGGAGGTACCTAAACAGATGTGGTTGTTAAGCTCTGTGTATCAACAGTTCTGCTCAGTAGCTAAAATACTCCCAGGGAACTACTTCAGAGTTAATTGATGTGGTGTCCCTCCTAACAGTAGACGAGAACTGGAAAACAATAGCAAATTCTTTACTCAGGTGCTGGAAGGAGACAGCTCCTTAGTTCCTTGCTCTCAGGCATCAGGAATGGGTTTAGGCTGCCCATGCCTCCATGCCAGGTTTGCTCAAGTTCTAACCCAGGCTCTGTGGCACATGTAGCCTTGGGCTCTTGGCGTGGTCACCAAAGACCTTCCCAAGTGCTTCAGTGGTTACTGCTAAAGAAACGCAGCGGCAATTATTTGCCTATGAGAAGCTCCGGAGTACAGCGTATAGACACAAAAATCCTAACTGTGTGCTTGTGTCTGAATGGGAAATGAACAAAGATGGCGCAGCCAGTGAACCCTCTTTCCAGGATAGGTTCGTGCCTGTCGTGGTTTAGCCCCAGCTGGCAACTAAGCACCGCACCGCCGCTCGCTCACTCCCCCCCGGTGGGATGGGGGAGAGAATCAGAAGAGCAAAAGTAAGAAAACTCGTGGGTTGAGATAAGAACAGTTTAATAATTGGAACAAAATAATAGTAATAATAACAATGAATTGTAATGAGAAGGAAAACAACAAGAGAGAGATTGGAACAAAACCCAAGGGAGGAAAAAAAAATGATAACAACTGCTCACCACCCGCCGACCGATGCCTAGTCAGGCCCCGAGCAGTGACCGCTACCCCCCGGGCAGCTCCCCCCATTTTCTATACTGGACATGACATCATATGGTATGGAATAGCCCTTTGGTCAGTTTGGATCAACTGTCCTGGCTGTGCCCCCTCCCATTTCTTGTGCACCTGCCAGAGCATGGGAAAGTGAAAAAGTCCTTGACCAGTGCAAACACCGCTTAGCAACAGCCAAAACATCAGCGTGTTATCAACATTATTCTCATACTAAAATCCAAAGCACAGCACTGTACCAGCTGCTAGGAAGAAAATCAACTCTATCCCAGCCGAAACCAGGACAGTGCCTCAGTGATCTGGCAGGTTTGTGCCTCGTGCCTCAGGATTTCAGATCTGAAGCTCCTGATTCTCATCTGGGGAAAACTTTCAAAACTTTCAACTTTCTGGAGAAAACCTCAGTGGACTGTGCTGGAATTTCCTTGTGTTGTCCTAATACTTGTACCTTATTCTTTTCTCTGGCATGGGGATTTCACCCCTTCCTGCTCTCCATCCCTCAATATTATTGCTGTTGCTTATTGTTTGTAGGCATTCTTGTTAGTACAGCGCAAATACTGTATTTCCTGTTTGCACTGCAGCTTTTTGTACTTTCTTAGCTGTAATGCTTAGAAAATCAGTACAATATTGCAAATAAACTATTGCCTTACCTCTTGATTACATAACTAGAAAACCAAAATGGGAGAACCAGATGGATTAATTGTTCCCTCCAGGTTTTTTTTCCTTTTTTTCTTTTATTCTTAATTTAATTTTTGAATCTAAACTTGGGTTCATTTTGTAAAGTATTTTGCTAAATGCTACTGACTGTGGTTTTATTTTATTGGTATCCTGCATGGAAAACAAGTTTGTTCCTTTGACTGCCAGGGAGACATTTTTGCAGCTATGCCATTAGAAGCTCTCTGTCAGCTTCCTGTTCCATGATACTGTTTTCCGCTCACAGCGCAACAGACTTTTCTACTCAGGCCCATATCATAGAAATACGGACAGTGGCGGGAGTCTCTGTGGTTGTTTCCGCATCCTAGCAAAGTAATTAGTGCGAAAGTGCTTTTCCACCTTTTTAATGCTTCCCTTTCAAATCCTTGCCACTTCTCTCTTGGATCGTTTTCTTCAGTGGCCAAGTGGAAAAGCTAGCACAGCTAGCCGGCCGAGGGAGGTGGTTGTCCCACTCTGCACTGCACTGGTGCGGCCCCACCTCGACTACTGGGTGCAGTTTTGGGCGCCTCAACATAAGAAGGACATCAAACTATTCGAGTGCGTCCAGAGGAGGGAGACCGAGACGGTGAGAGGCCTCGAGGGCAAGACTTACGAGCGGTGGCCGAGGTCACTTGGCTTGTTCAGCCTGCAGAAGAGAAGGCTGAGGGGTGCCCTCATCGCAGGCTGCACCTCCCTCAAGGGGGGCAGCTGATCTCCTCTCTCTGGTGACCAGCGACAGGACGCGAGGAAATGGAATGAAGCCGCGTCAGGGGAAGTGCAGATTGGAGATGAGGAAACGGTTCTTCACTGAGAAGTGGTCGCTCACTGGAACAGGCTCCCCAGGGAAGCGGTCACGGCCCCAAGCCTGTCAGTTAAGGAGCGTCTGGACGATGCTCTTAGTCGTATGGTTTAGTTTCACGTAGTCCTGCGAGGAGCAGGGAGTTGGACTCGGTGATCCTTAGGGGTCCCTTCCAACTCGCGATATCCTATGATTCTATGATTCTATGAAAAGGCTCTGTGTGCCACTGGTGGCTCCTGGATCACGTTTTCAGAACCATGGTTGCCCACAGCCAATTTTACCATGCCCAAACCTGCTTCCACGCCATTCTCCTCAGCCTCAACCCCCACATGAGTGATTAGACATGGTAAAGTTAGATAGCTATAGAAATGATAGCATTAGGATTTGAGTCGGTGATGCTGCAGCCAGACACCAAGACTGTTAAAGCTTCATAGGTGCAGCAGTTAGAGTGTGGTGGATTACAGTGCCACATGTCACCTCTCCACGCCCTCCCTGACTCAGACTGCATTTTTAGCAGGTAGATGGTAGCATCTGAGCAGATTGTTTGCCAGCCTGACTGCCCTCTAATGGTTTGCCCCGTTTGACTAAGTTAGTGGTGCCAAGTGACAGTGAGTTGAGCTGAGAGGGCTGCTGGATATTTTCTGTGTTGGGTATTCTACAAGAAGACCCTCCTCAAAACAGCGCTGCTATATGGTTGACTTGTTCGTTTTGCTTGACAGTACCTGTTGACGCTTACATATGTGAATGATTCAACTAAACGCGCTCTCCTCCCTCTCACTTACCACTGCATTGAAATTGGACATTCTGCATATGAAAATTACAGGTTGCTGTGAGCTGTGTTCAAAAGGGTGATTCACAGAACAGCATAACAGGCAATTGTTGCTGGCATCTAGTGATGACTTCATTCCTTGCTGTTGTTTCAGCAACAGAAAGAAGCTTTATGTAGGATGGGTTTCTGACCCTTCACATACATAGATTTTTTTTTTATCCTTTACTTCATACTTGTTCACGATCAATCCTTTTTTCGTTGTTTTGAATCCTTGAAAGCATGAGAGTAAGAAATAGTTTGCACCCTCAGTTTTGCACCAAATGCTGGAGGTCACTTTTCTCTTATCTCCTTTGATGTCCTTGGGCCAGACATCAGTGTACTGAGCCACTTTTGCAGACAGCTTTGTATCATGCTGTGGAAAGTGAGGAGATAATATCACCTAGGAATGGGCTCAGCCACGCAGCTGAAAGACAGTGTATACAAGCTGCACGTTGTCTTAAGCAGTCAGCAACCAGAGAGAGGTGAATGGCATTGACAAATCGATGGGGTGGGATGATTCTCTCTGTTATGGCACAACAGCAGAAAAAGTTGCACATGTTTAGTCAGCACTGGAAACACGGATGGTTTAAGAGGACCAACCACTTGGCTTTCACCCATATTCAAGCCAGGGATAGAAACATGGTAGATACACACAGCTAGGTGTGACCATCAGCAGCCACTTTTCCTGAAAAAATCTGCTCGATGAAACATGCTTAATGGTGATTCTTAAGACTGAAATGTTTCCAGCTAGAATACGAGTTTTTAAATTGAAAATCAGGTTATCTTCTTAGTGGGGCATTAATTAGTAACCTGAAGTGACATACTTTGCAGGGATTATTTGTATGGGTGTTTAGAATAGAATAGAATTAGAATAGAATAGAATAGAATAGAATAGAATAGAATAGAATAGAATAGAATAGAATAGAATAGAATAGAATAGTTCAGTTGGAAGGGACCTACAATGATCATCTAGTCCAGCTGCCTGACCACTTCAGGGCTGACCAAAAGCTAAAGCATGTTATTAAAGGCATTTTCCAAATGCCTCTTGACAGTCTTGGGAGATCGACCACCTCTCGAGAAAGCCTGTTCCAGTGTTTGACCACCCTCTGGGTAAAGGAATGCTTCCTCATGTCCAGTCTAAACCTCCCTGGGCACAGCTTTGAACCATTCCCACGTGTCCTGTCCCTGGATCCCAGGGAGAAGAGATCAGCGCCTTCCTCTCCACGTCCCCTCCTCAGAAAGCTGTAGAGAGCGATGAGGTCACCCCTCAGCCTCCTTTTCTCCAAACTAGACAAGCCCAAAGTCCACTTCTCACAGGACATGCGTTCCAGCCCTGTCACCAGCTTTGTTGCCCTCCTCTGGATACATTCAGGGACCTTCACATCCTTCTCAAATGGTGGGGCCCAGAACTGCACATGGTCCTCAAGGTGAGGCCGCACCAATGCATTGGGATAATCGCCTCTTCTGACCGGCCGGTTATATTGTGGTTAATGCGCCCCAGGATGCCGTTTGCACGTGTATATATCAGCTGAGTTTTTCACAGGCATTCAAGCAGCTCCTTTTGAGATCTGTAACCCAGCACCAAACACTGTTTCTTAGTCAGCAAGTCTGCTTCCAGAACCGACATCTAGAGACAAGGATAGAAAGCAAATCCACCTTATTATTCAGTTCTCTCTTCTCAAAAGGATTTTGTAGCAGATGTAACACTGCCACACAGCATATGTCTTCTCAAATCTGAACATTTCCTTGCATACTAAGAAAAGAACATGGAACCTGTGTTTAAGATCCATATGGGCGATACTGGCCAAAACATACATCGCTGTAGAAAACTGTATTTCCAGATATGCATATACTTATGACAGAGGCCAAAATACTGCAAGAAAACCTTCCCACAAAAAGAAGTCCCTAAATTTACCTTGAGAGGATGAATCTCAATTAGCTCTCCCAAAGGATTTTTCACCTTTTCATAAATGTCATAGTAATAACAGTTCAAGCATGAAATCTGTTACAGTCTTGGCTACAAAACCTAAAGGTTTCGGTTATCTGTAATAAGTTATGTATACCAAAATAGACTGTATACAGAAGTGAACAGTTGCAATGCAGTAGTGTGTATTTTCCCTTTATGAAGGAAAAAATGTTTCTCCCTGAAAGAAGGCATTGGGTAGTCCAGTAGCGAAAATTCCTGAATGGGGACAGCTTAGGTGCATGGACAGAAAGTGAAACACGTTTAATCTTTTTTTTTTTCTTTTTTTTTTTTTTTTGAGATGAAATTGGGAATTATTACACTCTAATATCTGTACTAAGATGACATTTATCTTGGTATGACAATCAGTCATGGACCAGGTTATATTTTCACTCCAAGTTGTCCTGTCTTTGTGGGAATTTTTCAAACCTAGAGTGACCCACGTGTTATAACACAGACTCAGTAGCACATATCTCCTCATGAGAATTGCATGGTTAAATCCCTTTGCATTCTGCTGCAAATTTACCCCTTAATAATTCCATAAAATATTTTGTGCAGATTTAATTTACTTCTGCCACCAGATGGCACTTGCAGTGGGTTTATGTTGAGAAAATAAGTGTATAAGCTCTCTAAGGCAAAGCATTAAAATCAATTTAAAGGCAGAACACTGTTTACAAACAAGGATTTTGCATAACAAGGGACTGCTTTCTTTGCCAGTTGGATTCTGGAAGAACTGATATGCAGGGTTTCATCAAGCAGCATATTTACTTTCCTTTTTTTAGAAGGAATGATATGTATGTGCAGACCTTGTCAAGAATTCTTCATAATTTTGCACTGAAATAGCATAAGATGAAGAGTAGAGTTTCTGAATTACAGTTTTGCTGACCTTGAGTTCACAATGTGATGCTGTAACTGCTCTGAAGTGGAATCTGGTTGATGAATAATGTCACTAGCACCTTTCGGATGAAAAATAAAAAGGAAAATGAGAAATGAAAAAGGGGAAGGGGAAGGTGGGGAAGAGGGGAAAAAAGGAAGGAAAAAGAAAAAAAAGGAAGAAAAAAGTCCCTTGTCAGATTACATCTGGGGTTGCAGCAAGCATAACAAGGGCTTTGCCTACTTCGCTTTTTGAGTATTATAGAGATAAATCCCTTTTTGTCAGGCATTCTCGGAAATGATAACAAACAACAACGCGAAGGCCTGCATGATTTCGTAAGCTGTGCTTTTGCTTTTGCTGGGACCTAGCTTCAAGGAGAATGTTTACATTGGGTAAATGTTCCATGCTTTCTCTTTTAGCATGTACAGCAGATGCAGTGGCAGAGATTCTGGGAGTGTAAAGGGGAAAAAAACCTAACAGACAGTAACAGAACAGAAGCCAAAAAGGAATGGGTTGAAACCTGCTCGCAGTTGTAGCTACACCTTTTTGAAAGCCCTTTTTGTTCCCAAGGACTGAATTTATTTCATTCTACCTCAGAAA
This sequence comes from Mycteria americana, assembly GCF_035582795.1. Classification (NCBI taxonomy): domain Eukaryota; kingdom Metazoa; phylum Chordata; class Aves; order Ciconiiformes; family Ciconiidae; genus Mycteria; species Mycteria americana. The sequence goes on from NC_134375.1 coordinate 2,889,253, forward strand.
TTCCTGGGGATCTATTTTAAATGTCAATTTATAGCTAGCATCAAACAAAGAAATGACACAACAATGACTTTTTGACAACCAGTTTTTGAAAAACCTTAGCTGGAAAGTGAATTTTTCGCAATGTGAAAGAGAAAGGCAGAGTCTTCCCAGGCCATACATTAAAGCAATGGAAGAACTATGTTCCTCAACAGATCTGAGCAACACAAATACAACTATGAGATATTTTCTTTACATTGCTTTTTGGAAAATATCTTTTTAAGTGAAAAGTAGACCCAAACATTAATAATGCATCTTTTGCCTGTAGTAATTCAGCAACTAAATGCAGTAAGAGACTTTTAAATGCCTGGATCACTGACAGACAAAACAAAGCTCACAGGTAACAGTCCTGTCATAGTATTCCTCAAAGACAGGGTTCAGGATCACTCACCCCAAAGTATTTGGTTAGTGCCACTTCTGCACTGCAGTAAAGAGCTACTCACACAAATTAATTCAAGATACAGAGAGTAGTTCTTGATTACATGGGGCTATGAAATACAAAGCTCAGTGCAATAAAAAGCTTTATATGGAGATCAGGATTAGCTTTTCCATGTGGGAACCATGGATTAGATTTATCACACAATTTAAACCGCACCTTCTCTGCTAAGAAGGTAGCAGCACTTCCAAAGGTGGAAATTCACTTAGTTGTCAATACAGGGCAAAAGTCTCCTGAACAGGCTGAGGATCAAAACATGTAGGAAGAAAACTGAATTCATTCCTATGCCCATTCCAGAAGAGTGGGGGAAGAGGTTTAAAAAGCTAACACGCTTCTTCAGTCCAAGTTCTTCCTTTGTGATTGAGCCCTGAAGCGTGCACAAACACTGAGGCCCCCAAAGATGAAGGAAGAATCTACCACGTGGCAGATCCTACAGATTGTGCTGGGTTTTGGACCTGGCTACGCACATAGATTAGATACCATTTTCTTCTTTCCTGTTATTTGGGTCTTTCTTTATAAACCTTTGCAACTATGTTAGCTGTCTTGGATTTTGTAAGCAAACATTTTCATTTGTTCATAGCTTTTGCCTGACTTGAATGAAGGACAATTCCAAGGACACTCACTAACACCCAGGCACTGCATTTCTGTGTATTCTTCTCACTGTGTGTGGCGTGTCAGTAAATCTCTCCAACGCTGCCGAAGCGTAAAAAGAAGGCCCGCGCGCTGTCCGCACAAGCCTCACAGAGCCTGGTAGCTGAGGAGCCTGAGCATAGCAATTTATCTTTGTGTGATTGCTATTGTTAGGAAATCTCATGAAGCAAGTTACTTCAGAGAGTTCCTGAGTTCAGAAGAACCCACAGCAGTTTGTCACAAGCTCCCAATTAGTGCATTCCATATTTTTAAAAGTCTAAGATCTCAATTCCTGTTGAGGGACTGGGAATAAACTAAATTTGTCATTTGTACCAAGAACTTCTTTTGATACGGTGTTTCTCCTTGCGTTCTAAGAGCCTAGCCAAGGGGGAACTTCTAAACATCTGATTAACACTTTGTCGGAGATCTCAAAGATGATTTGGATCATTATTCTCCTCTGGATAAATGACCCAGTTTAATTTTGACAAAGTAAGATGCACAAAGCAGACATGAAAAAAACATAGCTAGTTCTTTTTATATTGCATTTCCAGAATTGACATCTCCATCTCTTCTTTGTAGAAGCAGCACATTCCTTTTTTACTTTTTCTTTCAAGTAGAATTCCAATTCATCTTTAGAGTGAATCAAGTTACTTTTGCCTTCAGATAGTTATTGACAGGGTCAGTTCTGGAAGTTCTTTTGTCTTAGAAAAACTGTTCCCTCTGCCAGTCTGTAATCCCCCACATAAGTGCTCACTGAATATTTTGCTGCCACAATATTTTGTCATTCCATATGACAGATTTTCAGTCTGCGATAGAGCCTCCTCTTGAGAGATGGTTCAGCACTGGGGGGGGAGAGGGGAGGAAATCCCTTCCAAAAGCAAGTACATCTCTTTTTTAAAAAATTTCAACTGGAAAGAAACAAGCTGGAAAAGCTTCCAGAAATTACTGCATTTTTCTCAGATCTCTAAAAAGAGAGCAGGATCAATGCTTTTTAGGAGTACTGATCCAAGTGAAGCCTTTACTCTGATCGTTCATACTCACCAGCGCATGAAGAGCCCTGTTTGTATGACCAATTACTAAGAGACTGGGGATGCACTATGTTCATGTGAAGCATTTGAATTGTGAGTTTTTAATAATAACAGTAAATGTGCAACAAAAGCCACATACTCCATAAGGACGACATACCCTTGAGACTAGAGTGCCCCAAGTATTCACAGTGTTTCGTAGCCCTTGCTTATGCAAGACTAGGTTCCGTTTGCAGGACTAGAAAAAAAGAAATAACAAATAAAAATGCTTTTTTTGCCAGTATTTGGCAATTATGAAGCAGCAAATACATTTTTTCATGTTAGCTTTGACAGAAATAACTCCCTTATCTTTAAACCTCCATAGAGTTCAATAGAGCTTAACTACATTGCTCTAGGGCTTCTCAATGCAGTTGCAGTACAAACGCTCATAAAATGGAGAGGGGCTGACGAGTTAACAAATACTAGTTTGAAGATCAAGTGATAAAGTACATTCCAAGGTTTCTAGGCTGAAATTGTAAATAACAGACTGTTACTAATGATACAGTCCAGCGTCAACGCACTTCATCCCCTCCTATCTACTTCTCAACAGTATGAAAGAGAAGGGATAAGAAAAGGTTGATCCTGTCTGACCTTAGCATTTTATTGTTCAGTTTTTCATTTCCTGATTTTGAATCTTTACCTAAGACATCTTGAGGTTTAGCACTGTTTATTTGGACACGAAGCAATTGAAATGGATGTGCCCATATTGTGATGTATTTTGTTTTTTTGGAAAAGGATAGAAGAGTTTCCAGTCTGAATTTGCAAATCTATTTTTAAGTATTGCTGCAAATAAAATGAAAGAACTTAAATTTCCCTCAGCTGTTGTCAGTGATAAAGCTGGGGTATGATTTATACTCCTTGTTTACAAATGAAAGGTTATTTCTCCTTCTCTTCACATATATATACACACACTGTCTTGGACAGCAATATATTACTAGTTTCTCCCTGGAAAAAAGTAAATGGTACAAAAATCTGACTAGACCAAAAACTGCAGACCAATAAGAGTGAAAATATGGTGAGTCAGAGCAAACATAGACTCTACTAATTGCATTAGTACAAATATATCTTAATGACTACAGGATCAAAAATTTACTAATTTTCTCATAGCATAAAAGCAACTGTCAGGCAGATACAGAGCTTCCCATTTTCACCTTTTTACATGTTTCTTCACCAATCTCTAGGTCACCTTTTCATTCAGGGTGGGGACAAAGAGTAATGTACACTGTAAATAAACATACTGTAGTCGAGGTAAGTAATTCTCATGGTTTAACCCCAGCAGCTCAGCCCCACCCAGCCGCTCGCTCACCCCCCCCATGGGATGGGGGAGAGAATCAGAAGGGTAAAAGTGAGAAAACTCATGGGTTGAAATAAAGACAGATTAACAGGGAAAGCAAAAGCCGCACACACAAGCAAAGCAAACCAAGGAATTCATTCGCTCCTTGCCACGGGCAGGCAGGTGTTCAGCCATCTCCAGGACAGCAGGGCTCCATCACGCCTAACGGTGACTTGGGAAGACAAACGCCATCACTCTGAACATCCCCCCTTCCTCCTTCTTCCCCAGCTCTATATGCTGAGCATGACGCCATAGGGTGTGGGATGTCCCTTTGGGCAGTTGGGGTCAGCTGTCCCGGCCGTGTCCCCTCCCAGCTCCTTGTGCCCCCCAGCCCACTCGCTGGTGGGGCGGGGTGGGAGGCAGAGTCTGTGTAAGCACTGCTCAGCAATGGCACTGTTTGCAGCACAAATCCAAACACAGCCCCATACTAGCTACTATGAAGAAAATTAACTCTACCCCAGCCAAAACCAGCACAGTAATATACCTCCACCCTTCAGGCAGAATTGCCACTTCTCTTGCCATTAATATTTCATGATGAAAAGCTATCCTATGTTTGCTATAGGTCCAGATTTTAAAGGGACCTTTTTTCCCTAGCATGTACACAGCTAATTTTCATCATGGAAGCTCATGTTAAATCTCACTATACAGGACAACATCGAGATCTGTGAACTAGCTGTGCTTTAGGTTGCTCCAGAGCTGCAGGTACTGCAGTTGTCAGCACAGCGCTGCACCTGAGCTAGTTAGCAGTACTGACCACCGGGCTCTAGCTTGAGCAAAGTACACTGATGCTGATCCCTCACCGCTGGGTCTGGAGCCAGGTCTCCACAGAGCATTTCACTGTCTAAACATAATGGTGTTCTTTGGGATCTTTGCCTTGTGCCATTTTGGTAGTGGAAGAGCATTTGTAACCTCAAGATAGATACGCTTCGGAGACATACGCATTACAGCATCGATTTTGCAGATACGAAGATGGAAAGTTGTTGTCTGTTATGACAGAGTTTGGAGATGGACTTGAGATTAGTGGTTCTCAGTAGCACCTTATAATTATTTGCTAGTGACCTGTTTTAGTTAATGACCGCCTCAATTAACATTGCCCATTTCTAGCTGCTAATATCCATTAAAGAGTAAAATGTTATATTTATGTATGTTAATCTTGACAGCAGATAGTGTAGCTGTCCTAGGGATGCTGTACAATTGGAAAAAGCAGGTGAAATGGTCCACATCACCGTTGAAGCCGGGCAGATGTACGTAACAGTATACTCAATTAAAAGGTGGTCTGGACTGTAGGAAAGGCTCGGGAACCCAAGCCTTCATGATTTACATGTTGTTGCAATTCATATGAAATGAGTAAATAGGTTTTTTCCTTCCAAATTTTGTTGATAACAAGGATTCACTAAACCATCCAAACACACAAACAAAAAACCACTATAGGTGGCAAGAACAGATTAAGCCTCTATCATAATCTTCATTTTCAGTCACATAAGTGCTTCCTGAGTGGTCTGTAGATCTTACTTTGAATACTAGCTGTTTTAAACCATTTATAGGGATACAAGATTTCAAATGAGTTTGAACGTATAACAGCTAGGAGGTATGGAGATGTATACTACCTAAAAGGATGGGCAAGGCTGAATTTTCGAGCATTCAGAAGTTACTAAATGCTATAACTAGGATTACCCATGCAACAAATTCTTCTCTTTCATCATATACATTATGGTATGCCCTGCTTTCAAATTATTTGCGATTTTATCCATTGGATTCAGACGGAATGGACAGAATACATATTGGAAATGCCATTTGATACTGATTTTTCAGGATGTTTCCCCATTTCTAGATTTTTCTTACTATTTCAACTTCTCTTTGAAGGCAGAATTATTTTCCTAATGTAAAAAGATATTACTATGCCATCTAAGTGAGTTTCTGTTCATAGCATCCTAGTAAGCAACATGCCAATTACAGATGTGAAATGAGAACAAGAAATTAATGATAAAAATCATTAGTTTTCATCAATTTAGGGGTCCAATTTAAAACACCAGTGGCAAAAGAAATACATATTTCTGAGGACTTCATATTTTAGCATAGTTGCTTCTTCTGACTTTTCCCTAATTTTTGTTTCCATGGATGTTTAAAGAAGAAAAGAATATTATCTGATTTTCATGTTTTCTCATAATCTTATTCTGAAAAGCAGTGTTTGCTGAAATTCGCCAAGATAATGCAGTCTAAAGAATATGGTAAGCACAGAAAAACTGACTCCAACCAATTAAAGTACAGAAAAATATTAGATTGTAAACATATGGCATCAAAATGGAATACAATATCTTAAAATGGAAGATAGTGGGCGAATTTAACTCTGGCAGCATAGGTAATTATTCCTTTAAGTAATGCTTTTTAAAAAACTGCACACAAAAACCTCCAGCACTTTTATATAAGCAAGGTTGCTTATTAAGTTTTTATCCAGAAGAGACTTCAAGAAAACTCTGGTTTGGGTTTTTTTATATTGAAATGCTGGTATTTGATATTGTAGCTGATGTTTTATTGCTTTATAAGCTTGAAAAAGACGCATGTTGCAATGAAATCATGTAATCACAAGAAATGGTGATGAAACATTGAAATGGGTATTTTAGCATTTGATATTTTGCCTTCCTTTCAGTGAACTCATGAAGTTATAATTTGGGAGGGTTTTATTTGTTTACTTTCCTCTTTTAGTGTTCAGCTTCCTAGTCTGATGTCCAAGGTTTTTTGTCCCTGCCAATAAGCCTCTGCTGTTCATCTCTATTTAATGTGAAGTATTTTCTTTCAGCACTTATCTGCTCTTGACACTAGGTATTTGGTATTGTAGCATGTATTTTTCTCCTTCAGTCACAGTTTATCCTACAACTTAAAATATTATGTTTTAATGAAAGGTGTCCTTCATTCCAACTCCGATTTGGCTTGAATCTCAGCTTAAGTACCAAGAAACGATTTTCTGCACCTTTTATAAAATAACTTGTTTAATGAACAGAGGAACAATTACAGCTGTACCGAAAATTTCATTATATTTATTACTAAATTAGATTTATAAGTTTAATTTAGTCCCCTTTTTAAAATTACTTACCACTTTCACAGCAAAATTCTTTCTGGATTGAAATAGTCTTGTTTGGTTTCACTCTGAAAGATTAATTTGAGTAGAAAAAAAGAGTCACACAACTGTTCTAAAGCTATTCTTAAGCCCCATTCCCAATATGAACTATCATAAACTGAATTTTAAACAATTTTCTTTTGAGCTTCTTTGTTCTTATAACTGGTCATGAAAATCCCCGTGATCACCATAACCAGGAAGCTCAAGGTAAATTTATAGTATAAGATTTATAGATTAAGATTTATAAATTTATAGTATAAGACTCTCAGGAAATTTAACACAATTAGAAATCATGTTTGTCTGACCACATATCAGAAGTAAATCTATATGTGTAAGTTCCTATCTCTCCCCGGCTTAACTGATAAGCACTCATCCATTGCCACAGTGCAGCGGAAGATAACGCCGTATACTTTCACAGACGTTTAGCAGAAGCGTGCGTGATTTTTTTCTTGCGGTGATCCTCCGCTACAGTATTCCCAAGGCCCTTGACTGCTGATATCCGAGGGCTTATGAAGTGGTTTGCAGCTCCTCTACAGATCACACCGGGTGCTGCATTCGCAAGTGCTCCACATGATCTTATTCCCCTTCCTCCCACTGTGCTAGAATGCAGCATCTGTCCCACAACCCAGAGTATGAGCACACGTGTCCCCCAGCACACAGTAAGCCTTGCAGTCAGAGCCACTGCCACATCGCCACATCGCAGTCCCCAAGAAAAACTGTGAACCATCTCTTTAAACAGCATACTCTTTCCTTTATAAGCCCGTCACTGATTTTTCCTCTTTCCCCAAAGAAGCAAAATATTCCTTGCTAATTTATCCCACACCTTATATTAGTTGCTTGATACCCTACATTAACAGTGCTTTTTATTTTACAGAACGCAAAGACAGACATAGTCCTTTCCCAAGGAGTTTGCACAAGAGAACACAATTTTTTTTTTTCCTGCTAACATTCCCTGATATTGCTTACCAAAACAAGATATATAGAGAGAATTCACAGAAACTAACAAAAATACAAAGGAAATAAATACTTTTATGAAAGGCTCAGTAGACTTAAAGACTTGGTTAAAGTTAGGTACTCAGATGGATTAGCTCTGGACCAAACTCTGCAGGCAAACTTCCAGACTAAGCTACATATCCTGGAAGAGGCAATTTATCATTTCTTTTGTAAATCAAAAGGCAATTCATACAAACAGTAATGACTGGTACACTCGGAATGAGAACTCATAAAATTAAAAGTGAACTTTCTGCTGCCTTGTGTACGTGCCTTAAAATATGGTCTGTAATTTTGTCATGCTTAGCTTGTGATATTTCAGACAGTTTATAAGCTGGTCAGGGTAAAAGCACAGCCTAGTTGTTCAAGTGCCATAAAAGCTACACAGGGACCATGTGGTGATGCAAGCAGTAGTCTAGAATGAAGTGCAGAAAAGTCCAGGGTTGACCTTATAGCTGGTCAAGTGTTCTCCCTTTTTAGAAGAGGGGTTGAGGTGCATAAAGCGAGTCTCAATACATTCCATTTATCTAAGAAAAAGTTAAATGGTATTATGATCATATTTTACAAGAGATTATTGCAAAAAAGATCTGTGGTAGGAAAAGGCATAAGGAAGTTTCGTGCTTGTAAGTAGAAATCAGATATACTGGTAAGAGGAATAAGATGTCAGGTTTTAAAAGTGGGTTATATCTAGCCAGGAGAGGGGAAAGAACAAGCCGGAAACACGACAGTTTCTAAAAGACTTCAGGTCTTCAAGGTTGTGCCGCCTTTTTTTTTTTTTTTTTAATACCTCAGAGTCAGGTATCAGTTTCATGGCAGTCTATAGCCTACTGGGGCAGTGGTTCAGGTCAGCAGGGTGATTTCTGTTGCCTTCTTTCTCCAGGGAATCTCAAAAGTGTGCAGCAAACGGGCTACAAAGAATGTTGATTTTTCTGGTATTACTCAGCCGATTCCCCACCATCAGCCTACTGGAGATGAACAAGCACTTCTGGCTTTATGGTGAGTACACAGTTACGAGATAAGGACCATGTATGTCGCATTAGGACACATGAAAGAGGGTACATATATGTTAGGCACATTGGGTGAAAGAGGTTGGTACCTACATATAAACTCTAACAGGATAAACTCTATTAGGATAAAATTACTTAATGTCTAAACACAATGCAGCAAAACCAAGGAGAGAGGGAGAGAATTAAAGAGAGGGCGAGAGTAAGAGAGAGAAGTGGAAGCAAGAAAGAAGTGGCTTCCAATAGAATTTTTTAAGAGAGAGATGGAGGGCAGAGTTAAGATTGAGCACAAATCACTGCATGACTTCTGCGTCCTTGTTTTTTATATTACACTGACCTAATTAATTTTGCATGGAAAATATGTATCAGAGGCTTTTCCCTGGACTTATCTTACTTTGAAAGAATTACTTCAGCTGTTTGCTCACTCATGGCATTACTAACCACACCAAACCACTTTTGAAACTGAAACATTATATGCTTAGTTTTTATGCAATACAACTTATAACTGACAAAACATCCAAGTTAGACAGGCATGTAGCAAGAATAAGAGCCAGGTTTTCAAAACTGGACAGGCAAACATGCGTGATCTCTATTGGGCATCTACAGCATACAGAGTCCCGCAAGTAAGAGAGATGTCTCTCTGATCCCTGCTCAGAATTTGGACCAGATGTCGGAACTAATACCCCTACACTCACAAATGGTACTCTGCAGGGTATCGATTTGCCAGAAAATTCCAAGACTTGAAACAGTCTAAAATTAAGGCCATCCTAAGGTTTCTCCAAAGTGTGATGGGATATTTATGTATTGCTAATAATAAATTAGGAAGAGAATCCTACTTACTGAATGAGCAACATTTCCTTTCGTATTTAAATCTTCCTTGGCACTTTCCCAGGCAAGAATTAACCATGTGCTGCTTAGCTTATAAAAATGGACAGTCTGAGGTAAGACGTTAGCAAGTAATAAGAATGCTATTTTGGTAATTTTCATATTTTAAAAGGTTAGGCTTGATGTCACTTAATTTTCTAACTGAGCAAATCTGAACAAGCTGGATCTGCTTTTACAATCTGTGTCTTACACACAGATAGAGATTGAATATATTATTGATTTCATGAATATGCTTATCTTCTATGTTTACCTCTTCCTGTTATTTTACAGAGCATGATGAAGCATACAGGCCTTTTGAGGCTCACAGAAACAATCCCCTCAGACACAGAGTACTCCTTCCCGTTTCTAAGTGCTGAGTGCCAGCAACATACAAAACACACCAGTAACGTGGTCCAGGAAGCCAGGTGCCAACCCGAGGGCATTTCTGAGGGTTTACTGTATTTTTCAGTCTAATTTATGGTTTCCTGGGAAAAGCGTTTCCAGTAGGTTTGATTTTCCCCATGTCATCTATGGGAAAGCACAAGCAGCCGAGCTTCTGACTGGCAGGTCAAGTTCATTATCTTGTTACTGGTATCCTCTCAAAAAAACCCCTCCAAAACCAACCAGACAAAAAAGACCAGCCAGCCCCTTCACAAGCTATTCTTCCTCAGTTAGCTTATCTAACAAGACGGTAAGCCACTGAACGAGATACAACCTTGCCATTTAGGAACTGAGGCACTTTCCTGTGATCTGGAAAGAAAGAAGGAAAGTAATCACACTTAAAATGGCTCATGCCTCTTTAGCAGCGTTGCATGGGTCCCATGAACTCAGTAATTTCTACCTAAAAAGATGTCTTTCAAACAGATCGTAGTTGTACTAACTGCTGCTGCTCCATTTCAGCTGTCCTTTCTATGAAATGCTTAATAAGCTTCTATAGTCTGCAGATACATTAATGAGTTTTGAGTATCTTACTTTGCATTTTATTTTGCATATAAGAAGCAAGTTCACTTGCTTTATTTATCGATTTAACCCCTGACAAATATTCTGGCTGCCTCAAATACTACTATGCAGGTTGCCTCAGTGAGATACTGTGATAGGCATTTCTTTCCACAAAGAGCAGAGTAAACTGATCTTCAGCAAATACATGCTGACCAAATAGTATTTTGAAAGAAAAAAAAAATTATTTTCAACAATTCTAATGAAAAATACCGATCAAGTTATTGGAAAAGAAGCTTGGCCTCTTCAAAGAGCAGCTGAAGACTTCTCTGTGAATTCATGATCCCCACTAGGGCTGGAAATTAGTCTTTCATGCTTCAGTCACTTCGATAGTCACAACGGCCCTTGGTTGCACGTATGTCCACAGGAAAAGTAACAGTTTTGCCGATTACTTATTTCTACCTAAAATCAGCATGCATGTGAAAATGGCCAGATGAACCTCTCGTTTCCAGGCTTTGTCCTCCCCTCATGCCCCCCTTCTCCATATTGACAAGAAGCAGCAAGAGGCAGAGGGGGAGACGTTGGGACATACACCCTCCGCTTTGGAGCACCATTCCAAAAGCTTCAGCCCCTCAGGCCAAGGACAGATGGGGAGAGCCCAGCGACTCCAACCCCTCCAGTAGCCACGGCTGCTGTTAGTCCCCCACTTCCTCACTCTGCTGAATCAGCCATACTCCAAAAGCAACGCATCCTGGCAAATGCTAGTAAGAGCTGACTCCACAAGAAAGGGTTTGTGCTTTAGTGACAGCAGAAACAACTGCTGTAAGAAAATGTTACTAACTGAAAACTTGCAAAGTTTAAAGGTGGAGAGGAGAGGTAGAAAAATGAGGAAAAAAATGAAGGAGACATTGAGAGGAAGGGAGGAGAAAAGCATGTCTTCACCTTCCTATCTCCTTCCTGCAGCATCTCCCTCTGTTTCCCTTTCCTATTCCTGGTTTTCACAAGCATTCCCAGCACGCATTCACTTGGGATGAACCAGGACCCAAATCTCAGCAACTTTTCTTGGCTTGATGCAACCTTAACAGGAAGCAGTGTTGCACCAACAGGGTTTTTAAATGTCAAGGCTGCTGATGGAAAAGGCAGAGGCTACCAGCAGTTAGCCCGAGTCTGGCTTCGGGCGTACTGCTAGAGCTCCCACCTCCGAGGGAGCCAACACCCGGGTGCTATTTAAACAATAAATAATCGTTCCCCAGATGTGCCAGGGAAAAGCTTTGCTCTTCCGTCAGGTCCCACAGACCGGGTTCCCTGCACGGCAGCCCTACCCCGCCCGCCTCCGCGCACAACCCGCTTCTCCCCGGGCCCTCTCCGGCACGCCCGGGGGACCGGAGCCGCCCCGCACCGCCGGGCAGAAGCGCTCCGCAGCCGAGGCCTTCCCGGTCCCCAAGACTGCACCCCGCACCTCTCCCGGGGCTCGCCCCCGCCGGGCGCCGGCCGCGGGGACGGGCTGGCGGCGCCCACCGCGCCCGCGGAAGGGCCCGCGCGGGGATGCGCCGCTCCGCACCGCCACGGCGGCCGCCGCTCCGCCGAGCCCCCTCAGCCGCCAGCCCCCCGGCGGAGGCAGCGGCGGCTACTTAAGGCGCATCCCCGGCGGCGGCAGCCCCCCGCGGCCGAGGCAGGGGAGCGGCGGGCAGCGGGCGCAGAGCGGCCAGGGCCGGCGGGCAGCCGCAGCGCCGGGCGGGCTGCGGGCTCCCATGCCCGGCTGCGAGCTCCGCGGGGGCGCGGGCGCTGCCAGGCGACGGGCTAACCCGGCTGCGGCTCTGGCAGGGCGGGACAGCGCCCGTGCGCCAGCGGCGGCGCGGCGGCGGCGGCGGCGGGGCTCCGAGCAGCACCGGCGGCGGCTCCGACCGGCGGCTCGGCGCCCGCAGTGCCCGCCGGCTCTGCCCTCGCTCGGCAGCGGGAAGCCGAGCGCCAGCAATGGCGGCTTGGACTAGGAGCCGCTGCGCGCCGCTCCTACGCTCGCCTGGGCAGCCGCTGCTCTAGGAGGGGAAGAGCGGAGCTCGCAGGGGGGCTGGTTTCCGGCGGGTTATTTATTTCTTCCCTCTCGCTTAAGTTCCCAGCGGAGCGGGCTGGCCGGCACCTGCGCCCCCCACCTGCTTCTCGGAGGGCGAAAGGTGCGGGGAGGCCATGGAGAGCCCAGCGGAGAACCCCAGCAAGGCGGCGGAGTACCTGAAGGAGCTGAACAAGATTATTGAGACGCAGCAGGAGCTGCTGGAGAAGCAGAAGCGGAGGATAGACGAGCTGGAGCAGCAAGTGGCCAAGTTGTACCACGAAAACGCCTGCCTCCAGGACGAGCATCACCGGCACCTGGCCACATGCAGGCTCCAGCAGGGCGTCCCCCCCGCGTACCCAGGGGTGCTGAGCGCCATCCAGGAGAACGCAAAGCACGAGAAGTAAGCGCTGCCCGCGTTTGTTTACCCTTTGTCGAGGAGGGTGTTTCTGTGGCGGGGCTTTCCTTCCCTTTCGGCTCCTGCCTTCGCTTTCCCAAAGCCGCCCCGCGTACAAGCGCTGGGAAGCAGCGGAACTCTCTGCAGCGCGCCCGGGAGCGAGCTCCGCTCTGCTCGGGGGGCAGCTCGCCGCGAAGGAGGGGGCCCTCGCCGAGTACCGGTGGAGGGCGGAGGGGGCGGCCTCCGCCTCTACGCCCCTAGCCCGCCTGGATGCCGGTGCCGCACCGGTTCTCCAGGCGGGGTCCCGCGGAGAGCGGGCCCTGGGGGGGTCCGAGCCGCGGCAGCACGGCCGGGGGCTCCCGCGGGCAGGCTTCCCCGTGCTCCGTGCCCGCGGCTTTCCCCGCGGCCGCCTCTGCTCTCCGCCGCCGAGGCCCTGGCAGCCCTCTGCGCTCGGGGGGCTGCCCCGGGCACGCCGCCCTCCCGGCGGAGCAACGATAACGGGGCGCCGGGAGGAGCGGGGCGAGCTCTGCCCCTCGCCCCGTGGCCTGTTCCCCGCCGGTCTGAGTGCGGCGGGTACCCCGGGAAGCCGCTCGCCCCTCGGGGGGCGCGGGGGTGAGGCCCCGGGGAGCCGCCGCGCTTCGGAGGAGCCTCGGCAGCGCGGGGAGCCCGCGCTCCCGCCGCTAACGAAAGTGACCCGAGGAGGGGTCAGTAAACATTGGCAGCTGGCCACCGCGCAGGCTGGCTCGTGCCAACGTGAGCTCGCCCGTTTCGGAGCCGCGTTCGCTCCCGGCCTTTGCATCTATTTCCAGCCCCTGTAATCTGTAATTAATCGTGCGCTGCTTTACAGCGTACGGAAAGCTGCTTAATTGCGCGCGATTCTTAAGTAACAGGAATTCAAGAATAGCAATAACTGAAGTCGCGGCGCTTACCCGACGTGTTTCTACTTATGGAAAAGTATTTAAGACTTAGTTTTACTTGAGTGGAGTGGGAGAAGCATGCATCGTATTAAGAGCCCACTTCGCTGCTCTGATACGACACAATGGGCTATTTGTAATCCGGTGCGCTCGAGTTCCTTATATTTCTAAATAAACGCCCGGCTCCCGGCGGCAGTTCCCTCCTGCCGCCGAGCCGGCGCAGCCCTCCCGCCGCCGCCGGCCCCGCGGAGAGCCCTGCGCGCCCGGGTGCGCAAGGGACCGCCCGCCGGCAGAACCGCCTCTCGCCGCGCCGGGCAAGCGGGCAGCGAGCGCTCCTCGCCGGCCGGAGGCGCGGGCGGCGGGTGCTCCCGGCTGCCGGGGCTGCCCTCCCGGAGCTGGGACGCCCCCGCCTTGGGTGCCGCCGCTGTGGGAGGCACCCCCGGTGCGGGGTCTGCCGCCGGCGGTCCGGGCTGGGCGGCGCGGGCTGGCCCGTGTGGAGGCGCAGCGCCGGGGCTCCCTCCCGGCTCGGCCGCTTGCCTGCGGTCTTGGCCGCATCTCGCTTCTCAAGGCCCTGACGGCAGCGGGGACGAGGACCTGAGGGGGCGATGCCTCCGAGTGAACCCGGAGGAGCTGCCTCACGTCCTCGGGTCTCTGGCTGACCACGCGTGTGCCCCCAGCGGGGCGGTTATGGTAGGGTAGGAGGTGCTGCTGTTTACGGAGTCCTGAAATTGTGGTGCTCGGGAATAGTGTTTTCTTAGCGTACCTTTGTGGAGGTTGAAGGAGACGGGGTCGTTGGTCGCTCACTGCCCCCTCTGCCTGCTCCTCTTTCCAAATGCCTTGCACCTGGCCGGTGTAGCAGAGTGGGAAGGGAAGCACCTCTTCCTCCCCGGCTCCCTTCTTGCTGTCAGAGTGTTAACACTTAGGGTTTTTTTTTTTTTGGCGATGCTGGGGTAATCATTTTAGGCTTTTTTATAAACAGAGATGTCTCTATGAAAACTAAGCAAATAGCTCCTTAAACAGACTGGAGAGCATATGCTGTCATTTAACAATCAATCCCATAAGGAGAAAGAGCTATTTCCAGAAAGCGTGGAATAGTTACACAAATCCTACCCCGTGCACCCATGTCCAGTACCCGAGGATTTTTTTGTGGCTGTGCTTCTAGTACACGATGTCAGCTCAGCTATCTTGTCCCATTTGTCTCTTGCAAACGACATTACTAAAAATTGTACAAATGGCTTGCCTTGTTTGATAATATTTCTCTTCTCCAGCCCAAGACTCATTTGCAGAGCCCTCTTTGGGCAGGCAGCTCTGGGGACTCGGAGGCTTTTAAGTCTCTTAAGTGGATTTGATGCTGGGATCAGAATTAATCTGGGATATTTATGGCAGAGTTGTATCGCTTTGAGGCATAGCCTGCGGGGCTTAGTGGGGAAGCTGAGAGACAGCTCTCTCGCTGAGTCTGGTCCTGGGCTGGGCCCTTTGCCCACGTGCATGTCTGCGGGGAGTCAGATTTTCAGGGCCACCTTCATCTGAGGAATACTGCCCCCCTGAATCATCCCGTATCTGTCCGTGTCATCCCCCTCCCCTTGCAGGGAGCAAGCCTGTTCTCCTCTCCAGGAGACCCTGCCTCACTGGGTGGGTGGGTCTCGCTTGCAGGCTCCCCAGCTGCACGGGGTGGGGGCCGTGGCAGTGCCTGCTGAGGCTCCAGCTGCCGAGGAGCTGGGGCAACAAGGCAGCCACAGGGTCAGCGTACTCTCTGGGTGCATACAAAAGATGGAGGAAGTCTCCAACTTGGAAAATAGGAAAATACCCTTGTTTTAACTGCGGGACTGGGTAAAGACTTTATCTCGGCTTTCCGAAAACCTAACCTGCAAATTCTGGGTATCTGTAGCTTCCCATACAGAAGCTCAGTCTCGGTTTCCCCAGAATTAAATGTCACATGCACCTTGCATATGTTTGGGTGGGGAATAAGGATGCCTTGTTTGCTGAAGCTCAGTATTGGATGTCAATGATGCTTGCTTTGGGGATCTCTGGTGTTAGGAGAGAGGCAGCGTGTCCAGCTCGTTCCTCCTGCCCCCAGTGCGCAGACCTCGCCCTGGCTTCCTCCTTCCAGAGGCAGCAGAATGCTTTGTGCCCGAGTACCAGCGGTGGTCACTGCTCTTCCTTACCCTTCAGTACTTCAAAGCTAAAATGACTGGAATCCTTTTTAAAGGAAACTTGGCTTCTCTTAGTCAAATACATCGAGAACTCAGTACTTTTAGGAAGTAATCTCTAGCACTTGTACCTTGAGACCTGAATAGTTTTTTTTTCCTAAACCGCTTGGACTCCTGTCTCTGCAGCAGTTCAACCTGTGTAAAGTGGATGTGGATCACTGGCACTGTAGTGTCAAGGCAGCTGTTTCATATTACCAGATGGTGGTTAACTTGTATGATACAAAAGGAAGCATGGAAATGTTATACAAGATAATATGCTTATGATTAGTTCTTATAATTAATACAAGATACTTAAAAAAAACCCCAAACAACAAAAAACCCACAAGTCCTGAAACTTTTCAGTTCTTACAGTGGGAAGAATGTACAGCTGAAGACTGCTTACATAGTTTGGAAAAGTTGGCATATTTGTAGAAATTCTTGAGCTTGATCTCTTGTGGGGTGGGGAACTGTTAATGAGCCCTGTAGTAGCCTTCTGGAAGGAAAAAAAACACCAGTCCAGTAAGGTAAAAATATTCTGGTTTGTGTCCTTCCAAAAAAGGACCAGAGTAGAAAGAAAGTTTCTTTTGTGTAGGTTGCTACCTGAGAGTGGGAAGAGCAGAGGGATGGATTAGCAGGCGCAGATGTGCTCGTTATCTTGCAAGGAGGATATACCAAAAAAGGTTTGGGTGCTGTTTCACTTAATTTTGTAGTAATTTGCCAAGTGCAAATCAACCTTAAAATCTGCAAGTGGAATTGAGGATAATTAGCTGATTACAAGGCTTTGTTAGATGTAATGAATCAGCATGTTAAAGATAACAATAGGTATTTAACTCATTAAGTTGCACAAGACTAATTTTCAGTTAATCCATTTCATTTAACATTTGAGAAAACAGCGAGAACTTCTAAAACTCACATCCTCAGTGTAAGGAAGATGTGTTCAAAAGCTAATGCACTTTTTAGTGTAAATACGTAAAACCAAAAGCACTGGATCTTCTCAAATCTGTACAAGTACGATTTTTCCAGCTCAGAAAATTCAACGCTGGCATGTTACCAGCTTAGGGGGTGATATTTGTACTTAACCTAATCAAGTTAAAAACTGTGCTGCTTTTCCACTGAGAAAATGCCTGGTAAGAGTTTGAGCAGGAGGTAGAGAATAATTGTCTGCTCAGACAGAACAATCTTAGAGGGCTGTTATTTGCAACTCAGTCTAAATTCTGCACCTGGCCTGACTAATTTATTTTTAAATGAATCTAGGACTGGCTTTGTTCTTGGGGGAAAAATAGTCACAATTCAGAGCTTTAAGAAATCCTCACCGTGTTCAGGAGATGCTCTCAGTCTCAGCTGAGGTGTGCTTAGAGCAGTCTAGTAAGTGGAAGTTGTTGCTCTGGTGACAGGCACAGGTGAAGGCTGCTTTATGGCCTACATAAACGAGCTTGTGGCTTTGCATGTCGCTACTGGCACTGAATGCTACCCTTGCACAGTCTCAGGAGGAAGGCAAAGATTGCATTAGTGTAGAGACCAGCCTGACTTTTTTTCCCTCCAGAGATGTCCTTTACTGAGACAGACTGTTCGTATGACGTAAATCCTATTTCATTGCCTGTGCTGCACTTGAACAGCAGCTTATTTTTGTTTGCTTTGGTGAAGTGGAGGTATCCAGCATCTGTTAAAGCATGCTCATGTTTGGGCAAGATTTTGCTTTCACTGCCTTCTTGTCAACAAGGATGTAGATGGAGTGCTTCTGTTTGGTCCTCTCTCGAGCAGCTGTGTGGGAAAGTGTGATTTGTGACTGATGGTGCTGCTGGAAGAAGTCTGCAGTAGAAGCGCAGTTATTACTGAAAGGTGCAGCTCTACTTAATTAGCTTATTTTGCTCATGAAGAATACATTAACGTGGAAAGCATAATTTGTGTCCAAAACGAACACTATATAATATACTACCACAGTATACTATATATTCTGTCAATCCTATAGCATATAGGGATGGTGTAGTTCTGAGGTTGGGCAGAATGTAAACTTGCATCTTCAAGTAACTTAAAACAATTCTGCTCATTTTATTTTCAATACGTAACTGGAACAGTATGACTACTGAGCTATGAGAATAAGGCTTTGACACTGAAGGGAGTGCTTTTGAAGCACTCATTTCAGCATCATTAGTGTGATTTGTACATCAGCAGATGAGTGAGCAGCTCTTAGAACAGGCATTTGTTGTTCTGGCAGACTGTAGGAAATCAATAGCGGGAAGATGTATAAGATGACCTGAACTTGCTAACTAAACTCAACTAAATTATTTTGGATCTCTGTTGAAATATTGGCGAATTCTTGTACTTAACATCTGCTAAATGATAACAAGTAAAGACAAATTAATTTGAAAATTCATGTGTACTGTATAACTAATAAAACAAGTATTAAAAACAAAAAGGGGGTGTGTGTGCAAAAACCACAACAATGACAAGATAGTATACTGGTATCAGGAAAGGTCCTGGAAATCAGAGGAGGGAGACAAAATACGGTCTGTAAAGAAAACAGTAAAAGTACATGCTATTTTGGGAGAGGAAAACAAACGCAGCAGAAAGCAACCCATCCTATAACATAATGAGTTTAAAGATGGTTTCAAAACTTGAAATGAAGTAAACCTGTCCCATTTAAAGCAGACCACACCTAAAGAATTAAAGTACTCAGTGGATCTGAAATCCCTCTCTAATGAAGCCTTTTATTCTGCTGACACAGAACACAACTTTTGAGCTTCCTAACTTTGGAGTTCTTGTGTTCTGAACTTTAAGAACAAAGTACATTTTCATGCTAGTTAGTGCTTTGATGTTCTTCCTTATGAATTTAACTGTCAAGGAAATTGAAATGCACTTCCAAAGATCTGCTTGTGGAAAATATTTGGCAATGTTTGTGGATCCTAGGTCCTCAGTGAGCAAATGAGAGCTGCTGTAATTACTGTGAGTCAAGTGTATGTCTGAAGATCCCCTCCCCTCTCCTCCAAAAAACCTCACTCCAAAACAGGCCTGTATATGATGCTCTGTGTGCATATATGCATGTAGTTCACCACCAGCATACTGATTAATCTCCATTTCTCATGTGAGGCTTGTAATGGAAGACCCGAGTCTTAGTCTGCTAGTTATTACCAGAAAACGTAGCTGTGAGTTCAGTATGATGGCCTGTATGAAGCAGAGGCACTCAAACTTGGGCAACCGTGTCCTTAACTTCTGCTGAAAACTTGGTAGGTTTGGCACAGTGTACTGTTGTCATAAGGCAATGGCTCTTGGGTCAATCCTAAAAATTAGTGTAATCTCCAATGTAGTAATTCCCACTTGTCAACAAAGTACATTTTTACAGTTTTAAATTATATGAGAGGGACGGCACTCAACAACTACATAGAAATATGGGCTTGGGGGAGCAGGAGCAGACCTGTTCTTCACAAATGTGCCAAGCCCAGTGCTTTTGAAGAACTTAGCTTGTTGAGTGAGGGATGCTGAACTTTGTCCATATCCACTTAAAGTCATGAGCTGTTGGGAGAACGTGAAGTATAGGCATATGCGTTTCTGAATCTGACTTGCAGTCTTGTTGGCCTGGTGGTTTGCATAGGAAGACAAATCTCCATCAATCCTTAGGGAAGGTGTCTTCTGGCAAAAAATAAGTTGCAGCTTTTTTGAAAATCTGAAGCAAAATACATCACATTCAAAGGAGTATCTGTAGGAAGAGCTTGTTCAATGGCAGATCACAGAAGCGATGAGGGGAAAAAAACCCAAGGTATTTTAAGGTGTTTTCTTGCAGCATACTGATAGGGGGAGTAAATTATTAAAATAGTAAATTATTAAATGCTTCTTGCAAGTAGCATCTCAGAAAGCTTAATTTCGTTTGTTACACCCAGTAGAGCTAGGTGGCTTTTATTCTTGTGCTGGTCAGTGATGCTAAACTGGAGCTGCTGTGCTGGATTCAGTGTTGCATGCCGGACCATGGCCTTGAGATGCTGAGTTTCCGCACAGAGCAGTTGCAGAAGTACGTGGGTTCCTCCAGGACCTTCTTAAGGGTATGAGGCTGGTTAGGAACAGCCACAGTTGCTTCCTCTGCACTTCCAATTTTGACACTACTTAATTTTGTGGGCCCCTGTATGGTACAGCTGCGCAGACCTGCCAAGCATCGCAGTACACTGAATTTCCCCTGAGTTTCTGGCTCATTCGGGGTTGCAATCTCTGATATGGGAAGAGTTGCCTATGAAGTAGGCAGCCTATACCCAGATGAGTTAAGTCTTTGTTATTTAGAGCCTTTTGCTGTCTGAAGGCTCCTGCCTTCTGCATGCAGGGGGCAAGGAGGTCATCTCATGCTATTCACTGAGGGGGTGTGTGGGAAGCTTCTTAGGTAAGTGGATTTTGCAGGCCAGAAGTACTTCCTGATATGCAGCCTGCACTTGCATTATTCTAATTTGATCCTATCATTCCTACTCATACCCTCTCTATTATGTTAATTCCACCTTTTTTGTGTTTTGCAGCCTGCAGATACTTTTAGGCTATTCTTGCCAGCGCGCCTGTCTTTCATCTTAGCTCAGTGAGCCTGTGAATGAGGTTGTCATAATTTCATTCTGCCCGTATCCTTGCCTAATTGTACTACTTCTCTCAGCAGAATTGTTGAATTAGACATTTGCACAATCTGAGCAGGCTTTGGTACAGTAGAGCAGTGTGATTCAAAGAGATAGTATATGATTGTGCTTTCTGCTGGATTTTAGGTCTTTTGGTAGCTGTCCCTGATGTGGGCTGCTTTTTTTCCAGCCCCTTTGCTAGGGGGCTGCTCTGCAGATTCTTCACGGTATTTCTTTGAAATACTAGAATCCTTCGCTGCCGTAGCTTACTGTGTTACGGGGGCAGAAATGCTGGTTTGTGCTAGCTGGAAATCTGGCTAAGAATTCTTACCCTTTTATGGCCATTACCATGGTGTTGTGATGAAGGGCAGCAGTAGGAGAGAGGCGTTCCTGTCGTCCCACCTGGTGGCCTGTCGTTTGCCCTTGGCAAAACTAAGCACTGATCATGGCTGCCATCGTGGGGATGGGCAAGTCAATGTTAACGTTAACAATCATCTCTTACTAGGTTGTTCAGAGATGTAGATGAAAAATGCTTGCATCAAATATCACACTTGAGACGAACAAGCTTTTCTAAATCCTGGGTTCCTTTGTGGCTACGTACCAGCTTAATGAGGACGTTTGTATGGTTAGCGTAGGGAAAAGCCAATAACGCCGCTGCAAAGCGGCCGGATATTTCAACGGGGCGAGGCTGTAAAACAGAACCTCTTTCCCAGCGGAACCCCAAGACCCGGCCCCGCGTTCTTGGCGCGGGCGGGCCCCGGGCGGGCGCTGCCGCGGCGGCTGCCGGCGGCCTCGGGGACGCCGCTCCCTCTGCTGGCTTCTTCGTAAACCGCTCCCCCGCGCCCCGCCGGAGGCAGCCCCAGGCGCGGGGCCGGCGGGTGGAACCTGCTCCGGACGGCGGCGTCCGTCCTGCCTTTGCGCCTCCTCAAAGCACGAGGGAGGCTGCTGTGAGCGGGGCCGAAGGCTTCTCCCGGGTGTTTTCTTCTGGTGTCTTGAGGCGCGGAGGTGAACTTTCAAGCGGTACCGTTTTAAAATATACACAGAGAAGAAATGACGCTGCTGTAAGGCATCTGTGTAGCCTGAACGGGTCTTACTGCTGTGCTAGATAAGAAAAAGACTGCTACTGAGTAGCTCTCTATAGCAATTAATTGAAACGTAATATACATTATTTGCATGTTAATAAGATTTCTAGTCAGACTTCCCTGACAAACATGAGTAGAGACAAAGACATACATAAAATACATCTTTTACTGCACCACAGTAATTCGGATTTACAAAGTGTAAATACCCTTTATTCTGAATCCTGGGGCAAATAAAGCAGAGGGAGGAAGGTGGGGAAACAATCCTCCTGTCCTTTTTCAAAATTAGAGGTGCAGCTGGGAGTCCATGTTTGTCAGGGTTTCTCCATCTTTGCTGGATTTCTACTGGCTGAAAATAGCTGCAGGTGGTGTGGACCACTCCGGGTTAGGAGCTTTCCGTTGCTTTTCTTGGGCATTGGAGCACGTGGCTATAGGGGGAACAGACTCAAGTTTTGTTAGCGAGCCAAGCTTGACAACCTGTAAGCACTTTTCCCAGGCTGTGGGAACTGGTTGTGCCCATCTCTGCAAACTGATTTCTGCCCTAAAAGTCTTTTAACTGACAAGTTGGACTGTCTTGATAGTCTTGGTGCTTGATAATAGTTGGTACTTGGTACGTAATAATGGTACCTGACAAATCACGCCAGAAGGGGCAGGCTCTGAGTTGTGGAGGGTCTTGGCCTGGAAGGCCATGAAAAACTTTAGGCCAGCGAAGCCCCTCCCCTTCCCTACGGAATGGAAACCACTGTCCTGTGGACACAGTTTCACAAGGGTGTTTTCAAGGAAGAGAAGAACTTGAGCATTTAATGTGTCTTTTTGTTTTTCCTAGCCACCTCTACCAGTTTTCTGTCCAGTTGAACAACAGTTTTCTCTGCTGTGAAGATGGCTTATTAGTTCTGCAGCTTAGTTTCTACAACTGTGCCTCTTTTTGCATTCTTTTTATTGGGTATATCTAACATTTGTTTGTAAACTTGAGTAGCATAAAGTCTATGTGTGTTCAACTGACCATTGATCAAGGTGAGATGACCCACTTCTTGAACTTTGTACTAACATGCACTAGCACTTAAAACAATCCTTTCAGGATCATATTTGGAGTCTCTAAAATATCATATTTTGATGTTGGCATCCTCTGTTTGGAATTTGCCGTACTTTTTTTGCTGAGTGGACGGGGTTTGTGTAGCACTTCTAACAATCATCAACCAGTTCTCCTAAAGTAATGGTGCCGTAGTAAACTTGCCTACCAAATTTCCAGGCTGCCAGCGTTGAACCACTATGCACCAAGCTCTATATTTTGAAAAAGTTTGAATTACTGGCAAACTGAATTGGTTTTAATATCATTTCTGTTTATTGAGAATGATGCTAAAACTACTATTTGTGCCACCCTCTGTTAATTTCTCCCACTTCTAATTTTCAAGCAGTTTGAGTTCTGTGAAATAGATCCTTCATTTTGCTGCATTCAGACCTCTGCTACCTTATGATCAAATTCCGACTCCTGGGAGGACTTCAGTTTTCTCCTGTATCTTTCCATCGTGGAGTAGTGAACAGCGAGGGGGTATTTTGTCTGTACCATTCTGCAGTGTGCCTGCCAAAAGAGGAGCGTAAGGGGCACAATCTGAAGTGCTCTGTGTACGGTTGGGTGTGTTAGAGAGTGCTGTGGAGATCATTGTAGGGTCCAGGGTGCGTGAAAGCTGTTTCATGAAGTTAATTACAGATGACACTTAGTTTGGCGGCTGCTCGATTGGTTCAAAGTTGAATTAGAGCATTGAGCAGTGTCTACTGCTTTTGCCTAATCAGCTGATGACTTGAGGGGCCCAACATGCTGCCTTTCCTCAAAGGCTTGAGTGGCTCTTGTGTGCTCTCTAAAAGCTGGGAAAGCAGGAAGATGAATCCAGCTTGCGTCTCCTACGTAGTATAGAAGATTTTTTTTTTTTTTTAGTCCTTAAGATTATTGCCTCAGTCAACTTACTGTTGAAATAGTCTTTAAAACTGACAGCAAGCAAATTTCATCAGCCTTCAGTGAATCCTGTAAGGATTCCTGTATAACAACACCGAGTTGTTTTGGAGCTTGGCTTCTGCTACAGTGAAAACAGAGTTTCTCCAGGTTAGAGTTACTCAGAGGTGGTTATTTGTCATGCCTAGGAAACACTATTGTAGCCAAAGAAGAAGCTCTTTGAAGTTCTGACTGCATTTAAATTAGGAGAGCAGTGATTGATTATTGAATTATTATTGAAATAATAAGACAAAGCATACTGGAACGGTAACGTCGTTGTGAAGGTGTAAAGGGAGAGTATCAGCCTGAATGTCTGCAATTCTTCTGTCACAGTGGTCCCCAGAAGTCACAGGGAGAAGCTGAAGGGGAATCCTTGCCCACTGCCAGGTGTGACCCTCCTGCCTGGGAGGAGGAGTGGGATAGTTTTTAGCAGTGGACTGCACGCTCTTGGATCAGTAGACCTCAATATCTAGTTGAGACTGGTTGCAGATAAGAAATGGGATATTTCAATAAGATGAGGTGAACATGACCTCTGTTCACCTGACTAGTCAAAGTTGCCTCCATTTCAGAGGTTCACTGCAGCAACGTTTTGTTTTTCATTGTCTTTCTATGCATGTAATGGTTCTCTGCTCATGCTTGGGGAATATGAAATCTTCTGTTTGGTTGTCTTCTGCGCACTATTAATGATCCTGGAAATACAGCAAATGTCAAGGATGTGCGTGAGAGATTCTAGATAAATGATTGTCTTCCAGTTTAGGTTCAAGCATGTCACATCATTGTGCAATTTTGATCTCTTAGTATGGCTTTTCTGAATTTAGAAACTTGTATTTCACAAGAATGAAGAATTTTTGACAAACCAAAAGCAAGTAAAATAACTTCCAATGTATTGCAATATATAACAGTATTCTTTTAACATGGTTTCTTGGTAGGGTAGACACAGATAGCATTGAACCTTAAGCGCTTCTAGGAATTTCATGTGCACTCAAGCCTGTTGAAGGTAACTATTATGTCTGTTCTGTGGACGCACTCTTTGATGTAGCGTTAACAGCTAAACTGTGTAGGTGCCATTGTGCATATGAATGCATATACCTTGAAGTAAAAGGTCCGAGTCTGGTGCTTGTGACTGCTCCAGGTCACGCACAGTTGCCATGCATCGTGCGTCCAGGGGAGGTTGCAAACAGGCGTTAGTCTCCCACCCTGCAATGCAGCTGGGATGTTGTAATTGTGCTAAATTCAGAGGGACGACTTAGCAATTCTGGTCATGATGGCTGCAGTGGAGGGATTGCAGAGAGCTGAGTTATCATTCTTCTTCATTCTTGCTGCTTACCTTGCTACATTCACTTCATCTTCCTTTCACCAATGACTTCAAAGTAGAAACTCTTTCAGACTACGTTCTGCTTTATAGTCTTTTGTTCCCTTATTAGTTTCCTTAGCGAGGCAGACACGTATTCCTCTAGAAATTTAAGCATTGTTATTCAAATCCAAAACATCTTGATAAATTGTCATTTTAAATTTTTGGCCTGCGTGTCAGGACCCACTGGCACCACAGACCGCAAGGTGCATGTGTGGTGTGCTGTATGTACGCACTGCACTTTAGACTGGCTTTCTTTATCTTCAGATTATGCAGTGGTGTCCTTTGTTCACGAGCGGATAGGGCTACTTATGTTAAAGGTCCCCACGGTGACAGTAAAGCAAGAACTCACAGTAGTAGGAATATCCCTTTGAGTTTTTACTCGCTACTAGGAGTTATGATTAATGGTACCTTGTTGTGGAGAATTTTGACTTTTTTTCTTGTATTCCATCTTTATATATAGGCCCATAGCAGAAGTGTTTGATTAATCTTGTTTTCAAGTTGGGGAAAGTGTGTACACTTCAAAGAACATGTGCCTTAATCTGTTGTTCTTTCTACTTAGCTTTTTGCTTGACCTAGGCAGGACTGTGGATGGTGATTCTTAAATGGTAAGTGTAACTTTGTTAGTAAAATTTACTGCTAAACCCAAATATTTTTGATGTTTGTCTTGATGTTTAAGATGACAAAAATGGCCTATATCATCTTGTGTCTTAATTCATGCACATAACTTAGGTGTATAGTGCCATAGAAGTTACCGGGCTCTAGTTACAGAAAAGTAAAATGGCTATGTCTGACCCTCCCTGTCATTGGCATATTTGCCTTTATGAAGTAAATAGTTGGGAGGATTTCCCTCTCCATATAGTGTAGTCTTTTCTTGTGTTGATCTCCCCTATTTAGAGACCTGAACAGTGAGGAATTTACGTGCAGGGGGCAGGGCTGTGATCTAATGCAAATGAACTAGCTAGATTTGAATAAGGTAAAATCTATATTCAGCTTTCAGGCTTGATTCTGTTTTAAGCTTTTAATGGAGTCCACCACTTCGTGAGTGCTTGAGGTTTTCACGTGTTGAGAGAATGACTTGGTCTTGCAGAAGAGGAGAAAACGGACTTTTTTTTCTAGTTTGACTAAGGTTGTAACACTAGTGCCAGTACAGCGTTAACACCGACATGGAACACTCGCGCTGCCTTGTGCGCTTGTATCTGTGGGATCAGTGGCTGTGCTAGTCAAGTATTTGGAGATGTAAGTACCAGAGGGGGAAGGGAGGAGAGTTAGTACCACAGAATGATAATCCAAGTGCAAGGACTTGTTATCTGTGAACTCTTTCCCAAACAGCTTGGGAAGCAAACTTTCAAGGCAGTGATCTGAGACTCTTCTGAGACTGCAGGGGTGATTCAAGAGCTACTCCTGGCTTGCATTTCAAAGAAAACTCTAAAAGGGTAGTAAAATCTACCTCACATTAGGTATGTGAGACTTTTTAAATATAAGCAATAACTAGAATTTTGACTAAATATTTTAGTTAAACTAAATATTAAATCAATAACTTTGATTTAATTCTAGTAACGTGAAACTTGATGGGCTGGTGCTAGGCTCCTGTAAAAATCTCATCCACTGTACCTTTAGATGGAGTACACCTCTGTGCTTGCTCAGTATTTAGTCAGAAGGTTATGTGCAGGCAACTGTAAACTCTGATACCTGAAAGGGGAGGCAGGAAAATAATTGCTGCTCCTGCTTTCCCCAGTTGCTGATGTTACGCCCTGTAAGTTTCCTGGTCTTTGCTGCTTAAAAAAAGGAATAGTTGGACTTGAATCTGGGTTCTCTGTTCAGCAGCACAGGCTGCTTTTAATCCTAAAAAGGTGATTTCCATGTTGAAATCTCTTCATAGCTATATGATTAAAGGGAGTTTTGTGCACAGGCGTTCAAGCAGTACAGTCTTCTGTCTGGTATTAACTTGGGTAATGGGTGAAATCCCATGCGAACGTGAAACAATTCATAATTATAAGCTGTACTCTACAAGGAAGTGCCATAGTACTCTGCATTTTCCTCTTCAACCTATGCACGTGCCTAGGGCAGAAATACTGTCCTCTGACAGCTGAGACTTGGGTTGTATATATGAAGTCAGCAGTCCAAATGTGTGTGAACACATAATTTTCTTACTTGGATTTGTTGTGTTGAAATCTGATCTAGGCAGTAGACTATCTAAGAGGCTAAATGACAGGTAAGTATCTTCAGTGCTTCAGTTGGACCTCACACCTTAAAGGAAACTAAGAATCCTTATAAAAGCGGAAAAAATTTCACGTCTCTCTTCCGCCCTCTCTGCTCTCTTTTGCAATACAGTGACAACTTTAAGCTGGTATAAACTTGCCTGGCTCAGAACTTGCCAGTGAGAAACTGGTGCTGATATGGGTGCTCAAAAATAGGTATCAGGCTTTCATCTCACAGGGTTTTCTGTGCTGGGTAGTGACTTTCCCAACCTGCATTTTTTCAACCACCTTATGACTTCCTGCAGCAATCTTACCTTTATCTGAATGTCTCTGATCAGAGTAGCTCCTAATCAGGAGGCTGAGGGTTGTCTGTCCTCTTGCCTGCTCCCTCTGAAAGCAAGAAAGTATGGGTTTTTTAAACACATTGGAGAGTTCAGTAACTTTTCTTCAGGAAAGTGCTTACTAGCACTGAGCTTTACTTACATAGTAAGTGATATATCTCCAGAACTTACTGACGTAAGCCATGATCTTCACTTCTAGTTGCTCACCAAAACCCTATTATTTCCTTGACCTTACTTACCTCTAAGGGCTATGTGCAGTGTTAGAAACTTGTTTGAGTATTTTACTCTGAAGTAAGGGGAACTGCTAGTAAATCGGGTACCAATCTGGTTTGTCTACTGAGTAGCGCATAGTCTGAGTCTCCTGTCTTTACGCCTGAGAGGCTGTCGTTGTTGTGAGCAACTCTTTGCTATGTGAACATCTTTAAAAAGGAGGTGCTTCCCAGATTTTAAGGAATGATCAGAAGTGATTTTTTGGTAAATGTGGCATTGCATGACCCTCTTAAGCTGTTTCGTGTGTC
This sequence comes from Mycteria americana, assembly GCF_035582795.1. Classification (NCBI taxonomy): domain Eukaryota; kingdom Metazoa; phylum Chordata; class Aves; order Ciconiiformes; family Ciconiidae; genus Mycteria; species Mycteria americana. The sequence goes on from NC_134375.1 coordinate 2,917,265, forward strand.
ATCTTGCTGTGAGTGAAGGACATCATTAAACCTCTTTAAACTAGATGAAGAGTCCCTTATCAATTAAATAACGTTATTTAAAATATACTTTACTTATGATAAACTATGCAACAAACCTTAATTTACCAACACATTTAACTAACTTTACAAAGGTAACTGACTTTGACAAAGGTCACTGAGCTCTGTTTAATATTATAGCTTGTCCAGGTTTGTAACTTCGTCAATCTTCACGCATTATGTTTATACATGCTCTTGTATTCCAGCTAAACGAATACATGGTGTACAAGTGACTGTTTAGCAGCCTGCTACTGTAATAATAAATCTTAACTAAAACTGGTCGGATATGCTTTGTAATTTTTGGGGTGAGTCTAGGATCCGTAGGAGACTGGCCAGTAATCACAGCTGAAGGGCAGGTTCTCTTGTCTGGTTCCTCTGAGGAACAGTTATGAACTGTGGCCAGCTTAATACTAAATACTTTTTGAACCAAGCCCTAGAATTATACTTCTGGATTGTTGGGTTTATAATTTAGAATCCAGAAAACTTTATGAAATGTTCAGTCCTGCTTTGATAGATCTGGTTGCCATGCTGTGTGCAAAATGTGAAAGTTAGCGGCTTTCCTTTTAAAAGTGTTTTATGACAGGAACTAAAAAGACCATTTAGAGACAAATAGACAATTTGTAAGTCATCATGCTCCTTGGTAGCTGAAATGCCAACAAAATATCTCAAATCTATGTCACCTGCTCAACTAAGCACAGGATTTTCACTTTACTCCTTGTGCTCAGCTGAATCGATCTTGCCGTTGGAGGAGAGCTAGCTGGGCAAAACTCTCCTTCAGGCAGAAATGACGGCTAGTAGTGATCGCTTAACTGTTATAGATCTGCTCCCTTTCCAAATAACGGGATTCTTTCAAGAAGTCTGTCGTAATTGCTGTCCAATGTATTATGTTATCTTCACCAATTAAAATCCTTTCTTTATTTTAGGAAAGGGAAAGTAACAGAAAAGACTCAAGTGGGCTGCCGACGGCTTTCCACCAGCTTATCAGGTAGTGGTTTTAGGTGAATATGAATTCTTTGTCAGCAACAAAGATTTTTTTTTTTTTCTTCACTTGAGCAGGTTGCTTCTGTTTCCAAAGAGTAATGACCATGTAGGGTAGCTTGATCTCCATGTATTAGGTAGATTCCTGGGAGATGGAAAAATTTAAATCTCTAATTAGAAGTCTGACTTAGTTGAAATAGAAAGCTAAGTTGTAGTAAGTAGTAATGCCTGGGATGCGGTGATAATAGCCAAAATAAATTGCAGTGCTTTGAGATTGTGAAGCTTGTGGGGCTGTCAAAGCAGATAAGTTGTTCTCTTCTCTCTTGGCTAATTTTGTGTTTATGATGTTAAGAGGTACTATCGCTCTCCCCAATACGCTTGAGAAAATGTGGTGAATGAAGAATGGTTGAACACATTAGCTCCAGCTTTGCAGTTTGAGGCCTCCTATATGACAGTTATTCTTTGAATTGAAAATCTGCTTTTAAAGTTGATAAATTCTATTGTTCCTTTCCAGTCACAGATGAGTGAATTGAGCTCAAGTATCTTCGCAAGGACGTGTTTAATGTCAGAGATCCTGGTTCCTAGTGCAGACTAAGTGTATCTGAAAAACACATCCTTTTCTCAAACTGAGAAACACGGCAGCAGGGTGACCTCTTGCCAGGGTGGGCTGAGATCCTGGTTAGCGTACAGGGAGGCTTCACAGGGGGGGTTTGAAACCAACAGGAGAGGAGGAGATGAAATACAAGAGGAATAAAACTAGAAGAATCACTCTGATGTACCCTTGATAGAAATTCTGATCCCAGTACAGGAGTGTCAAAGTAGATGCAGCATTAGAGAGTTTCACTGACTCTACTAAAATAAATAGCTCTTGTTGACTTCCTTGAGCATGCAGACTAAGGGATACAACTCCAAGGTCGCTCCAAATGCATATCTGTTTTGTTCTTGTGCTACTTGTGTGCTAGCAAAGGGAAGCTAAGTAGAGGTCAGGGCTTCTGCTGGAGATAGTTGTGTTTTGTCACGTTATCTAGCACTGTCTTTGCCTGACATCCCCCGTATGGATTCAGTCCGTATGAAGCGTGTGAATACCCTTGCACAGCAGGTAAGATGTCTTATACTTGAGGACTTAGTGGGTGCTAGCTTGTTGTCCTGGTGACTGTAAGAAGGAAGAAGAATGTCCCCCTTTCCAGATGAGCACGTGCTCAGTTTTGGGGTTTGCTGCTTGATCTTTCCTAGGTCTCCTACTGAGGCTATTCTTTAGCGTGTTAGCGAGGAGGATATCCTCCATGTTTGATGCAATTCTAGTAAACATTTGCCTGCTAAACAAGTCCTATAATTTTGTTTATAATATGCTTGTAGGAGTGGGATGGAGTGGGCAAGCAAGCTGGCTTTTGTGGTGCTGATCCCCTGCCACGTGTGTATCTGTATTTTGACAAGAGGAAGGGGTTAGGTACTTGCTTATATAGTGCAATTGAGCATCCTTGGCATGTGTATATGTAGCAAAAGTATGTTGTTCAGATATTCCTCGGGAGACACACACGCACACACACAAACCCAAACCAAACAACAAAAACAAATAAACACCACCACCCCCCAACCCCACCCCATGACCCCCCCAACTATCTCAAAATATCATGTCCCCAAACAGTGCAGGTAGAAGACTAAATTATTTATCAGCTTAATTTATGATCTCTCCTGTGACTGCTATATTTAGACAGCAAGTGACTTTATTCTTGTTTGGCATTTTTCTACTAGCTAATGTCTTTCTCTGTTTGAAAGGCGACTGCTCTTTGTGCAAATCCTAGTGCTTTTCTGAGGCGTGTTTCCTCATTCAAGAGGAGAGCTCATTTTTCATGTTTTGTTGTAGTTGGAAAGCAGTGCTTCTAGGAAGCTCGCTTCTGTGCTTACTCTGCTTAGCTCTTCTAAAATCACTCCAGCTATCCCCTCTCAAATGTACCTTTCTGCTTAGCTTTCCTAAACTAAGTTTGGGATCCATCTGTTATCTTGGCCTCACATGACAGTTTTACATGGGCTTGTTTCTTCTTGCTTCCTTCGTGTGGATGCGAGTTGTTCAGATTTATCTTCAAACTTAACACCAATATCTAATCTTTTGATGTTGTACTACCCACAGCGCTACAGATATTTTATTTGGATGTGACCAGGAATCCACTGTTAAGCATCAAAGTCAGTGTTGAAGACTTCCTGGTGGTAAAACAGGATTATAAACATCAAAAGGTAGCTACACGGCACAAACTTATTAACTATTAATTATGTTATTTCTGTGTACAGTAGTTGCTTTTGGATTTGCTCCTTCAGTAGCTCAGGGAAAAGGGCTGTTACTGAGGTGGCTGGGTTACCGTCTGCACTTTTGACAACGTGATTCTTCGTAGTGGAGACTTGGAGCTGAATTAATACATCACTGCAGTAAGAAGGCAGACTGAAAAACCTAGCCCCGCTCACTAACTTGCTTTGATAGCAAGAAAAGAAAAAAATCACGTCTCCATAAAAGGAACGTGAACAATAACTTATACTTTAGAAAACTTCCTTTGCATTTACTTGCTAGTTTTTCTTTGGAAAAAAGAAAAAAACCAACACAAACCCCCCAAATCTCTGATTCCAATAGACTTCACATGTGCTTTATTTTACCTTAGTCAGGAAAACGTAGCAAAACAGCCACTGATATCCTTCTGATATCCCAGCCCCTAGTAGATGTGGGAGGAAACACAGTGACCAAGGATGAGGAAAAGGCTGAGGTACTTAAGGCCTTCTTTGCCTCAGTCTTTATTAGCAGGGCCGAATGTTCTATGGGTACCCAGCCCCTGGAGTTGGAAGATAGGGATGGGGACCAGACTGGAGCCCCCATTATCCAGGGGGAAATGGTGAGTGACCTGCTGCACCACTTAGACACTCACAAGTCTATGGGGCCTGATGAGATCCACCCGAGAGTGTTGAAGGAGCTGGCAGATGTGCTCACCAAGCCCCTTTCCATCATTTACCAGCAGTCCTGGCTAACTGGGGAAGTCCCTGCTGACTGGAGATTAGCGAATGTGACACCCATCTTCAAGAAGGGCCGGAAGGAGGACCCGGGGAACTACAGGCCTGTCAGCCTGACCTCGGTGCCGGGGAAGCTGATGGAGCAGATCATCCTGAGTGCTATCACATGGCATGTAGAGAATAACCAGGGGATCAGGCCCAGCCAGCATGGGTTCAGGAAAGGCAGGTCCTGCTTGACCAACCTGATCTCCTTCTATGATAAGGTGACCCGCCTAGTGGATGAGGGGAAGTCTGTGGATGTTGTCTATCTAGACTTCAGTAAAGCCTTTGACACGGTTTCCCACGGCATTCTCCTGGAGAAACTGGCTGCTCATGGCTTGGACGGGTGTACTCTTCGCTGGGTAAAGAACTGGCTGGACGGCCGGGCCCAGAGAGTGGTGGTGAATGGAGTTTACTCCGGTTGGCGGCCGGTCACAAGCGGTGTTCCCCAGGGCTCGGTGTTGGGGCCAGTTCTGTTTAACATCTTTATCAATGATCTGGACGAAGGGATCGAGTGCACTCTCAGTAAGTTTGCAGACGACACCAAGTTGTGCGGGAGTGTTGATCTGCTGGAGGGTAGGCAGGCTCTGCAGAGGGACCTGGACAGGCTGGATCGATGGGCAGAGGTCAATTGTATGAGGTTTAACAAGGCCAAGTGCAAGGTCCTGCACTTGGGCCACAGCAACCCCATGCAACGCTACAGGCTTGGGGAAGAGTGGCTGGAAAGCTGCCTGGCAGAGAAGGACCTGGGGGTGTTGGTTGACAGCCGCCTGAATATGAGCCAGCAGTGTGCCCAGGCGGCCAAGAAGGCCAATGGCATCCTGGCCTGTATCAAAAATAGCGTGGCCAGCAGGACTAGGGAAGTGATTGTGCCCCTGTACTCGGCACTGGTGAGGCCGCACCTCGAATACTGTGTTCAGTTTTGGGCCCCCCACTACAAGAGAGACATTGAGGTACTGGAGCGCGTACAGAGAAGGGCAATGAAGCTGGGGAAGGGTCTGGAGCAGAAGTCTTATGAGGAGCGGCTGAGGGAGCTGGGACTGTTTAGCCTGGAGAAAAGGAGGCTGAGGGGAGACCTCATCGCTCTCTACAACTGCCTGAAAGGAGGTTGTAGAGAGGTGGGGGTCGGTCTCTTCTCCCAGGTAACAAGTGATAGGACAAGAGGAAATGGCCTCAAGTTGCGCCAGGGGAGGTTTAGACTGGATATTAGGAAATTTTTCTTCACCGAGAGGGTTATCAAGCATTGGAACAGACTGCCCAGGGAAGTGGTTGAGTCGCCATCCCTGGAGGTATTTAAAGGACGTTTGGATGAGGTACTTAGAGACATGGTGTAGTGATGGTTTTTGGCAGTGTTAGGTTTATGGTTGGACTCGATGATCTTAAAGGTCTTTTCCAACCTATATGATTCTGTGATTCTGTGATTCTGTGATTCTGTCCTTCTTCATCCAACAAAATATTCTGTGGTTGTCGCACAGCTGGAGTGAGTACTAAATATAGCACAGATAGTACTGAAGGCAAACATACGGCATCTCTGCGTTAAACACCTCTCCCTCCTCCCTGTTTTCAGATAGCGTGACTTTTTCCCTTCTTACCACTCTGTGCACTTATTGCTAATATAACCTATCTGCTTGCTGAGGAAGAAGCTCATTCAAGGCAACTTGGGTGGCTAAGCAGATGTTGAGAAATGAGTCTTAGTCTCTTTACTGCATCTTAGAATGAGCCTAGAATGCATCGTTATTCTAATTCTTGATTTTTTTTTTTCTCACTATGCAGAAGAAAAAGATGTCATTTCTATCCTGCCTTCATGTGCTGTGAAATGTAGCCTGACTTGATAAGCAGTGATCGTGTAGCTGTTGCTAAGTATAGCAGCCATGGGGGGTGGAGAGAGACTGACTTTCCTGTCTGCTATTTGAAATGGCAGTAATTTTTCCCTCCTTGAAAATATATTTTTAGAGCTTTACAAATAAGAGTGATATGGCACAACTTAGAACTGGAGGCAGTGAAATGAGGCTCAGTGAGATTTTTACGCTGAGATCTGTATTTTCATTAAAAATCCTTTAATGTAATACATACAGTGTATTTGACTAAGCAATCCATAGTACCTTGGTTTTTTCAGTGGTTATGTTACTAACACATGAAACATCCGAATACAGTTTCACTTCAGAAAGCCCTTAAATGGTCCTCTTGTATAGTAGCCAGATCCTCTTTAAGTTGGATTTTTTTCTGGTTTTGGACTTTAAATACTTTAAAAGTTGAAGGCAGCTTTTTTTGCTGCTTTCTTGGAGAACACTTTTTGTACAACTGGTATTTAGTTATTGCAGGTACACTGGCATTCCAGTATGCGTTCTTAGAATCGGGTTTTCTTGAATTTTTTTGGTAATTTTTTTTTAATCTGGTAAGAAATAACAAGTGGGCAGACTTTCTTGAGTTCAAGGTACTTGCAGTTGTGGGTAACCATGAAACAATGTCCTAGTTCAGAAGTGTTTGCTACTACACAACACTTAAGCACGTGATGAACTTAATGAAGATTCACAACTAGATTATGCTAAAGAAGAAATCCTAGCCCTGCAGTAGAAAAGGGCAGAAGAAATCACGGCATTCAGTAGAAAAGGGGCATAGTAAGAAGCTTGCTGTTATTTGGACTTAATCATTAAAAAAAAAAGCATCAACTGCCCCCCCAGCACAAACCAAAGCCCTACTTCCAAAGCAAAATGAATTGCTGTCTGATCTTTTGTTTATAATTAAGTAAACAGATCAACCAGAAGTGCTAATAAGTGTGGCAGTTTTACCCTAGGACTCTCAGCAGCTTGTACTGCTGACAAAGCAACAGCGTATTTATTAAAATTGTTGAGTGTATATTTTATTTATTGCTTGAGCTGCCAACAGAAGTGGATTACTGAGTAGCCAAGAATGGCATCTGACAACAGGCTGATATGACTTACTGCTTTCTGTGCTGTATGCTCTTTACCACCATTTTTAAGTGCGTGTGTTGGAGGTCCAAGCATCGGGTGATAAGGGATTAAATCATGAACGCATGTAATACAGCTAGTAGGGTCTTCGACACAGTTTCAGATGGAGATTTGCCGTTCGCATGTCAAGAGCGTTGGCGAAATCCAAGTTTCATGAAAGTAGGTGTAGAAAACCTAGTTATAGTGCTAGTGCTTTTTACTGAAACCATCTGGTGTTGGATCTGGCATTGATGAAAAACTTGTTCGTTCTGTAGGAAAGGAAAGAAAATCCTTCTAGAACAGTCAACCTAGAAAACATAAGACATCCCCCTGTTTCCTTGCCTCCCTCTGTCCAGAAAAGAAATTCAGAGAACCGAACCACAAGTACTACATGAAATGCAGTTAAAAGGTGTCCGTGACTAAATGTCTCATCTTGCTTAGAAAACGTTCACTGATATTTTTAATCCCAAGTCAGAGATTACTACTGTGTTCCTGTTGTCAGTACTGAAAAGTGTGTTTCAGGACGAGGACCTGAGGATCAGATGGTCTGTCTACAGTTATTTACGGAGCAGGCTCCCAGCCTTTACAGATTCTGAGGGCTGCAGATCGATCTTGTTTTGTATCCACCTCAGTAGATGCTGAGGGTGTTGAAAAACTTGCTGCATTTCAGCAGGGATGGGGTCAGCTTGTCTAAAAAATGCTTTTATTTTTCTGGCCAGCTGTATAGCAAGCTCACCCTTCCTGGTAATCTTATGTTGGTATAATGTGTAACTGAAGAGTCTTGAGATTAATACTTACAATTAAAAAAACAGTTTAGTACTTATAAATTGAAAGGATAGGCTTGGTAAGTCGGAGAATTTAAGACTTCTTTCCCAAATGAATTAAGATCACATACTTAAGTATTGGGGGGGAAGTTCAGGCTAGAGATCATGATAAAATAACAAGAGACGGTAGACCTTGAAGGGCACGGGGCAGCCTGCGTAAGAATGTGTTTGTATCTCCATTATCGTGGAAAGCTTCAGTGATGGAAAATGGGTACAGCAGAATTGAGCAATCGTAAACATTGGGTCTCAAAACTTTGAAGTACGTGTAGTTCTTGTTTGGGACTCCAGTCTCCCAAAGGCGTGAGTGAGAGGATTTAAACCTGCTGCAGATGAGGTAGCTTCTCGACTAAAAGGTTTCTTTAACAGTAGGCTGAATTCACCTGTTCATGTAGCATGACCTTTTCTTGGTGGAAGTATAAGGTGAAATGCTGGCTGAAAGATAAAGGAATAACTTGCAATTTAGTCAGCTTTAATGGCTTTCCAAATGCAATTACGTTATTTTGATAATTTCATGCTGAGTTTGGAGCTAGGTGGTAGTTATCTGAAGCTTTTCAGAATCCCTAAGTACGTATTATTTTTCTGTTATTTTTTTTTTTCCTTTCCCCTCATATGAGGGCTGGGAAACTGAACATACTTTAAAACAAGTGGTGTGAGTACTAGAGCAGTTGTCTGCTATATTAATCCATGCTTTACAACTTCCAGAGCTCCGTTTTCTGAGGATAGGTCATGTGTCAGTGTCTGCCTCCCAGGCACATGGCCTGGTGTTTTTATCACACGATTATTGTGATTTTTCTTCTCCAGGGGGTAATTCTTTTCCCAACACTTCCAGTTTACCTATCTCTGCTCGTTTGTTACTTCTACTGATTGCAATCAGATTAACAGTATTTAGCCAAGTATGATTTCAGGCAAAAAGGAAATTGTGTACATACACACACGTATAGAAGAATTAAATGGTTATTAACAGTGACAAGCTGGCAAGCGTGAATTTTAAACTTCTTTGCCCCAGTGGATAGAGCAAGTGCAAGTTCCATCTTCCTGCCCCTTACCACTCTTAGCATAGAGCCCTCTTGTATTTGGTTTCATTTTGCATTAAGAGCAAATAAAATAAGCTACCTGTCTACATGCCTTTGATATAACAAGGGATGAAGCTTAAAGGTATGAGGCAACTCTGTCTTCAGCTAACTGGTGGCTTTAAATGTCAATAATTAACCAATGTTCTTCCCCTTTTGTTTTCTTTGATACGCCTTCACTCAAAACCTTGGGGCCTGCAAGCAGGTGGTGTTATTTCTAGCTGTTAGGGAGTAATCCCCTTTCTATGGGATTTTTGGGCTGGTTTTATAGGCGCTCTGTTACTCTAATACAAGTACTGGGCCAGGTAACATCTGTTTGTCAAACCAAAGAGTGAGGGCATTTTGGTCCGTTTTTAATTTCTTCTGGCAATATTGGATGTGAAGTGATGACTTGGTTTTAACAGGTTACTATCATGTTCTTTGTATAATTTTTCCTTAGTCTTTTAGAGATTATCGTACACTGATGCATTCTGTCGGTCTGTTGGGTTTGGTTGTGCTCTTAAAGGTGTACCATGTTATAAACCCCAGGTAGAGTAGATTATCACTGTGTAGAAATTGGATATAGTGGAATAGCTGTAGTGTCCTTGTTCATGTTTTTACTCGTCTCTTTAATTATTCATTATATGGGTGACTTAGCCTGATATTTTGCAGTTGTTTTGATGCATGTGTTAGCATAATTTTGCTGGATTTATAAAATTACTAATAAAAATGATACATCTGTAACACCTCCATCAGTAATTGTAGAATAAATGTAGTAGTTTATATTTGTGTAGATGTTGACTGAGTTTTATTTGGAAGAGATTACAGTTAGTTTACCCCAGTAAACTTGAAGTACAGTTTTTATATCGAACTAATGATTCTTTTGTCATCTTTGTGTATTCCAGTAGACTATGAACTCATGCTTTTACGTGCCTTTTTACAGATGAGCTTCCCGTTTCCAGATCGTGTGTGCAGGGCCATGCAGTGTAACCTGTCTTGGTAAATCAGCTTAACCGTAGTCTAGCTTGCGCAACACGGAATGATAATAGATTTCAAATTTAATAATACTAAATGACATAAAGTCCTGGCAAGCTTCTGACCGTCACCCCTTGCAAATAGTTTTATTCGACTTGTAATTGATGTTTGAGGTAATTAGTGCGTGCTGTAGGGTGCTGCGTTATTTGAATTTTCTGGGTAGATCAACAGACAATGTTAGCAGCATAAAAGTAGTTATGTGAGGGTCCAGAGGCATGCTAAGGACATCTTGGAGCCTGGCAGTAATGTGTTCTTAATACAAACCAGCAATGCATATTTTGGCTTGCAGGGGAATTTTAGGAGTAGTGTCATGATTTACTGTTGTCATTTATAGCAAGAACTGCAGATGGGGAACTGGAGAGCTGTTTGTTAATGGTAAAGCAGGCATTTATCTTTGATGTAGAAGTACATGTAGCTGTGCTAGAATCTTGCAACAGATGCTGAAGAATAATCCAGTATTAACACTTGCATATGGAATGTATTAGGAACCCACCTTGTCTTTGAAATTGGGGTGGTGTTTGAATAATTAAATACACAGCGATATGGATAATTGAGGGCTATTCTACTCTACTGGAGATGGTTTCACGTGGAGTAAGATGCTCAAAAGGTGGGGATGACCTTGCAACTCTTCTGTACTAACTGTGAGTAAAACTTCTTTTGCCTTTAAAGGAGCTGAGACTTAATGAATTACAGGCTGTAAGTTCAAGTGCGGGTTGTTAGGAATAAATGCTTCTGTGCAGTTACTTCAGCAGCTGGATTCTTAAGGGTGTTCAGTTTCTCTCTTACCAAATTCAGTTGAAGCTTAGCATCGAGCAAGACTAAGCTTTGCTAATCCTTCAAAAATGTGTTAACTTGAAGCACACAAGTAGTTAATGAAGTCAGTGGGGCTACTGGTAGCGATGCATTTAAGGATTCTGCTGAGTTAGGATGTGTATTTTCTGGGGAGAAGCAAGAAATGCTAGTGCTGTCACTGTTCATCTGTGTGCCTGCAGGTCTGTACGAAGACTCCTCTGCACCATTATTTTCCTTCCTATGCAGAGCATTCAGCATACACGAAGCGTGCTGGTGTCACCCAAAAGCGTGCACTCTAGGACTGAAGGCGAAAAAAAAGTAATTGCAAAGAGCTTCAACTATCGCCATTCTGTTCCAAATGAATTTCTTTCCAGCCTCTGGCTGAAACTTCGTAGCAGTGGAGAGAAGCCAGTGTGTGGCCAGGAGGGAAGCCAAAGCCAGCTGTCAAGAGGGGAAGCTGGCAGCTGAGAGAAGTGTTAAAATAATTGCGTGGGGAGCGCGTTCAGTAAAAGCTCTCACAGATTTTCCTAGCCGTTCTTGTCATTCCAGTACATCACTGATTTAAAGAAAAGAGGAAAAAAAAAAATCTGCAATATAGTCATATAGGAAGCTGGGGAATTCAGTCGCCTTCCAAAGTCCAGGTTAAGGACTGAGGCTGAGCATGGTGTAAAAAGAGGGCAAAGGAGTGCTGTTATGTAGAGGGGGTAATCTTTGTCACATCTCACAATATTTAGTATTTGAACTCCCACCTGCTACAGTCACGTTTTGGAATTCCAGTTTTTATTTAAAGAGATGATGATATTTTTGAAGATAAATATATTTTTATATATAAATTACATATTTATATACATTTAAAATATTTTTAAGCTGTCTCTTTGATAGATTTTGCTATGGCACATGCTCTGTGGGGAAAATGTTTGGCTTGCAGTAAAATGCCAGAAGTGATAGACTGGCCCGTGTTTTTATTTGCAAAGGAGAATATTTTGCTGAAGTCTTTGCCAGAACCCTGACACTTTAAGGGCAGGAGTGTGAGAAAAGGGGCTCAGTATAATCAATTTGTAGAGAAGCTACTGATTTCCTGACTGCAAACTTCAGGCTTAAGCAGATAGGGCTTTTTAAATTTAGGCACAGTAAGTATGTTCTGCAGAAGCCTTGTGGTTAGTGCAGTTTTTGAATATCAGTAAATCTTTATGGGCAGTACAAGCAACAACAGCATTTACAACTGAAAGAGAAGTAAGTCCTTAATGTTACAGCCTTGAATTTTCACTTTTATTTGCTGTGATGGAATTTTATTAAATAATCAGCTACTGTTCTTTATCAGATGCAGATGTTTAGTTTGTAGCCTCTTTTCCTCCTGTCTCTTTCCTCAACGCTCCTTCCCCCCCTCCCCTGGGATATAAAGCACACATTAAAACTTTAGTAAGCTTTGGAGCAGACCTGGAGTGCCCTGGTGTTTGAGGATCTCCGAGCAGTTTATAAACTAAGCATGATCCAGGTTACATCAGTCAGTGTTTCTCAGCACTCCCAGATGCAACGTAGCCATGAGCTACTTCGGTTATGTCACCAGCGTGACCCATTTCTGATGTTCTCCATTTAGCAGACCAGCAAGACTCGGGGCACCAAGTGTAAAGTTATTTAAAATCATTTTATTTAAACTTGTGCAAAACTCTGAGTAAATGCTTCTCATCAGGTGAGAATAATTAAATTGTGTTCTCGTTTAACCCCAGCCGGCAGCTAAGCCTGACGCAGCCGCTCGCTCACCCCCCCCATGGGATGGGGGAGAGAATCAGAAGGGTAAAAGTGAGAAAACTCGTGGGTTGAAATAAAGACAGATTAACAGGGAAAGCAAAAGCCCCACACACAAGCAAAGCAAACCAAGGAATTCATTCGCTCCTTGCCACGGGCAGGCAGGTGTTCAGCCATCCCCAGGACAGCAGGGCTCCATCACGCCTAACGGTGACTTGGGAAGACAAACGCCATCACTCTGAGCATCCCCCCCTTCCTCCTTCTTCCCCAGCTCTATACGCTGAGCATGACGCCATAGGGTGTGGGATGTCCCTTTGGGCAGTTGGGGTCAGCTGTCCCGGCCGTGTCCCCCCTCCCAGCTCCTTGTGCCCCCCAGCCCACTGGCTGGTGGGGTGGGGTGGGAGGCAGCAAAGGCCTTGACCCTGTGTAAGCCCTGCTCAGCACGAACGAAACCATCCCTGTGCCATCAACGCTGTTTGCAGCACAAATCCAAACCACAGCCCCATGCTAGTGACTGTGAAGAAAATTAACTCTACCCCAGCCAAAAGCAGCACAAGTTGATATAACTTAGATTCAAGTCAAACCAGGGCAATTTAAATTGATACAATTGTTGTTAACAGTGAACTTAATGTGATGCTTTGGGAATTAATCTTGTAATTGCACTTTGAAGCATATGTGTGTTTGCGTACATATATACATATTACTTTGTCACAGAGTTATATCTATATTAAGTATGACTGATTGGTTTGTTCAAGATGGGGCTCCATGTCTGAAGGCTGCTTCCTGCGCTTCACCAAACAGCTCACCTGTAGTGGTATGTTCGTGCGTGTGGAATCACAGAATCACAGAATCAGATAGGTTGGAAAAGACCTTTAAGATCATCGAGTCCAACCATAAACCTAACACTGCCAAAAACCACCACTACACCATGTCCCTGAGCACCTCATCCAAACGTCCTTTAAATACCTCCAGGGATGGCGACTCAACCACTTCCCTGGGCAGCCTGTTCCAATGCTTGATAACCCTCTCGGTGAAGAAAAATTTCCTAATATCCAGTCTAAACCTCCCCTGGCGCAACTTGAGGCCGTTTCCTCTTGTCCTATCACTTGTTACCTGGGAGAAGAGACCGACCCCACCTCTCTACAACCTCCTTTCAGGCAGCTGTAGAGAGCGATGAGGTCTCCCCTCAGCCTCCTTTTCTCCAGGCTGAACAACCCCAGCTCCCTCAGCCGCTCCTCATAAGAATGTGAGGGTTAAGCCAGTAAAGCCCTTTATAGATGCTTGAGCCTTTGACAGATGAACACTAATGGAGCCCTGAAGGCATGGGACAGTCAGGAGCCCTCCCAGTAGCTGATCTACTGGATGCCATATTTACCCTCTTTTTCCAAGAACTTGAGGGGTATTTTTTGTTTTGTTTTTGTGGGAGTGGGAGAACAGAGGGACTGCAGAGGGAAAACTAAAAGCAACGTTGGCAAACTTTCAGAAGAGATTGCTTTCTTGCATTAAACTTGGTTCTCATTTCTAAGCTTGCTGATGAGTTGTGTCAGCTTTTCAGTTGTCCTCATGAAAACAGTGCCTTTGGGTGTGTTTGTAATCTTAACCTGTCCGAAGTCTAGGAAATATTAGGAAGAGCCTTCTGAGTTGAAGATTACACGAACCGTGGCGCTGGGACTCTTGCAGTACTGTGGGATACTTGGCCTTGCCTCTGGAGTGGAGCTGTGTTTCAGTTGTGTGCTGCATTCTATTACTTCCCCCCCCCCCCCCCCCCACTTACTGAAATAATGAATTAAAAAAACCCCCATAACCCAGAGCACTCTCAATGTAAAGTTCTGTTTCATCTTTAAACCCATACATAAATTGTTTTTATTTGTAAGCAGTCCTTGTTAACACCAAGTTAGCAGTGCTGTCTTCTTACATAGTTTATTCAACTGTTTCATAATAAATGCTGGGATTTCCAACCTATGCAAGCCTCTTGTTAAACCCAGCAAAATTAACTTCACAATATGGATTCTTAAGCTGATGTGGGGGAGGTGGGAAGAAATTATTTTTGTACTTTAAATCACTGTTACTTTTCTGTTTCTATTATATTTTCTATTGTATTTCTACTCCTCGTATAATTCTAGCCTAACTTACTGTATAAACTAGGATTTGATTTTTAAACTTAAAACTGGATGCATTTGGAAGCAATTTAAATTTTCTTAATGTAATCCAAATATATTAATGCAGGTATAGCTTAAATGGCTAGTGGAGACAAAATGGCACTGGAAATAACAGTAGGTGCTGTAACTCCTCTAGACCTTCATAGCAGGACAAATGTCCTCCCGAAGGCGTCATACATGGACAAATGGAAAAGCTCTGCACCCCGAACGGGCTTCTATCCCTTTCAGTCTTGATCCTGTGTGTTACTCTCTTAGGCCGTGGTTTTCCTCATCTAGGTAGGACCCCATCACCATAGGAACAGAGTGCTTTCGGAATATTCTTCTGAAAGGAAGAGGCATTTTACAGCAATTTCTCTTCTGCCTTACAAGTACCTTGTGGGAGAAATACCTTGACTTGTTTGTGCTTCATTGTATGTGAATAAATGTCTGTGTGGCAGGAGGCATGGAAAAAATAATTCGGAAGCCTGCTAAAGAGAGTTTAGGGTTAATTTCTAAAAGCTGCTGGTGCTGTGGCTCGTTTTTATTCTCCGGTGAATTTGGCATCGCAGTTCAGTGGGTTGGAAAACCGTCTCGTGGTCGCTGGGCGCAGTTCTCCGGCTGGCAGCTCGATGGCTGCGCCGCGGCTGGTGCGCGTGGGCACGTTCCTGCAGAACAGGGAGGGGCTGAACGTGCCCCTCGCGCTGTGAGGAGCCTTCTCTAGCTCTGACTCCTGTAAGAGAACCGAAGTTACGCTGGAAAACGCCTGAACTTGTCTGAGAGGAGTGAGCATACCTACACAAATCAGCCTGCGTGTTTCGGGTGAAACCAGGTATTTTGTTCACTTTTATCGCTAAAAGCAGGCGTGCCCCCTCTCCCCCACTTGCTGGTCCTGGGTGGCTCAGGAAAGCCCAGTCTGCAAAACGAATTTAGTGCTTGCACAGTACTTTTAAGAATACAAGCTGTTTGGAACAATCCCTACTAGTTCTTCCTTTAGGTGCTGCTTCTAACTGAGCCACGGGAAGAGGTGGGCAGCCTTGCTACCTCTTCAGCGTAAAGATCTAAAACTGCAGCTTCGTGTCAGTTTTGACTAATCCCTTGGGTTTATAAGCCAGGGCTCTGATCGTGGATGAGTTTTGCATGCCTGAGAGTTTTCAGTTTTGATGTCCTAGATAGGTAAGGACAACTCTATCTAATGATGATGTATGTGTCTTGAACGACGTGCAAAGTTAGATCCCTTCTCCTTCAGCAGCACTACCAAAAGTTCTGTTTCCTTCTGAAGGAGGAAGTGAAATGCATGTAGGTTATGGTTGAGACACGCGGAAAGTCATATGTTTAGACTTGTTTGGCACAGAAAAGACGATGTTAGCATCCTGTTCTAACTTAAGTTTAGACACTGACTCAGGGTTCACCTTCCCTCTCCTTCGTGCCTTTCCTCTTGTGCTCATGGGATGAAAAGAACATAACGTGGCAGTGAACTAGCTGTCTCGGAATAGGCTTTTACTTAAAAATCCAATTCTAAAAATCCTACCTTTTTATGTTGTACTTGAAGCTATCTGTTGAAGCGTGTACTTTGTATCTTCATTCTCCTTAAAACCAGAGGAATATTTACCTTGCTTCACGCCGCCTTTGAGGAATCTACATTTGCCAGCTTGGTGCCAGCTTACTGCTATGCCAGGTCATTTTGCAAATTCTCTGTAGATGAGGCATGAAACGATCCACTCCCTTTACCATCGTCTTTTTCGAAAGGCTCGCCTTTATCTTTGGCAGTATACACTGCCTTTGTGCCTTTGGCTAACCCCTTGCACTACTTGTCCAGGTAGCTTTGTTTGGTGCGAAAATATTGGTGTCAAACTGGAGGATATGTGGCTTTAAAGCAGTGCTCTTTATTGCGAGTGGAATTTAGGTGAGAAAAATTGCAAGACTTGTAATACGCGAGATGTCCACCTTGAATTGAAAACTCTTTCCTGGGGAGAGTAATACACTCCCGGTGAAGAGGCACTTGTCTACATTAATACCTGGGTAGGAACATAAGCAATTAAGCAGTCTCACTTGTTAAAAATGTTAGTTTGATTTTTTTCTTAATACCTAGATAGAATTTTTGCTACAGCAGACTGGTCAGAATGCCTGTGCTGAGGCTGAGAGGATATATCGCTGCTAGAGCAGCTCAGAGCTGGATTAACTTCAAACCTCTAAAAATAGCTTGCAAGCCATCAAAAGCAAAACCGCTTTTTCCTCTAGTGAATCATGTATTCCGAAGGGAGGGCATATGAAAATTAATCTGTATTGCCTTCTTTGTGGAGTCTTGCAGAGAACTGGCTAAACAATAGAGCACAATGCTACTGTACACTTTGAATAGGTGGAATTTCTGCAGCAGTATTACAGCATAACGCACGGCAAATGAGGTTTTAAATCTGATTATATTAAAATGAAATACTACAAGAAGGTCTTCTGCTTCTAAATACTTTTTTCCCCAGGCTTCTAAGGTTGCATTTGAGACAGTTATGTCCTAATATTTCATCATTTGGATGATTATGAATAGCTTAAATTCATCTTTTTTTTTCTGTGATCCTTCTATTACACTTCGGCCCCTGTAATAACACCTTTTGTACAGCTGGTCGCTACTGGTCTCTGGTATTGATGAGGTGAAGTTCAACAGCTGCTGGCGCTGAGCAGGCTGTGCCAGGTCTGGCCTTACTGACATGTAGTAGGAAGGGCTATTAACTTTCTCAAATGCAGCTTGGTGGCTCTTTCTCCGTGTATTCCAAAGTGATAAAGCAAGACTAATTGGCTTTTTTTGACAGCTTTTCAGCAGTCCTTCTTCTCCTGTTGATGACTATCTGTGGAAATACAAACCTGAGCTCTTTTTAACACTTTGTGCTTTTGCCAGAAGAGTAGTAACGGTGTATAAGTGGTTTGCGTAGGTAGAATCTTATGGGCAGAATTAAACTGGACATTCCCACCTATATGTAATTTATAATGGCCTGGTCTGTAGAAATGCAGTTTGTAAGGGTTCAGGCACTACCCTTCTCAGCAGTGGTGTGAAAGTATGCGTTGGCTACACATTTAAAAATAAAACAAATGTTACTGTTAGTGGGTTGGAAAGTCCTTGTTCTTTCTGTGCTGGTTAGGAACCCAATTACTCTAGAGCAGGTCCTTTTACAGCTGCTAGCAGTGAGCAAGTAGGAGTACCATAATGAAGAAGGAACTACTGCTAAACATATATTTTCAGTTAATGGGGCTTGGAGTAGCTAGTGACTCGTTGAGACAAGTGCTATTAAAACACCCCGATGTCTGCTGGAAGAAATAGTTGCTGTAAGTCGCTGCAAACTTGAGCTGCTCTTTCAGTTATGTATTTGGTGGATGGAGTGACTATGGAAAAAAATAAAAGGCTTCTGTTGCAGAAGGCGTCTGTTCTGAAATGTCTTTTAGATGTGGACAGTGTTTTGCCATGCTTATGTTTTACTGTTTATATCTGTGAGGAAGCAAATTTTTATATCTATGAGGAAGCAAAAATTTTAATAATAAATATCAATTTTTAAGAATTGTTACTGCAGCTTCCTTAAGCAAAGAACTTCTTTAAGCATTGGTCAGAACTAGTGTGTGCGGTACCACCTAAATTTTAGCTTAAAGCACTTCAAGTACTTGCATGTCTCCTCCTTAGCACCAAGTTTGGTTGTCAGTACCAAGTGAATTGAACCTCTCCTCTGTGCTGTCAGCAGTGATGGGAATGGAAGAGGAATTCTCTTCTATGTTAAGCCAGCAATCTTATTTTCTTGTTGAATTTAATCCAATAAAACCTTCCGTTATAGTCATGGAGTTTTTCTGGTTAGTTTTTTCTAAGGGTTTGTATTTCTGTCTTCCTTATGCATTGTTCTCTACTTACATGAAGCTTTCACTTTCTTCTGTGCCCTTGCAAACAGAAGTGGTTGCTACTGTATTTTCTACCTGTCCAAAGTTGGAAAGCTTCATGACTTAAAACAAAGCAAGGTTAAAGGATACTTAAATTTTTCAGCTCTACTTGGTGGTTGAAATTCACTGGATCTGTTTTTAATAAAAGAATATATGTCATGCCTTGACATTACTGTGAAGAAACTTAAACTGTTCTTCCCATTCTTTTAAAGAAGGTATTTAACTTCTGGCAAGTGGTTAAGTGCTGTAGGTGGTTGTGTGAATAACGACATGCAGGGAAGTGTTGTCTGTATAGCGTGTGGAAAGATGGACCATTGGTCTTGAGTAAAACTCAAACAATTGTAAAGCTAAATATACAGCGTTTGTGCACGTGTGGCTTTTAAACCTTCCATTGATAAGCTTTATGAGGACCACTTAGTGCTGTGCCTCCTTTTGGAGGATGTTAATCAACTTGCTGTGTTTTGTGGTCTTCCTCCTATAAGCTTTCAAAGCTTGAGTGTTGACTGTTTAAAAATAGATGGACTTATCTTCTTTGATTTTCAAAATTTCAGCTTCTTAGAACTTAATTTAAAAGTCCATTTTTTTTAAAAGCCATGAAGAAATTGGTTCTCAGGTGAAGCTGTGTTTTATGTACTAGTCTTTAGCAAAAGAGCAGCAGATGTTGTTCACTCTTTGATTTCCAAGCTTTATTTTCCAAATAGCTATTTTTTAGCAAATGCTGCTGCTTGTTAGTGTAAGAGCAGTTACTCTCTGTAGGGGGAACTTACTCCCTTGTAGCTCTTCTCATCCCACTTATCCATTGCCTCTATTCCCCTAACCCTTTATCTGACCTTGTCCATCTTTGAGAAATGTGTCAACAGAAGTGATGTTGGTAACCGAAATTCGGTGACACTGTCATGTGAGAAGCAAGAGAACATCAATTCATTGTTAATATTGAACTAACTGTTAGCTCCTGGCCTGTTTTAACTTCTCGGTGTACACGTTGTTGTACACAAGTTACAATATGAACTTGTAGCCTTTGAAATGGTTTATTCAATTACACCTTTATGGCGATTGCACTGTATCTTAAACAGAGAACGCAAGAAATTTGTTCACTTGAGGCTGAGCTCTCGGATATTGCAAATGTCAGTTTTAGCCAGCTTGAATGTATAAGGCTAGAGAAAAGTAAACAAGTTCTGCAGTTGATCTGGATCCTACACACATCTTCAACCTTTGGATTCTCAACTGAGTGGTTGTTCCTGGTTCTTAACCTCCCCTTTTCTTGCTAAACTAGAGAAGGTCTTATAGGAGGCATTCTCAAGGTATCTGCATGGTTCATCAGTCAGTTGAAACAGAGCAACTGCAGACACTTCCAGGTTTGGCACCACATTTGGAGCTGCTCTGTCTTCACGAGGAGGATAGACGTTGCGTAGTAAGGAGGCGGAGGGTGTATGATAGAAGACTTGCCATCTCAGTTTGACTGGATGAGCTTGCGTTTCGCGTTTTTGAAGTGTCTGCTGAGCTGCTGGCAAATGTTCCCAGAGTACCTTTCTGTGGAGCATTTTTGCTTGTGATGGTGTGCGTTCTTTGTGCGTATGTATTCCGTTCGCAAGAAAGCAACTCCTGTTCATCGGTCTTTATTGATAAAACAACAGTGACTTTGGAGGAAGGGGAACAGGAAGGGAACGTAAGTGCAGAGCTGTCAATGGGACTATTAAAGAGCATGTCAAAACCGCCAGAGGTAGGAGGAGAATAGGTCTGTGTTTTAACCATAATTGCCAACTTGCGAGACTTAATTTAACCATTGGTAAAACTGAAATAGCAAGTCTTAAACGGTTTCTTCCTGAATCATCCATCTGGGGGCAGCAACCTGATGTCAATGACATATGGAGATAAATACTACTTTATATAATTGGTACTAATTTATACTATAGTAGTAAATGATATTATATAATTTATATAATAATTTGTATAATTAGTAACAATTTGTCTAATTAATATAAATGTTAATATGAAATTCAGAGGGTAAAAAATTACATGCTTAATAACACACTGATAATAAACACTGTAAATATAATTCCACAGAATTATCCTTTAGGATTTGGTAGATGTCTGAAGTCTGACTACATAAATGCACCCCAGACGTGCGAAAACTTGGGATTGCCAGCTTTTTTTGGAAAGTCTTGTTCCTTTAGCCTCACTTGTTTACCGACCTAAACGTCAACAGTTTGAGGTATTTGTATTTGACCTCTGAATGAATTATTTGTTCTTGTTTTACTTGTGAGGAATAAAGATGTCTCAAATTAAAAAAATCAAACAAAACCCCCCCACACTTTGGAGGGATATTAAATTAATGCATGCATATTCCATCGCTATGCTGTAACAGCATCTCTGTAGTAATTTAGCAAATATCTATAAAATGTCTCAAACTCAGCAAAAGTTTTAGATGTTTATGATTGCAGCATCAAACTGTTAATACTCTATGTACCATTTAATCTATGTGCGTTTGCTCGAGTAATGGTCTGACTGAAGAATATTTGAAAAGTGAATTGAACAATGACACCAAGAATCACTATTAAACGGTTCTGTAAAAGTTGAGAGCACTGAATGAAATAGTCTTTGACATAATTGCAGTTCAGATTCACAGATAGGCAGTCAAGAATACGAAAAACAATTTAATGGAAATTCAAGTTATTGTTTGACAAATTGTGAAAGAAATAATGAAACAACAGTCTTCCCAAGGTATTTTAAGAAGGACTTCAAAAATAAGACTTAGTTGAATGCTATACGTAACTCTTAGTTGGCACAGTAAAAATTAAGTTAATGAGTGAATCAAAAATATCTTATTTGTTTGTACCTTTTCAAGATACTTCAATGAAACAGGCTGACGTATGAGTTCTTGCCAGTAAGGAAGGCCATGATGTTCCATGAATCCTGAATAAATTGAGGGGAAGGTTCAAACCAATGGACTGGGGAATCGGGTATTAAAAACTATGCATTATAATATTGAATAGCAGAACTACATTTTAGCCTTGAGCCGCTTTCAGTCTCAGAACTAGCGGATTAAGTCCAATTGCCATGCATAAACATGAATAAGATTATCCCTTTTAAATGTGGGATTGTTTCTGTAGGAATCCTAGGATTCCCTCCTACCCCAAGGTAATGAAGTCCTAGAGAAGAGTGTTCCAGCAAGAAAAGTAGCCTTCTAGATAGCCAGTAAACGAAAATATTTCATAAAAAAATCATCTTCCTTCAGAGAATCGCAGTCTTCCTAAGAACTGCCTTGAGCCTCAGTCAGCTGCTGCAAGCTTTGGTTGCAATGATGGAGCGGGCCGTCGGGAACTGCAGCAGCGTGTCCAGGAGAGCGGTACGCCAGCGGTAGATCAGGGAATGGGGTCTGTTCTGTCCTGTGCCTTCCCCGCTTTGCAGTTAGTCCTTCTGCCCGATACTTCCATGGCCTTTAATGGGACTATGCCAGACTGGTGCAGAGGTGAGTTCCCTTGGCAAGCACGTGCACTGGAGTGGCTTTTTGAGTGTTTTCTTTGATTCACTGTTGAGTTGACCGGTATCTTACTATATAACAGGAGTTCCGTCATACATACTTTATGTTACATAGATGAGATATTGAAAGTCTGACTTGAGAAGTCTGTTCCTTTTTAGGCTTTTAGGGAGCATAATGCTTTACAGGTCACAGCAAAATCCCTCTCTTTGTAGCTTATAATCTAAATACGTCCCAAGTTTTGAAACCAAGCAGTTGAGCATTTAGTGGTGTCAGCCACTCATAAAATTCTGCCAAACCACATCTGGGATATGCTTCAGAGACCTAAACCCTAGGTTTTCATGACATGAAAATTGGACTGTTAGGGCTTTTTGTAGCTAGCTTGTGGTCCGTAAAGGAATTCACCTAATGCTGTTTGTTGCTAGAAGTAAAGGATGTGGTTTAGGGGTTCTATGGTATTTTAGTACTTAAAGTAGACTATTTGGGCTCTGTGATGGGGTTTCACTGATGCCTTATGGCTAGCTAAATCTCTATTTAACTATGATCTGCTGGAGTTCTCCCGTAGGACACATACCTGTGTGTTGACAGTGACTGTGCTGGTAGTGGTCAGGATTTTTTCATTGAAAATTCTAGCTAAAAACATGCACTGGCTGTTACAGAACTTCTGATACTTTCACCTATGAATATAATGCAACTGTTGCAAGAAAGATTAAAAGAAGGGGAGAGAAAATGGTCTTAGCAGTGCAAGAGAAGAGGACACTGGAAAGTTGTTTGGCTTTTTTTTTTTTTCCTGAGAAACCTTTTTTCAGATATTCAGTGCCTGTGGCTTTGGTTTGTCACTGCTGGGTAAATATTAATCTCTTTCAGTGTAGCATGTTCTATGCTGCATACGTAGGGTCTGAGGAACCTCAGTGCTGATAGTCTTCTGTAGTTGAATAAGCTCGGTCAACCTGCTAATGGTTAGTGTCACTTGGAAACATGAAAGTGGTATTATCTGGGAGAGAAATGGGCTTCCTGGCCCCATGGCTGAAATGTCACGTTCAATATTGTGTGGAAAACTTTTCTTAATCTATTCTATAACTCTTTAGCAATAAAAAGTCCAAGTGCCATATTCTCTGAAAATAATTTCATAACTGGAACAGATTTTTGTTAAATCATTCCTGAAATACATTTCTCTTGGGTTTTTGCTAGGAGGAGATGGCACGTTTGGAACAGACAGATGTTAATTCAATATTCTGATTTTTATGTCTCATACATGACTATTTGTTCAATGTCTGTTTTGGATGGAGCAATTTATGAGCACACATATTGGATCGCTAACTAAATCACAAAAAGGCCATTCGGTGGCACTTCTGATGTGACAGGGGAACGGTTTTAGTTCTTGTACTTGGTGTTAGGTTACCTCATTGCCTCTACAAATTACTGTCATTCGTAGGGCTGCGTCCTTGGCAAAGGACTGGGGGATATGGCGATCATTCTTCTCCACAAGATCAGAGACTACGTTCTGTCTAGAAATACCAATTTAGCTCCTGTGCCCTGATCTGTATTCTCACAGGTATACTTTTTTCCTGGGTTTTAAAAAGTAGATGAAAGCATGGATCACGGGTTTTGAAATTAGCTATCATAGTAATCATTGTCTACTCAAAAAATTAATTTACTGCTCACTTAAAATATTTATCAGGTTAATTCACTGTATTGATGAGGAAATAAAAAAGTAATGGTTTTTTCCACCTTTCTCAAGCAGAGAGAAAGGCAGCTTTGTTGCACAATTTTCCAAGCAAAACAGGTTCCTGATAAAATAACAGAATAATTCTTTGAAACTCTGCTTTGGACTGTAGAGGAATATTTGGCTTTTTTACTTGATCCTGTTTTAAAATGGACGGTGGAGACTTGGAGTAATTAAAATATATTTTGAAAAAATCTGGGAATTCAAAAGAGAATTTTTTGAATTTTTTGTTTTGCTGGGAAAGCAAACCACTCGTTATGTACAGAAACTCAAAACCTAAAATGGTACTGCATCTTTCTTTGGCTTCTGAAATACAGATCGGTCCCCTCGATGACGTGCCAAGCAGTCTGGTAGTGGTCAGGAGCCAAGGGCTCCTGAGGCTGTTGAGGACTGGAAGCTGGATCGGGCCCTGTTCTGCATATTTCTAAAAGCTTCAATTTAGCTTCCGTCTTTGTCGTACCAGTTGTTGTTGCCTTCCCCCTGATAAATCATTCCTGCGGTGACTAAGGTGTGGGAAGTCGCTTACTATTTATAGCTGTTCTTGTTTAATCCAGTGTTTTCGCAGCACGCAGGGTAATGTCTGCAGGTTTTCTGCTTGCGTTGTGATCGATATTGCTCCTCATTAACTTTGCCATCTCATTCTCTGCTTCTTGAGCGCGCCTGCCAGCTGTGGATAGCCATCTGGATTGGGCACCTGTTCACATTTTTCCTCCTAGTGCTACTACGGAGAGGCTTAGCGGCTTCCTGTCTCTGCAGTGCTTACCAGACATACCTTCCAGTGCTGGAAAACTGTTGAGGAAAAAAAACGCTGATTCGATTTGCCGTTTTCAGAAGAAAACTGCTCTCTTGCTTACACTTTGGGGATTGTTTATTCTGTTTCTGAGGGATACTGGATCAGAGCTACTGGATTTTCTTGTCACCCAGTACAGTGTAATAAACCCTATGGACTCTTGTGAGACTTACGGAACAAAGTCTCTTTAGCAGGTGACAGAGATGCTCTTGTGGGGGACGTTTCTGCGCTCGTTGACAGCATACCAGGCAGCGGCCTGGCCAGGAGGAAAAAAATTGGATTCCTAGTCGCTTGCTTGCATGAGACGAATTCATAACGCTGATAGGCAGGGAGAGCTGCCACAGCAGCCCCCGTTTGAGGAGCCGGGCAGAGCAAGGTGACCCCTTTGAATTAGGTGGTGCTCCCACAGAGCCAGGGTCGTTGGCCGCCGGGGCTGGTTAGGCTTCGACGCTCCTGCGTCCAGTTCAGGCCCGTGTTCAGCTGAGAAGTAACTTGAAGCTCATCGGGGAGATTATAATATTTATTTATTTATTCCTCCTGAAAATTTGTTATGCAGTCAGCACGCTATTCTAAATGCCCTGTGGTTATCTGCTTGTTCTTTGCGTAAGTTAGTGTTCATTTGAAGGTGTGTTGTAGCCAGTGCATCTCGTGAAGAAAGGCTTGGTCTTTCCTTTTTGCCCTAGGAATATACTAGAAAGATGGGTAACAGGAGTATGAGGGCCTGGATGTCTTTACTGTTGCTGTACAAAGATATGAGGTATAATTTTTAGTGTTTCATAGAGAACCTTCTGTAGAAACAATGATTAGTGATAACCCAATCAGACTCCGTAACTGGGATGCAAATCAGAATATACCTTTATAGTAATAAGTACTAATTATGTAGATAAGCAATACAAGGCCTATTTACTGCCCATGTTGTGTTAAATCTGCTTGACAGAAAGCTAATCTCTTTTTAACAGATCAGAACGATTAATACTTGATCATAGGAAAAGTGCTGCTTTTGTAATCTGAAGTGTTTGAAAAACAAAATGAGAAGTTTTGGTGGGGTCAACGGTTACCGTGAGCCTGTGCCTTATATGGAGTGATCGTTTTCTGTGATAGTAATTAATGAACTGTTTAAGTTATGGAGGCTATTAATACTATTGACACTGATTGTATGTATGAGCTGAATTTTTAATTGAGTAGATGTGCTGACTGTGGTAATACCGTTGGATAAATCAGACTTCAATTTTATGCATTCAGTTTGTACTTAGAACTATATAGGTATTTTTAGAAACATAAGGTGATTTACATACTCATTTTAAAATGTCCATTTCCAATACTAAGAGGTGGTGCTTGTACCCACGTATCGCGCTTACCAGCTTCCCCTCTCACTACAGGCACACAAGTTCTGTCTTCCCATCAAACGTTTGAAAGAGCGTGGGGAGGGGAAAAGGCGAAACGGTAGCCAGGCGCTGGGGACGCGGTGCTCAGAAGCACCTTGGCAAAAGATACCGAAATGCTCTTGCAGCGTGCTTCGATGTTGCGGTCCTGTGCAGGTCCTCTGTCGGGTGAGCAGAACGTGCCGCACGTTTTGGCTATTGGTCAATCTCCTCTGTTGCTCACCCTCCAAAGATTCCCCCTTTCTCTGGTATGCTCTGGTGAGAAAACTTGTTGTACGGTTCTCTGCTGCTGGAGAAACATGAAAAAATAATAAAACGGAATAATCTCTCTCAAAAAAACACCCAAACCCTTTTGGCACTTCAAATGAAAATTGTTTAAACTTTGAGTGTAAATCTAAACTGATGTTTTATTTGAAGTGTTCTGTGCTGTGATAAATAATTTCTGTAGTACTTCTTTATTGCTGGGTTTAGTTATGATATTGAGATAAAACAAAACAGAAAATTGGTCTGCTGTGGAGAGAACACTACTCGTAGTTGTAGCAAAACGCTCCTAAGTACTTATCTGAAATAGCCACCAACCTTGAACTGTTCTGAATCTAGACCACTGGAAATGTTGAGTGAATTACGCAGACAGGACACACAGATCACAGGTGAGAAATCATACGCAAAGGTGCTAATGCCTTGGAAATAATGTGCGCAGTCTGTTTCAGTAAGAAATGAATCGGCCTGAAGGTGCTGTATTTTATTTCTTAATCACATCAAATGATAGAGGATTAAAAGACAAAATGGCCAGTGAAAGACTTTTTTTTTTTTTTTTTTTCCTTCTCCCCAACAGTTGGATTTGGTTTACTTACTGTCCTACATAGCGACTTTATTCTAAGGCCTTTTTTGCAGTTAATATAGGTTGGTGATTAAATTAGGCGTTTGAGCAGTCAGATGTGGAAACGCTTTGCTTGCAACTTGAGGCAGAAGTGTGCTCTTTGACTTTTTGGTATGATTTTGTGTCTAGATAGGAGAAATTGCTCTCTGGGTGTATATGCATATACATACCATATATGATATTATATAATTGATCATCTTTGTGTGGAGTAATAGCACACGTGCATTGTGAGATTGTAATTTTTTTAAGCCACCTATTGAAAGTTTTGGGTGTGAGTGGTCAAATTTGTGATTAAATTCATCTGGACCTCATACTAAATGGATACAGAAGCATTCAGCCCTTTGAGCAGGAACAAGAGAGTATCCCTGTTAGAGGCTAATGGAAATTGGTAGCTATCAGACCCTACTACGAACAGAACAATTTCTGTAAAGATTTGGTAACAGACTTGCCCCATGAAATGCGTTTTTGAAATGTAGAATAGAAATAAATAGAATGTAAAATAGAAACGGAGAGAAGTTAGCAAGAAGGTTCACCTCATCAGTGTAACTCTAGCTCTAGACACACTAGTCCAGAACTGAAATGAGCTCTTGGTATAAACTTCAGTGTTACCCAGTGTGTCTGGTATTCTTTCAATGAATCAAACGTGCTTGAAGGTTGTATTGGATGACACCAGCAAGTAAATCTAGCAGTTTCCACTTGAAATGTGAATTTCTGTAGCTTAAGCTAAATCTGACTTTCAAGCTGAGTGTCCTAACAACTTCTTACTGTTTGTGGGTCAGGTGGGAAGTTAACCTGTTCTTATCAATAACTTTATTTGGAAGGGGTAACTTAGTGTCTGTACCAGTTTGAGTCATCTTTCAGTTGACTGATATAGCCCACCCTTGAGAAAATTGAAAGTTATCTTTTGTTCAGCTCCTCCACAGAAGGTGGTATGTGCGTCCCCTCCGTATTTCCTTTCTGGAACTGCCTCTGGTCTGTCATCAGCTATATGACCAGAACTGGAGCAGAAAAAACCCCCCCGACAAAACAAACCAATATTTCCATAACAGTATCTCTGGCTTATGTTAGTTGATGCCATTGATTTGAGGTTAAAACCAAAATGGCCTGATATGCTTCAGTCTGTGCCAGTTCAACTATGATACACCAAACGGCTGTGCTAAACTGTGCAGAGTGAAAAGCTTTTCTGTTTGTGCGTGTGAGGCCTATTACTGGGTCAGATGGATGCTAGGAGCTCGTGAGATCTTTGGAACGTTAATGTCAATCGCTTCTAATGAAAGACATCATGAAGTAGTAAAAATATTGTTCTAGCATATGTGGAACACCACGCTTGCTTCCGATTTGGAGGAGGAAACAATGCTTCCCTTTTTCTAACTTTGCATGAAACTAGGAATGCTTCTTGTTTGCATTTAGTATCTGGACTGAACTCAGTATCAACAAAAATAACTGTTCTTGTTCATGCTTTGAAAATACAAAAGTCTTACAGTGGCAGATGTGCATGGCTGTTTGGAAAGAGTTTACTTTTAACCATGTTAGTTTTGTGACCTAATTGGAAGGTTTTCTCCTGTGTTTTGCCAGTCAGGCTAAGACTGGACTTTGGTTGAAACTGCCCTTTTTTGTGGGTGTGAAGGAAGCTATTGTAACTGAACGCTTTATCAGTTACTTCTGGCTGGTGAACCAGGTGGGGGCATGGTAGTGCCATGTTCCTACCACTTCCCCTTCTAGGTCTGTAAAATGGAACAGGCCTGGAGTACTTTCTATTCAAAGAGAACTTTTTGAATTTTATGCCACCCAGAACACGGTTGTGCACGGTTCTTCTACAGTGTTTTGGAGAGAAACACTTCATTCGTATGTGAAGTTCCCAGCAGAAAATGTTTTTGCAATAGTTTTGGAGAATGAGTCTAAAGGGAGCATCTGGCTTGGTTCAGCTTGTAAGACATCAAGATTAACTGTGTGGGTTGACTTGTCTTTTTTTTTCTGTCCATCTAAGCAAGCATCCTTGATGTATTTTATATTAAAACATGTTTTTAATAAAAACAGTAAAAAACCCAACCCCAACCCTTTTCTGTGCACAGAATAAGAATGATTCATGAAACTTCTTCAGACTTGACATCTTCCTATTGCTTCAGTTGACATCTGGGCTAAAGGGATGTGATGGAAGACATGGTTATTTTCTTGGTGCTGCTATGCAATCTGTCTCCTGGCTCTGGACAACTTCCTGCACCTCCTTTCCCCAAGAAGCCCAGCTGCAAAAGGGACAATAACTCAGCTTGCTGTAGGGCGTGGGCAGAACTTTGATTTATAGATGATGAATTCTTGATCACATAACTGACTAACAGTCTTCAACAATATCACTACTGACTGGTTTAAGTATTAACGTGAGGTGAAGGAGCATTTTATGCTGCGCAGAACACAGTACCGTCAGCACTGAAGTGTAAGACGCAGGCTGCTTCTCATTTGATGCCATTGCCATGTATGTGGGCTATGAAGCCTAGGTTTTCCATTGATTGTGAAATTATTAACAAATATACTGAACACTTAATGTCCATTACTACAAGCTGCCCAACCTAGCTCTTACTAATCTTTCTTAGTTGTCCCTATCTACTCTATTTTAAATTGAATTATTTTTCTCACATAAATAAAATCACTAAGCATGAACTATTGTGGAAGGATATGTTGTGTGTAATTTGGTTATCACATTTGGAAAGTATTGGTTTGTGTCTTAGAATTCATTCGCTAGACCAATTGCAATCACTTACCCAAAGTGCTACATAGCACCGTTCTGGGAACTGAAGCCGACAAAGGCGCATCCCTTGGATAAGGTCTGTGTTTAGACCCCCTGGTTCCCTACTAGAGCTTCTTGTTAGTTCTCTTTGGTATTTGAGTGAAGAACTTAAACGGGCTGTCCACCACAGCTGCAATACTGGAGGAGCTGGGCAGCACGCAAGGTGCAGCCCTCGCCCTTCCCTGAACCTTTATCACGAGGCTGAAAGTCTCCTCTTCCTCCAGTTTATCTGTTCTCCTATCTCGGTTACTTAGTTCAAGAGCGTACCTTTCTGCTGTTGAGCAGCTGCAATGCGATTTTCATCTAGTATAGAAGGCAGTTGTGGGCATAGTGCTGCTGGAAGAGGTGCTACACCTGCTGAAGAGCTATTTTCAAATACAAATACATACGCTTTGTTTTCAAATATCACAAGGTTTTAGCCCATCACGAAGACTAGTTAGTTCTAAAAACACCAATGCAGTGGCGTTTTGTGTGAAACCTGTCATAAATGTCCAAAAATAAGGCAATTTTCCTGATGTATAACTTACACAATGCAAATGGAAAATTTGGCTATTGCGGTTCACTCTGACTCATCTTGGGAAATGTTAAGACCTGTAATAAATCCTACTGCAATAAATTGTTCTCATTAGCTTTCTCGGTGTTGGAATTTCCGTAGTCTTTGCTGGTAGGTAAATGTGCTTTGCTGATGGGAGAAAAATGTGTAGGATCTGATTCAGTGAGGTACTTGAGCATCTGTCTTCAACTTCAATCATGTAAGACATCCAGCTTGAAGGAATGCCGCTCTAGTTAGATGGGTGCAGCACTGAATCTCAGCTCCATGCGGCGGCCCAGAGGGTAAACTGCCCTTCAGACAAGGTGGACTGTAGGGGGGAATAATCCTCTGCTTTGCTGCGCTTGAATATCAGATCGATGATTAAGATAGAATTACTTCGGGCAGTGAGTTTTGGTTTTGTTTTCTTCTCTGCAAGTTTGCAAAATCATGCCTCAGTTCTTTCACTTAGTGAAAGTTTATTAGGACACAGAGAAATACTTGTGTATTCGACATAAACTGATGAAGTTCTGGCAGTGCTGTCACTTAAATTACTGCTTAAACTTTTGTGTACCCTTTTGCATCCCATAGACCTAAGCAAAGGTCTCATAAGCCATGTAAGGGGGGGGGAGGCAGTTCAGAACCCCTTTTTGCAGAGGAGACCACTTGTGACAAACTTCAGATCTTCAACTTCACCTCTCTTCTTTTCCCACCACAGTAGTAAAACTGAATAGCTAGTGAGCTGAGCTGTACTAACCTTTGGTAAAAATCCTTCTCTAATTTGAAATGAACCTTGACAAGTATTTATACAAATACTCAACAGAAAATAATCTGTGATTCTAGGTGATCTTGATTGCATTTAAAATCCCTTGTATTCAGCAGCAGCATTGGCCTTCTGTGATGGCTCCAATATGTAACATGGTCTGTAGCGGTGGTACCTAGCATCATCTTCAAAATATCCAGAGATAATTGTTTCTTACTTTCCTGTTCTTCTGTGCTCTTGGCTGATTACAACAGTAGTCAGTCACCTGAACCGTGCATTTTCAACTCGGCCACCAGTTACTGTACAGAAAACCTGCAATCTGGTGCTTGCTGTTAGCAACCAGCTAAAGAAATGCTGAATCCTGCACTCGCCATTACTCTAACAGAGACGGTTTTGGTTATAACGGTTATCTTTCTCCATCAGCACACTACTTTGACATAGGTCCTCTGCTTAATACAACTGTAGTTAAGGAAGCGCACTTGAACGTGTTTCATTGGGTTTAAAAGACACCCCAAACCACAAGCGGAGCACGTGCCGTGTGCTTGTCGCCATGGCTTTCAAAGCACTTAATGCGGTAGATGGGGCACCGAGGTCAGGACACGCTGCTGCTGCTGGAAGGGATACCGTGGCTGAGCAACTGGCCTTGCAACGTATTTTGCCAGCTTTGCATTATTGATAAGCAAAGACTTATCACAGAAGATACAGGCACCCCGTGCTAGCAACTGTCATGAATTGATCCAATTCTTGCCGAGACAAAAGTTTCTGGCAGCTTGAATGAGAGAGAACCCAAGGAGGAGAGCTGTCAAGGGCCGACGTCTGCACTTTTGGGGGAAACGTAATGACAGGAGCACAAAGAAGGAAAAGGTAAAACTGCATGATGGGAAATTTCTATAGTGTTCTTAATTTCTCTTTCGGCAGGGGAATTTTTAATAACTTACTTTCTGGCAAGGACTGTGGCTGGCTGCTTTAGGAAGCCCGTTCATGTGGAACGTTCTTGTCAGGCTTGCATAGTAGTGGGTTCAATTGACTTCCTTAAATTGCTTCATGTGGAAAAACAAAACACACCGTAGTACTCGGTGTGTTTTCCATTTGTGTTAGCTGAAGGTCAAAGCACGAGAAGGTATTCTTAAATGTCTTAATATTTTAGGCGGTAGCTGTTAAGTGAAGGGCCTGGAGGGTTCCCTTTCCTGGGAGAAGGAGCCTTTT
This sequence comes from Mycteria americana, assembly GCF_035582795.1. Lineage (NCBI taxonomy): Eukaryota > Metazoa > Chordata > Aves > Ciconiiformes > Ciconiidae > Mycteria > Mycteria americana. Next base: position 2,949,307 of record NC_134375.1, read on the forward strand.
TCTTTTGAAGATCTCTTGTTTGGCAGCTCTGTTGAAGCTTCCTGTGCTGTGTTTGGGGTTTTTTGGGGGGGCCTGGTGGTTTTTGTTTGTTTTTTGAGGAATAGCATGTTTTAGGATTTAGCAGCTCGAGCAGTCCACCCTCCCGTTAGAGAGAGAGATTCACCCTTACGTAATTTGAGTGTTATGGGATTGACTGTCTGTAAGTCGGTCAGAAACAACCTGTGAGGTGCATGCTGCTGACCAGTATTTCATTGCCTTTAATACTCCGTTTGGGGCTTCAGAAAAAGTTCTAAAAAAAATTAATATAATCTTTGGAGAGAGAGTGCTTTTTCTGACCACAAACCTGTGTGCAAAAGAGGGCTAGTGTTCTCTTTTTTTTGTTTTTCCCTCCCCCAGTCCTGAGTCTATGCAAACTGTTGCAATTTTTTAAGCTCCCAGAGGAACACAGACTAAGATATGAGCCACTGGAAAAGGCTAGAGAAATTGAAGATTGATCTAACACTGAAGAGAGGGGCTCATAGCTTTCCAAGGAGAGCTGCTGCAAACAGATCTATCTTTATACTGTGGAAATCACAGTAGAAGTATTAGGTTTAGGCTGAAGCAGAGGAACTTAGTTTAAACAACTCGTGGAGTGCAGTGGTTAAGCCCTGGAGCAGTGTTACTCCCTTCTTACTCCCTTCTTAGAGGTCTATTTCAGTAGTGCATCGTGTCTTTCTAACCTATCCAAATAGAATATAAAATTAGCACCCCTGATGTTGGAAGTGTGTGTATATATATATTCTGTCTTTACTCCAGTCCCGAACTAAATTGTCTAAAAGACTCAGAATATTCTAACCACAAACATTAAGTTTTACTTCTCCAGCATGCAGCCTATTCAAATTGTTTTCCCTGTAAGAGTTCTGTAGTCTTCAAATTGGCAGCTAAGTCAACATGAAGTGTATACGCTATACATTATTCAGCTGATGTATTAATTTTGCTAATCTTTAAAGGCTTCATCCTCTCAAGGCTTCAATTCAACGTTCTCGCTAATTGGCACCCAAAAAAAGACAGTTACTCTCGTTGGCATGTCTACAGAAGCAGCGAGTATTAATGTTCTTTTTTAATCCTGTGTAATCAAACTATGAGTTAATTGACGCAATGCGATGATTGTGTTATGTAAGACGGTTTCTTTTCCGCAACTAGAAGGCTCTGGTACTTCTCAGCTTCTATAGATCCGGTCGTCTTCCCTCATTATGAAGAGTAAATAGGCCAGTGAGGCCCCTGCGAAACAGATGCCTATTAAAATCATTGCAAGATTTTTCTAATACACCCTTTCCTGTGCTGGACTTACGGAAGTGTCTTGAAGTCTCCTTTCCTCATCGGTTTCTTACTCTGCTCTACTTCTGTTATATCTCATCCATTAATTAGACGCTGACCAGGCAGGCAGTGTTATATGTATTTCGGGTATTAACTATATGCAGCAACAATTTTGTAAACTACACGGCTCAATTTTTCTGATGTTAGAACTAGGCATTATTTGACATCAGTAGGTAACAGAAGATGAGGCTTTACATATGAATTTGATATGAATAGTCCTGAAAAACAGAAACCCTGCCTCTTGCACCCCAATGGCCACAACACTTACTGCTCTAGTTGTTGCATAGACTCTTTCCAACTGTTAGAGACTGCAGAATCTCTCGTTGCTGGGAGCATTTGCTATATACGTGATGCGTGAAACCGTTAGACCAAAGTATGCAAAAGCTCTCTTGTCACAGACAACGTTTAAGGTTATATATCCCAGCATGGTTGTTAAAAGTTATAGGTTTGGATATATATTAAAAATGTACAGGGTGTTGGAAATACTTTTTTCCCAGTACACTGGGAATTCTTCAGGAAAAGGGCACTAAAGAAAATTTATCTTGCAGTTCAAATGGCCTGAAGATTTGCTACATAAAAATTTGTTCTAGGTAGGGTAATCTTCTTTACATACCTAACTTTCTGCAAGTTAATTATCTTAAAGCATTTACCTTCTGAATATAGAATATATTTTGACTGATACCTGCATTGTACAGCTCCAGGTCGTGAAGAACTATCTATGCATTGCCTGACTCTTAAAAATTTTTTAGGTACTGTGTGAAAAAAAATCCAATAAACTTTATATATACACACAGTATTTTTGACAGAATTGAGATGCCCCAAGAGTTGATTTGCCTTGTGGAAATGCAGGGACCAATACAATCTACTGGACACAAAATATGGAAAGGTTTATTTGCGTACTTCTCGGGTGGCAGCTCTCAGAAGGCTCTTGGGTTGCAAATAGAAAGAAATATTTTAAGGAGTTACTGAGGGCAAGAAATGGAACAGTTTCCTCTTGATTTCTATTTAATTTAAGTAGTAGTAGACAATGAGGGGGAAAACAATGGATTGCTTTGGAAAAATAACAAATTCAAGGATAGCTTGTGACCGATTGCAAAGCTCACTGTTAAAAATTCTTCTGGATTCTCTGAAATTCTTCTAACAACTCTTATTAAACCATATTCCTGACAGGGAACCTACTTTCTTGGCCATAAAGTGAAGCTGTGGTGGTGTGGTAGGATACAAACCCAGTAGATGGGCAATCTAAGCAGCCGGTCTGTTCACTCTAGGCTTAGGCTGGAGTCCAGCAAAGCTTGTTTTAAACAGGGCACGAACTGGAGTGCAAAACTAATCATATGAAAATTTCTGCTTCTTTTGGGAAACCTGTAAGTCCTGAGCTGCTTCAGCCTGCTGTATTATGAACTTGCTGTACTGCTCGGTGGCACGTGCTTGGGAGCTTTTTTGCCGGTGCAGTTCCAGCATCCTGCCTGTAATGTGTTTGGGTTCAGCTACGGGGTCCTCCGAGCACTCGCTTGCACGTGCTGATGCATCTGCCTTAGGTCTGGGTTCTTCAGGTCAGTAGTGCCGGCCCCTGGCTGGTGCAAGCATAGTGTTTCTCGGTTTAATTTCAGTAGAGATAATGTATTACTCACACTAGCTAAGGATTTTGACTGTCTGGATTGGCTTTTTCATTAGGACAATTCTTTAACTGTAAACTGAGTTTCTGCTAATTGGACAAACCAGCCTAGAATCCCTCCATATGTTGTTTATCACGATTAGCTCTGGTTGTGCATTCTTTAGGCGACGTGCCATTGTTTAAAATCGGCAACCTCGATGCGTAAGGCAGTAGCAGCTGCAAAGGAGGCCAGTTCACAACAAAACGTGATGCCAAGCCCTGGCAGCTGGGCTGCGTCGGCACCGCGGCTACCCACGGCTGGGTATCCCACGTGTACGAAAGCCAGTTTGCGTGTGAAGATGGATCTTGCATGTTCGTAAGGTTCCGAAAACGTTCTCAAAGCAAACTTTGTTTAAGCCTTGGTTAATCTGAACGTTTGGGGAAGCTTCTGCTTATGTTTACCAGTGAACTGAACTAAAGAGAACTTTGTAAACAAGTTTTAGGCTGTGGAATCTGAAAATCCAGTAATCTGGAAAAGTTCGCTACAGTTTCAGAAGCTGTTTTGCAGTTAGCACCAGTGTAGGAATGGCTTTTAATTCCAGATTAATATTTGTCGAAATGTTATGAATGCAAAGCAACCAAGAAATTAAATCTCACACTTGCTCCCTTTGTTTATAATTCAGGTAATGATAATTTCATTAGCAACTTTTCTGTTGGCTGTCCTTAATACTGTATGTTGTACAGGCATAAATGTAACCTTCATAAATTTATATTTAGGCAAATGAAAGTTGTTCTTCCTGCCTGCTAGTATCACCACTGTGTAGGTATTCCGGTTTATTAAATTGCCCTAACTTCTTAATTTCAGTTGCATTTGGCCAACTGGGCCCAGCAGGGCGCCTGTGGATTCAGTGGGCTTAGGTGTTAGGTAAAATGTCATTAACATTTGGGAAATGAGGTACTAATATTTTCCTTAACTTGGCATCAGTATAGTGCATTGGATCTTTAATGGCGTTTCTGTATATTCACTTCTGTTATCTTGATAACTTTTGTCCTTTAGTTCCGACTCCCTTCAATTTAAAATTAAATATTTAAAAATGAGTATGTTTGAATATTAAGAGCTGGTAGAATAAACAGGGATTTATGCTACCTTCTCGTTATTTTACTACTGCTGCTGCTTACTAGCTTTTATCTGTCTCTGCTGCTCTTGGCCCTTGCTTAGGAAGTCAGCCGTGGAGCAGAGCGCACTTGTCACAAAGCGGCAAGCCTATCGCGCTCAAACGTAAAACCTCTGTATAAACTCCCCGTGTGCTGGTGACTTGAAAAAGGAAATGCACGTCTGTACTCAAGAAAAAGGACTCCTGTGTGACTCGGGGACTGACAACTGATCACGTCCAATCCGTGGGTTTGAAGTTAACCCAGCTATGAAGTTGGAAGTGATCGGTCGCTAGCTAGCGTCGTCGCTCATGAGCGGGTCGCCGTAGCAGCGCGCTGCCCTTGCTGGAATGGTGCTCGGCGAGCGTCCTGCAAGCTTGCCAGCACACCGTGAACTGTAGTAGGAAAGCATGCTAGGGAGGTGCTGTGTGAAGCAAAGACCTTGGAATTCGTAATCGCTCTTATGCAGAGCTGCGGCTGTTAATTCTCACTGTACCTGCCTACGCTTCCGTAGTGGTGGTGGTAACATAGCGAAAGACCTCTGTTATTTCAAACCTGGTGCTGCGTAATTATGGCACTATCTTCTAGGCCGGTACAGAAGTGGAGTGAGAAGCGTTCTGTATACTTGGTACTGTTCTGAGTCAACTTTGTCGGAGGGACTGAGGCCCCAGGCAGCTGCTGACCCCTTTAGAATTTAGGTTGTTTTGTATATATGAAATCAGACTTGGTTACACTTCTGAAAATGCAGGCGTTCAACAGTGTTTCTGAAAACCCTACCCTAAATTTTTCTTTGGCATTACTGCAGAAGAGTTGAGCGTGCGGTTTCAGTGAAGGCGATCCCAGAGTGACGCAAGTGGGTTTTTATGAGGGTTATTCTAAATCCTTTTAACTAAGATTCGAGCTAGAGGTGGACTTGGAACAAACGCGGCCTCTGACCTTTCCTGAACTTGAAAATTTGAGTCTGAATGCTTGGTTTTGCTGTGCTTTTGGCTTATATACGAGAGTGACAGTCGAATGCAAGTACTGATGTGTTTCAGTGTAGGTATGACAATGAATATTGGAATATTGGGAAACTTGTCTGAAACTATCAAATTAAGGTTATGATCCGAGATGTCCTCTCTAAAATAAGCTTCCTTGAGGAAGCTAATGGTAATATATTCAAATACATGCTAAGTTCTTTTTCAAGCGGTGATTTTAGCTATAAGTGCCTAGAAGAACAGGTTTCCTTTCTTCATGAAGGAAAAGGCTTTCATTAACTCTGTGCTGGCAGAAGTGACAGTCCTGTTACACAGAAATTCCTTAACTTTTCAGCTGCATGTGTTTTGCTCTGTAGAGTAATACTTGATTAAAATCTAGAATTATTTTGTTTCCCTATTATTTACTCGAATGATCTAGCCCAGTAAAATAACTATTTCCATAAAAAGAACAACGTCAATCCAATTTAAACATGCATTTTTGGCAGAGATGAGCGGTATGTATGTCTCGCAGAGCACAGCTGAAGCATACGTATACCATGAAGGCGTACAACATATCTGGGTAGCATAAGATGTACTATTTTCTGTTAACTGTTTGCAGAACATAGTTCTTCACAGACTACACAGAAAACTTGCAGAAGAGTTTGTAGACGTGACGCTTGCCACGTTATCCTTTAGGCAATTGACTTGGGGCATATGTTGAGCAGGAAATCTTTTGCAGTGTTTCTCAAGCCTTTTGTGTCAGATTTCTAGTGAACAGTTTGTAGATTATTTTTTTTTTTTTTTTTCCCCTCTGGTTTGCTGCCCTGGTCTGCTGCCATTCGAACAGGTGCGGGAGCGGAAAATACATATGATGAAACGGTTGTGATGGTTTGTCAACAGTGCAAAGATTAGTCTCAAACTAGCATTTAAAGAATGAGATTTAACTGGCTGGCTTCCAAATGTGTTTCAAAATTGCACAGTAGATCATGTATCTGCAATTCCTGTGAGTGGAAAAAGTAAACCCGGAGAGAAAGGAGCAGAAATGAGTTTACGCGCTAGTATTTGCTATAGTGTTTGAGGATGTAATTTCTGTAACATACAGGCTAACGAGAATGAACAGCTTTTTGCTGTCCTTTGGCCTATGTTGCTCTTACTAAAGCAGCTGAACTATGTGTATAAGTTGTATTGCATGAGAGAAAGCTTTTTCAGTTGGTGAATAAAAAAGTGGTGCTTCAGCGTAACTTACGTAACTCATAAAATCACTGCTGTCGCGTGAAAAGTTCAAGAGCAGATTGATTCTACTGTCTGCAAATAGCCTATATACAAACATGCAAAAGCACAGTAAATACAGCGGAGCCAAACAACGCGAGAGTGACGGGTTAGTTCCCGGGTAGGTGAGTCATTTGCATGATTGAAGGCAATAGTTCATGTAGAGAAAAACAGTTATAGTAAGATTTCTGCATGGCAAAAATTCAAGTATTGAAAATAAGCAACAGCTTTAGAGACTAACCTGCTGTGGCTTCACTGTGCATATGTGTAGGTTAAAAATGCTCTTACATTTCACATACTTTCTGGTCTTTGTTACTAACGCTTTACAGTTGAAAAGACTAATACTTTGATTTTTAATTGCCTCTACCTGTCCATAGAGAAGTCACAGCAGTGCTGTGACATCCAAACATGTAACAGAACACCTGCTTCATGGAACCGTTCTCAAAACTAATATTTGTGGGAAAAAGATTATGTCCCAAATGACCTCTGGATTTGTTCAGGTTTTTATCATGCCAATTACAAAATACATGGCCTGTGGAAGCCGTGGCCGATGCATGAGTAGCCAAATTAAATGTGAACCTGAAGAACTGAGGAATATTACAGATTCCTTCTAGTTCCCTTTTGAAAAAGGCAACTGGGTGTATAAACTTCTGTTTCCACATTTTAAAGGCACTGCTCTTACCCTCCCAGCAATCAGTGCTGCTTTCATGCAGCATAATTCTGAGAGCATGAAAATATATTTCTGAGCAGATGTGTGCTAGAGATTGTGGTTGTCTAGAGTACTTCCATAATGAGGTAATATGAAAGTGCTACCCGTAATTGTGGACTTAAACACTCAGCTTATTTTTAATCAGCCTGTAACTATTATTAATTGGTATTTATGTCATATTACAAATTCATCCATGGATTAACATATTGCAAATGGTAAAATATAAATCAGTCTGCCACAGAAGTAAAATTAGGCATTTTTTGCTCTCATTCATCTTTTTGGGGCACAGGATTGACAAAATTTTATCCCAAGCTACTAAGAACTTGTTTGGGTAGAAAAGCGTCCAGACAGAAATGTAGGGGTTTCTTGCAGAGCTATAAATGATGATTTTTCCATTGTGACTATATTCACTTTCTAATTTTTTTGAAAACACTTCAGTAGCGTGCTTTAGAGCTGGGATATCTCTGTATGGAGAAGCTATTTTAGGACTGAGATTTGTATGGGTCCTTCTGAGCTTACGCATTTGCACTTGCAGTAATGGTATTGCAAAGCCAGTCAAAGTAAATGTTTTGAAACTCCTAACGCTAGTCAGAAAATGCCTTTTTCTGGAACTTGTTGAGCCATCCGGAACACACAACGCTTGGAATACAGACTTGCTGGCCAGATCAAAAGATGTATGAGAGAAGGAATAGCTTTGGGATTTTAGCCAAAAAATAACCCTTAGTCACCGGAAGGACAGTCTTGATCAAGTTCATTTTACTCCTGTATGCAATCCTGAATGCACTGACCTCAAAAGGCATACGCTAGAACTCTGAAGCACTTCAGGTCTTTCATTTAGTCTTCAAAACAAGAATTAAGGATCAGCTAAGTGTAGCTGGAACTGGAAGTTTGCTTTAGAGAGGCATGTATATGGGTTCTCGTATGACTTGTGGACTTTAGCAACAGCTGGGATGGCCACGTTTGAGATTTGTTTTCACCGAACCAAGTGATGGTTTTTTGTTCTTATTCCTAGTGTTACGAATACACCATGTTCCCAGAAACTGTTTACATTTTTCCATTAGAATATGCTGCAGTAGCAATTAGGTGAAAAAATCAGAAGTGGAAAGTTAGGAATTAGATATTGAAAGTATTTCCCTTACCAAGTGATGGATTTTTATGCAAGTGCCTTTACTAATGCCGTCTTTTACCTAATGCCATAATTCAAGTTATCCTGCAAGTATTAACTTGTCATCTTCAGGCTTTTTGCTTTTGCAGATATATCTCTACAAAAGCACTATCGACTGAGTTATCTCTGGAAACATCTCGAACAACAATCTTCTTTCTGGTATGTCTTGGAAGTATCTTAGCTGAAAAAGTATGATTGAATCTTTCTGTGTTGTCTGTGCAAACTGATGGGATCCTGAGTTGGGATCCAGATCCAGCCAGCTTGTACTGGCTCTGTCTTGACAACATCCACCTTACACTAATTTTCACAGAGAAAATAGATTCAAGCTCAGTCAGATGTTTTTAGAATACAAATAGAATTTGTGACTTTTTGTTTAGAATTTGGGGATCAGAAGGGCAGAAATATGACTTAACCCCTTCGACATGCACTCCTTGCAGTCCTAGCCTAGTTTTGGACTTGTAGTCACAGAGAAATCTGCAGGCTCCTCTGTCTCTAGGATATTCAGATGAGCAGTCTGTAGGTTGGGTTTTGTGGGTGGTTTTGTAATATGGCGGCTGAACAGCAAATAGAAGATAAATACAAGAAGGTGCGTAAGAGCGATGTAATCCACTAGCAGGGTATTCATTTGTTCATACTGCTGTTTGCACGAATGCAAAAATGAATCTTTAAATACTGTGAATTCAAGATCAACACTTAAAATAATACAATATCTTGTCTCTCTTTTTAAAATGAATTCTATAGTATTATGACTACATGACAAATTGTGATGAATGCAATCCTCTTACTGCTTTCTCTGTAGGGTAAAAGCAATTAAACACTATTATAAATGTTAGTATTTAAGAAGGCATTGGTATATGTTGAGATTCATTTATGCACATTTAATTGAAAGCAGAAATGATCAGCAAACATCAATGTAATGACCTGTACTAACCTTGACACGGTTGACTAACGAAATTATGCCTTGTCACTAGCGGTATGTGTTAATTTCATTGAGTTATTTGCCAATGAATAATCTTATTCATAAGATCTGAAAGCAGCACCATGCAGTCATCTTTTCATATATTCTTAGGCGTTGCATGCAACTCTGTGAATTAACTTACTGGAAACAAACAAAAGTGCTTCTAGTCTTTTAGAAGCAGGAATTTTTAAATGTCAGGAATGAAATCATCAAACTTAATAATACTGTAGGTGTGTATCACAAGGCTATCTTTCATGAAGAGTACAGAAAATAAGCACTCAAACTATTATGTTCACGTTCTGTAGAAGTGACAAAAAGTATACATCATGTTTTTTCATCTGCCTGCAGGAATCTACCACATCCTTTCCTTTCTGTTTGCTGTGAATACTTGTAACAAGTGTGGAAGCAGGTGAAAAAAATAATGCTGTAGATTCTTGGAACTGAATTTGAGTTGGAATGACTTGGAATTGCTTTCTAAGTGCTATATGGTAAAACTTTGTAAAGGGGGGCAAATTAAAGAATGGAATATATATACTGAAGTCGTTGAGACATATTTGAAAATTATACGGTATCTTTTCATAAACTTCTATTTAAAAGTTCTCATTTCTTCATATGAATCTGAAGAGCTTCAGTGAACATAACCCAGACTTGGTAACCACTTTCTCGAGGCTCTATCAGTCCAACTGATAGTCCAACTGGTTTTAAAAAGCCCAGTTCTAATAAATGCTTGCTAGTTTCTTCTGCTGCTACTCCCAAAGACTGGATCAGGTAGCTACATATGCTAGGCTGGTAAACCTGACATGGAGAATGGTGCAGACCTTAATTTTTTTCGGTAATGAGAACGTTCCTTAGTATTTGCTCAAGTGAAGGCAGCAATAAGCAAAAGAACAAGGCTCCCTTAGATGGTTTCTCTCAGATGTGCAAATGGCCAATTAAAACAAAAAAAAATACACAGTAATAGATGCTTTCAGTTGGGGTTATTGGTGCTACTTGTTTTCAGTGCTATAGCTGCTGCTGCTGTAGCCTTCCATAGGTGATCTAGAACAAGAGAAGGCAAGTGACTTGTTTGCTTGTTTTATTTTTCTTGGCTTTTCAAGTTGTGGTCATCGTTTGAGAAACAGGATCAAAATTTTATAGTGCTTCAGCAGTTGTGTAATTTTCTCAAGCAGTTAACGTTTGTGTAATTTTCCCAGTTTATAGTTACATTAAATAAAATATAAAACCAACCTTGTTTTTGAATGTCTGGTTGTGAGCATACTTACGTTATCTGACGGTGTCTTCTGCATTGTATATACCCTTTCTCGAAGGCTGGTACCACAGAGCTGAGCAATGCTGACAGAGGAGCTCTCACTTTCCCAAAGTCTGTGGTGATCTGCTGAATAACCACACTATGTGAATGGCATTATGCAGGTATTTTTCTTTTCTTTAGGTGTCTCCTTCTGTAAGACATAACTAATATGGTAAGAAGCAAAGATTTGCCATGTAGGAAAATGCACTTGACTCTTCAACTTTTCCTGGACGTGCTTTTCTTTACTGATGTTGGCTGGCTTGAATATCTCGCTTGCTGTGCTGTCCCATATGTTCACTTAATTTTTCAAAATATATTTAGGACAGATCAGGCTAAGTTGCCTGTATTGTTATTTCAGTTCATCTACAAGCAAAAGTAGTTGCATACCCGCTGGTGCAGGCAACTGGTCTAGCTGCCCTGATCTCTGCTAGAGCACTCTTCCTATTCATTGGGCCTTACTTGAGAATACTGAATGCTTTCAGGCTATCGGTTCTCAAGTGACTTAAAAAGGGGAGACATGTTCCCCCTTTGTCTAGGGACTACTGACACTTTTATACCGTATTACTTCTTCAGGCATGAAATCCTTGCTGAGGTCTCCTCTTTGTGGCTTGGTCTGCATTATCTAAAATGGTGTATGATTTGAGAAATGGAATTTATCTGTAACGATGTCTAATATATTGCGGTTTAAAGATTCTCTGCGAAGTGAGTATTCTCTTAGAACCTGGAACTGAGGCTGATTATGTCCAGTAATTGCCTTTTAACCTTCCAGTAATTACTAAGAGATAAGGTGAACAGGTTCAACACTTCCACATGGAAACTTCTATGCATAATGTCCCAGAAAGCAAACAATCCCGAGTAAGTGATCCAAGTAGTATGTGGTGCCACTTTCAAAATTTGTGGTATTAACTTGTTTTAACTGAACCAGTTAATTGTTGGATTTTTAACGGTAACGTTCTTGATCTTTGTGTTTCTAATACATCTGTCCTATTGAAATGAGAGAAGATGAGTGAATGCATGAAAACTGCTCTCTACCCTAGACGTGACTTAAATCTGTAGTGCTCTCTGTGAAAGGACAGAGACCCGTTAGAGCTGGGCTATGGACAGAAAAAACCAAACAAACTGAGCTATCGAAGATAGATAAATGTAAGCTATGCCTGACAGTGGAAAAAATAATTTGGGTCAAAACTAGTATCTATCATTTAATTAAATTTTGTGAAACCTTAATTACGTTTTCGAAATAAAATTCATCACGTTCAAAGTCTGCATGCTTGAAGTTTATAGCATAAGCCCCCCTCAGCTCTTTCCAGGGCTTTCTATGTACAGTGAAATATTAAGTAATGACAGGAACCTTATTTGCTGTCTAAAGTGTTTGACCCTGCTGAAGTAAAGTAGAGCACTAGTGTAAGTAGGAAGGCTTCCATCTTGCTGGGAAAAGCCCTAAACTTACTGTGGCCTCTCAACATCAAGAAGAAAGGAGTCTGAAATACATGTTGTGTTGCAGTTGAGATATGGAAAATGAGTGAGTTGGGACTGATAGGTAGTGTGCATTTTGCCGTACGAAAATAAGGCTTTTTATGGGAATTTACCTTCAGAGTTAACTTTGGTATTACTGCCAAAGATTTAACTTTCTCACTTAAAATTTTAGGGTTGATTAGACTTCTTCCAGGAGTGTCTTTGAATGATGTGCTTAACAAAGTAGGACTGTTTTAGGGCCTGGGCCGTCCAGATTTTCACATTCTGAAAACTTGTGTAGTATTGTGAACAAGTAGAGAAATTAGTATTTCTTGCTGTAGTGTAGTGGCTGAGCTAAACTTGTCTGATAAAACAACTGGGCTGGTTCACATAATCCAATAACAGAGCTCCTGTAGTAGTCAAGCTTTCATAATGAAGTTTACCTGAGAAGGACTCCTAAACCGTGATGCTTTACCGATGTTCAGAGCGACAGAATTCAGAAGATTTTGTTCCTGCAGTAATAACTGCTCACTTCGGGGGGGGGTTTCTTGGAGAATTCAAAGACTAAGAAGTTTTGGTGACAACAGTGTGGAATAGGATGATTTGTAGTTATGTTGCATTAATACTGTCTGTGGGCAACCTTAATGCTGAATTTGCAAGTGCATTGTTACATTAGCTGTGCAGTTCACCCTGAGGATATTGAAACCAAAATTGTAGGCTGGATAAAAGTACCATATGGCTAACGGGGGGTGTGTGTGTGTGTGTGTGTGTCAATGTACTTAATAGTCAAATGAGCACAATGCATAGGACATTCAGCCCTGTGAAGTTTGGTGCAAAGAGCTGAAACAAAAATAGCCCCGTGACAAACCATATAGATTTTGCTTATTTTTTCTCAGGCAGGATGACTTGACTGCTGGCTCACAGCTGCAGCCCAGCTCCTTCTACAGAGGAATTGCTGTGTGGCAGAATAAATATTGCAGTGCAGATATCTCTATCCCTTTTGCCTTCCCAGGGAGCGTGTTACGACAAATGCTGAAGGGATGTTAGCAGGAAGGGAAAACTATCTCTGCAGTTCAAGGCACATTCACGGAAAATATTGGCTTGTAGACTTGATGCAGCATACCCAGCCAGCTCTGTGTCAGATGCCACAAACTGCTGCTTTTGAACTAGAGGTTAGGAATACAATTTCCCTATCTTCAGCCTTCTCACCAGAAGTAAGCGGTGTTAACAAGATGAAAGATGGTCCTAATAAGGTGTAAATCTGTACAGCGTACACCTTTCTGTACAGAAGTAACAAGGACCGGATGTCCTTGAAATCCTATATTACGGGATTTATTATGATACTAAGTTTAATTGTATTTGGATAATTGTAATTCTTTTGAAGAAACTTACATACTTCTCTGTTTTGAGTTTAAAAAAAAAATTCACCACTAATGGGCATACCTCCTAACTTTCTTGTCATTATAGCTCGGATAATTGTAACAAGGAAGATGCAGCAGAAAAGGCTTCAGTTGCCCAAGGAAAGCCCGAGCGTTTTTAGTAGAACTGGTACATTTTGTGCTGATGTTGCCATGGGAATCACCATGTCCTTGCTGCTATCATCTCTTACACTGGTTAGATTAAAGCTAATGTTGCTGTAGTTGTGTAGGAATTACACCTCTTGATAGTGGCCTAACATATATCTATATAATGAGCAGGACAGACTTGCAATACACAGAAATGTCCTATCTCCTGCCATCTCCCCACCTCTCTGCTTCTGCGGACAAATTTGCTGCCATACAAACGCGTGGATGCCTAATCTTTGCTAAAACCTGAAAAGCTGGTGATTATCTAAAAAAGGAATCATCCTGGAAATATTTTAGTTGCATGACACTTGAGTTGATGTGGAATTGTAAAGGTCTCTCTAAACAACCATTTGTGGAGCAGAAACTTTGTACGGCTTGCAAATGTACAGATGTGTTTTCAAGCAAAATGTGCTTGCCCTATTGTATCTCTGCTGTCCTTGGCCTCTGTTCAGCAGTGATTGAATACCACATCTGCAGTAAGCATAAACGGAGACTAGGCTAGGACTCTGGAATCATTATCCAGAAGAACTGCCTTTTATGAGGCGAGATTGGTTTGGGAACTCATTGTGCCAGGTAGCAGTGATCCATCAAAATCATTTCATAAACTGAAGTGACTATTCAAATGGGTACAGTTGATTTATTATAAAAGAAAAGGAATCTTAAATTTCAATATGTATGTAAAGAAGCCTCTAGAGTATCATCAATGTTTGATCTTTGAGCTTAGCTGTTTCCATGAGTGGAATGTTATTGCTTTTGTAATGTCAGAGTATTATAAAAATGGGCTGTTGATGGATGAGCATCTGAAAGGATGCTCTTCCCCCAGTTCTACGCCTATTGCATATAAACTTGTGTTGGTTTACAAAGTTGAAGATACTAAATTTCTTGCATGTTTTGAGCGTTGACCCCCTAGAAGGTAAAGCCTGATTAAGCAATTAATGTATTGAGTGCCAGACAAATATTATCATCGTTTTATTTGCTTGTGCCAGTACCACTCATTGGGTGTTATTTAAATTTTGCTAGCAGCTCAAGCGCTGCTAAAAATAAACTCATTTGTTTATAGGTTTCTTTGACAACAGCCAAATAAAACCACGTTACCATATTTTGAGCAGAAGGCATAAAGCCAAATAAGAGCTGTCTTTGAATTTGGCTAAAGCTTGCTGTTTTACGGCTGAGATTGGTTATACACTTGCTCTTTTTCACCTCCCACCCCCATTTTGTTTCCTTTGAAAACTTTTTCAAACCAGTGTGCTCTTACCTAAATATAGTATGTTCGTTTGCCAAGTAAAACAATGCAAAAATCAATGTTTTGCATTGATGGTGCATGTTACAGAGCCAAAAGAGACTAAAAAGTGGCAGCAAAGGAACTGTTACAGACAATATTTGGGGCTGGAAATACAGGGCAGAGGCCTTGAATGCAAGCCTGTAAATCAAAAGAAAGGAGGCTGGGCATGCTGGACTGCAGGCCTGCTCAGGCTTTGTTGCAGTAAACTTTGAAAAGTTGTCATGGTCCAGAGGTCGCCTGGACTTTCCGGCAGTAGGGGAGCAGTGAGAATCTTCACGTTATTTCAGCACAGCAAGCAAGGGCAAAAGGAGGTGAAGAAAGGTAGCGAGGAGGACAAATGCTGTCTGTGGTGGTATCTTCAGTTGTGCGATACTAAGGTTTAAACGTCCTGGAGCTGCAGAGCTCTGGAATGAATGCTGCTTTTAAGTAGTGAAAATGCTGAGATGAAATGTATTGGCAGTAAAAATAATACTGAGAATGTCACTGTGGGAACAGTCTTACTTGCCGTATAAGCTGGGCTGCCGCACCTCTCTAGGTAAGGAATACGTAGAAAAGATGCAAAGTTATTGCACAAGCTAGCAGCCAACTCTGTGTGCACTTCTCAATCCTGCCCTCTGCTCGCTGTGCCGAAGGAGCAAACGAACGCAAGTCACCGTCCTACTGGGAGCTAGGGCTTGGGTCCTCTGGGCTCAAGGGTTGCAGCTGTAGTGGGGCAGATGGACCCATATCCATGTACATCAACTTGATAAGATAATGCTTAATGAAGTCCTGGTGTCCCCCTGTTCTTGAAATGATTTTTTTTTTTTTCTTTTTTGGGAGTGTAAAAGGTTACAAAGTGTTTTTTAGCGGAAAGAACTAACCTCGAGGTGCAGAACTGTGAATGTGCTCTTGCTACAGGCAAATGGATATATACATGATCTGCTTTCACCGAAGGTAGTATGCTACCAAAACTCAGGACTGAAATATATTGCTGTGAACAACGACACAAAATGTGATTTAGTTTTGTAATGCTGTGAGGATTTAAAAACAAGAACAACCAAAAAAACCCCCAACCCCCCGCCACAACAAAACCTGTAAAGACTCATTGGTTGTGTCTAGGTCAGCATGAGCTGTTGGAGAGTGCTTTCATCTAAAGACAAAAAAATAGAATGTATCAATGTCAAGAGGCAACTGAAAATATCAAACAGTGAACTGAGAGAAAACCAGGTAAAGCTGATAGTACAGGGATCTCGGGGAGTGTTTGAGTAACACTTAGGGAGGATAAAGAAGGTATTTGAAGTAACCCTTCTAAAAGCTGAATGGATTAGTTGTTAAAACTCTCCCTGAAAGTTGCAGTCGTACTGAAGCTTGCATTTGGGGGACTGATTTTAAGAAAGAAAAAAAAAAAACAAACCCACAAACCATGCCAAACACTGTTGTTGTTGTTCCCCCCCAAAAAAACCCCCGACAATCTCCTCCCAAATAAAACAAAACAAAAACCCCCAAACCCCAAAATCAATCAAGCAAACAAAAAACCCACCACCAAAATACTTAAGTCATTTTTCAGAAGATAAGAACTAGGCTATGTTGCTCCGTCCAGTGCCAAAATAATTTCAAGAAATTGTAACCTCAAGATTATCTCAGGAAGGGCATTTTCTGTTGGGGCTGGTGCAGTCAATAACCACTGCAGGTTTTAGGACAGATGGAATCTGACTAATAACAAGAAAATCATTAGCTGTAAGTACAGCCGTTATAATTGAAACTGAGGCCTCCAGGCGTCTAAAAAGAAGCCAAGAATCCTGTCTATGGGATTTTCTCTTATAGTAGGGCATTTCTTTAATTTCTGCATGTGAAGGCTTAATAGTTTTTGCACAATTAGAAGCACAAATTACAGCGCTTCTAAAGATTTAACTGAGTAGATGAGATCAAACGAGTTCAAGACTTAAATTCCATTCTTTATGCCTTCTGTCTAATGATTTATAGTACTAGAAAATACACTTGGTTTTGGCTTCGTCTTTTCAGGTTTTCTAATTTAGCCTTAATTGGAGAAAAGGGTTATATCAATGGCAACAACCCTCATGTTGCAATTGGCATACCCATGTGGCCACTGAAATCAATTTGACTTCGGGGCACACTAACATGGTTAGGTAGCCAAGCATGATCCGGACTTAAACATCTACCAAAAATGATCTGGAAAGTCAAACAGTTCCTGTCTTGAGCGGGGACATGTCTCTTCCCCATGAAAGCCATATTGAGTCCACTGGGAGCAAGTTTTATGTCTCCAAACGTTGCAGGTTGTCTTCGTATTTGGCGTCATCCCAAGCACTGCCGGTGTAGGCTGCGAGGTTAATCCAGAGGTTAAGTGTGTTAAGGCTTTAATACTGTTCTTGCGTCTTAGTGTGAAATGTAGTTTGTGCTCCAGAAGCACCATTTTATTTTTCTAAAAGATAACTTTGCCATTTTAATGGCAAATCACTCGGACTTCTAATAACGTGCGTGTGGAATTTAATGTGCAGGTGTCTCTTTTGAACTAAGACTTCAGTGTAGTTTACACTGAAAATGTTATCCATAAGGTACTTTGGTTTAAATTGCGTAGGGAGGTTTCAGATGCTGGATTTTCATTTGTAATTATTGTTGGATGAATGACTGAATGAATTCCTGGGATGGGAGGTTGACACCAACTATGTCCCCATAAGGTTTATTGTTTGTTCTTTCTCCTTATAGAATAAACACAGTGAGATCTTGTTTTATATGAAATGTAAGTGTACCAAAGCCTGAGGATTAAAGACATAAATTCTGTGTGTAGAAAATGGCTCATTCTTGTTGAAGGCTTCTTGGCTGCTCGCTCTGACTAATCCACATGTATATCTAAAATACATTTTGACAACAACTCTCTGCAGACAGATAATTTTATTAAGGAAGATACAAATACTTGATAAAAATGAAAGATGAAACTTGATTTGATCACTTTCTAAATGTTTATGGCTGCTGATTGCATGTTTAGAGGCTAAATTGATGATAGTGTTCCGCTATAGATATCTTCATATTCTGAAAAGCATTTAGCTGCCGTTAGAGGCAAGGACCTCTATCAGGGAGTGTTTTAATTGGAGCCATGACTGTTGAAAAGCCATACTTGCATCTTAACTGTTATTTTAAATGTAAGATAAAAGGATGCACTCTTTAAACTCCAGTTTTAAAGAGATTTTTCTTTCTTCTTAAGGCCTTACCTGTAAATGGAAAGGCAACCAGAAATAAGCCTGTCTAGTGGCTTGCCACTAATGATCACTCTTAATTTAAGCTAGAATAGTGCCTTCTGTAGATATATTCAATACAGAGGAACACCATATGCTAATGCTTCTTAATACTTCTTTGTACTTCTGCAGAAAAGTGTCTTCCACTTGCTCGTGAAGCAAAGGTGATCACAATATCGTTGAACTTGCTTAGAGATTTCTGATGTGCACTTATATATTCAAAATTTACTATGCAGTTTTTCATTACTTCTGGGGTTAAGTGGCATTCTCACTTCCTCAGCTTTTAAAAAATTAAAAAAAATCTCACTCAACTGAGCTGTAAAGAAACATCTGAATGAGTTCTGTGAAGTTACTGGTTCCTGAGCTGTGGTAGGGGTAGACAAGTCTGCGGGTCAGAGGTGAAATAGTAAATGGCTTGAAAAGTTTCAGCTGCAGGGGAAAAAAAAAAAAGGAATTAGCTCATTTGTAAAATGGCTGATGTGATACGAATGAGATGTTTTTCAAACAGGATTGAAGCAGATGTAACATTTCAATGTTTGTAATATTAAGTGTTTTCTTATAAGCAATTACAAATTACAAACAACTGAATAGTAAGGGGGGGGGGGAGACACACAAAATGAAAACAGGTTAAATGGTTTTGAGCAATCATATACCCAAGATATTTCAATTAGTTATCTCTTCAGATTCAAGTCTTTATTCTGATGCTGACTTTAAGAGCACCTCTCGCTTATCAAAGCAAAATATTGACTTCCCTTCCGTATGGCTCTCTGGCAGTATTCTCACTTAGATCATACATTGGCTTCGCTGCGGGTTCTAATTGCTTAATCTCATGAGATAGGTATTGGTGCTGGACTTCATGTGAAGCAAGCGGAAACTGCAGAGCCTTTTTAGCACAGCGATGCGTTGTTCTGGAGGCATTAATGTCACGAAACCCTTGCTGCTACCTGCTGTAGGGAAGGATAATAGAAAACTTCCGTAAACAAAGCTTTTTTCCCTCTGTGTTTGGCTGTATTTTCTACTCATTTTCTGTCCTTCTCTAGTCCGCGAAGGGATTGCGTTCTGCATGAGCCTGTCTGCGAGGAGAGCGAGTGGCCGGAAGTGGTGGCACTTGTGGCGCACGCCAGGCTGCTCGGGGGCGTGAGGGAGAGGGGCTGCTTGACTCGTCCTCCGGCTGCACTGCTTCCCCTTCCAGAGAGGACAGCAAACACTTTGGACAGAAACGTGAGAATACGTCTCGGTGGCTTTGTGTTTTAGACCACTGCTGCTTCAGTCTGCACGCGGCTGTATTAACGCGTTCCCCAAAAAGGAGGAATTGTACCTCCCGTCCTTTCCCCCCGGTGACGTGGACAGGTGTGTGCGGAGGATAACAATATTTCTCAGTCAGCTAGAAGTACCCTGGGGTAGTTGCATCTCTGTGCTGAGTTTTATGTGTATTTAACTGGTTTTGTTAAATATTCAGGTATGGACGGCTGTTCCAGGCTATGCAGGTGGTGGTGTGAGGTAGCAGCGTGGGTCTGTATTTGCATGCTGGAGGAAGCGTGTTCCTCGGCCTCTCACCGAGCGGACAGATGGTATCTATAACCTTGATGTAAAGCACAGCACAGACTGCGGAGGGGCTGCTTTTTGTGAAAACATGTGGGGCTTTGCATCCTCTCCATTGCTTCACACTATTTTCAGACGTTAAGAGCAAAGAGAACCTAGGTTACTAAAAAATGCATCCTAGATGAACAAAGTGAGTGCGGAGGATGCGTTCAGCCCAGCTGCTAGCTAGCCTGAAACTCGGGAGCATATGCAACAGAGTGATGGCTGGGCAATGACATCGAGCTGATCTTTTTACGAATCTCTCATCAGAGATTGCTGAGAATTTGGAATAGACATTTTTTCTTGGACAGTAGTGGCTGTAGACAGGCCAGGAATAGACGTAACAAGCTCTTTATGGAGACCATATGCCAGTAGCTGCACTTCCATGGTATTTATCATAGAATATAGTAAGTTATCTCTGAGACATAAATATTTGCTACTTCTCACGGATTGAAACACACGTCTGCTTGGGTTTAACAGTTTAGCTTTAAAAGACAAAAATGGCATCTACTATCTAAGGAAGTGGCTGTTTTCAGTGTTCCTGTCCAGGCTCGCACTTAGAACTGATTTTCTTACAGAATCACAGACTCGTATAGGTTGGAAAAGACCTTTAAGATCATTGACTCCAACCATAAACCTAACACTGCCAAGACCACCACTACACCATGTCCCTAAGCACCTCATCCAAATGTCTTTTAAATACCTCCAGGGATGGCGACTCAACCACTTCCCTGGGCAGCCTGTTCCAATGCTTGATAACCCTCTCAGTGAAGAAAAATTTCCTAATATCCAGTCTAAACCTCCCCTGGCGCAACTTGAGGCCGTTTCCTCTCATCCTATCACTTGTTACCTGGGAGAAGAGACCGACCCCACCTCTCTACCCCCTCCTTTCAGGCAGCTGTAGAGAGCGATGAGGTCTCCCCTCAGCCTCCTTTTCTCCAGGCTGAACAACCCCAGGTCCCTCAGCCGCTCCCCATCAGCCTTGTGCTCCAGACCCTTCCCCAGCTCCGTTGCCCTTCTCTGGACACGCTCCAGCCCCTCAATGTCTCTCTTGTAGTGAGGGGCCCAACACTGAACAACACTTAACATGGTTACTAGAAGTGTCTGCGTGTGCGTAACACCTTTGTAAGGACTAAGGAGGTTTTGGTAGTCACTGCCATATGAGCAATGCGTTCCAAGAGCTGGAGTAGCAGGATGCTTCTTAGGATGGAGGTGGTCTCCACAAGTATGAATGCATGCAGGCAGACACTTGAAGACTGCACGTAGTAGAGCTGTATTTAAAAAAAAAAAAAAAAAGGGTCATCTGCAATATTATACTCTCACTTACTTAAGATAGCTAAAAAGTTACTTTCTTTAATAGGAGTTAGAGAAAATGTAAGACAAAGAGAACGTGATTGGTTATGTTCTTTGTGAAATAGTGTGCTGTTTCAGTGAGCGTTGTTAATTGGTGGTTGTAGGTCTAATACCCAGTCAATTTGGTAAACTTATCAAATGGGTCCGTTTTAAGCAGTCAGCCGTATGTTGTGCTTTAATACAGGACTCCTCCTCGTTGTACCTCCTTCCTCCCTAGCACAGTAGAATTCATTGCACCGTTTTATGTCGGTGTACTTGGGGAGAATTGCCATAACCCAGTAATTCTCTGTTTACAAGTACCGCGGGTTGGTCATAGAGGAACAGCTCCAGCAGCATAACTGACTTAAATTATAATTATCTACTTCGTTGCTATGGTATACAATGGGAATTGGGCACCTGCTGTCATGTTTTTTTTACTTTCAGAATAGTGCCTGAAAATGCTTCTTATATAACTTACATTTGGATCTTGCAGCTAGTGATTCATATGTTTACCCTTGTATTAACTTATCTTCATGATGCCGTTTCATGTGGGAGATGGTGTACTTTCATGCATGATCTGCAATGAGATCCATAAGTCTAAGTACCAGCCCCGTTTAGTTTGTATATAGTTCTGAGTTTTAAGCTTTATACTGTTTGGGACTTCAATTGAAACTCCTTTTTCACTTTTGGTAATGGAAAACCACATCTAAACTCTTCCTGCTTTTCTGTAGTCAAATTGTTTTTATGGTTTTTTTTTTTTTTTGAAGGTATGAATATAGAGCATGTATGAGCAGTGGAATGGTGCACAGTGAACTGAAGTGTACGAAGCATTAAGAATAATGAAAGAGAAAGCTTTCTATACATTCATCATAACATGAAACCAGTACTTAAAAACATGGAATACCATCAAAGAATACTTTTTTTCCCCCCTGTATCTTGAAGTGACCAAGAGTCCTGAGGCCTTAACATGAGCTTGGTGCCATTATAACTCATGTGGAATTTCTTGGAAGGTTATGCATCCTGTGATGGGTTTGGTGTAACTATGTTGATGAAAAGATGTCTCCTCGCTTTGATAGTAGAAGCACTGTAATAATATAAGAAACTTATGCACGGTATCGGAAAAGAGCTGCTCGCTTGCTAGAGACAATACGAAGCTGTACATCTAGTAAGAATACCATGAGTAAAATATAAACTGTCACTACTGAAAGTGCCAGTATAAATGCATTTATAAACTGAGCTACGGTTCCATCAAACAATATGGGGGTGTCAGCTTTTACTGATACATCTGTTTGGTTTCTCTTCTGTAAGAGAATAAACCATCCTGCTGTAAGTACTGGACCGGTATAACTACAAGCCAGTGCAACTGATGTTTAGTAACTAGAGGTACAGTTCTGCATTATTTGCCTACCGCTGCTAGCACAGAGGAATTCAAGATTTGTATCTGACATGGAGGAAGAGGAGAATTCATCCTTCCTAGAAACTGTTTGTTTATTATAATACAGATGATATGGTACAAATTATAGGTTCCTGGTACTAGAAATTTGAGAGGGCGTTTTGGAAAATTGCTTCTACCAAGTATTGAGTTTTGGTTAAGAGCAAGAATAGAAAAGTGAAACAACCAATCTGATTTTAAATTATAGTGTTGCTGCAGAATATGTGAGAAGTGCACTCACTTTTGGTTATATACCATGAAACCTGTATGTTAAAAAAATGCTTCAGGATTACACATATTTGTGGAACACTCACACTCATCTTTAAGGGAAGAGCATCCTCTGGCTGAGGGGCAAAGGCTTTTCCTAAGACTTTCACTGAACCTAGCCGCGAGGTGTGCCTTTTCTGGGCGGTTGCGTGATGGCATTTTCACTCCTGCCTTGGGAAGACACACACACACAGAGCTTTTAAACTTCCCCGAGGAAGAACTGGAGGTGGGCCGGAGCGACTGCTGGTCCTCGTGCAGCGTAGCAGGGAGTGTGCCCTGCCTTGCAGGCTGCGTGGTCCCGCTGTCAAAGAGTGGAGGGAGCCGGACTTCAAACTGACTACCCACTATGTGAATGACTTCCATTTTATTGCCGTGCAATTTCGTTCCATCACCCATTTTATTTTCACTTAAAAGGATTTATCAGACATGCTTGTTAATGGGGTAGCAGTGTTAGTCGGAAGGATTTTGAGCAGCAATTGTAAAGACTATCTAACATACTCGAGGCAAAGTGTTACAGCTCTCAGTCCTCCTATAATTGAAAACAGCAAAATGCCTCATAAATGTTGACCCTGTGCTATCTTTCAGACTGACTTGGCGGGCTGGGCTGTGGGAGTCTCTTAATTACAGGCCCCACCCAGACTGATGGAGGTAATGGTTTCCCTGCCAGTCAGGTGTGATCCAGGCTGGTTAGTACGCAGCCTCCGAGAACTTCCAGAGAGCGGGAGCTGTGCGGGAGCTGGCATGGCTGGGGGCTGATAGCCTCTTGTGAACAGGACGTGCATCCAGAACGGTATCTCCTTTCCCTCAGGCTACAGGGCAGAGATGAATAAATGCTGATTCCTGTCGTTACAGGTCTTAGTCGGCTTTGAATCGGTGACTTCGGCTGCTTCTTTGGCATGACCAGCTTGGGTTTGTTGGCTCGGGGACGTTGGAGTGTGCAAGAACTGCTGGGTTATCTTTATGTATTCTCCTATCTGAAGTCCCCAATGGACATGGGCCTCTCTGTAAGAGGTAGAACTCTCCCTTTCCCTGCCTGTAAGCTCTCTCTGTGCTTCAGAGAGTTACTGTAATAGCCGGAGACTTCTGAGACTTATTTCAGAATGAATATTTTCAGGATGCTGCGCACTAGGAATCTACTGCTGTTGAGATACAGGGTTGTATTTCCAAATGTATACAATAAAAACATCACCAGGATTACTGGGCCCGTCATTTCTGTGGTGTTGAAGCAGCTGTGATATTAGTTAGCTGCTGTGCCTTTGCGGTACCAGGCTTTGCCGTCTTTTCTCGCCTATGTCCATGGGTTAGTGTTACGTGCCTGTTTCAGCAGCAAGCAGGAGAGGTTTGTTTGTAAGCTGATCGCTCCATAGCTTTCTTCGGAGTAAACCGCTGGATCAAAGCGAAGCACAGAGGGAGAGAGGTACCGGTAAGGCGAGCAGTTCCTGCCTTCGAGCTGAACTACGCCTTCTCTGGGGTGAAGCCTTTGAGCCAGGTGCCGCCTTTCTGCTCGGCTGAGCCCAGCGTGGGAAAGTGGTGGAGAGGAGGGACGTCAGCAGAAGCCCCCGGCGTCCTGCTGGTGTGTTGGGTGCTTTCGGAGCACTGCTACCCACGATGGTGTTGCAGTTCTACTTTCAGTGCTGGTTTTTGGAGAGTGCTGATTACTGCTATCCATCTCCTGTTCGATTCCTATAGGCTTTAGGGTGGAAGAGATGGATGCGGAGATGCTATAACAACTTCTGTTGTCTTGTATTAAGAGATTCCCCTGGCAACGTGTCTAGCCATTATTTGGGAGGTGAAGTAATGATGGCAGATAAAGATGTGGTGCCAGGTTTGAAGGCTGTTTGTTATATGCCAGTCCCTAAGCTTGCTGAATGTGACTAGGGCAAATGCTTTATGTTCACTGAAATCAGACTTCACGTCTTTCTGTTCTGTTGGTAAATACTTGTTCTGGTTTGTGACATTGGAACACTTCTAGCAGTTTAAGTTTTTTAAAAAAGTAAAAAATCACATCAGTGACATGTGGGTCTTTCTGTTACCATTCCTCTTTTCAAGGAAAAAACTTCTGTATGCTTTTCCTGTTTTCAGTACGCAGGTGACTTGGTTAATAAGCATAGCTCTGAAGAGTGAAGTAGTGAAAAAACCTTGATTGGCATTGCAGGAGGGAAGCTCAGTTTACACTGTTTTTTCTTTTGACGTCTTTGAGCTTACCTTTATTCTGACTTCACACATCTCCTTCCAAAGATTGCTTGTTACCAGCAGCATCTGATCTGTTCCTAACCCTAATGTGCATCACGTGTGACTTGTCAGATGTGACCTTCTGAAAGAAACCTTTTGTTCTGTAGAAACGATCCTCTCCCGTAGTGTGCCGAATCGAATGGAAGTGCTATATTCGAGGTGGCTGTTAGACTTTCTGCTATTATTTGGAAAAGTGCAAAAAGACTATTAGGATAATACTGGTCTCAAATAATCCATGAAAATAGCGGTTTACCTACTGTGTGAGATAGGGTTGTGTTTTTTTTTTTTAATCTCGGTATTCAATCAAAATGCAATGCAGTAATCGTACTGCTGTAATTGATTTATTCTTTCTATTACTACTGTGATGGGCAAGCCCAAGAGCATGTTTTTGCACTGAGTGCTTATTCCTTCATACTGTTATGCGTAATAACAGAATCCTGCTGAAAGGGCTATAGTTAGCGGTGAAATGAATAATTTTTCTCATCCCGAAACTTACCTTGTTAAAATGCTACTGACTGGACAGGTCTTACTATACGTAGTATTAAGCCTAATATACAAAGTCTTGCAAACTAACCCATTTTTTGGAAAGGAAAATCTCCATTCCATACGTCTGCGTTACTGGACGTATTGTTTTGTACGCTGCTGGCAACGCGCTGATGCTGATCTAGGCCTACTTAGCAGGAGGGCAAGGGCAGGACAGCAAGCGTGCTCGCCTCTCAGCCCGGTGAGGCTTTAGATACCTGGTACGACTATACACGCAGCAAGCAAGGCCACTCTTTTCAGACTCCTGGAATAAGAGTGTTCTTCACTTAACAGAGTGTTGCACATCTGTTGTGATCCATAGGAGCATGTAACATCATTCAGACACAGGAGACTAAAATAAAACTCCTAGAAAGCTCTAATAGCCTTTAGATGGGGCTGGAAGTTTCCTGGCAACATCTACCTTGTTTTGAATTGCTGCTCAGAACGTATACCCGGAGAAACGTTATACTGAAACAGGCTAACGCCTACTCGTGATATAAGTAGTATTGTTTATATAACCATTAATGAATTCTCCCTGAAGCTTTTTTCCTTGCAAGTAATCTGTTCATCTGCATTACAATGCTGAAAGACTTAATATACTACAAAAGAACAACCTGTAACAGGTGTAGTTTTCTTTCTTGAGGCAAGTTCTGTGCTCAAAGCAAGGCTTAATCAAATACATTGATTCTAGTATCTCTCTGTAAAGATTTGGTTCAATCTTTTCCTTTTGTAAAAAATGAAATTTGAATGCTCTTTAATATGTGGTTACTGTATACTCATACCTGTAGTAGGTCTCCTAAAATAAAAGTAGTTCTTGTGGCTTGCAAGAAGACGTATTTCAGATGGAGTATGACTATTTAGCATGGAAATTTGACATGCTGTTATAAACCTTGGCTTTTACCCAGTTCCTTTTGTTCTGGTGGTAGTGACAACTCTAAATAGGTGAGGAGATACGACTTGGCTTACTACCACATGGGTGAGTGTGGGGCTGTGAAACTATATTCAAGTCCTGTCCACTTGTGGGGCTTTCCAGTAAGATTTCAGTTCTGCTTTTGGCTGTTTTTCTACCCTGCCATGTAAAGCAAAATTTTGCATCCTGAACATGAATCTTAGACAAACAGTTTTAAAACTGTTGTTTCTACTTTCTAGATATAATCTGTTTTTATAGAACATTGCTATAACTCTACTCATTGCCCAAATAAAGTATCTGCTAAGCTTGAAATTATTGCAGGGGTAGTTGTGTACACCAGTTTATATAATGTGCCTTAATGGTTATGAACAATATTTTATTTTGAAAATGATTACTTTCATGAGTCAGACTGAAAGCCGGTCCTGAGGCCGCTTTTGGAAGCGGCTTGACGTTGTGCTGCTTCACTTCTAAGTATAGCTTTGAGTGTAAACAACCAAGCAGATGACACAAGGCTTTCAGCTGGTTTATTAGTACTTTAAGAGGGGGGAATAATGGAGAGAATTGAACATTTCCTGCGGGGGTGAGCCAAAGACTTGCCTAAGAATTGAACATTTCCTGCTGGGGTGAGCCTAAAATCTTTTGGGTGAGGAAAAGCCACTGAATGAGCTCTGCCTCTGAAGCTGTGCTGCTTCTGGGATTTAAGACCCTACTCCCACCTAAACGAACACGGGACTTGCTGCTTGGGAGTGGGAGCCTCTCACGTTCCCAGTTTGAGCGGATTTTCTGTCTCGTGCTTTTCTCAAAGATTTCTTCAAAATTGTGATACTCCTGTAAATGGCTTTCGATGTTTATGAGCTGACAACATCCCACCAAGAATATTTTGGTGAAAATTTGCCACCCGACTCAGCAACTGAAAGCCAAGACACGTTGTCATTTTCCTGCTTGGTGTATTTGTGGGAGGGTAGTGGTGACTGGCTCTTGGGTATGCAAAGCAAAGACAGTAAGTCGTGTTGGTAAACATGAATGGAGATGTTTTCTGAAACCTCCCGTTCTCACACACGTGGACTGACAGATGGAGGGCGATGGCAGTACTTCATTTAAGCTTAAACAAAAATCATTCAGGATTTTAATAGTGACTTTGGTTTGCTGTCCCCTGTAAGTCTTAACTAGTGGGTTTTTTGTTTTTCTTCGCCTTTGGTTTTTGGTTCAAGGTTTGTTATGGTGGTACCTGTTCCTCCTGGCCTCTGCTTGCAATGGAATTACAGTAAATACTGCTGTTAGCAAAGTCGTTTCTGCTTCTATTGACTATAACAATCTTAAAAGAGGATGTGTTTTGCCTTATTTCCTACTGAGAATGCAGTTCCTGGGGTCAGGAGGAAGACAAACTTGTAGTTCAGCGGGGTGTGCAGGTTAATATTTAGTTCTACTCCAAACGAAATATTGAAACCAGCCAGAGAGAGGAGAAATCTTGGAGGAAGCTGCATGACGTTTATCACATCACTGATATAACTTAGATACATAAATGGAATATATTCTGTTTAAAATAAAGTACTGTGGCATAGAAGATCCGATATATATTGTAGCCTTTTCTTTCTTTAAGGTCTACCATAAAAGAAATAATACAATATATTGCCAGAAATTTTTTCACCTTTCTCCTTGTTTCAGCAGTGACAGTATCATTTCTTTTGCCTGGGTCAAAAGGAAAAAAATCATACAGATCCCAGCATGTGGTTACAGCGTAAGCAGAAACATTAAATATTGATCCAAAATCCTGGCTTTTAAAGAATGCTTAAAGAAAATCTAATGCTTTACTTCAAACTACAAGTAGTAGGTTTTTTCCCAGCAGTGTGTTCATTCGGCCCTGCAAACCAATTACTCATTCCCTGCGTAAAATTGACCATCTCTGAATAATTACTCTGTGAAATCTACTGGAGTAAATCTTAGCCTTGAAAACGCAAATTTAGCAGTTGCAAAATTTAGCAGCTTTTTTACCTTCGGGGATCCTAAAAACAAAGAAGGGGATGATGATGGTCCGTCTTCCCCCATCGTTAGCTGTGCTGAGTTGGAAGGCATTCAGCTCGGGAGAGAGCCGGTTCCAGCGTGGTGCGGCTGGGCGTAACTCAAAGAACACCTTGCAGAGGCCCAGCCTCTACCATGCAACTTCTCCTTCCGTATTGAAAATAATTCTTGAGTTTTAGTGAGAGGAATAGTGAGTTGAGGGAAAGGCGGTCTAGGATGGCTGGCTGCTGCTTCTAGTGACCCCAGATGCCCTGGGCACTCAGACATTCTCCCTGTTTAGGTGGTTCAGATGGTTTTGTTGTTCTAGTCAAGAGGAAAGGCAGAAAATTAAGGCATTAAAAATCCAGTTGTTTCAGCTATATTTGAAAACTTGGCAGTACAAGCAATTACATATAACATCTTTTTCAATTGTGAGGCTCATGTTCTGTAAGATGTAATTTGGTGAAAACAGAGTGGGAAGGTGTCAGTTAAACACTTCATACATTAATTTCTTCGTTACTCATGGGGATACATAGGTGAGTTCACGTCTCTTCCTTCCCTTGCGTTCACGTAACTTTCAGGGATAAGGTAATCGTGTAGAAAAAGCTGCTTTCAAGTTACCTTTTGTCTCTCGGAATATGTAAGTGTATCTCAAGACCTAACAACTTAAAGTGACCAGACAGGCTTTAAAAAATGAGAAGGAAGCACAAGAGACTCTTGAATTAACACTGTGTCAGCTTTGAATTTGTGAAGCTCCACCCTGATGCTAGAATTTAGCCCTGTGCCAGTCCTTTGCTCACCTCTGTTCTGGTCTTCATACATCCCCTTTAACACGGTATGTATGAAGGTATGTATGAAGACGGATGTCAGACTGCTTGTGTTGTTAGGGCAGGGTCCAGGATGGAAATGCAGACCGCTTCGGAAGTCTTGCGCATGTTTATATGTTAAAATGTTTTGAATAAAATAAAGTAACACAGCTGGAAGTAAAGCCATTTGATATCAGATCCTGTCTTCATTAACAAGAGCTGACAAAGTGTTATCCCTTAAATGTTTATTTAAGAGCTCTTCTGGGTGTGAATTTGTGGGATTGTTTCTCCATTCGATGTTGTTTTATAAAATCTTTTTAATATGCAGTAAAAAAAAAAAAAAATGACGACAGGTAATGATGCCAGTAACACCCAAACTCTCAGAGCTCTTACAAAGGTCGAGTGTTCTTTGTATGGGTCGATACCGTGTTGGGTGCACAAAATGCTACAGGAAGCTTTTATAGTGGTGCGAGGTACTGTTAAATGAAAATCATCATTCTTCCTTAAATGAAGGGCAGTGATGATTCTTCACGACCTCAAGTTAAAAAGACAATTGTAACCATTTCAAAAAAGTGTTTTTTTGAAACACAGTTAAGCTCTACAGCAAACCTTGAGAGTTCTCGCGTCTGCTGGGTGTTCCAGACTGAGAGGCTGCAGTGCAGCCACTTACTGCATTCTTCTTTCCAGGCAGAAGTTGATTCACTTTGCTCTGGGCAACAGAATTGTCCACTCTGCTAATTTCTCTTCTGTTTTGGAGTGTTCTATGATGGCTGTTAGGAACATCAGCTGAGGCTCCTGCTTGTAGGTACCCCTGGCCACCTTTCTGTAACCTGCACTCAGTCTGCTGAATTCCAGCACTCTTCCCGCTGCCCGAGTATCTCGTGGGACAGGAGACTAACTTCATTTGTCCTTCTTGCCTCTCAGCTTGTGCTTTTAAAATCATCCAGACTTCTTTGAGCTTGAAGAAAATACAGATAATGTTAGAGCATGTAATGAAGGGGGGTGAAAAAAAGGTCGATTTTTGGTACCTATTTCTACAATAGATTCTGCAAATTAGATATTAGTACTGTTTGTTTTCTGGCATGAGACTTATGAAACTTTTACTAGCCATAACTTTTCCTACTGCCTCTAGCATAACATGCAAGTTGTCATTGGAAGTCATTCTAATAAGAAATTGGTCTTCCCCCCCCCAGTCAAACCAGGGAAGATTCTTTAGTTCCTAAAGAAATATCCTTGTCGTTGATTTTGAGGAGGCAGCTTTGGTGCTAGCTTATTGTCACTTAAGTGCTAGAGTTTGCAAGTTTGATCGCCTTGTTAACTGGGTCCCTGGTAAGACTATGACATGGAGAGGGTGTGTTCAGTTTTGGGCCCCCCACTACAAGAGGGACATTGAGGGGCTGGAGCGTGTCCAGAGAAGGGCAACGGAGCTGGGGAAGGGTCTGGAGCAGAAGTCTTATGAGGAGCGGCTGAGGGAGCTGGGACTGTTTAGCCTGGAGAAAAGGAGGCTGAGGGGAGACCTCATCGCTCTCTACAACTACCTGAAAGGAGGCTGTAGAGAGGTGGGGGTCGGTCTCTTCTCCCAGGTAACAAGTGATAGGACAAGAGGAAATGGCCTCAAGTTGCACCAGGGGAGGTTTAGACTGGATATTAGGAAATTTTTCTTCACCGAGAGGGTTATCAAGCATTGGAACAGGCTGCCCGGGGAAGTGGTTGAGTCGCCATCCCTGGAGGGATTTAAAGGACGTTTGGATGAGGTGCTTAGGGACATGGTGTAGTGGTGGTTTTGGCAGTGTTAGGTTTATGGTTGGACTCGATGATCTTAAAGGTCTTTTCCAACCTATATGATTCTGTGATTCTGTTGAGGCTTCGTTTTGCTCTGGAATCTCCTGCCTTGCTGTGTATGCCTGGTTCCTGGTTTTGCAGAGCCTACTGATGTCCTTCAGGTTTCTGTAGCACCGGGGCTGGATTGTTTGGGAGTGAGGAAGGAAAAGAATTGGGCAAATGGGGTTGTATGTTTTCTTCTGGATTTTGTGTTTTTTCATGACATGCTGGGAGGACTATGTTTCTCTTTGGAGGAGGAAACCTTGTCAGTAGGAATGACAGTAAATTAAATCTGTTTACTTAAAAAATTTGAGGGGGGAGAGAGGCTTTGTTCCAGTTTTGATTGATAAAATTATGTCACCTTGAGAAAAATATGCCTTTTAAGAGCTTCTGCAACTTAGTATATCTTATCCCTCATTTTTTATGAAATTCAGACAAGTGTGGTTTTTAAGTGTTTTAAATTACTTTTATTTGCGAACTGTAGCCCTTTCTGAGTAGTGCCTAAAAAGCCTGGAGATTAGATTCCTAAACCTATTTGCCTATGACCTGTTCAACTAAAGAGTGAAGAAAGGCTAAAAAAAAAAAAAAATACAAGCTAATCTGCTTCTAGAATAACGTCAGAGGCTGGTGCTTTTCACTTGCAAACATGGAAGATAAATCTTTGTTATTGCATGTTTACAGAAGGTCTTTACTGAGGGTTCAGAGAGTGTCAGCATATATTTTAATATTGCAATTATTAACTGCAACTGTTAACTGTTTTTTAATTCCTAGTTGATTTATTCTAAACCTAAGTAGACCGTTTTCTTTTTTAAATGTCTCATTAGTAGGGAAAGTACAACAAGCCTTTTAGAAAAACTAACTGAAATAAAAGGGAGAGAATGCATGAGAAGGTCGACCATTTTTAGGCTGGCTTGTAAATGCAAACAGTAATTCTGTCCTAACTATTTGTCTATTACTTTACAGGTCCGAAGGTGAAAGTTCAAGAAGCGTCAGGTATGTGTACATTGTATTCTTTCTGTCCTGATGTCTTTGTTCTAAGAAAATATTTCATTTAAAAAGCATAACTTTATTTAAAAGCATTAAATTGAAACATTTGTTTTTAAAATGCTGTTTTTATTGGTTCTACTTAGCACGCCATTTGTATTTTAAATAAAAGATCTTCTACCTCGGATAAGTTCGGTAATAGATAACATGACATTTCCTGAATGCTTCTATCTCCAATATGGTTTAAGACTCATGTCTTAGTTGTGAGAATTGCAAAAAATTATTTATAGCTGGTTTCCAGTGGTTTCAATCCAAATGCATCCTGAATGGTGACTTGTACTGGCAAAGCTGTGAGCCAGCCGCCTGTCAGCTTCTGGGGGCAGCGCCTGTGTTGGAGAGGTCCGTGTTCTTGTTCAGGCTTGCTTTGTAGTCTTCTCTTCTTTACTCGACAGCGAGACCCTTCATTGACTCACTGTTACAATACTCATTATGCACTTGGAAGGTGCAGATAATGTAGAGAATTTAACATAGTTGTAAGATACTTTACTTTTAACTTATTCGTTTAGTATTTTATACTTGTTACCTCAAGGGTATTTTTTTTATATCTACCTCTCTGAAAACGTGGCTGTGTGAGTCAAACTTGTAGAGCTTGTAAAAGTGCTCTAAACGGGACTGAAACTTAAAATTACGTACTCTAATCTGAAGGTGTTCCACATTCATTAGACCATTACAATTAAGCAGATGCCTTGATTCTCAAGGAGTGTGACCGCTGATCAATGATATAACAAGGTCCAAAGTATTGGCCGTGGGTTCACCATAATGCCCTGCAGCTTGTTTTGTGGATTGTCAGGACTTTGCATCTAAAGACATTGTATTTTATTTGTTTAAAAAACAAAACCAAACACCCCCCACCCCCACCCCCAAAAAACCCACCCCCCCCCCCCCCAAAAAAACAACAACAAAAAAAAACCCCAAAAACAAACAAAAAACAAAACAAAACAAAACAAAAAAAAAAACCAAACCCTCACCAAAACCCACAAAAAAAAACCCCAAACCAAACCCAGGACATTCACTCGCAGAATTAAAAATCCAGTTCCTACCCACAGGTATGCAGTATCCCCAAAACCAGGTGAATTGCAGAATAATCAGATATCAGAAAACCAGAAGTCTGTAGGAAGTGATCAAAGATCCTCTGAAATGCCTTTTTCTTACAACAGAAATCACAATCAGTACGGTATTGGGCTGAGTTCAAGGCTGTGCAGGGGAAGTTGGTAGCATATTTTGATGTACAGCAACTGAACTGAAGAAGCTCCCAAGCTGCTATGGTTCAAGCCTGTAGTAAGATGCCTCTACTTTATTCCTTGGGGTTTTTTAACTCCCCGTAGGGTTGCCAGTGTGCTGGCAAGCTGCGGAAGGACTAATGCCGATCAGCTATTGCAAACCAAAAGTAAGTCCAGTGGCATGTGAATTTACAGAGCTGTAATTGAGGTCACATTTCAGCCCATAACAGTCATCCTTGTTTTGACCTGCTGAGTCTGCTGTGGGATTTGGGTGCCCAGGACGGGGGTGTGCGGCACCGCTGCTGCCGATGCGCTCTGGTAAGAGTCGAGTTCGTCTCTTAGGGACCACATTTTGAGGTCTTTGAGTAGCGTATGGGCTAGCTGAAAGCTAGTTATTTCAGATGGGGTTTGGGTACTACCTAAAAACTAAATGTTAATGGAACTCTGACCCTTGCTTCTGGGACGCATCTTAATGAGCTAAGGTTATTTCATTGCGGGGAGGGGGGAGGGTTATTTGACTGATAGGCTAAGGGACTGGGCTGCAAGACTGAGGGAATAATGTTAGTATGTCTTGCCAGATAAGTTCCACACCTTAAAGGAAGGGTGTGCTCAGACTCGGTGCGTCTATAGGAAGCGGCAATACTGCACGGGGCATGTTTCTCCTGTATACAGGCTTCAGGGTTGTGATGGTGAAAATCAACCCCATGTGCCTGCAGGTTTCCGTAGAGGACAACCAGCGTGAGTCTTGGAGCGCTGATACAATCTTCTGTTTTGAGGCTGTTCACTGAATTAATTCTGTTATTCAGCATGAACTTGAGTTACTCCGAGACAGTTCCAGACTCTTACCATAGCCTAAAATTAGGCTAACAGATGCATGCCGTAGCAGGCCACTCAAGCAGAAGGCAGAGCTGTACTCCTCCGGAAACGCTCTTTCGGTCCAACCCTTCCGTCCTCCCTCTCCAGCTGTGTTTCTTCAGAGCGGAGGTGAAATGTCACTGAGGACGTGCCTTTATGTTTCTGCCTGCCTAAAATCCTGGTCAGCTTTTGTCTTGTCTTGGGCCAAAGCTCACTTAGCTTTTTAAGTCTAGGTAGCTTCATTACATTGTGGTTAATTTGCTTCGTACTGTTTTGCTTTATTTCTGGCCAATGAAGATGAAACGTAATAATCTCAAATGAAATGCGAAGGTCAGTCTAGGGGATAGTGCTTAAACTCTGAAGAGAAGAAATCAGCATTCCTGCTCACAAAGATTGGGGGAAAATGCCAGCAAATCAGTACGCTGACCATACTATGCCAGCGTCTTCTGCCACTGGCAGAATTCATGAAATAAAGTCTAGCGAGGAGCTGCAGGCAGGTGAGAAGCCAGGAATAAAATGTACTGGTCTCAGCACTAACTGGACAGATATCACATTGAGTGAAAGTACTTCAGGGCTTATGTTTGCAGTTAATAAGCAAAAGTATCAGTTAGGATTGTAGTGTTTGACTCTCACTAGCATTAGCACTTAAGATAAAATGATTACTCTAAATAGATTCTGAGATGCAACCATTTATTTTTTTTACCTCCTTTCTCCCGGAAGATTGTGTTGCGAGCAGCTGGATAGTCTGGCACGTATTTCTCGGTCACTAGAAACCTGTATTCCGTGACGGTTTAGTGGCTTGTTACACAGAAGCAAGATCTTCCTCTCGCGTTCGATGCTACGTGGGTGCGGGATGAACCAGTGCAGTAATTAACTTTTACCTCTGCGTTTCTAGCAGATGCAGAGAGAAACAGCTCGGTGTGTCGAACTCGGTGTGGGTCAGAGCTGACACGCTGGAGTGACGCGGGCGTTGCCTTGCCGAGCGGGTCTGCTCTGAACCAGGCTCAGCCTTCTCTCTTCCCTCCTCGCGTCCTGTCAAACCTGCACCACTGACATCCTCGTTAAACTTTTTAGTTCTTCTAGGGAGGGTCTTTTAACGGTTGTCTCTGAGCAGGAAAGAGAAGAATTGGGATTCGCGAGGGCAGGCAAATACGTATAACTTGTGGGGTTGTTTGCGCGTTTTGTGCCCGTCTTTCCCCCGCCGCGATGCGCAGCTGGGTCCGGCAGGCCGCAGCAGCCTGGCGCCGAACGTGCCCGTGCGCGTGGGGCGGGGAACACCTGGGCTCCGTTCAGTCTCTTCCAGCGGAGCCGGCGCGATCAGGCTCTTGACCGAGACTTGTTTTGGAATAGCCGGCTTTTCCATACTGGAATGGAATATCCAATACAAGTGATGCCCTAGAATTTCATACTGTTGCTCAGTTGCAAAAGTTACTGCCTTGGTGGATTTGTTTTCGGTAGCTTTATAGCTTGTTATAAGAATGAAAATTCATCCAAAAGATGTTTTCAAGTGCTCTGAAATGCAGTAAACGCTGAATCCGACTGTGCCAAGACAAGGTTGATGCAGAAGAGCAATATGCTTCTAGATAACACACTGAAACAATTAAAAATCATCTCTTTTTCCTTGCCTTTCTCATTGTGACAAAAATAATAAATTATTCCACTGTTTGTGCAAGCCCTTAAAATTCTTTCTGCTTATAATATCGTTGTATTGTAATAAACTTGCATTGGTTTCCTTTTGGTGAATGCCATGTAATTTTCAGGCCTAGGTATTTGTTAAATCTATTAAAATTGATAAATTGCTTTGAACATTTTGCATTCTCAGATGTAATGAACACATACACAGTGAGCTATGAAATTGTCAGTGTGATGGTCCTTTTTAATTAGCTGTCTTTGTTCACATGTTTTCAGTAGAAAATGTAATTTATTTTACAAGCAGTTTTAATATTTAGTAGTATGACCTGACTGTTACAGATAAGAACATATATAGGTAGTATAATCTAGTATATCAAAGTTTGCACGAATGGCTTGTCTCAAGGTTTAGTAACTAGAAGATGTTCCTCTTACCTCTGCTGTGGACCTTGTGTGTTTAATGAACACAAGGCAACAGAACAGAGGATTCATGCAGTGTATAAGGTGCAGAGGGACTCGGAAGCTCAGTAAGCATCTCTGACTAGCAAGCCTCTAAATCTGCCCAGAAACAATACCTCTGTTCTGGCTTTCCTTCTTTTGCTGTCTTTATTCATAGAAGAGAGTAATAGTAGTATGAATGGCTTAAAGAGATAAGATTTAATTAACCGTTTCCCTAGGTATTCCTTTGCTGCTTTTCCGCCAGTAAAATAGGCGCGATGAAATACGTTTGAGTTGAGCTACTCATCACAACTGCCCCGTGATAGTCCTGGCGCAGCGCTTCCGCTGCAGCTGGTCCTTTGGGCAGCCGTCAGCAGCACAGAGCACCGCTCGGACCTTGTCCCAGCAGCCATCCTGTGCAGAGCAAGGCTTCAGTCAGACCACTGGAGCTGACCTGTCCTCTCTAGGTTTTTTTTTTTTTTTTTTTGTTCCTTCCCAGCTGTGTGTTTTTGAAAGGAGAAATGAAGGTACAAAATGGGGGCAAGCTCTAAGTGACAATACCGCGTGAAAGTAGGAGGTTCTCGTGGCTCCTGAACTGAGAGGTGCCAAGGCTACTGCCAAAAAAGTGTGGCGTTCTGTGAATACCCACATAATTTAAGAAATAGGCAAAGGAAGAGGGGAGAGCTTGGAAGATAGTTTAAAAAAAAGAAAAAAAAAAAGGGCAGTTGAAGTACTAGCTAAGGAGAAAACATCAGCTAAATGATTTAGCTGAACCAAAAGACAAGCCGGAGACTGTGATTCTTCTCGGTATGGAAATAGACGGAGGACATCGGAAGTTTTGTGTCTGTCGAGGATCATGCAAAAAGACTAATTTCTTGTACAGATGTACATTGGATTAAGTGGAAAAGTAATTGTCTCGTTTACTTTAGAGCAGGAAGGCATTGTAGACTCTCAGCTTGATTCTGTGCTGCGTGGAGAGTGGGAGGACTGGCTGTTAAACACACCCTGACAAACTTCAGTAAGTGAGCTAGGGAGAACGTCTAGCAGGAAGCAAAGTTTTGTTGGGGTAAAACGAAACAAAGAAAACCAGTAAAATCTGTTTTAACTGTGTGACTCAGCCTCCTCTCTGATAACCTGCAAAGTACAGGTGTGGGGGAATTAAAGACACAACTGATTTTCAAGTTCACATGTATTGCTTTGCAATCTGAATGACTCGGTGACTACGTGTAAAGAGGGCCTTTTCTGGCTGGTTTTAATCATTCCATAAAGACTTTTCTACAGCTCTTAACTAGTCCTTAAAATGTGTAAAATCACCATTTGATATTAATTTAAAAAAAAAAAAGTCCCCCAATAGCTTTCTACATAAATGTCATGTGGACCCTCTACAGCAGAGTGGAATATGGTGAGTTTCTTGATGTTAATTTCAATCAGTTTTATTACTGCTGTCAGAAATAAAATATATGGAAACAGCTTCTAGTAGCTGAGATGACTGTGGAGTTGCCAACGACTTTAAAAGTACATAACTTTAGTCTGAATTTCAGAATGAAAGGACAGCAATACATTCACCAAGTTGTCCAAACTGTATCTGTGTCATCTTTAATAGTTAACTCTACACTTGTGATGTTAAAAAAAAAAAAAAATCCTAAAAATAGTACAAAACAACTACTTTTACAGAATAAATGAGTGAAAACTGAAAAAAAAGTGAAATAAGATTGGGAGTACGTACTCATATTTCTTAAGAATCTATCATCCTGTGCAATTCAGAATCACGTGAAAAGTGTGCTGTAACATACATGACTTTCCAGGAGTAGGAGGTGGTATTGATATAAAAGTCTTAGTATAGAGTGCTCAAATCAGCACTCCATTTGTGGTTTTGGCTCTTGGTCATCTCCCGGAATAATACGGGCAATTCATCCTCTTTGGATGAACTGTATATACACAGAGAGCACACACCATATGCTCTCTGTGCATATACATTTAAGCAATATTTTGGAATTGACTGACTTAATTGGGA
This sequence comes from Mycteria americana, assembly GCF_035582795.1. Classification (NCBI taxonomy): domain Eukaryota; kingdom Metazoa; phylum Chordata; class Aves; order Ciconiiformes; family Ciconiidae; genus Mycteria; species Mycteria americana. The sequence goes on from NC_134375.1 coordinate 2,987,384, forward strand.
TAACTACTTTCATTCATCCCCTCGTGCTTCAGTTTTGGGCTGTGAGTTATTAGGTTGAGTACAGCAGATACTTGTCCATGTAATCCAAGGCTACTGAGGAAGGAAATCTGTCACAGCAATCTTCTTGAAGAAGAGGTGGTTGTGAATAGCGTAACACAGCATTGCCAGCTCGTTTGGGTGATTGGGGCCCAAGCCCCAGGAATACTGTACAGGCAGAAGAGCTTCATGCTGAGATGAAGCTGATAGAGGAGGACAACAGTGAGGTGAGGCACCTGAACCACAGGGCCGGTGACACAGCAGCGAGCAGACTTTCTGATCTCGCTCCTAACGTCTTGCCCATAGACTTAAGCTGCATCCCTGCGTTTAGTTGTGCACTTTAACCACGCTTTGGGAACTTGGTGATATTTAAAAGAACAGAATGTTAAATTCTAGCTTCAGATAAAATTACAAAAGTACTGAAGGCTAGAGATGGAAGGACTAGCGTATGAGCATTCTTAAAAGGTGAGTAATGCTTTCTGAGTAGATCTTCTCTTTAGCAACTCACGTCTCTTGCTAACATCTTAGAATTAGATTAAGCTGCTATTAATAAACAACTGTAATTGTTTTTTCTAGATGTTTTCGGAGCTGATGAAAACAAATTAGCCCTATATTGTCTGTTTCTGGAATCCTGTTTGTATGCAAGTAGAACGTCTGTTCTGCCCTTTTGACTGCTAGAGGAATACACGCTTATCTGTAAGAATTCATACCAGACTGGATTTATCTTTCCCTCAGACTTTGTATTAGGGTTATACCTCAGAAATTGTTTTATGAGACGATATGTGAAGGACTAGCAAGGCTTACTAAAATCAATAACTGGTAGAATCCAAAGAGCTCAGCAGGTTTCTCGTAACTTGTTTCTGCTAAGCTCTAGTGTTGCTTAGAACTTCTCCGTAAAAGGCTTTTCAGGCCTGTTGATCATTTAACTTTTTGACTACTTATGAATCTGGCAGGTAATTGAAAGACCTTTCTCAAACCCATAGGAACATCAGTGTTGTCTTGTACTGTTACCCTTTTGCCCACTCAGAACTTAATTTGTAATTGGGAGAGGAACTGGAAGCAAAAAAATTTTCAAACAAAGCTGGTAAAAACAACGTAGTCCACTGTCAAAGACTGGTAGATGTTTGGATGATAGTAAAAATAGGTAAACTTGTGCATACTAAACACCATTCACCATTTCGCCATTGGTGAAAGTTCTGTTGAAGTTAGTTGATAGCATTCCACGATACACATTTAATTTTACTATGTGACAGGTATGGGATATGATTGCCTTTGCAGTACAAAGTGAATGTAAATTATATTAATGGTGAAAGGGTTCATGTTTAAACAGGAATTTTTGCTCTCTTCTCTTGCTTCAGTAAGGCTTGTCTCTGTGAGACATGGTAAGAAGGCAACAACTTGTATGTCAAGCAGGATAATTTTCTTAGATGTTGCTCTTCTCTGCGCAACCACTTGAACTTCAGTGACAGGGGCTGATGGTTGATGGCAGTCTTTCCCCATCAGCCTTCTGAGCAAAGTCACAAGTTTCTTTGGCAAGGGAAATGGCCAAATGGAGGTTTGGATGGTGTTTGCAAGACACTTGCCAAGTCGGAAGAGAAGGTGATACTACTTCATGCAGCCAGGCTAGCTAGAGTTTTTCATCCCTGTTTTTAGTGCACTAATATATCTGAAGCCACCATGTGGCCTACGCCCTCTACCCTGCTCCTCTTGGTATGCCGTGAGCTGATTTCATGGGGGGTTTTGAATGGTTACAGAGAGCAGAACATGACCATATGTATGCTTCAGTTGACAAGGAGTTGTTTGAGCTCTGTAATATAGTTTTCACAAATTTTTCACTTCATGTTCTTTTTACTCGTAAGTGGAATGAATTCACAGTAGCAAAGCTTTTTCCTCAATTGTAATTGCGTTCAGTATAACAAAATAACTTGGCAGCGTCAGTAATGGCATTTTAGGCACTTGATTTTCAGGAAAGGGATTATGGCAATTGATTGTAAACTGCAACTAGACCTTCAAGATTTCCTGGTGATACTGAGTGCCTTAATTTTTTTTTATGTACCCAATTTGAGGTGTTTTAAAACTTTCTGATTTTCAAAAAAGGTTGAGTGTATACCTCGACAATTGGTCTAAGTGTTTCAAATTACATATCTGATTTGCCAAGCACAATTACTAATACATTTCAAAAAAACCTTGCCAGTCCAGTATTGATGGTTAATCAGAGTGACATTTTAGCATTGAGCAGCTACAATAGTAGATGTTTTACTTAGTAAAATTTCAGAAAGTTAACAGTGTTAATGTAAGTGAGAAGCATACACCTTATTTCATAAAATTTCTATTGGTTTTACACATCCTCTGTTGGAAGAAGAAAAACAGGAGAGTAATACTGTGGTTTTTCGAGGCAGTTTAGTCAAGAAGCAGGTTAACTGAGTTTTAGTTCTCAGGCAATACAGCCAAAATTGTATTATTGCCTCAAAGTATGTGTAACTGCATGACAGTGCTAGCTAGTAGGAAGAAGATGGTTGAGGGGACCTCTTTAACCTGACAGTCTTCAAAAGTCCATGATCTTGTGCTTCACGTAGTCGGCTTTTTATTTTTCTGGATTGCTTTTCAACATGTTGAGAAATCTGTAGGCGTATCACAACGTTTCATGACTCAAAAGCTTCAGGTACTGCAAATGATTCTAAGCATCACAGCCATGACATCATCTACGTTTTGTAGACAAAATGTTCTGCATGAACCAAGCTGACTGTTTTTCCCCCCCAAAAATACTGTTTCCGTAGACTCAGTTGGCAAGGAAATACAATAGCATTGTACTGATAGGTGAATTCAAGGGAAAAGGGCTGAATTTTTTTTTTTTGTAATAGTTGTGTAAACATGGGTAGGCGTGTGTTTGCAAATTAATGAAATTTTTGCTTCAGGTAATGTACTATGCTAATATTTTGACTCCTGAATTACTGAGATTCTGATTTTTCTACTGAAAAGTAGAATCAAGTCTTGCTAAAAATCTGATACCATCCAGGTGGATAAACTAGCATATGCAAGCATTTTGTCTAAAATTATTTCCACTGGAAATAGACAGCTGTAATTTATGTAAGTTTTGAAGTGCTGATTGTGCTCAATAGAATTCTCTTGACAGGCTGGGAGTTGTTGAATTTGCAGTCTTGAAAAGACAAAGCTTTGTAAGTGGTTTCACATTAATTCAATGCAGCTAATTTTTATACCCAATTCTTGAAGGAGTTGTTCTTGTTCACCAGCAGTCCCATTGCTTACCATGTGAGATGAGGCTGGCTTAATGAGCAACATGTGTGCACAACTTAATTCAGTACGTTGCGTGCTTGTAGTGCCATAGGATTTCTCTTTTGTGTAGATAAAGTAGTTTAAATTTCCTTCATGATTTTGCCATTCCATGGTAAATTGTGAGCTGCTTTTGTTCTTTTCTATTAGAATTCACATGAAAAGCTGGCTAAATCTAGGGAATAGAATATGAGTATAAAGAAGAAAAAAAGGTCAAATATCTTATAGTTCCTGTGTGCTTCTTAATGTTCTTCAAGGGCTTTGGTTAAAGTTGGTTCTGTAGCATCTGCTGAAGAGCTTATAGTTACCCGGTTGAATTCTTGTTTCTGTGCCCCCACTCTCATGAAGACAAGCAGGAGTGGTGTGCATTTTGAGTAGAATTTAGCACATCTCTTAGCTGTTTGGTGGGACGCTGAGAATCACCTCTAAATGAACTAGTGTTTTTAGGGAGATCCGGCTATGCAGCTTATACTGAATGAAGTTGCTTTCTGGCTTCTCTTTATATGTGCTTTTCAGAAGAATGTAGCATGTGATGTACCCTTGCGACACAAAGCTCTCCCTGGTCTGCGTTGTAAGGCGAGAGAGATGTGCACTTACTCAGTTGCACGTACAACTAGCTCTGAGGGATTTCATTTGCAGAAAACAGAATTGTGGCCCAGCGAGGCCAACAGAACCTCACTTCTTCTGCAGCTGGGGCAGGAGTTCCAGGGGAGGACAGGGTATGATCTGAAGTTGGCTTATATTATGCATTTAAACTCGTTTTGGTTGGTTGGTTTTTTAATGGAGACGTGATTATATTCAGCTATCCCTGTGAGGACAGGAATAAAATCTGACTTTAGGAACAGAATTAACTGGCATACTTTTCTGTCCAGAACACTGAAAATAGTCTACACTAACCACTGGAAATCCATGTGTATGTGCAAACTGGTAGGATCATGAGTGGGAAGCAATGCGTTCCGTTAATGATTTGTCTCTCTGCACTGGTGAAAAAAATAGCTGCTTCCTTGCACGTAATCTGTTTCTTTCAAAAGAATTCATACGGCAGCCACTTTCAGGTAGGATTTTAAGCCAAAGGTACCTTTGGTTCGGATGCAATGCAGCAATTTTTATGTAGTAGTATGCACAGTGGCAACTTAAAATCAAATAAAAGAGAGAACTTTCATAGTTCTTCTTTCTGATCTCATTGCTTTACGCAAGTAGTCATGGTTAGACTAATTCTATCCAACAGGGAAATATGCAGCAAAAAATAGCTGTGTAGAAATCTATTGATAACTTCAAAGGCCCTTTTCTCCTTTTTGCCTTTTTAATCTGTATTCTAGGTAGTTTTATGCCTCAATGTAATTCAAGAAGGATCCTTGGAATAGGACTTAACCATGATTTAGATATCTGGTTCCTCATCTGAGCTGTTTTAATGACTCTTTTGGAAGTATTCCAGTAAGTGCAATTGTAAGTAAATGGAAGATGGAGTAAGCAAGCTATGTATTGGAGAAACTGAGAACAGAATAGTATGTTAATAAAAACATAAAGACGAAAAGAACATTTTAGGTTATCACAGTAAAGAAAAACAAATATCTGAAAATATGCATTATAAATAATTGGAATCAAGACTAAAGCTTCATTTGTGATGTAACGGTTTCCCAGGAACTATGCTAGGGAAGCTGGAGTGGTTGACGATGTGTGTTTATGGCCTAGGTGGTGATTGTTGGTTGTTTTTCCTGCAGTTCTTGCTCTGCTTTCTGAAGAAAGAGAAAAGTCAATTTTTGTCACAATTTTATGGGGCTCTCAATAGCTTTCTCCTTATTCAGCGAATTCTCAGGGGCTCCTAACTTGTGGTGGCAGTGCACTCCTATTTAGATGCATGGAAAATGTACCACTAACAGAGTTCCTTGGTAAAAACCTGATGCGGGTGGTGTTGCACTAATACCGCTCGTGCAGCGTAACTAGGGGACACGCTTCTGTGCGGTGTTTGCTTGCGTTACGTAGATGGAGGAGTGAACAGGAGGAACAGACGCCAGTGGAAACGGGGAAGCGCTGCTTGTGTGGTTAGTGCCATGTTCAAGCCCTTAAGCCTTCCAGACAGGGACTCCTGCTTACTTTTAAAAGCGGGGAACCATTTCTTACAGTTCCATATAAACTGCTCGAAACTGCTGGACAGAAGACTTGGGCTCTATAAGTACGTGGCATCTTTGGGTTAGCTACAATTCAGACCACTTGAATGACTGGTCGCTAACATCACCAGGAACTTAATTTGTATTTTACTGAAATGTAACCACCTTCACCATTCTGAAATCTATTTTCCCTGTTGTAGGAGTGTCAATAGGTCTAACCTGTGTATTGTATATATTAAAAGCTACCGCGTCAGCCAATTGGCTACCTTTGGAAAGTACTTTCAGAGCTGATACATGGGACGCACACGATGAATCTGAAGATATATTGTTCGTTGTCTGGCATGGACAGTAATGAGAGAGGATTAGGTGTCTAGTTCATTGTGTGACAATACAGTCCTAATAGTGAAGGTCTGTGTGAATTTGACAGTGCCACCTTTTGGGCAGCTAAACGTTGTTAAGGGAAGCGAGTTGTAGGGAGTGGGTATTTCCAGCATGTCTTGTAGAGGAAAAACTTACTGATTGAATAAATATTAATATTTAGTTACTAAATATGTGAAAATCTACTTGGAATTTTTCAATATTATTTGGCTTTAACAGTGAAAGGAAAGTTTAAGCAAGATCAGGACTGATTTTTATTTACTAAAGGTTTTTTTTCCTCTACAAACACGACAATATGGCTACCTGCACAAGGCCGTAGTGAGAGACCAAGAAAGGTCATCATCGTATCGGTACCTTTTGGAATCAGTAGGGTACAGACTGATTCCAAAAGGTACTGATACAATGATGACACAAGGACATCCTTTTCTAAGTTTCGGGGGTTGGGCTTTGGTTTTTGGGTCTTCTGGTGACTTTCATTTTCCTTTTTTGTACTTTGATAAATCTTCAAATTTCCTCACAGTATGCTGTTGCATGAACATTCCCCATTTGGTGGGGTGGATGGGAGAGCTGTCTGCAGTGGGATAGGGGAATCCTAGGTTGGTGTTAGAGGTTTCTGAGCTGTTACTAGGTATGTGTTGTCTAGTATTAGGAAAGAGAATCCATGTAGCTATTGGGCGTATAAACAAATTGTGCCTCTGGCCATAGGTTTCCCAGTCCCAGTTGCAGTAGCTGTGAAGAAGAGATGTCTTACACTAACGTGCTCGTACAGGGGAGCGTAAGAATTTTAACTCAAAGAGAAAAGGAAAAGATCATTTAAATGTATAATTGGTGATATCAACCTATTATGCCCAGCATAACAGGGTATAAAGTATCTTGGAAACAGTTGACAATTACTATGTCTTTAATGTTGCAGCTCAATTTTAAGTCTGTCTGTGTCTCTCCTGGAGTATATTCTTGTACTGTTTGAAATCAAGATCACAAAGTAGAATTTTTATGTAGTCAATGGGATTCTAATTAGCCAGGTGTTAGTGATGGGAGATTCTTATGGTTTTTAATTTAAATAAGCTGTGAACAAACTTGGAGTAAAAAAAAAAAAAAAAAAAGAAAAATTCCATAGGCATCTTATAGTGAAGGGCAGAAAGGACGAATGTTTCTATGGTCTAGGTAATAAGACAATAGACACAAACCTCTGCATTGCTGAATAGCAAAGAAAAAACAGTAGAGTAATTTTTAAGAAAATTTAGAATGTATTGAACTTATGTGTCAGTGAAGAATTCCTTTCCTATCGCAACTGCAGACTGCACGTGAAATGGTGTCCTCCTTGTAATTTCCTCCAAATAATGAGTTTCCTGGGGGAAAGAAGAGCAGAAAAGAACAAAGAGCCTTAGCAGCGATGCACCCGCTCTGTCGCTTTTAATCTCTTGTACACGTGGTGTGCACTTGAAGGCAGACTTGTGAACTGATGAACAAAAAGTTTTTTAGAAAAGCGTAACTGTGCTGAGCTTGGATGAATGGTGGAGTGGAAGTGTAGACGTCCTCGTGTTCTACAATATGGAAGTAGAGGCCAAGGAGCTCTTTGAGTTTTGTGGCTGTGTTAACTTCTTTAGTTTCATCTTCAGGTTGCAGTGGCCACCAATGTCACACAGGGGCAGGAGCATGAGAACAAGATACATCACTAGATTTGATAATTGTAGCAACCGAATGTTGTATCAAACTGTTTCTAATTATACTTATGTTGTTCTAACTTCTTTTGTAAATGGCCATAGATTTTGCCTTCAATTCCAAGGTGAACTAAATGCAGTAAGAAAGCCTTTCGTGCATACTCTTTGCAATTCGGGCACAGTGAAGGCTATAAAGGTTTCTGTGACTTCTTCAGTAAAAATTACTAACTGAAAGCTTTAACCTTTTGTGCCTCTGCTTTGCCTTATCATTAGCTGTCTTCTGTGGAGGTTAAGAGGAGAGAGTAATGCACTTTAACTTGTCTCCATAACGGATGCCCTCGCTTGCTGAAATCCCATATTGATTCCACGGTCTTATCTGCTGAACATATCTGTAAATACCCGTCAGCTAGTCTTGCCTAACTTCTGCCATCAATTTGGCCTCATTAACTTCTTTTGATTAAATCAAGCACATTACTTGGGATAACCCTGTAATTTATATATAATAGTTAACTTTATCAGGGGAATAAGATTCCTCCTCTGAATTTTAATGCAAGAAACAGTATCTGTATACAAACTTAGAGATTGGAGCCAAAATTTATAGAGCCAGACTAAATACTAGTTACACTTAATGTATGACAAGTAGAAAAAGTCTTTTGAAGACAAACATTAACTGACTTGCTCCTCATTTTAGTCTAGTTTTATTCTAACCTGTGTTGTGTATGGTGCAAAAGTGATGAGTCATATACTCAAGAACTATGTTTTGAAGTGTTGTAAGGGTACAGTTAGAGAATGTTCTCTGGATATCTTCAGTCTTTAGTTTCTTCATGTGCTTTTGTTTATTATACAGTCAAACTTAATTTGAGCTTCAAGACTTTTGGAAGTGGTAAAGACTGGAGCATATCACTCCTGTTAAAATGAACCTTGAACTCAAATCAGTCAAATCCTTCCTTTCTCAATACTGTACACCAATCATATGCATGAATTAAGATGAATTACCATTATTCAGTTTTGGGAAAAAGTCACTTTGTGCTCAAGCAAGTATCAAAAATCCAGTAAGAAGCCATTTAAATCACTAGCTTTCTAATAACCCCCTCAGCTCTGATGCATAAATTGAGGAAAGTTGCCACTCTGCAATGAAGATGAGGCTTTCAGCTCACACATTGTCACTTAATATGTGCTCAGAATATACTCAGATAAACTTGGCTTGCCTGAGATGTCACAGCTCTTCATTTTTTTCATAACCTTTTTCTGCTGCCTTTGGTTTTGAAATGAACTGCTTTGAAAAGCACTGCTGCAAGTAACTTCCTGACCGATGCGTGCCTTTGCCGAGATGACAATGGAGTTTTCAGAAACACAGCTACAGAGGACTAAATGCTACCCAGATAAAGTAGCAAGGTATTTGAGCATTACTTTGATTGCACACTTTATCTATTGTAAATGAGTATTTGACTTTCAAGACCTGGCTCTACTGTGACTATGAACTACTATGTTATTTGTAATCCCGTGGCACTAAAATGTGCTGCACTTCCTCAAGTAAATGTGAATTAATTGGCATTGCTCCTCTGCATACAGCAGATGTAATCTGGTTCCTTAGAGAATGCTTTCCACAACATCCTTCACAGTTTAGGTATCCGAATCATTTAACAGCCTTACAGAATCATAGAATCGTTTAGGTTGGAAAAGACCTTTAAGATCATAGAGTCCAACTGTAAACCTAGCAGTGCCAAGCCCACCACTAAACCATATCCCTAGGCACCTCATCTACACATCTTTTAAATACCTGCAGGGAGGGTGATTCAGCCACTTCCCTGGGCAGCCTGTTCCAGTGCTTGATAATCCTTTCGGTGAAGAAATTTTTCCTAATATCCAGTCTAAACCTCCCCTGGCGCAACTTGAGGCTGTTTCGTCTCGTCCTATCACTTGTTACCTGGGAGAAGAGACCGACCCCACCTCTCTACACCCTCCTTTCAGGCAGTTGTAGAGAGCGATGAGGTCTCCCCTCAGCCTCCTTTTCTCCAGGCTGAACAACCCCAGGTCCCTCAGCCGCTCCCCATCAGCCTTGTGCTCCAGACCCTTCCCCAGCTTCGTTGCCCTTCTCTGGACTCGCTCCAGCCCCTCAATGTCCCTCTGGGAGTGAGGGGCCCAACACTGAACACAGCATTCGAGGTGCGGCCTCACCAGTGCCGAGTACAGGGGCACAATCACTTCCCTACTCCTGCTGGCCACGCTATTTTTGATAGAAGCCAGGATGCCATTGGCTTTCTTGGCCACCTGGGCACACTGCTGGCTCATATTCAGGCGGCTGTCAACCAACACCCCCAGGTCCTTCTCTGCCAGGCAGCTTTCCAGCCACTCTTCCCCAAGCCTGTAGCGTTGCATGGGGTTGCTGTGGCCCAAGTGCAGGACCCAGCACTGAGCCTTGTTGAACCTCACACAATTGACCTCGGCCCATCGATCCAGCCTGTCCAGGTCCCTCTGCAGAGCCTTCCTCCCCTCCAGCAGATCAACACTCCCGCACAACTTGGTGTCATCTGCAAACTGACTGAGGGTGCACTCGATCCCTTCGTCCAGATCATTGATAAAGATGTTAAACAGAACTGGCCCCAACACAGAGCCCTGGGGGACACCGCTTGTGACCGGCCACCAACTGGAGTAAACTCCATTCACCACCACTCCTTGGGCCCGGCCATCCAGCCAGGTTTTTAGCCAGCGAAGTGTATGCCCATCCAAGCCATGAGCAGCCAGTTTCTCCAGGAGAATGCTGTGGGAGACGGTGTCAAAGGCTTTACTGAAGTCCAGGCAGACAACACCCACAGCCTTTCCCTCATCCACTAAGCGGGTCATCTTGTCATAGAAGGAGATCAGGTTGGTCAAGCAGGACCTGCCTTTCCTAAACCCATGATGACTGGGCCTGATCACCTGGTTGTCCCATACGTGCCACGTGATGGCACTCAAGATGATCTGCTCCATGACCTTCCCCAGCACCGAGGTCAGGCTGACAGGCCTGTAGTTCCCCAGGTCCTCCTTCTGGCCCTTCTTGAAGATGGGTGTCACATTTGCTAACCTCCAGTCACCTGGGACCTGGTTAGCCAGGACTGCTGGTAAAGGACTGAAAGAGGCTTGGTGAGCACTTCTGCCAGCTCCCTCAGGCCCCATAGACTTGTGTGTGTCTAAGGGGTGCAGCAGGTCGCTCACCATTTCCCCTTGGATTATGGGGGCTCCATTCTGGTCCCTGTCCCTGTCTGCCAGCTCAGGGGGCTGGGTACCCAGAGAACAACTGGTCTTACTTACAGACCTTAGAATCATAGAATTGTTTAGGTTGGAAAAGACCTTTAAGATCATCAAGTCCAACCGTTAACCTAGCACCGCCAACTCCACCACTAAACCATGTCCCTAAGCGCCACGTCCACATGTCTTTTGAATACCTCCTTGGAGAAATGCATAAGAATGTCTGGAAAAAGGTGTCATCACTGAGTAATGTGCACGCTGTAGGGGAAAGAAATACAGTGTGTATTGCTTTGGGATGCTAAAGAGAAACTAGTCAAACACCACTCTCTTAAAAATGACAGCATAAATAGGCCTACCTTTAAACTCTAAACCAATCTGTACCTGCTTTTTGAGATTCATCTTTCTTTGAAACTCAAAGCAAAAGTCACTTTTCCAAATCTGGATTCTTAAGAAATAGTTGACTTCTGGTAGTGTTTCTGGACCCTCTTAGGAAGAGGTGGTATCGCTCTCCTCTACGGCTCGGCGTAGTGGGCAGGTCACGTAAGAAAGAACTTATTCAGACCAGGAGCAGAGCTACTAAATGAACCAACAGTTGGTAGCTACTTGGTCTTTCGTTGTAGCTACCTAATTTTTTTTTTTTAAGAAAAAAGAAGCCTGAGGAAGCTGAACAAACAAACCAAGGATGCTCATGGTTAATTGATGGACTTTGTAAATATGACTGAGGAGTCCATGAACCGGTTGCCAGCTTTTTTCATTATTCTTGCATTCTGTTTGGAAAAACAAGGAGTGGTCTGTCTAAGTATTTTGGCCGAATCCAAAGAGGACTGGCTTTAAAATTTCAAGGATAAGTGATACGCAGACTGGAACATTTCAGTAATTTCTGGCTTCACTACTTTGCTAAATTGCTTTATAATCCCTGTTCCATGGAGCTGGAGGAATTTTTCTTGGATATGCTCATGAACTGATTAAAACGGAGGAGGTCTGAAGGGGTTATGCTGCTGCCATAATTTCAGAGTACAGAACTTCTGCTGGATTCTAGTGTAAAAGAAAAAAGTAGAGAGATCATTTAAGGGAGACCGAAGGTAATAACCTGCTTCCTGATTTGCTGTTGCGTTGCTACTAAAACCTCTGGTGTCTGCCGGATTCTGACTAGAAGATTTTATCAGAGCAAGAGTGATTCTCTGAAGTAGCTCTGCCGCTGGAAGTGCTTGCGCTGTGTGTGCCGTATGGTGATGACAAAATGGTCTGCGGGGAGGGAGTTGCTCTTTGCTCAGTCCATTATTTAAACAGCTGATTCTGTCTTGGATGCAGCTCCAGCCTTAACGTGACCAGAATCACTTCTGTCTCTTCTTGCCCTTGCTGTATAAGACCTTATTTGATGGGAATCCATTTGCTTTCTGTAAAGACTGAGCATGTGGGAGATAGTTCTTTCAAGTCTTTGCTTCAGCAGATGAGTCATTTCTCAATGCTTCAGGGTAGCGAATGTACCTGCTTTCTTGCGATATAATCCTTGCAATTCCTAAACATTATTAATGTAATGCATGTGCCATTTAAATCTGTTTCTCTAACTGCAGTCTTGTTGAGAAGAAATGATGGACAAGTTTTTGGAAGCCTGGGTTTTCATAAGAAGAAACACACTATTTTGCTAGCATAAAACAGGAAGGCTACGTGTCCTCAGGACCTACACTCTGTCTCCGTAGCGCTGCTTCATTATTTCAAGCGGTTTGCATAATCATGGTTTATGTCCCTGTTCTCTCCTAGGATGAGCTTGATAATAACTACAAATTGTCCTTAAAAATCGTGAAGTAAATCACAGTAACATTACGTTTTCCTCTATAGAATATATGGTTTCTACTCCTTGAAGACCAAACCCTTCTTTGGTCTTGTGGAACTACATTCCAATAATGTAGATGTTCTGAGACAACATAGTAGACTATGTTGGTCTGAATGTTAACAATTCAGGATTTAAACTGAATTGGAAAAAAAAAAAAAATTGAATTTGTGTAGGTATATATGAATGCAGATTCAAAATAGCCTGTGAGAAGCTGTCCTATTCTATAACAATATTAAATATATGTAATGACTTCAGTATTTAAAGGACTCCAAGAAGTCTTTGAGAGTGCTTAAGGCATTTAAATACATTTTACTCCATGTATCTTAATCACACTGAAAAGAATAATCTTTCAATTTCCTGTTTCAGCTCCACAGTAGGTGCTAACATACATATGTGTGTTTGTTGGTGGAATTGTGTAGGCAAAAAGAGTGGGGGCTTAACATACTTTCCTTTCCTTTTTGTTTGAATTAATTTTGTAGTAAAAGCAGCGTGAACACATGCTAAGCAAGGAAGCTGAAGAAGCCAGAGGTAAACTTCAAGGATAACTCCTCACTTCAACCCACTGTATCTACATTTTAGGGAGATGGGGTAGGTTATTGAGCAGACTGACTTACAGACTTAATGCGAGAGGACAGCGTTCGCAGACCATGCTTAGTGAGTGGGTCTTACTCACCATGCTTAGTGAGTAGGTAACTACTCACTACTACTCACTACTACTACTCATGAGACCATGCTTAGTGAGTAGGTAACTTACGCCTTGCTAAGAGTGACCCCACGTCTAAATTACATTAGACCATTGCAACTATAGCATAAAAAACCCAAACCCCAAACCCCCCCACCCTGTTGTGTAATGTTGAGTGGTATGAACTTCCTCGTTTATCAAAATAAACAGGGAAACGCTTCCACACCTCCTCTGCAGAGATGCATGGCAGCTGGCCTTTCACTCCTCTGCTAACAGCGTACATCTTCCACCCGTCCTGCCTCACCCAAGTCACGACCAGTCTGAGGCTTTTATGGAGGTCTTCTAAGGTGGCTCGGTAACGAGCATGTTAATTATCACTTCGAGGACGAAGATCCTGCTGCTGTTTCTCAGCCAAAATAGGGCAATACCAAAGGTTTAGGATTAGAAGAGAATCATAAAAGGTGACTTCTAAAATTTTTTTTTTTGTGCTTAGCTAGTGGCAAAATTGATATCTACTCCCTGAATTTCTGTTCTGACTTCCACAAGTTAAAACCTAGGCTATTGTTTTGTCCTACTTTCTCCTAACAGTAGTGAGAAGTAACGTATGATGAGCAGGGAATTCCCTTTAAAATTTAAGAACAAAGCAAATGGACACTCTGCACTGATCTCCATGGGCTATTTTGAAGGAAACTCATTCTTCCTTCTATAAATTCTCCAAGTGACGTTAGATCTCTGCCTCGAGCGTCTTCCTGTCTGGCTGTGTCGTTGAAGTAGCAAATGAACTATCCTGCCTATATGACAGAGGATGCAGACAAACGTCTGTCAAAGCTGCATGAATTTCACGCAGCTGTAAATAACTCTCATTAGAAAACGTAAGCTTGTCATTTATGCTCATTTTGGGGGGAACTTAAGGTACTAGTTTTCAAAATTAAAAAACGGAGTTGTAGCTGTTACCTTTCAATTGCTTTGCAGCAGATGGAGCTGACACGCAATGCCTTTCTGCATTAAAACTTAATGTGCACTTAACTGATTCTTAAATGAACTCTTGGTAAAAATCCAGATTAAAATTGGTATTTTGAAAGATGGTGTAGTGTGGCTTTGCTTTTTGGAAAACCAAGAAATGAAAGCAGGAGTGTTTGGTTAAGCTTTTTTATAGGGGAAAGATATATGTAGGTTTCCAGGTTTAGACTATTTCTTTAAAGTGTTGTTGTACCACTTTATTCATTACTTTCTCTTATAAACAGTGGCTTTTCTCTTGGACTTTGTTCACTTTGTTTGTTGTCTTGCATGCAAACCCTTCTAAATGTGCTTATTGTGAATCGGAGGAAAAAGAACTGGCAGTAACCGTAAGCCAAACATTCAAAAATACTCTATGACAGTGAAACAACTTATATGCAGATACAGCTGAATTCTTAGGATGCTTTTAGCAGCTATGTTTTCCTTGAGAGAAAATGTTTATTATAAAAGTTGTAGAAATGGTAAGAAAAAAACCCAAATTAATATCCTGTGTCTGTATTGTTGCAAAAAGCCTAGGGAAGAACTTGGAATACCGGTAATGGAGTTGGAATTCATCGGCTTGCTATAACAGGGATTGTCGGGATGATTCATGTAGCTAGGTCTTTGATTAAAAATGGCTTGCACCACCTTGAGGTAAGACAAGAAGGAAAAAAAAACGGGGAGAAGTATTATCTTGCGTATCAGGGAAGTACGCACTTCTAAAGTTCAGAATATAGAATCAGGTGTGTACTGGACTCGTAGGGTCCAGTACACACTCGAGGTTGGACTCGATGATCTTAAAGGTCTTTTCCAACCTATACGATTCTGTGATTCTGTGGAAGTCTCCAGACAAAGGCAGACAAGCAGCAATATTGCCCGGTGAGCGCTTAATAGGTTTCCAAACTGGAGATACCAGTTGTGGGTTTCCCTTGGTCTGGCAGCTACCAGGAGCTGCGAGCGGCGTGTCAGAGGAAGGCTTGCTTTCCCCGGAGATGTCTGCGTGGCTCTGTGTTAGGGCACAAGTGTGCTTGCTGTTGCCTGCTTGGTTGGGTTCTTTAATCAAAAAAAGCTCTAACAATGTAGTTGGGATAATCTCTTGCTATCAAAACCAAAGTATCTTGAAGATGCTTAACTTGCTTTTGGCAATCAGCGATGAACTGACTGTTTGTGAAGGTTGGAGGTGATTTTTAGGACAGTGATTTTGAAACAATAGGTGTTGGGAGCCCTCTCCCCCCCCAGTGTAGTTGCTTCAAAGCAACAGAATTGCATATAGTCTGCGAACATTTGTCCGTATCCTCTGGGGTTTGGTGGGTCAAACAGTGCGGTGATGCAAATCTAGGACAAAAAAGAGGTGGCAAAGCAGTGTTAAGGACAGGGGTACAAGCTGTTCCACACCTTCGCTAGAACAGGAACCGGAGCAAGAATTCCAATATTCTTTCCATTTTATTTCTTTGTCCCTGAGCTCGTAGGTGAATCCAAACAGGAAGCTATTAATAAATTACTTGAAGATCTGTTCTGCCATGGAGTACTAGGACTATCCTGTTCTAGGGTCCTGCGCTGTGAAACGCCTATGATTCAGCTGAGACTTGATTGATCACTTAATTTAACCAAGTGATTAAATTAAGGCCATAGTAAGCAGAAAAGCCGATTGGAGAAAATGGAAAATACTGTGAATTACAAAGAAAAGGTGAACACTGATTTTTGTGTGTGTGTGTGCGCATGAAATGAATACAAATTTAAAACTATGTGTCTGGATTGGGTATTTTGCTGTAGGAATATTTGGAAAGAAGATAACACAGGATATTAACATTCTGTTAGCTTGATATCTATAATGGTGAAAGATACCTGTACTTGGAATAAGTAGAGCATGAAATAGTATAAAGTGTCCATGGTGAGAAGTTAGAAAAGTGTTTAAAAAAAAAAAAAAAGGCAAACTTACAGAAAATTACAAACTTGGCATTGATGGACCTTAGCCAAGCGGATGACATCAAGTAACTTCCACATCAACTTGATCACACCGAATACCACAGAACAGGTTTTGGTGAGCCAGTTTTAACTAGGGATTTTTTACTTGGATTCCTGAAAACTTTCCCTGCGCTTACAAAGCTGCTAGTCCAAACGCACCACGCGCGCGAGCTGGGCATGAGCGAACTTCCGCGCTCGTTCGCAGGAGGCGAGGAGGACGGCGTTCTCGGGGCAGCCCGCGGTTGCGGCGCAGCGGACTCCCCTGCAGACCGAGCCCCGGCACCCCCGCCTGTCGTCCGTTTGCCGCAGCTTTCCCTCCCCAGTTTCTCGCTGCTGCTCTCCCGCCCATCCGCGGGGATGGCTTTGGGCACCTCTCGGAAGCTGTGACTCCGGGCAGAGACCCTGTGGAGGAGCAGCGAGGTCCTGTGCCCCAGTTCTGGGGATGTTACTGGCCCTAAGGCTGCGTCAGGGAGGAGGTGTCGGAGGCTAACCCGGTGCGAGGAGGGGGAGGGAGAAAGCGGGACTAAACCTGTTAGTCTTTTGGGGGAGACCTGTGACGTGAGGAAGCAGTAGTTCAACTACGGTCTCTTCTTTGATTTTCTCCCACGGAACTTGAGTAGGAGGCAATCAGTTGCAAACAATGATTAAAAAGACACGACGGTGACTTCAGATAGCTTCCTAAGTGCCATTTTCTGTACGAAATAGTGACCGATACCTTGAGATAAGAGAAGGCTTAGTGCATTTTAATACCTTTATAATGCATAAATCATCTCCTTTGTAAGGTTAATGAAAGCAGATATGACGTGAAGGATGAAAATGTGGTTGCTATTTAGGAATTCCTTTCTAAAGCGTGTCCCTCTACAGTCTTGACCAAATAGTCTCAGAGAAAGTGTGCTGTGAATTTATGATGTTGAATGCATCGAGCAATCTCGCTACCTAACGAAACCAGTCTGTCTCCAAATATTTACTAAACCGCATCTTAAGTCACATTTGCATATCTAGCCTTTCTTCTCATTACGTGATTGTTGGTCTGCAGTGTCATAAGTACTGAAAAATACCATGTAATTAAGAATCTTTTTCTATTAGCAAGACTTGTCATTGAAATAAGGGCAAGTATTCCAAACACAGAGCAAAATTCTGCTTTTGTAGACACTTTTGTCTGTTATGCTGACACTAAGTGGGTATTTTGATATGTCAAGTGACAAGATAAACACAGCACAGTTTGCTATTGCTGCTTTTTATAGTTTCGTAATGGATGTTCTTCACTCTTAAAAAGACACTATGCAGCAAAAATTCATTCATTGCGGCTTCTTCATTTAGTTTAAACTGGCATATAAACAACTTCAAAAATCGGCTAACCCATTTAGAGGTTAAAAAAACCAAGCTAGAATTTATTTATTTGAAGTACCTTATTTCTTTCCATTCTTCCTTTTCCCGATGGCTTGTTAGATGTAAACATAAGTAAAAATTAAGCATCTTCGAAGCGCCTGCAGCCCCCAGCTCAGATGGCCATTGCGACACGCGCCAGCAACCGGCAGCGCTGGCCGTCTGCGTTTGCATCACCACCAAAAGGGACGTGGTATTAGCCTGCAGAACGGAGGGAACGGCTGTGATTTTCTTAGGGACCCTAAAGAAACAAACCCTCGGATCATTGTATAAATACCTAGAAGTCTACAGTTTTAGCTGGGAAAGTGGTTCAACGTGTATATGTTGTTGTCTCACAGAATTGTAACGGCTTTTTATAACGCTTTTCATCCAACCCCTTCTTAGCTAGAAGCTTATTGTCCCTTTTCAGTTTGGGCAGGCTGCTGTTGCGGTGATTAGTCGCAAGATATCGTGCGGGTGTACAGGCTGAAAATCTTTCTTGACGGGTTCTCTCTGCATTCGAAATGGTCTCTGATTTTTCTGATGGTTTTGTTATTAACAAAAAACACCCCACCACCCGAGTGGTGTGGAAAAGTCCAGCCTGTTCGTGGGAGAGAGCTTTGTTAATTGGGTTTTGTTATTTTTTGCTCTCTAAGACTCTTAACTTTACAGTAAGCAGCCAAAAGTATTTTTAAATTCTCCTTGAATATACATGACTGTGGTTACCTTGGATTGTTGGTTATGAAACATAGCAATGCTTTTGAGGTATAGCAGAATGATTTATCGGGAGTATTCTAAGCATTTTTTTGTTTTGTTTTGAGAAATAAGCTGGGGTACAATGTAAGCCCACTTTCTTCTGAGACTTGGCTGAAGTTAATGTGTTAACATTGCTTTAAGGATTTTAGAAACCTGTCTCAGGGGTCTGTAAGCTGAGTGCTCCTGACAGACGAAAGATCTTTCCTGTCCACTGCCTGATTTACTTCTGTTCTTAACGCTGGAGATGCTACTTCTCTCTCTCTTTCCCATGCCTTCAGTGTCGCCTTTCAGGGAGCCGTCTGTCTTGGGCGTCTTCAGTGCCTGGTCACTAATTGCCGTTTCAGAGTGCTGTCGTAATACATGTAACGGCAACGCAGGTCGACTGTCCTAATTATATTAAAATACCTGCAAAAATTAATGCAGTCTCTTCTAGTGTGCCAATTCACACTTTCAAAACGCTACTTGAAAAGAGGTTCCTCCTAGATTATAAAGTGGCTGTATCAAACTATTGAGAGGTAATCACGGCTTTAAGAGTTTATTCTGGTTTTGAACTGATGTCCTATATTGGTTATCTCCTTTTGCTGTGGATGGGCCTTCCAGGGCATGATGAACTACGGCAAGGCAGAATTTTAGCCAGTTTTGTGATGGGCAGGGCAGGGAACGTCACTTTTCTTTTTCTAGGGGGTATGTTGTTTGAATGAAGGGGTTTTTTCCCTGTTTAATGTTGTGGGATTTCTGCACCTTAGATGAATGAAATATGATTGCTCTAAGCTTTTCATTATTTGTGGGCATATTTATGACACTGGCTGATTGATTGTGCTGCAGCTTGCCACGCAATTGGTTTATGCAAAGCAAAAAAACAGAAACAAGTTCCCAATAAATAGAACTGAAAATATTTTTAGAAAACCTACTGCTTGCAGGCCCTGATCAAATAACAGGCACCACGTTCTGTCAACACCTTCTGATGAATAATGAAACAAGGCTGGCTCTCCATGTCGTGGAAAGAGGGGGCTTATCCAAACACTTGAATCTGTGCCTGTTTCTGCGTACTTTATTTTAGGTAATAGTTGCTAATTAATGATAGCAAATTATGAACCTGGCAGTCATGAGAGATGGGAGACTTAGAACAAAGATTAACCACTTAATGTTCAGGAATCGTAAATTATACGTTGCTTGCTGATGAACTATCTCCTGAAGCACAAAGCTGCGTTTAAGATGTTTATAAATCGTTTTTACCAAAGAGAGCTCATCTGTTCGGACTTTTCACTGACTGAGAAATCCTTGCTGTGGAAGGGCTTTTGCAGACTCTGCGGGGTCCCTTTTGGAAAACCTGCATAAATGTGTATACTGCCAGGAACTGGAGCCACGGGGCGGTGCGGCTCTAGGAGTTGAGGTATCCCGGAGTAAATTTCTATTTGTATTGCTTATGCCGCTTATTAAATCACAGTTCTCTAGTGTGAGTACGTAGCGATGGTTGCAGTTAACAAGGACTTGTTTGTGAATAATTTCCCCCCATCTCAAAATCCCGAAGATCTCTGTGTTAAGTCAGCAGGACTGCTGTAGCTGGTGTCCTGTTACATACCTGGCTTTGGGAGGGGAACGCGTGCTTATTCCCGCCTTGATCAACTACCCAGTTAAACACAGCATGTGTGCAAGCCGCTGCTTGTGAAAATAGTGGTCTGTTGCTTTGAAAAATGCATTCTAAAAATGTCGAAACCGAAGGTTTCCTACTTTGAAATGCTGAATAGATGGGGGAAGGCACCAATACCAACGCTGAAACGTGTTAAATGGATTGTTAAGTGTCACTTACTTAAATGACCCTAGTGCAGCACATACCAGTGCCGTACTAGGCGTTACCCGTTACCTTGTTCCGCTTTCCGAAGAGCGAGTGAGTGGCTCTGGAGCCGCGAGGGTGGGCTCAACCCGACGCCCGCTGTCACAAGGTGTCGGGGGGCTGATGCGCAGGTGACGGCCTGTAGAAACGACCTGGGTGCCCTGTCCTGCACAGACCCGAGGGTCGCGTGGGTTTGGGGCTTTAGGTAGCTGCTGAACGTACTAAGTTACTTACAGAACTGTGATGTATAATATGAGGGGTTTATGTCAACTCATGTAAGTCACCTAAGCTGTCTCAAGTTCTTTTTTCGTTAACATTCAACTGACGGGAATATTAGTGATTTTTTTTTTTTTTGAGCAATATTTACTGTATTTTTCTTCCCAAGAATCATGTTCACGATACTGAAGCTGAGTAACTTGCACGAAATGCACAAAAGTTAACTGTGCTTTATGTAGAAAATACAATAGAAAGCTAACAGTAATGCGGAACAGCTAGTGAATAGTAGAGTGAAAATCTAGCATCTTGATGTTACCAGTTTCATTATTAATAAATTAATACTATTAACAGTGTTTTAAATTATCCCTGGAGAGCCTATTTTTGAAGTGGAGGAACAGCTATAATTCCATAAGAAAAGCTGCTATCTGAAATATATTTACTGTAGTTTTAATAAATTAGATTAAGAAAATGTAAGTATGCTAGAAGTTATGCAAGAAAACTAATATGTAACAGTCAAATGTCTTCAATGACCTTTCAGTTTTCTGTTTAGCTTTTGCTCAAATCATATTTTTAAGCAATAGAAACTGATCCCCAGTGTAAACACTTCTGACGTGGTTTGCATGAACCTTTCCACAGTGTATAACAGTACCAAATGTGGCCAACACGTGAACCTTCAATACATTTAAGGAATAACCTTAGAAGTCATTTTCTTCGTAACACGGGTGCCATTTCCAGTTGTCCCCCCTGGAGCTGTAGTCACAGGCTGCCATCAGTTGAGATTTCCTTCCCTCCAGGAAACACGAGAAAATCGGTCTTGCCCTTAGTGAGCGGGGTCCTTTGTTCGCTTTCTTTTTACCTGTTTAGGTGACTTCAGGTGGTCCTTAGGTGGCAGCTACCTGGCCTTTGGGGATAGGATCGTGTTTACAGTGAACAGCAAATGCATTTGGATGCCAAAATGTCAACTGTGGAAGGGTGGGCGTGGGGACTCTGCGTAGCTGAGCTTTCAGGAGGTGTATGGGGATCAAGAAAAAGGCAAATGCAATGGAGATGAGGCAGGAGAAGGAGTGGAAAGAGTAAGAAACAAAGAAGGAAAGGGAAGATAGCTCTTAGTAATGATATTCATATTTGGTTTTGTTAGACTCAGCTGTGAAGGTGACTGACTACATGAAGACTTAAGGTGGCTCTTGTCCCTCAGAGCTCCAGAACAACAAATACTGAGAAATTATTTTGTTCGGGTTCTTTATCTCAGTTTTACATCGGTCAGATTATACCTGGGGTTTAGAGTTCATTCTTTCTGAAGGATTGGCCAGACATGCTGCTTTTGGGGTTGTGTTGGTTTCCATTGCAAGAGTCATTCCTTGATAAATCCTGAAAGTTTAAAAAAAAAAAAAAAAAAAAAAAAACACCAACCAAACAAACAAAAAAACCCAAACCAAACCAAAACAAAAAACACCCCAAAACAACCAACCAACCAAAAAAAAAAACCCAACCAAACCAACAAAACCAAACAACAACAAAAACCCAGCAAAGCCAAACCAGCCACCCAGAGGGCCCTCGGACAACCCGTTAGGGATGATAGCCCCAAGAGTCCTGTTGCGCCAGCTGTGGAGCTTGGTCTTGCATGGCGTGCTTTAGGAAGATTTGGTTTCTCTGAGAGAAGCCATAAACTGTTTGTTTGGTTCGGGATCGCTCTGAGCTGTGATTCTGAAGGTAGGGGAGTGTGTGTGGGGGGGTAAATGCTTATACATGCTGATTTGCTAGGTACGGCTTACATTCTCCAAGCAACAAATTAGTAAGGTCTTTACAAACATATTGACTTGACATCATCATCCAGAAAAGGGTGCATGCAGTGTCTTAAAGTGAGGAAGGGATCCTAGTGACGCAAAATGCCGGCAACCTTGAAATGAAACCACTGAACCTGAACCGCCGTCTCTTACACTGCACCTCCAACGTGTATCGTTAGGGGCCAGTAACTGCAGTGCCATGACTTGGAGTTTATCATAGGTCGTAGCTGGGAGGCCAGGAAGCCGGTTCAAGTCTGTCCCCAGTTGCCTCACTGGCCACTTCTGAACTGGTTTTCCCCATAAGAAGAGACACCACGAAGGTGGAAGAACCCGTAGCTACTGCGCTGGCTGTGCTCAAGCCGCGGGGAGGGTGGCGGGGAGTAAAAGGAGTGTTGTCCAGGTAGCTTACCCGGTACGTGCAAAGCAAGTGGTGGAACTTGCTGCCACCTTCAAACAAGAGACGAGGCAGGAAATGAAAATCTTGGTTAATCCTGGCTGAGCGCAGGTCTTAAAAGTAGTTCTTCCCGGTGCTAAACGATGCGGGAGAAAGGGATGTGATATATAAAAATGCGTGTAAATTAGGAGGCCAATATAGCTGATCCCAGTGGACAACCTCTTTACTAAAGCATAGCCTTTTTAAGAGTCTGAATTTCTGGCACAGGCACTACTCTACCTCCTGCCTTTTACAGAACCGTACAGAAAGTGTGCAGTGAACTTGTTATGAATTTACAGCAAGATATTAAGCACTTCACATGTACTCTTCATGCGGACGTGCTGCGCACAAATTGGGCTGCGGATTACTGCCCAAAGTCCTTGCAGGGAGATGGTAGGAGACCATTTGCAAGGGTATCTTTTCAGTACGGAGAAGCTCATCTGGCTTGGAAGAGCTGACTTCAACTGTTTTAAAATATTAGGCATCTAACAGTCCTGGCTGTGATAAGGTGTCTCCTACAATAAGGCGGCTGTAATCCGCACGCTGGAGGAATCTTTCTGCCAGCGCAGAGATACGAGCCTGATGTATGGTTCAATTTTTTTAATGCAGTGTGAAAGAGCCTCGTAACGCTGATGTGCTTGGAATGCATTTATATTTAAAAACACTGTATCATCATAAAAGTGAGCTAGATGTGATATCTATGCCTGTAGTTGGATTTGTGAGGCTAAAATACTTCATGCAAACCCTGAGAGATGGTGGGAAAGACTTGTTGCTCATTTTGGAAACAAGCATATCGTTAATTGGTAGCATGGCATAAGACTTCATATGCTTTCAGTCAAAGCCTGTAAATGCCGTGAGGCAAAAAGGGTTTAGTCTTCCACTTTAGTACACAAATTAATATGTGAAATACTGCATATCTTTTTTGTTGGAATTATTAAAGCACTGCTGAGAACTTGCACAAGCGAGATGTGGGATAGAAAGATATAAAAGGTGGAATGAGGCCAAGCATCTCCTCCTGCTTCACAAGGCGTACGCTGAAGGAGGGCAGCTGAAGTGTCAGGGTAGGAGGTGATTTCCTTAGACTTCTGAGAAATCCAAATCCAAGAACGTATTGAAATATTTGAGGGATCTTGGGGCTGATTTGCTCAAACAAATGGTGGATTCACACTGAGATTACTCCACAGACAGATCTGAGGTGGCCCTTTTTATAGAAGTCCCAACATGAGCGTTGTTCTCAAAAGCAAGTATCTGAAGAGTCTCTGCAAGGGAAACGGGGCTGGTGTACCCCATCAAGAATAAGGAAAAGCAGCCTAAGTTTTTTCTCCTTTTTGAGCCTCTAAAAATACGTTATCAGAGCTGTCCGCTCTGTGGGAAGTCTGGTCTGTAAAATCGGCTGGATCCTGGCCAACGTTAGAGT
This sequence comes from Mycteria americana, assembly GCF_035582795.1. Classification (NCBI taxonomy): domain Eukaryota; kingdom Metazoa; phylum Chordata; class Aves; order Ciconiiformes; family Ciconiidae; genus Mycteria; species Mycteria americana. The sequence continues at coordinate 3,011,368 of NC_134375.1, forward strand.
TCAAGCTGCGGATCTGAAAGTCAAGCGGCCGTGCTGAGTGCCTGGGCAGTGCAGTGGGCGAAGAGAGTAGCTCTTGGCAGAAAATACCCGCTTCAAAGTGTTCCTCCACTAGCTTAAAAGAAAAGGGAGAGCAAACTTGAAGGTAACTGCTGACTAAAATGTTTAAAAAGCATTATTTAATTTTGTAACATATGTTTGTAATGGTGGGAGAGCGCACTGCAGTAAAAACACGAAGGAATTTATGATTAAGGTTCATGGAACAGAAAGCAGAAAAACTGTTAGCCCTACCTGAACTAGAAAGCTTCATGCCCTAAGTTGCTGGGTTTTGGGAAATTCCTTATTTATACCATATTCCCCACGCTGTGTTATTAGTAGCTGAGAGCCACAAAACTGGAAACTTTCAGCTATAGAAACTTCCCGCGGATTTACACGCCGTCAGAATTTGTCTTTTAATGCGAAACACCATGCTTAGCTGCTAGCGACCGGGAATGTCGTCTGTGCGAGTGGCAAACTGGCGTAAGCCCCTGACCATGACAAAACACTACACGCAAGATAGCATGCTTTTTAAGCTTCATAAAGCCAGTTAGTGCCTTGGCTCCCAATTTTCTAATATTTTTAGTTGCTTAGACTCTGTTCAGGCTCTTGGCATCTCAGAAGGGTGTATGGCCTTGACTGCACAGTACAGCAGGCGCTTCAAATATGTGCCAAGAAACGGCTCTGCTCCCTCCCTCCTCCTCCTAGAAATTAATACTGTAACTGTGGCAAAAAAGCTTCTGACTTCGGTTTTCCGTTTGCTGATTTTTTTTTTTTTTGGGGGGGGGTGGTGGTGTGGTGTTCTTGTTTGGTTTTTTTATTTATTTATTCCCTAATTAGAAAAAGCAACCAAAAACCTGATGGCTAAGTCTGCATTTGATGTGATCTGGGTGGCGTAAACGTCTTTGCCTTTTTGCCAGGTTCCCTGGAGAAGCAGCAGCCCTGTGCCGAGCAGCAGCCCTGCCCCGAGCGCCTCCGCCCAGCCCTACCAAACTTCCCCATCCCCTCCCGACGTCGGGCTGTGTCCTACGCAATGTCATACGAAGCACCTCAGTGGCTTGAAACACGAAGCTATAGTCCTTTGAAGTGATTTTTCTGTTTACTCTCTAGAATGCTTGGATTTACTGTTGTTTTCCTACTTTTGCTTTAAGTTCATATTTTGTTTTATTTGAGCGAAGAGCAAAAATGGAGGAAAACCAAGTAGCTCAGCTTACTTTGCAAAGTTCATCTTGTACAAAGCAGTGACGTAAGAGCCAGGAATTGTGCGGTTCGGTCCCCGTGGCACAATTCAGTTGACATTAAGGTTTGTAGGAGATTTTTCATTGACTTGGTGGAAACTAGATAAGGCTCTTAAATTATGCATAAGCAGTCTGCCGACTGCCTTGGTATGAGTGATTTTTTTTTTCACCTAGTGAAGATAGAAGGAACGTTTTTAAGACTATTATTGCAGTTTGTAGCTAGGCACAAATCGCTGTTGCTTTTGTTAGACTCTGCACGCTGTCTTCGGTACATTAAAGTTTGATATACGTAAAGTGCAGCACTGATCGGAGATCTACGCAAGACTAAGGGCTGGGCAGTCAGTTACGGTGGCTGTGGTGAGAATGCTTTCTGACAGGAGCCTGGTAAAGCCCTCTGTAGAAGCGGAAACTACACTTCAGCCATACAGTTCTTTATTCGCGTCCCTTAACGACTGGAAGCTGTAAAGGCAGCGACACCCCTGCTGTAACACCTGAATGTAAATAAGGAAAAGGGCTGAGCTTTAGGGAGGGAGGTGGTGTTGCGTTACAGAAACCTAGCGCTCTCGTACAGTCTGCGGGCGAGGCGGGCCCGCCTCGGAGGCTGCGGGCGAGCTCTCCCTGTGCCCGGCGACGCTGGGAGCGGGGAGCCGCTGCGGGGGGGCGGGGGGAAGCTAGGGTCTCCCTTCCCGCCCTGCTCTCTCGCAGCAAGCCGGCGCTAGCGGATGTTCTCCCTTCCGCTCAGGGTTGTCTCGCCTGTTTCTGAGGGTGCCAAATAGATGTAATAACGCGTTTTGAATTTCCCCTGGGATCTGTCGTTGAGCGTGGTCGCTGGGGGTGGTGGCACCAGCACGGGAAGTGTTCCCCAGGTGAAAGCCGTAGGGTGGCGGCTGCCGACCCGCAGCTCCAGAACTGTGGTGGCTTTCCCTTGCCTCTGAGAAGAAGCAGGGGGGAGGTGGGAGCGTCCTGACACTGTGCTGAGATCTAGGAGTGAAAGTCGCCATTAAGAGAGTTCACCTCGGAGCTGGGCTGTGCTAAACCCGGCTAAGGAGCAGCCGGTAGGCGCAGGTACAGGGAGCTGAATCGCAGTGTTGCACACGTGGCTCGAGAGGCAGCAGTAGAGGCCGTAAGGAAACATGGGTTTTTGCAAATAGGCAGGATGATTTAGAAATATGTCAGCTCTGTGAAGTCACAGAATCTCTGTAAAGAAACAGAAGTTGATTGCAGCAACTGTTGGGTTTGTACCCCTGCTGCTTGTGGCACTGTTTCCTACTCTGCTCAAAATGATGATTATAAAGTACAGCTCTTGAAATTACACAGTTCTTTTCTGTTAGTCATCGTTTTTCGTACTGAATACCGTTCAAATATTTGCTCTCTTCGGCTGATACTTTCGTCTGAAAAATTCAGTTGTCTAGAAAACAACCTAAGTACATATTTAAGGAAAACAGTCTGTATTTATGCATTAACATTTAAGCTGCTGCAGCACTATTTCTTACGTTTAGACGTGTTAGGAGGAAAATACTTCCGTAGATGTAAAGCACGAAGAAAAAAATTCCACTGAAGATTAACATAGTGATGTTGGACGGTGGTACCAGTGCAATCTCTTTCTTAAATGGACCCCCGTATACTGAGATCTTTCCACGTACAATTTGTGTGGTAGACGCTTGAAAAGCTGTTTCAAACATACTGTGAGGGCTCCAGGCTTTTCTCGTTACCACAGGGCGAAGTGGTGGTGAAGTGTGTTACGTGGTCTGCTGTGCGTGGACCGTACCACGTTCTTACGGCATTATAGTGAGGTTTAACCTTTATTGTAATACAGATTTTAATAGTATAATGTTGAAACTGTTCTAAGCTCCAAGTAGCTCTTCAGAAAATGTGTTCTCCGGCAAGTCGTGTCACTTCTGCGATGCTGCTGTAGTGTGCTTGAGAGCTGCAGGAAGAGAGGGACTTTGCAACCAGGTTATTTTCCTGCGTCCCCTCCGGGCGCAGGGAGCGCAGAACTGGTGGTGCTGAGGAGCTGGCGTTGCCTTCCAAGTTAAAGAACAGCTAAAGACGATAAAGAACAACCCTGGAAGCTGCCGCTGTACAGCTAAGAACGTAAAAGATGTTACGGAAACAAGTTGTTTGTAAAAGCAACCGTGCACTAGATTAAAACCGAGTTGGGGTTTTATTCAGGTGGTATTTATATGTGGACAGGGCAAAGCCTCGCTTAGGGTTCAGTAAGACATGACTTTTGTTGCTTCTCCTGTGCAAAAGTAGATTTTATTTCTGGCTACCTGAATGTTGATGCGTAAAAATAATGTTCCTATAACTACATAAAATGGGTAACACTTGGGATTGTGTGTAGAAATGATGAAAAAACATCCTTCTGTCTCCTACATTACATAGAACTATTCCTAGTCTTTGAAAATGCCACGTTCTTCTTCACAGAAGATGAGATGCAAAATTCACTATGGGTTTTTTGCAATTGTGCCTTCTCAACTGCCTAGATAGTTCTTCAATTAAATATAGAAATTGTCTTTAATTCTCTTAAATTGTTCTGTGCTGCTACTGTCAGGTGTTAAGTAGCTCCTAGATTTCTTATTACGGTGAATAAATGGCCTTGATATTGAGGAGCTAAGCATTATAAATCCCACTGTCATAAGTCTTCCAGCTTAATAGAATAGGAGCTGCAGTGCTCGACGTCGTGAAGAGTTGAGCTCAGTGATTCTAAAGTATTTTGAGTACCTCTGGCGCTGGGAGTGCGTCGTTTTAAGATGACAGGGGTTTGGAGCTAGGTAGTGCTTTTGTATTACTGGCTTCCTTTAGTCCTCTGTGCACTATTGCCCAAACTTAATACACTGAAATACTAGTTTTCAAGCTGAAAAACAGGGCAGACAAAAAAAACTAGCAATCTAAACTGACGACTACTTATATCGCACTATACAAAAACCCTAATATTGGATAGGGTTATTTTAGGATGCAGAAAAACATTTAGATATCAAACTCCTGCAAGATGGGAGAAGGATTTTTGACTCAGTTCTTGGCTGGATGCAGATATATTGGAGATGCTTCATTTCTATATGGATTTTTCTGCAGGGCACGTCTAGCTCTCGTCCAGCAGCACGTAGGCTTATCTACCTACTTCTTACGATGGGGATTAGCTTGCGGTAAACCGAAATGTGGCTGGGGGGACTCCCTCTCTCCCCCAATCCTTCCCAAAGGCAAAACAAAGAAAAAAATTAATCCTTTAAAGTTTCTTGCTGTTGTGACATATGGATTAAAAAATTAATAATATATATATATGTATTGAAAAATCAATGAAAGTTTCCCAAGCATGTTTTTTGTTACATATTCACACACACTTGAAATATCAGAAAAGAGAAAGTTCAAGTGTTGCTCGTGGGAAATGTTCTAGGTGGTGGGGGGAAAACTGCGTGTTTCTCGCATCTCTGTCGTATCTTCCTATTTTTTTCCTCGCAGCCACCTGATCACTGTGAACCTGTTTTTGTAGATAGTGTATCACTACACTAAAAACCATTCCTCCCTCTCAATTCAGCATGCTGTAGTGCTGTGAAGTTTAGGCCTTCCAAGGAAGAAATGGTCCTGTAACAAGCCAGGATATTTTTCTTTGTGAAAGGGGATTCTTTTGTTCAGTCACTGTACCCCAGAATGACAATATTAAATTAGATGACGTTAATTTGTAATTTTGTCGCTCTGGTAGGTAGGGATGGATTCGGTGAACTTCCATGCGCGTTGCCATATGTATCTAAATAAGTACGCGTTGGGCTTGAACGACGTTGCTGAATTGGGTAGTTCTACTGCTTTCATTGAAACAATTCCTGAGCCTCTAGGAACAGAATATGGCCAACTATGCTAAAGCAACCGTGCGGCTTTATTACAGCCGTTTTATAGTCCTTTGCCAAATCTGATTTTGAGATTGTTGCCAACTGAGTGAGATTTGTTCAGGTGTTTTGATGCTGTTGGAAGCCCGAGGATTCACCTGGATATGTTTGGCCCTGTCTGAGTAGTATTACTAGATAACATTAGTCATGGTCCAGATAAAGCCTGAGCCTCAGAACTCCTCTCAGCTTGCCTGTGTGTGAAGCAGCAGCAGAGCTGCGACGCTGAGTAAATTGGGCTTTTCCTAGTATGCTCCGAAAGGAGAATACACGTGACGTTATGAAATCAGTGGTGAGCCTTGACTCTGCCTATCAACTTAAAATGATTTTGTAAACGACGATAAGGGCTTATGTTCAAGGACGCGTGAGCCCTGCTTATGTCTAAACTGTTTAGGAAAGGCTACTGTGAAAAACCTTAATGAAGTTTCTGGAACAAAAAAATTGCCACTCCGGTACAGAAATGAACCTCTCGTGGGAAACAGAATGAATAACAGCAATCTTATTTCAAATGAATGCTTCCTCTCTGCTAGCCTGCACCTGCCCGGCCGAGGGGACGTGCCCAAGAGAGCCGAGCGTCCCGCTGCCTGGCAGGGGAGTGCTGCTCTGCAACGGGGACGAAAGATGCGGCATCGCTGGCGGACGAAAAGGGAACTCGATCGGTAGCGCGCTCTGGGACTGGGTATCGCCAGGGAGAGGGCAGAAGTACCGCAGCACTGGCGGGCTGCTGCGTAGCTGGTGCTTTGGGGGGGTTCGCAGCCGCTTGCTGTCCTGCGTCGAGATCAGATGCGGCGAGGCGTGGGCACTGGGGTGCCTGTCGCCGCAGCTGGCTGAAGCTCAGGAACCGCTGCCTTCGCAGTTCAAAGAGGCTTTGTACTTTCCCTCGCTGTTTTTCTGTAAGAGATGTACCGCTTTCGCGTGTTGACTGGATTGAAAACAGAAGACGCTGCCCCCGTTCACAGGCTTTTTTCTGTGTGCGTGTGTCTCATTAGCACTTTCCGCTTGCGAATAAACGGTCAGCTACTGGAAATGCATTGAAGTTTTAATTGCCTTTGCTTTGTTGGCAGAGAACTAGCTGAGCGTCCTGGCAGCCGGTATTCTTCCCCTTCCTGCTGAAAGCCCTTTGAGAGACCTCGTCGGTGCTGGCGCTGGCGAATACAGGCTGCCAGCCTTTCCGCGAGTGGTCGTCCTGGCGGCTTGGCTTTCTGTTTCCAGCCTTCTCTCAAAATCAGAAGGCCTTGCCTTCTGGTGGGGGAAGGACGGCTGCTTTCTTGTTAAAACCTGTTAGGAACGATTGGTCTTCCTGAGCTTGAACAGCTTGGTCCAGCTCGGCGGAGCTGGCTGTTCAAAAGCAGCGCAGAGCGGCATCGCTCGCGTTTGGCCTGGCGGCCTGCCTTGCCCCCTGGCCTTGCCCCCCGGCCTTGCCCCCCTGCCTTGCCCCCCCCCTGCCTCTTCGTTCAAGCCTTTGGTGGTTTTTTCCAAGCCCTTCTCTCAAATTGGTTGAACTGGGAATTTAGGGAATCCTGTTGGCAACACTTGCCACATTCTCTAGTTTAGAACATTCAAAATCCTGCACTTACAACTGGTTCAGTGTTTTTAAAAAATAGTTCCGTATTTAAAAAAAAAAAAAATCTATGTATATAGCTGTATTTCATTTCGGTATTATTACACTTTATTAAGTAGTGTTTTTCTCAAAGCACAGCCTTCTGTGGTAATATCTTCAAACGGTCACTAAATTTAAGTCTTCACTAAGCAGTTTCAGAATTAGATTTTTCATGTTTAAGACAAAATACTATTTTTGGGGGGTTAAAAATTGGTATTTTCTGTAAAGCTGTTTTCAAAGGATTTTACAAAAGTGTTAGGAACCACTTGAATAGACAAGAAATACTCATTGAAATCCTCGGAGGAAGTTTTTCTTCCCTCTTTCCACCACAGGCAGAGACAAAGATGTGAAGAGCAGGAAGAGGAGGAATGAAGAGAACCCACCTTGTGATAGTTTGATTTCAGCTAATACACTGCTAAACGCTTCTTGCTTTGAAAGGGCCAGGACAGAGTTTCTCTATTATTACACTGTTGCTGGATACAAGTTTTTCTCACACAGTACTATGTTCATAAAAGACTGTTTCCATTTTTCTATAAGACATTTCTTGTGCTCTTTGGTCAAAAGCTAGGTGCCCATCATGTACCATTTCTGTGATTCAGCCAAGACTTGATTAGAAGCTTCATGTGAACCCTAAATATGTATGTAGTATTCCTCAAGAGTTATTTTGGGGGTAGGGAGGGGAAATACTAAATTTAGGTAGACATTTGGAAATTTATCAAAGGGTTGTAAAGTTAGTTAATCTTAAATAACCAAACTCTGAGAACTTGGTAAAGTATTTTAGCAATTTTTATCCCAAAGTTGAACTTTTGAAACCGGATTATGACTTGGTTTGAAATTTTACCACGCTTTTTCTTTATGGCTCTAAAATCTTGGAAAAACTTTTGTTATAGCACTTCCTCCCGCCCTGTCACTGTCAACCAGAGCCCGTGGGCTTGCTCTGTGCCGCTTTAGGAATGGGTTTGTGTTACTTCCTTACTGAACGCTATGTGCGAACAAAATCTGAAATAATGTAGTGAATTACCCTACTCTGCTCACTGCGTGGAATAGTGGAACGAGTGAGGTAGGGTTCTGTGTGCTAGCAGCTATTCGTTCTTGCTTCAACGGAAGCAAGCATGCTTGTTATCAGGTTGGAAAAGGATTGGGGAGAAGGGACACAACAGTCACTTTAACCTGTATTTGCTGCTTTTAAAGGAGAAATTCATGGGGTTTTATGAATAAAAGAGGAAAAAAGAGTCTGACTTAGTGCCTGGAATTCACTTACTGGAATAGCTTCTAGTGCTTACAGGCTGAATGAGTCCTGGTGTAGAGGTTCCTGCTATATGACGTTTTAAAGCCTTAGTTTAAAAACGAAGGGTGCATACGAACTGCAAAACTGGGATCCAGTCTTCAAAAATACCAAAGCATTTTTAACTGTTTTCTTACCCCGGAGCGTTTAAATCCCAAGAGGCCACTTGAAGAGGTAGCGAGTAGGCTACATGGGCAGCGGGCTGAGCAGCCTTGTTCCTCCTCCTGATGCACAGCCCCCAGATGAGCGTGGTGGTTCCTCCGCTGAAGCCAAACGCCTTTGAGCCCTCTCTACTGTAAACAAGTACTTGCTCTTCAAGACTGGAGATGAGATCAAGGATCAAGCTCTATAATCAGCTTGTCCTTGCTGAATGGAAGAGGGAGACGCTCCCTTTCTGCTGTGAATATAGCTGATAGGAGTTTGGTATGGCTTTCTGCTTTACGACTATTTCTACTGCCGCTCCCTAAAAATGAGCGAGCCGATTGCAACAGCAAGACTGCTGTGTATTGACCCCCCCCACCCCCAGCTTTGTTTAATGGGAAAAAAAAAAAAGGCAGTTGAAGAAAATTAAATGGTGGTGCCAACTCCTTGTGTAATTCTTGATTACGGAAACATTTTTGCTGCACTTTATGCAAAGGGTCAATTAAATCACCTGGGCTTAAAGCTTCCAGGCCATGGGACTTCCTAAAATGATGGGCAGGTGTTTCAGAGGAATGTTATTCCATGATACTTGTAGTAGGAGGCCCCTGCAATGTCAATTTTCCATGGTTATGCATTGCACGTTCCCTGAGAAGTGGTGTCATCTTTTGGAGTGGCTTTTTTAACGACTGAAGATAAAATAGCATGCTGAATTCATAAGCGGAGAAGGTGGAAAAAGCAGTCCCCCACCAAACCAGCCTGTCGCTGCAGAGGTGGAATGTGGACCAAACCCCTGCAGCTTCAGAGGAGGGGGAGGACTTCTGTAAGCGGTGGGAGAAGGCGTGCAGGAAAAACCTGCCATGTAACGTTACTGCATTGCTTGGTAGGCTTCTGTGCAGATATGCTTCTAACCATCTTTCTCCATAGCTTCTGTACAAGTAATTTCATTTTTGAAAAATAGAATATATCAATCGGTAAGTGTTGTTCGGGTGGTTTACATTAACTCTGGTCAAGCCGCAACTTTTACGCAAGCTGCTCTTGAATTAAGTCAGCATTGATATAAGTAAAATCTCTAGCCAGAAAATACTGCTGGTCTGTTCTCAAACAACAAAATTAAAGAACGGCTTTGCAACAAATAGCATGTACCCTTAGACTTTCTATGGGGGTGTGAAATAGCCATTTCCTCATGAGAGTATTGGTCAAGTTTCAATTACTTTGTTGAATTCTTGGACCTGCTGAAGAAAAGAGGACTCCAGTGCAGAGGGGAAGAGGAAGGAGGTGTTTCAGGTAATCATCTTGCACTTTAGTAACAGTTAAGTAGTTTTTTGTAATGTTAATTATTTACCACCTTTTTCTGTGTTGCCATATACTTCAGATTCTCATTGAAATGATAATTTTCCTTCATGAAAGCAAAAAAAATGAATGCAAGCTCTGGCACGTAGCACGATGAAATGCCTGTAGTATGTTTTACTGCTGTCTTGAGCACCTGAAGAGAATGCCATCTACAATTTTATAGCTTTCCTGAATTCATGAACATTTTCTTTCTTCAGATTGGACTGAAATGTAGGTCTGGGATATTGTGAACTTGTTTAATTTATAGCGTTTACCACCGCTTCCCACTTTTTATCGGTGTTTCCTCTCACAGTCTAAAAAACGCCAGCCCTCCTACCTTTGGCAAGAGTGCCCGTGTCGGGTCCTGAAGCGTGCACCCGAGAGGTGAGGCTGGGTCACAGACCCTTTAAGCTGTTTCCCAGTCCATAAACCAGGGTCCTACTTGCCTGCTAGATACTTACCTGCCTCACACCAAAAATTAATTCGCTAATGTTTTAAAGTGCTTTGAAAAGTAATATTAAGTACTAGGTGTTACTTGTCTAACTGAAGCACTGGCAAACGTGCGCTTTATGCCGGGAGGAATGATTAAGACCATCTTGCGTGTGTCCTCTGGACTGTCAAACAAAACCTTACAGAATGTTTACCCTTCCGTACAGCATTATAAGATGCTCGAAAAAATCCAGAATGCCCCCTGAATTCTTTGCTTTAACATAGATTTTATTTCAATGTTAATATTTTTATAAAAGGTATTTCATAAACTTGTAGTTTACTTTGCCAAGACCTAAATGCGAAGGTACAAAGAGAGAAAGTCAAGTAAAATTCATCACCAGATTTGGTGTCAAGAAATTAGTCTTTTTTTTCAACTGCTTCTTTCAAATTCGTCTTTTTTCAACTGCTTTTTTCAAGTGCTTCTTGGTCCTTAAGAAATTACTGCTGCTCTTCACGCTGGTGCTGGCTGCTTTTCCTCATCCACGGGAGGAGGGTTCCTGTTGCACGACTCTTTCCTTCCTCCCTACCCGCCGGGAAAGCACAGCCGCGGAAGTAGGGCACTGGCGCGGGTTACAGAAGTCTCCTGTTCGTCAGTCTTCTGAATAAGCTGCCGGTGGTTTGCGTGCCTGGGATGCGCTCCTCAACGCGAACTACGCTGTACCGGTGGCAGAGGTTTCTGCTCATTAATTTCCAGCTTTAGTAATGGAAGAGACAAGATCAAGAAAAGTCATTAGACTCAAAGCACGTATTCACGGGACGCTTAACGGATTAAGCGTGCGCAGAAGGAAGAGCTCAGCAAACTGAATACGAAAAGGAAATGAGAAATCGCACCGTGGGGCTGGGGACCCGTGGCTGTCTCTCGCTTCTCGGTTCCGCTCGGGTCTCTGCCTGGTCCCCGGGCTCAGCAGCGCTGGGAGCCCGGGCTGGGTGGCAGTCTGTCAGCAGCAGCCTGCTAGTAGTGACCGTGTTAGTATTTTTTTTAAAAATACTAATGTAGCGTTAGTATTTTTTTTTTTAATAAATAAATAAAAAAACCTGGGGGCTGAAGTGGAGGATTTTATGTTGCAAGATTTGTTTCATGTCCGCCCTGTCATGCCTACACTGATCATTACTAGCAGCGTATTTAACGCTATATTCTTTTTTCATGTATAACTGTTCTTCCCCTTGCAGTTTGTGGGAGGGCTTCTTATACGCAAATACTAATGGTCTCTAATGACCACGGGAGGATTCTCACTCCTCATTTTGCTTTTGATAGGTATCACAGAAGCCAGGTATTATATTTTGTCTGTACCCCTAAAAACTCCCTCCTACTTGGGCAGTACTGAATGTAGCTAAAGAATCATCCTTTGAGGTGATCCATATAAGACAGAAAAGACTACGGAAAGATTGGGGGGGTGAAGAAAGGTGGAGCGGTATTCGTATTGTGTATGTGGTGAAAGGTATTTACGGCCTACAGGGTCAGAGCTACGGTTGGTACAAACCAATGGAAGGTTTCTCTTGATTTTGAAGGAGGTGAACTGAATTCCTTTGCAGATCTGTCCCTAGTGTTTTTCACGCTGCAGCTTAAGCTCCTTGGCTTAGGAACCTCATATTTCTGCAAGTCAAATGACCTTGGTGTGATCTAGCACAAATGATCGTTTCTTAACTCCTGGGTTTTCAGTTTCTGGCATTGCTCGACATGGAAGGAGAAGTGTATCGATGCCCTATCGTGGCACGGGATTATCTTGGTTCATGTGACAGTGGGCACTTTGTCAGAGTTGAAAAGCAAAACCCAAACAATAGGTAAGCAACAAGGTGGGGAGTAAACTTAAGGTCGCTTATGTGCCTTCGTCTAACAAATTGCTTGCTGTTCTCGGGGCCCGCTTTGGTGGTGACCACCGTGGTTTCTCCTGAAGCTTCTGCCCTGTTACGCCGGGTAACTTAAAGCGGTATGCTGTGAGGTTAATCGTGTTGTGGGCTCTTCTGGGCTCTGCAGTGGCCTGTGATGGGAGGATTGGGCTTGCTGGTCCTTTTGAAGCCTGCCTTCCTAATGCCTGCTTTAGCTCTGCCATTGCGCTAATGGCCACTTGTTACTCTGCAATCAGTGGTATCTTTCAGCCCACGCTCTCTCCTGCCTTTCGGGTATTTTTTTAACAGGGTCGCTCTGTTGCTTTGCCGCAGGATATGTCTGCACACGTTTTTGCCTCTTTGCCAAGCAGTTTTAGCGTTAAAGGTCTGAAAATGGGTCAGCTCACAGTTGTGATGAGAACTATCTAAAGCCTGTAGTATTACTTGCAATATGGTCACAGTATTTACTTTTCAGCAATGCTGGCAAAAATACTAATATTTTCTTCAAAATTGAGTGCATGAAGATTTCTGGCAAACACGTAGCTTCTGTGCGTGCTCAGATAGCTTGGGGAGCTGGGATGCTCACCCCAGCTTCCTCCTGCCCGCTGTTGCGTGGCCCGGCTGCCGGGGCGGTACGCCGCTCCGGGGGAACGCCACAACCCAAACTGCATCAGCTATTTTCAGGACTAGGACGGCTTTAGTACAGTAGAATAAGACATTCCTTGTCCACGTGCTCCACTGCATAAACCAAGCCTTACAGAAGGCTCAACTAAGACCCGGATCCACTGGACTGAAGTTGTCGGAGAATTTCCATCCAGAGAACGGTGAATATTTGTAAAAATGGTTTCTTTAAGATAATACAGGCATACCTGCCTTGATCGCTCTGCTGTCAAGTTCTTTGATAGTAGCACTGTGGGACCTCTTTACATGCCTTGTACGTGGCATTATAAACCCTGCCTCAGCTGAGTGGGTTTTCCCCCGTCTGAACAGGGAAGAGGAGCCTGTCGGGGACTGCCCGCACGCTCTCTGTACGGCATATAGCGAAGCAGAGATTGGGCTCTTCAGGATGCCTGAGTTACAGTCTAGGAAAAGTGTGCTTGGCGTCTTCTTCTTCTGTGAACTCTCTTGCTCCGTGAGTCTTCCTGACTAGTTTTCTTTGCTAAAACCATATTTAATCTCAAAATCACAGCACTTTTTTTTTTTTTTTCCCCTGAGAACTGTGCCAGACTGACAGAAAGTCTCCTCCTCCAGGTAATGATTAGGAGTGCAGGTTATACTACATAGTGCAGGTTATACTACATAGTGCAGTTTTAGCGAAAAAGCAGCATAAATTGAAACGTTTACCTCAATTTACACTTTTGAAATTGTGGCCCAGCGTCTCATTCTCCCCCCTTTTGACTTGCAAAAGTAAGATTGGAAAGAAGGAGAATTTGAGCGTTGCTGGATAAGTTTTGTCGGAAACAGACTACTTCAAATAAAGCCGTTGTCACTGTTCAGAAGGGTCAGATCTCTTTTGATAGAGCCAAAAACATGCCCCTGATTTATTTTATGATGTGTCATCCATGTCTTTGTTAACCCTGGTCACCTCCATCGCTCTCGTGGCAAGAAATGCTGTTAGTTCTCAGAAAAGACTTATGAGGGATTGAATTCTCGTCAGTTTACAAGAAGCTGCAAAGAGGTTCAAAGACAATGCCTCGCCTGGTGTTCCGAGGGGAAGGGTTTTAATCCAATAAATAGCTAAATCGGAGAGAGGGCCTTTCCGTGGTGGCAGTTTGGAGCTGAAGGCTCAATTTCCACTTTAATGAGGCTGCCTGGGTAACCTCCCTGAAGTGGAAAGCTTGTAATAGCTCAGCATACAGGGATTTAAAAGCGTATTAATTAAAGCACGTATTAATTTGCAGAAGTTTCAATTTTGATTATACTTTTGAAACAAAAAAAGGCAGAATTTTCTTTAAAATACTAAAGGCAATGTTTTCCTTCTGCTGATAGAAGAATACAGCACGTGTGAATTTGCCTGTGTATCTGCCTGTATGAAGAAGAAAGAATCAATTTTTCTAGGTAGAATTCAGCAAGTTTACATGTTTGAGTCTTACAAATCATACATTAAAGCACAAATAGTTGAGGCAAAGAAAATTAAGGCGTCCTTCAGCTGGCTGAGAAACAGAAGTATGTAAACGGCAACTTAATTTTGAAAGTAGAAGAAAGCAACAAAAATCTGAGCTTGAAAATGGAAGTGGCAGAGTAAAAATATATGTATTGAATTTAAAAAAAAAAAACTTTTTGTAGGCTATAAAAGGCAGAAAAGCCTTTTAGGAATATTTCTGTAGCGGTCCTAGTGTTTGAGTATCAATGATGGAAGTTAAATATCTTTCTTAAGCTATTTCTGTTTATACATTCAGTAAGTAGCTTTGGTCTTAGAGGATATATTCTTATAAATATTCTTATTTCTTATATATGCTTATAAACTTATCTTATATATAAGATATAACATATATATGTGTTATGATAATGAGCTAAGTATTAAAGTTTTATGTATCATTCCTTTTTAAAAAACGTGTAATAATTTTGAAGGGGCAGGGTAGCATGCTCTGTAGTGAAATACAGACTCTGTGGGAATATTTCTTTGTGTTTAAACATTTCAGCGGGTTTTCTGTGGCAGTATTTAAAAAAAAAAGGGTAAAATAAATCAGCCTCTGAAAAACGTGGATATTTTGACCTCTACTTTTGAAACGTTCTCAATACATCACGGTTGGCTTGTATTAAACAAATAGCTTGGTCTTTAGAGTGGGTTTTCTTTAGAAGCTAAATGAAATAGTTTCCTATCGGAAAATCAATGATTATATGCACCTGTAAACACTTCAAGATGGTTTCAGCCCAAATTGCAGCCGGATAACCTTATAACCTATTGCAGCAGGATGGCTTGGCCTCAGGAGCTTCTGCAACGGGGCAGAACTGCAGCGCCTGTAAAGCCTCGGCAGGACTCAGGTCATGGCCTGGGTTAACATCAACACAAAGCGGTGGGCTTTTGGAGTTGAAATTTGTTGCTGCCTTTCAGTGATCAAAATCTTACTCTTCTGACTGTTCAAATCCAAACTGGAACACAAACAACGGTCGAAACTCTAGGATTTCCAGTGGAGTCCGGTATTTTCCAGTAATCCAGTATTAATTCTGTTGTTAATAACATATTTCTGAGATTACTCGGATCTAAAATCATCTGTTCTGGGTGGAGTGGAAAATGTGACGCTTCAGGAACATCCACCCTAAATCCTGCCTGTATGGAAAAGTTCTGAAGATATTCCTTGAAATGGTATGTATGCTGCGTCTGTGCGTGAGCCAGTTAATGCTTCTCGTAGCAGTGGCTGTAAAAGCAAAGCCAAAGCAAACCCCACCCCCCAATACTTACTAGCGCTTGAGATTAATAATAGAGCTATTGGTAAAAAAGGTAAACGGGAACAAACGGGTTAAAAATAAGTCGTTAATATTCCAATACACAGGGTGGAAGTAGAAGAATATTGTTGTGTTCAGTATAACAGTGTGTATGCCTTGATTATAATACTGAAGCTAATTTAAAGCATAAGCTGCCTCAGAACCTGCGTTGCTCCCACACCTGACTTTTTCTGTTCTACTCTTTGGATAGGTAACTCAGCTATAAAGGATTTTCATTGCCTCTTCTTTTTTGTCTACAGCTCTTTTGTAGCTACTGTAGTTAGTTAAAAAAAGAGAATCAGGAGAAAAAGGAGAAACAGGAGAATGAACTTCTAGTTTTAATGATGAATGAAAACTTACTGAAAGCAGTTCATATTTTACCCAAAAATACCTGATTTTTAATTTTTTTAAATTTTTTTATTTTTATTTTTTTATTATTTTTCGTTTCTGTCATCCTATGTGACTAATTTCGTTGTTTGAATCAATACAGAAGGCAGTGGACGAAGATGTACTGACAGTTTGTTTTTCGTGGCTGGTTCCTTGCCGTATTTGGAAGACCGAGCTGTGAGGGTATTCCTCCCTTGGCTGGAGAGTTGTCAGGTTTTGCTGTTTTCATCTCTACTTGAGAAGTAACTCCCCAGTCTGTATTTCACTGGCTCTAGGGAGCACCTGTTCTGTAACCAGAATGGGATGGCTGATCGTACACTCGTAACCCAGTGGATGTGGATTGAAATGCGAGTGATGGAAGGAGGGACAGGGAATATCCTCAGCTCTGCTCTTCGGTTCTGTTTGAAAGTAGAATTTAATCAGTGGCAGTCATTGAATGGCCAAGGGTAGTGAAAATGGGCTACTGCAAGGAGAGCTGGTAGCAGCCCCGGGCTAAATTACTTAACATCTTACACTAGGAAGACTTCTGCAGTTCTCATTGAAGACATGGTCTACTTCTGTCGTTGGAGATGATCCCATGAATCCAAGTCTCACAGCACGGGACTAGAGAAGTACCTTTTCTTTGTTAAATGCATTTGTTCCGCTTGCACTGGTGAGGAGTGGTATATCTTTCAGCTCTCCAGGAAGATGCTGGCAACCACTGAAAGTTGTAACCAAATGCCTGAATGTGTGAACGCTGACTACCTGATTCCAGTAGTTCATATCATCTTCGCAGGACAGCACGCGGTAAGAAACTGGAGTAGAATATTTCCATGCCAAATATCTTACTGCAACTCCTGTACCAGTGATCAGCAGCATTTCTCGCTCCTCTTCATTGTCACGTGCTGGTATACTGATATTCTGGGGACAAGAAGAGACAAAATGGAGAGATTTTTGCACGTTCATCATTATGGGTAGTCAGGCGTGAGCTGGCAAGTTTAAAAGTTGCTCTGCAATCGGCATCTCAAAGAAAGAGTTTTTTGTAGTGTCAGGTATTTTGGGTTTTCGCTTACCATTATAGCTATTAAATGTGTTCAGCCTCGTCTAAGTAAGCTTTTCTCTAAATAGAATATCTCTGAGTATTTGTCACCGGTTTGGAATATCATAGTAAGCTACGGAATATACATCGGAGAGAGAGAATCCTCAGTGGGATTAATCAAAATTCTCCTTACAGTGTAGCGACTGTTAGATTGGAAACGTTTGTAAGTGGGGCAAGTATCACGCACTAAGACTGTCTTAAGTGTTTAATACAATTATACTTTCACTGTGCTCTGTGTTATTTGTCGGGCTCCTTTGCTTCCAAGATGCTAAATACGATCCTTCCCCCGTCCCGCAGAAATCCAGCCGAGCCGGGGTCCTCCTGCGGTCCCCGAGAGGCAGGAGCGCGGAGCTGGGCGGCGCGGGGCTGCTGGGCTAGCAGGGGCTCCCTGCGAAGCGGGCTGTTCTCCCTGTTCCCCGAGCAGCTAGACCCAGTTATTTATCGTCTTGTATCTCGAGTTAGGGGAAGTCTTCTCTGCTCGACTGTAATTTGAAGGTGCCTGAGGATACGAAACTTGCCGTAGTGCTGAAAGCAGGCCGTGCTGGTCTGACGCCAGCTGTAGCACTTAATTTCCTCAGTAATAAACACGAGTGAAAGCACTGCCTACCACGAAAGCAGCAGATAACAGCTATCGTCACAGAAGGATTCAGAGAAAGGCATAGTTTTAAATACGTAGCTCTGTTACTCAAATTAAATAAAATTCATATTTTTGGCAGCTCCTTGAAATACATTTAGTTCATAAAATATCTGAGGAATAGTTGGACAGCAGCCTTGAGACTAATAAAAACATCTTTCTGTAGCTAATTATATTTAAAAGGCTCGCTAAAAATGCAAAGAAAGGGTGGGGTTCTTTTTTTCTTTTAGAATTAAAATTTTGTCTGGGTATAAAAGCTATATAAAGGGAAAGTAAAGGATTTTCGGAGAATGTGGGTTTGACACCGAATTGCCATTTCTAGTAGCTGATGCCTTGGAAGAACTTCAGCATGTTTTAATGACAAACAGATCATGCTTTTTTCTGTAAAGAAAGCCATTTCCATACCAAATGGCACCACTATGCTATATTGTCTGCAATTCCAGGAATGATATTGCTGTTAGAATTACCATCCCACGGGCTTTACTTGACCCTAAAGCGGACACGCATATTTTTTTCATATGCCAAACATACTGAGGTTACTGACAAACAGGGTAGGTACAGAAATGGTTTTAAAATGCCCCATTCTGTAATGCTGGAACATATCCCAGCTCTGGATTACAAAGCAACATGGATTTATTGGTGGTCAAAAAGAGGTGGAACTAAAATTAGAGTTAATTAACACGGATGCTGTTCAATACTGAGCTTTGGCGTCAGAGCGCTGGAGAAGCTACTGGGAGAGACGTGCTGCTGACGTTAACTGGACGCGTACCTCTTGACTCTGAAACGTGGTCAAAGTCCAGTCGTACACCGATTGCCGAGTGAAGGAAGTGACCTGTTGCATTCATTTACGAAACCAATTTCATAAAAGGGAGGAAGGAAATAAGTAAGCAAATAGCATGTAAAAAGTAAATAAAAGTAAAAGCCGCTCTTCTAGTTATGTGCTAGAGCTTCCCTGAAAAAAATCAGCCATCTCAAGAAGCCTGAATTTAGGCTTCCAAATCCAGACCATTTCAGCCTGTCTTCTTTCCTAGCAACATTTCTCTAACTAAAACTGTCTTCCTGCCATTAGGCTAACTTTCAGTTTCTGGTTAGCCTGTGTTTTATGCCAAGCGGAGAGTAATGGGCTCCTATTGCTTAAATTCCGGCACTGAGGTGTAGACCTGTCCAAGACCAATCTTGTCTGGGAACCTGCTCGTTACCTGTTACCTTCTAGTAGTGAGAAGAACTAGAGGAGTAGGAGCATGAATGTGTTGCACCTCATGTTTCTAATATAAAAGCTATACTCGGAGCAGCCTCAGGCTGATCTGTGGGTGCATATAGTCATCTGTGCTTTAAGGTCTGTGCTGTACGTGAAGAACATTGCCCTGTGTTGACACGGTCACGGTGTACACGGGCTAAGTGGTAGTGCCGTCAGTGCATCTCAGAACAACATATACCTGTAGTTAATTTTGCCACACACTTGCTAAAATATGTGTATTAATATCTGAGAAATTATTTTTATCGCCAGCTTTAGAGCTTGATGGCCCAGTGCTTTCGGAGCTTTCTCCTGATGGGAGGAGAGATTGCAGTCTGCACAAATAACAGGAATTGTAGTAACCTAACATTCCCTTTTGTGCTGCCAAGAATCACAATGTGGTGAACGGAGCTGTATCTGAAACTATAACGTGAAATGCTGTAGAGCAAATTTCAGTTTAGATCTGTGCGTTCTCTCTCGTTACCCGTACAGGTTGACAGTCCCTGCGTAGTTCCTCGTTACTGCCGCAGTCTTTAATGGCGCGCGCACCGGTAACGCTTTGACGCGAGGAAGTAAGCTGTTTCCCTTCCTGCGTCCTGAGAAGACTAACCCAAATATAAAAGCTGCTCGGATAGAGCAACGTTAGTGCGTCTGTGACTTTCCAGTCTGGAACGACAAAAATCTAGCAAATGCCAATGTGACCATGGTCTGGATCCGAACCACTTCTCTGAGTTTTGGACTTGAGGCTTGGCCCGTTCTGCTGTTAGGCTTTGGTGGATTGCTCTCACTTCCATTCCTGCTTCAAGAGGGTAGCACTGGACTGAATTCTGCTCTCTTGTGATGAATCATCACTGCTTCCCCTTCCTAATATCTGTTTGAGAATTGGGTGCTTCACCTTAAAAGGTCATCCTTATCTTTTTTTGTTTCTTGTACCAACTGTTCCTCAGACCGCCCACCTCGGAGGCTTGTGCCAGCACTGCTGCATACCATCCAGTGGTGCTTTCCAGAAGGTACCTCAGATCTTTGCCCTGCGAAACCCAGGGATCGAAGCTGCCGTTGGTTTTTTTTTCCTTCAGTTTTTCAGTATCTAACAAGGAATTGTGTTAGCATAGTCTGATTTTCACATAGTGGCAGTGTTGGTGAAAGTGCGTTTAAAAGGCCAGATGTTGCAAGGAGGAAAAGGTACGTGCTGTGAAGAAAGAAAACCCAAAGAGCTGTCATGGGGATTTGGAGGCACCCTGAAGGTTACACCGTAGGTGAGATTGTGATCATTTGTAGCTGTGAAGATGGAAAAATATCTCTCCATTTACCACCAAAGCAAAAATCAACAGCAGTCTGCAGCGGGTGTGGCATAGCCCGCACATTAACTGCGTGGCTGTGGGCGCTACGATAGGTACGCGTACCAACGCTGCGGCCGGAGGGTTTAGCAGAGCTGGCACCTTCTAGGTGTTGGGACAGATTACTTCGATGCAGCACTGGGAACAGGCATCAAAGATCCGTGATGCCTCTGGGGAGGAATCCTGCTCTGAGGAGCACGCGCAAGCCGGACTTGCGGCTGAGGGTTCCTCTTGGCGTAATCCTCAAAAGAGCCTCCAAAGGGTGCGTAACTGCACGGGAGCGACGTCGGTCTGCGCGTGGCGGGTGAACGCCGCGCCGCGTCCCCGCGGGAAGGACGCCCGAGCTCTCACTGCCATCTCTCGGCAGGCGACGCAGGAGCGAGCCTCCCTCGCTGCTCGCTGCAGCCGACGCCGTTGGAGGTCGGTGACGCGGCTATCGGTGCCCACGCGTCACCGATACGTAGCCAAAATAACGCTGCTGACTGCGAGCCAGGCGCAATCCCTGCCTAGCGTGGCGGCTTTAGGTTGTGTCGGGCCGGCTTGCTGGTGAGCAGCACTTGCTGCTGAAGCGGGCTGGCTTCCGTAAGAGGGGAACTCGCTTGCAGGGGCTGTTTGGGTCCTTCATGGGGTTGCCGAGGCTCGTGTGTTCTGCTACTGATGCGTTCCTAGAAAGGCCTAGTTTAAAGTAACCTGCTACGATGATACATAACTGAACGTTTCCTTTGGACACAAAATTACTCCGCCCTCATTCATTGAAGCTTATTTTCCAGAGAATGTTTTTATTGATCTTTTTTCTCTTCCTCTTCTGAAGGCTGCTGTAGTCAGTGATTTTATTCCAAAGCTTAGATTACTGCTGAGAGTAGCTCAGTAACGTAGTGTGATTCATCACATTAGAATATAAAAAGGCTAGAAGCCTCCACTACGCTGTATAATATGACAAATACAAGTTTTAGAAACTGAAAGGATCTGGTAAACGATGAACTTCGCTGTAGTGTTATCAGTGGAATGTTTTAAACATGCAGTATGGTTTTTTGCATTCCTATTCGTGTGGTGGTGAACGTGGGGCTGCCAAAGGCAATGGGCTGTTTATAGCGCTGGAGGAGCAACACGCAACACTGACCACAATCTGCATCTCTGGTGGGGGGTCTCAAGCTGCCTACCAGGCAGACTGGCTTTGGTTTGTACCCTGCTGGAGGGCAGCGTGGAGACCCCATTTGTCTCAACAGTGGCATAAGACTACGCCAGCAGCGTAGCAGTGACCTGACTTTCCTCTCCACCCTGCTGCGCCTGCCCTAGATCTGGCAAAACGGACGAACCAAAGGTTCCGAATCAGCTAGGTAATCCCTTGCTGGCACCGGTGATTGTATCAGTTGCATCTTGTGAACGTAACTCAGTGTGACAAAACAGGGATGGCAGCTGATACCCATCCCACGTGTCAACTATGCTGAGCAAATCTCTGCTTCCTCTCAGCGCTCTCCTGCAACGCTTCATCAGAGCAAACGTTGAGTTATGCTGCTTTTTGGGGGAGAGACAGGTCTTGACCACTTCATCCTCCTAAAGATCCAAGGGCACTACCTGAAAAGTAAATGGCCAGCTTTGGTACTGCATTTAAGATGCGGATGATGAACAAGGAAAACACGAATTAGAGGAAAAACTTACTTTAGAACTGGTGTGGTTTTGCCTCTCAGATGCTTGAACATAAGAGCAAACTCCGTTTTCCTGGAATACTCTAAAATACATTTTGTATGTGTAAAAGTAGCATTTGGGAAAGAATCATGGTTTTTAACTTTACAAAAAGACAGGAAAAACTCGATCCATTTTGACCTGTACCACCACTTTAAAATTCCCTTGACTATTTCCAGATTTCTGAAAGTGTCTGTTAGCCTCTGAAGCCACTTCTCTGAAGTGACTCAGACTCCTGCTTTCTCCTTTCTTCCTTGTTATCTCTTTGACTAAGACGATGTGCTTTTAATTTCTTGTCTGGTATTGGAACAAGCACCTCTGACTTTTTTCCCCTCCTTAGAAATACATGGTTCTGTTTTTCTTCTCTAATACGTGTACAGACATGCAGACAGTATTTTTATCTTGCTAGGTTGTTCTCACCATGGCTTTCCCCTGTTCGGGGCTTTCCTTTCTCTCTTATCTCCAGGCTACACTCTTGTCTATTCTGAAGATAGAATAAGCATAAAGTATTGCTCATCACTTCACTCTTTTCCTCCCCTTTTCTGTCCTGACTGACATCTTACTGTTTCACTGACTCTGCATGAAGTTTAGGCAAGGATGACTTGAGTTAAACTTGCCTTGCATCTGGAGATCAGTGTGACCTTATGATGTGTATGTTTGAGTGCAGATCGGTGAATAAGTAAAGTCAGACCATTGCTACCCGTATTTTTTTCTACTTTCCTCAAGAACGCAGCTTTTTGAGACGTGCGGTTAATACTTTAGATGAGGAATAAACCTCATGTTAATAGCTTATGCAAATTGTGCATCTATTGGATAAATAAGGCTGCAATCAAAAGGATCTAAAACCTGTCAATGCTTGTAAGGTTGCCATGCCATTTTCTGAAAAGCGCTCAACATTAAGAATTGGTCTAAACTGGAAATGGGTGGGAACTGGTGGAGAGGGGATGTTTGGATGTTTTTGTCCTTAACTGTTCTGAGACTCTCTCGCAGTGGGAGATACGTTTGGGAAAACACCGCCTTGGTCTTGTTCACCTGGCTTCATTTATCGGTATCAACAAGGCATAGCTAACAACAGATGATTGAACTCCTAGTGGCTTTGCATTGATTACTTCAAGTCTTCCTGCTCCATTAATTTCTTCAGTTAATTTTCAGTATAACTCCAAGATAAACATCAACATAGTTGTTTCACCTGTGCTGTTTCCAAGAATTTCTAAGGCTGTTGGAAGATCAATTTATGGAGGAAAAAAAATTGACTGGAGGAAGCTATAGATCCCCTTAAGGGAGAGCTGATAACATTGATAAAAAGCAAACAGCTTGGGCACTGTTAGGGAGGTAGGAAAGAGTTACGGTCTCTCTTCGTAGAGGTGATGGAGGCAGTGAGATTTATGTTCACAAAAGGTACTTTGTACACTTCAGGGACAGTTTATTAAAGTTAAATTATTCAATTACAACAGAGTTGATTGAATAAACTGATTTTTAAAGTGCAAATAACACCTTTGTTCTACATGGAGTATAGCATCAACAGCATCAGTATTTACAATGAATCTTTTAGTCTGAACAGAAGTGGTTTAAGGTACCACTGGTTGACTTTTTCAAAATTAAAAAGAACCAATTCACCAGCACCCTTTGAGAAGGGAAAAAGAAAAAAAGGTATCTGTGCAAACAGCGGAACCTAGCTTAGGGCCAACGCTCTGTAGTTTCGGGGTGGTGGTAACGCTGGCTCGGTAGTACTGTTGCTGAAGCTAATGGAGAGGCTTGTTCTTGACACTGATCGGTAACGGAATGTGGTAGCTGAGCACAGGAATAAGTTTTTGTTATAAATTATTGGAGTGGGACCATTTAGAGTAAATCCATGATAATAATAGGGGAGTCTTGATCAACGTCCAACAAGTCACAAACAATGAGTGGGGTTTTCTTGTGCTGGTTACAAGAGGTATTTGGAAATGAAGAATCTTGTTAGAAGTTGAGTTACCCTCGCTTGGCTTTCAGTTGTTTTTGTATTTATAACAGGAATTTTAATCTATATGCTACAATTGTCTGTTATTAATTAATGTCAGAGGTATTTAGCTAAATAAGTTCTTTCTGAACAGAAGTGTGCAGTGCTTAGGGTGCCGACTCAGTAATGCCAGTTTTAATGCGTCTGTATTGTCACGGTGTGGAAAACTCTAGAGAAGTTCAAGCATTTCGAGCTAGTCACCGAGGACTTGTTCCTGTCCCACCACGGTGGAACTCTTCATACTGGTTTCCAGCCACCCTGGCCAGCCGTACGCGCTAGACCTTCTTACAGTGCCGAGTTCCCTTTTCCTCGGAGCGCCTGGCTGCTTTCTATTGAACAAAGAAAACTGCCTTCCAGTCCTCAGCTGGTGTGGCTGCTTTCAGATTTGTATAATTTGCTTTTGCTTTTAAAATAGCGTGATGTATTTTGTTCAGCACCTAGGATTTTTGCCTAGCAATTTTGTTTTCAGTTTTGACGTGTAAATTTCCAGGGTATTCGCAGCCAGAGTGTAAAATGAGAGCCTTTTTGGTTGGCTCTAGCTAAGTGCAAAGCTGATGTAGTTTTATGAGGTTTTGGAGCAGTTGCAAAGCAAGGAAGATGTGTGCAACTTGTTGTTGTTATAGTGCTGGAGATAAAGCTAACAAACCCAACCAGCCCCTTCCAGGACCGTAGTCCTTAGTGCAAAGGCACTTATGAAATACTAGGTTTGCATACCGTGTAAAACTGACCAGCGAAAAGGAACGTCCTTTTCGGGTCCGTTTCTAGGCAATGGTCTCGAATACTGACGGTATAAGGGCCCAGGCGTTTCCTTCAAGCCCGGCATCGGCTAAGTTTGCCTAGCTAACGTGTGGTCAATTTTATGTTTAATTTCCTGCAGAGCTACCCATTCCGACGGCTGCTGTGTCTTTCCCGTGAACGCTTCCCTCTGCTGTATATCGGGGTAGGATTAAGAGCTAAAGAAACATGCTAATTACTTAGTGGGATCAGCATCTGCTAACGAGATGGGGTACTACAGTCAAACACTGTTCTGTCACAAATCTGCCTTCAGATAATTTGCTCAGAGCAGATTTTTGTCTCGGTGAACTGGATCCGTTTCCCTTGAAACAGCCACGTTATTAATAGCATTAACGGGGGGGGCTTCTGTTATAGCAGACAAAACCCCTCAGGCACACGCTCCTGTTCCAATGCAATATGACGAGGAACCGCACCCGTGCCTTGTGCAAGTCTTTCAAAGGTGTTTGTTTCACTTGGAGAGAAGCAAATAAAAAGGTCGTGATGTGAAGGGCATCTTGCAAGTATTTTTGTTCTTACCTTGTCTCACTGACTTCAGGTGGAGTAGGGGTCAACAAGTTATGGTTCCGGACCTTGACCACGCCAATATTGATCAAAGAATGAATCTGGAAAGATGTTTATCTCAAGCTGATTTTGAAAAATGGCTTGTAACTTTGAAGCGTAAGTATAAGCTTCTCGATGGTATGACAAAAGACAGATGGGAGGGTCACGTCCTCCACGCTTCCCAAAGATTGCTAGATTCCCAGTATACTTGGATTATGGAAACTGAGCTAAAAGAAAAGTAGGAGGCCCACATGCTGTCGAAGTATTATGAAAGCTGCTATCCAACTAGCTCATTGCCATGCAATTCCAGAGAGAAGGCAGTAAAAATCCTATTTACAAGCAATATTTCTGTAGAAAAGTGTAGTTTGTAACACTACATGAGATAATTACAGTCATTGAAAATCCCAACAATACAGGAACACTTAGCTGAAGAAAAGAAGCATTAAGTAGCTTAACACTTTCAAGCTGTCAGGAGAATATTGACCTAGGCTTGTGTAGAGTACAGAAGACAGACTGCTTGGATTTGGTACGTGTGGGTAGTGAGTCATATACCATGAAATGGTGCTGGTTAGCGATCTGCAGATAATGCAGATTTCTGTCCCATGAAGAAATACATAGATACCAAAGGAACACATCACTAAACTCATGGCTCTTCTGTGAGTTGAAATTATAATGTCAATGCTTTCTGAAATGGGGGGGGAGCAGAGGGAGAAATCACCAGGGCTATAATTTTGTTGTAATGTGGCTAATAATGCCTTTGGGTTTCACGCTTTGGAGTGCAAAAATGCTATCGTGAGGGGGGCAGTGGAAGTCTCAGTATGAAACAGATATGAGAGTTGTCAATGTTTATGTGATTGCTTAGTAATTTTAGTATAAAAAACAATTACAGCAGAAGTTTCCTTTCCAAACACCTGCTTTTTCAGGATGGATACAATCTCTGTTTAAATTCATTTACATGTGGAAGTGTTAAAAAACCCGCACATAACGTACACTTTGCTTTTAGAGCTTCCTTCCAGCTTTACGATAGCTGTAGGGCTTCAAATTTTGCAGAGGGCTTTGTTCTCGGCTGTCAGATGATTTATTTTTGTGGCAAAGACCAACATTCTCGACAAAGGAATGGGTAACGTCAGCTAAGTTAAGAAAACAGTAGTGTTTTCTAGTGGGGTGGTCTCCCACCGGAATCACTGTGTCTTTGCATGGTGTCGATGAGCCAGGAGAGAAGCCAGTCCAGACAAAACAGTGCCTTCTCCTTTACTGCGTAAAGACAAGCAAACGCGGGTGTTGAGGGAACTAGCCGTACAGAGAGCGGAGAAATGCAAACCTGTGGAGCTGTAACAGGAGTAGGGAGCAAAATGAGCAGAGAATGTGATTTAGCAAGCAGGAGGTGTAGGGTTGGAAACAAAATATGAAGGCAGGTCAGCGAGGATTAAAGAACTCCGGTGTTAATGAAGATTGAGGGGTAATTGCTGCCAAGAGTACAATTTCTGCTACACTGAGGAGGAGAGAAGTACCTGGTGAATGGTAAAGCTGCAAGGTGGTGTGTGTTAGGTGCGTTAAAGACGGTGCTTGGAAGGAAAGATAACCATCCAAATGTAGAATGGCAGCTTCCATCAAGCATGGGTGGGGGGAAATAATAACAAGGTGTGGGCCATTTATTTGGTGGAATTGGCCTTTTAATTATCATCTTTTTGTACCCCAATATAGAAGAGTATCAAGGCTTTGATACTCTAATGCATGAAGCTTACAGTAGAGGATGTAGAAAGCTAGTAGCAAAATCACTAGTCGTTATCTCAGTGCATGTGTTTTCAAGTTACGTTAATGCTTCAAAACTGAATCTTTCAGTAAACCAGTATGGAAAATCTATAGATGACAGAACAGTCTCCTCCCATCCTCCGAAATTCTTGCTGAATTGTGGGTGGGTAAGATAACCAAGGACTGCAAGTTACTGCTGTGCAGTACTGTGAATGGCTGTTACTGTCCCCCCTCCAGCAATGACTTTTCAGCGTTTATTTGACTTCTTAAACGTAACAAAGCTCTGTATCCCTCAGGAAGAGGATCACCAGGTAACTGTTCTCAACACAGAGTGAATTAAGCCAGCTAAACCTACCTATGAGCCTAGACAGTCCAGCTCCTGAGATTCAGGAATGGGTTATCTTTATCCACGACTGAAAGTTTTGTATGGTTGATTTAAGTCCTTGTTAATGTTGGAAACTCACTGTATGATCATTCTTTCCACATAGAAAGACTCTTCTTGGGTTTTTGTTGGGTTTTTTGTAGGCTTCCACAGGGAGCATACTTTTCTTTGTGTATATACGTGTGTTTATCTATGTACATAAATAGATGTTTACAGTTATTTATGGGAATTATGGTGTATTTTTCCATGTAGAACTGCACACTCTGGTCTGAACAGCAGGGAACCCTAAAAGCTAATGAACTTGAGCCCTCTACATGCTGTAGTGATAGCTGTGGTGTCCTGATGACTATTGCACCGCTGCAGAAAATGGGAGCCGAGCGTGTCGATACACGATTTGGGTATGAGATGGAGTCTCATGTTACGCCTGAAAAGCTTTTCCTTGCTCTGTGTTCATAAATGAGCCCAAACGTGCTCGTAGAACATCCAGTGGGGGCTAGCTGGCTTAGCCAGCGCATGGAGCTAAGCTGCTCAAAAAAGTTATTGCTTCCTTTTGTTCTTCTAGAAGTCCCGTCCTATATTAAAGCAGCACTGTTCTGCCACCTCTTCTCTCTCTTTCCTGAAATGTATACCTTTATCAAAACAGGAGTTCTGCATTTATTGCAATGGACTGTTTAAATTTCTTGGATATACTGGAGCTGAAAAGGTAACGGGTTAATTGTGCACAAGAGAATGTGTCATACTCTCCTTGGAGTCTCCCTGAAGTTTAAAAATACACATGTTTATAGAAGTCTCCTTGAAGTTTAAAAATACACGTGTTTATAGGTACAGATTAACTACAGGTGTTTATCGTATTCACTCCTTGAGTATGTGAGAGTATTTCTGCAAGTATGTCTCTGGATCTCATGTGCAGACTCTTCGTGGAGGTGACCTATTTGTTTTTAAAGTTTGTGAAATTGAGATGTAAATCTTCTAAGTGTTTGATAACTGGGAACGTGGAACTTTCACACACTAGAAAAAAATTGCAGCTCCGTGGCTGTGCTTTGAGGCACTGCCCTTCGTTCTCCGCATCAGCACACCTTTTTTGAAGTTAGCACATCCAGGGTTTGATGCTTTGGTCTTCTAGTAACAATTTTGTGGTAGTTATTTTCCATATTCAAGGATGTAATAGGCAGTCAGAATTATAGAACACTTGTATTTATCTTTATAAAATAATTCTGGCGGCTTCATGGGTATATTTGTATGACTAAGATTAAGTCTGTTCATAAGAATTTAGTTCCTGCCTTGCTAGATCTGAAGAAGGGTTCCTGGGCGATAGAAAAGTAAGAGGAGGGAGGAAAGGGGATTCAATTCAAAAGGAATTCAGTTTGCCTTCCCCCCTCCCCGCCTTCCCTCCCCTGGCTCTGTCGGTATGTTTGGTTATTTCCAAATGTGAAGTGTCACTCATCGAGTTTTTTTTTTTTTCCCCTGAGTAAAGATGGTTGCCCGGGGAAAAGTCACTTTATTTCTGTTTCCGCATCTGTTTTTTAAAGGTTGTTGGGTTACTTTCAGGATGGATAAAAATGGCAACGTTGGTTGGCTGACTGCGTGTGCTGCCTTACATAGTACAGTACCAAGGCTGCCTGTTTTTCTCAGTGCTCTGTGCCCTAGGTTTTTACGCTTTGTGGGGATACGTATGTACTAAGCTGGAGGGGTGACCAGGATGGGGACATATACCTTTGAAGGGATCTTCTCTAAACTGCAGCTGTGATCTCACTCTTAGTTGGGTTTAAAACCTTGCAGACGTCCATGGCACTGTCATTTGCGTCTTTACGTTAACCATTAGACAGGGAATAAATGATAAGAGCTGTCTTTTGAAAGTCAAAAATACTAGTCTAGCACTATCAGACTTGGTCTGATTTTACACAGACATGAAGCGCTCAAATTTCCAAAGATTTTTGTTTTCAAATCCTTAAGGAGGAAAAAAGCCCAAGGCTTTCCCTTCCCTCCGTATGTGTATTTTCTCCATTTCCTGCTGCACACCTATCCCCCCCCCCCCCCGCCCTCCCCCCAGTTTTGCTCTTGGTGGGTTTATTTCACTTTTCTTCATTCAGCTACTTTTAAGTCATAAAGCCACATGGATTTTCCTCGATTCCTGATGCTTTCTTTTATGCTTCTTAAGAAGCATTGTGCTGTGGCAAACACAACAGTTGATTGCACATTTTCCACATCTGTAATTTTTATGCCAATTGCCTATGTAAAGAAGATGTCATGCAGACTTCAAAGATAAAAGTTAAATTAAGATGTTTGGATCTTAAAGTTTGATTGCTATAACAAATGTAGAACCCAATGCAAACACTTGCGCAGCTAGCAAAAAATTAGCACACGTGAAAAGAATGTAATGTAAATAATTGTAACATAAAATGAAACATCCCTGATGCTTTTTTATTTTCCGTCTCATTAGGGTGAGCTTGTCATAACCTCTAAGAAGGCTTTCGATTTCTAACGCTGCGTGGTTGCTTGCCAAGTATTTGTACGACCCTTATATCTAATATGGTGGCATTTATACGTGGTAGATGCAGAGTTCATTGTTGTATCAACTAGTGTAAGAAATTTGAAGTACAAGAGGTGAGTAAGTAAAGGCTCAGGTGTATACTTTTCTTACTCATGGAAATTTATGCTAGAGGCAGCATTAGTATTTCAAGTCAATCACCAGTGCCAGTAGCACGTTTGGGGAGTTGAGAATGCACGGAGTTGTGCTCTTCTGTTTTTTAGTACAGAGGTGGCCATACTCTAAAGGAACTGGCAGGAAAGAAGCAGAACAAGAGAGCTTTTGCCTACCTTTAGATTTTTTTTTTTTTCCCCCCTGCTCTGTGGGCCATATCCAGCATAGTTTGGAAAAAACTTAAAATTGGAGAAAAACACTGCAGTATCAACCATACTTTTCACACCGCTTTATAGTGCGTGGTATAAAACCACGGAGGTCAGCACTCCCATACCTCTAAAATCTTTTCCAAGCAATTTGTAATCACATGTATAAAGCATATCTATTTATAGGAAGAAACACGTCTTGCTTATTGGAGGCTTCACGCTCCTTTTGAAAGGGTCTGTAGAAACAATGATTGTATCTTGCTTACACTCGGGCATTTCTTTTTTCCCTTGTGTATCAGCCTGTGAGATGAAATTCTGAGTTACCAGAGATGAGTAAAAACACTGCACACGGTGGACTCCTAATAGGGTTGTAAGTGGCGCTGGGGAACTGTAATGCAGCATTGGTGCTTTTGGTAAAAGATGATGTCAAGTATGTTTCTTTCTGAGGTTAACACGTTCTTTGGTTTTCGGTGTCTAGTTATGATGGATGTTGAGCTAGGTCGAAAGTCAAAAATTCCAACAACTGTACCCAACAGAGTGGTGAAAATAGCTATTAAATGAAATTCCTTGTTCCTTACCTTTCCTTATAGCTCTTGTACATGACATTCCAGGAAGCTCCACATATTCGAGGCACGTCCAAAACACGAGATATGTTTGCATTCACGCATACACACCATAGGTCAGTTCTTGTTCAGTTTGCTCTCAACCTGCTATCTTCATGCACAGAAACCCTGCTAAAGCAATATTTCTATTATCTAACTTTGCATTTAAGTAAACACTTTAGCACCGTTACTTTCATTCAGTTGATTTAGATACTTGAAGATATGTTCAGTTATATGGAAGCAGTAAGCTTAACGACTGAGATGTTGTAGAACTGGAGTTTAAGATGATGGCACTAACTGAAATGATTTATTGTTATTAAAGAAATGGTGTCTTATGCAAAACATAGATGTAACAAGGAACTAGTATCTTTTAGATGACCTGGCAGCTTTGGCTGATTGCCCTGAGTTTTGGGTAAAGTAAAAGTAAAAGGAGTAATCTTTGTATAGTAAAAGTAAAAGGAGTAATCTTCTTTGTGTTTTAGATGACAGTCTGGGTCTTGAGCATGAGCAGGACAAAAGGGACGTAGGATTTTCTGTGCTGGCCGAGGTGCCTTCCAGGATGCTTGGCAATCCAATGTTCAGACCTCAAACCCAGACATAAAGACATCTTGAGCAATGTATGGTTTGGTTGCCCTTTGCACTGGATTTCATGTCTTCAGTTAATCTCTTCAGATGTGCAAATATTAGCGAAGTGAACTGTGCTGCTGCCTGTTTTCTTGACTACAAGGGCGGTGGCACTTCATCCAGCGGCGTTGCTGGTCAGTAGCCCTGTCCATGCTCTGCCCTTCTCCCCTGCGAGCCCCACAGGTGAACGCTGCCACTGGCAGGCAACCTCCTTTCACCTTTATGTGCCTCGCCTTGGAAATGCATCTGGCTGACCTTGTAGCGATGGGGGGATAAGGAGTTGCTGCAAGGGTTTGCTTGAAATGTGATTAGTTTCTGTCCGCGATCACGAAGAAGCTTATCGACTTGTTGAATTGTAGACCTTTACATCCTAGTATATGTTGCTGTTGGTAAAGTAAAATAACACCACATACCTGCATATGTGCAGTAATCCTGTTGAAGCTCAATATCTCAAGTCAATAAGGTACATAGATCTGCATAAGTCAACTGAAAAAAAAACCCAAAACAAAAAACCCCAAACAAATCCCAACCCAAACCCCAAATGCAGAGATATGACCTCAATAGTCTCACTTCGTTTAGGTAGCCTGAAAGTGGCACCTTCAGTCCTGTTGGAATTGGCCACAGTAGAACAACGCGGGTGTTCTTGCGGGTGGGACCCGGACTCCGTATCCAGAGCCATCAGTCCGTGATCTTCCGTGGCCTCTTAGAACACCTACACAGGCATATGTGTACACTTGTACTTGCGAACGCCAAATCCAGTTGTGATGTTACCGTTCTGCTTTTCGGAAGTTGTAGAGAGTTAGGAAAATGTTAGCTTTGAAGCTTTAAGTTATGTAAACTTACACGAAAGGAAAGCCATCCCCAGCATGCTGCTGCTGTAGTTCTGATCCAGCATGGGATCTGTATGTTAACCAGCACTTCACACGCTGCGAAGCAGATAGCCTTTTGCGTACTGGGTAGGAGAAAATGAGTGCGAGCTGCCGTCTGTCAGTCTGCCTGCGTGTAGTACCTTTATCTCCGAGTTCTGCACTTTGAATCTTTAACAGCATAGTTGTACCCGCTTTGCCGAAGCCAGCGTTTGAGATAGGATCAGATTTCCCCTAGACTCAATCGCTGCAGTCAGCAGAGCAATTACAAGCGGATATTTATGGAAGAGGAGCTATGGCTTCCTAGTAGTATTAGGAGGCAGCACGCAGCTTAATAGGGACTTTTAATTGTAGGAAAACCAGCACTTTGTTTTCCTTTACATGAGTAGAAACGCTGATCAGTACAGGCACAATGAGATGGTAAGAACCCAATAAAATAACAGTATACTTCTAAAACCTGAATTGCGATACCCACATTAACGTGGCAGAAACCTAGGAGGTCCTACTGCCTAAACTTCAGCAAATGCTCGTTGTAAATTCCAGTGAATACATATTTTCTGCTGGCATGCCAGAGACTGCTGCTTACCACAGCTGCAGCGTGTCCTTGGGCGATTTTGAGATTGGTACTGGATTAACGGTCCTTTTCCAAAGCAAGGAAGCGAGGTATTGCTCACTCAGGTTGCTCGTAACCATGAAGTCAGGCTAAGGATTAGCTGTTAAGTTCTTTTCCCTGCTCTGCTTAGAAGCTGTTGTGTAAACTCTTTTATAAGCCTGGCTAGAGAGCTCACTAGCCATCCTGCCTATGCCAAGACTATCTTAGAACTTCAAACTTTCCCATTTCCGTTCAGTCCTTATTTACCTTTGCCAATTCATACCTGTTTCTCCTAAAACTGATGGTGCTTTTCAACTACGACAGCTTTTTCTTTGTCCTGGGAAACAAATATTTAGAATAACAGTGACATATTTTATACTATTGCAAATAAATGAGTGATGATGAAGATGGATACTTCATCCATGTGTAGTTTACACATTTGAAAATGAAGTTTTGCTGCATTTTAGGATATCGTAGCTTTATTCAACAAGTTATTACCTCCAGGAATTGAAGTTCATCACTCTTTACAACACTTTTCAGCCTTTGAAATGCACCAAAGGCACCACTGTGGTGGTTTATTGTGCTGTGAAAAGTGATCGATTTTTATAATGCAGTTACAGCAATCGTGATGTCTCAAGGCAGCTTTCAGCACTCTATTGCAGTCACACATTTGAGAATTTTGGTTTCTGATGCTTTTTTTTAAAAAAAAAACCAACAAACAAAAAAACCAAACAAAAACCCCACACCCCAAAAAAACCTACAAAACAAACAAAAAAACCCCACCCCAAATCCTACCATCTGGTACTCTCAATGTCTAGACTGCTCTGCCCATAAGAAAAAGACAGCATAAAGATTTGCAGAGCTTAATCATGAATTGGACCAATACTACAGCTATTATCCATCAGTTGCCTCAGGTCAAAACTGGTCTGCTGCACTAATTTCTTTTAGTAAAAGTTCAGACAGTTTCCTTTGGATCTCATGCTGCTGGTTCTGATTTAAAGGAGGAGTTTTTTCATTGGTTTTTGGTTGTCTTCATTTCAATCTGAAGCTTAGATTTACGGATGGAATTCTGTAGTTGTATGAATTTAGAAAATATTTTTGTCTTGAAACCTCAAAAAAAGACTACATTTCTAAATGTCTTTGTAAAATACTTGAGTAGTTTTCCTTAATTGCCTCAGTGTTTTTCTCATAGTGTTTTCAAGTGGAAGTTCCCAAATTGACTTAAAAGTTTCCCAATCGAAGTTGTTTAAAAAGCATCAGTCAGATCTTACTGTTTCTAACCCAGGCGTTTTCTCTTACCCGCTTCTGCCACGCTACGGAGGTTCCTGGGTGTCTGAGAAGGCCCAACTGGTCCTGAAAAACGGTGAGAGAGAATGACTGTGCTGAATTCCACTGGTGCTTCTGGGTTCACTTTCTGGGCCCATTCCACCAGGCCATGAGGAGCTCATGGGACTTCTTGCTCTGCTTGAAAAAGATTTGAGCTTTAAAGCAGGTGCCATTGACCATTCCCTGTTAGTCTCTCATGGAAAGGAAGAACGCTTTCCTTGTGTCGGTGCGTTAGTGAGAGCCTCAGGCTAGCAGGAGGGCACAGTGAAATGCTGGGGTAGTGCCGGTCCTGACCCGGGATAACAGCACTTCCAGAATGTTTTGCATCAAGTTAATATTTGGATTTGGAAACTCTTGGTAGATGGTCTTCTGGTCGTCTGATCGGAAGAAACAACGAAGCGCTGCCTCGCTGGGTGAATTTTGTTAGTTTAGCTCTTGCAGCGGGAAGTTAAAATGCCATTATTCTGGACAGCTCGAATACTGGCTGGAAATGAGCAAAATTAAACTGCATCATACTCTCTTCGCTTCCTTTCAGAATATTTGCTTGTAATTTTCCTGACAGCACTACTGTTTATTCCTGCTTGCCTACAGTTTGTTTCTCTGTGTCTCTGGGCGAAGGGAATTGCGTATGAAACGTTTCCCAAAGCGAGACATTGCCCTCTTCTGGAGCCCGCAGGAGTGCAGCGCTGTGGGGAGCCCCCGGCCCCGCCCGCAGTAAAGCCCCATCCCCGGCACGGGAGCGGCAGCCGGGGTAAGTCTCAGCCCGTTCCCAGGCACTTGTAAGCTTTGCCGAAATACAAAAACGTAACGGAACGCGCAGGGGAAGAGAATACCGGTTTGGGTGACAAAATCCTTTCCTTCAAAGTGGTGTCTTAGCAAGACGTCTACAAACGAGGGACTCGTCTGCTGACTCAGCAAAAGGGCTATTTATAATGCAGCGGTGCTTCAAGTAACGTTGGTTTTAGCATAAAACAATCTGCTCGGCTGCCTCCTTTCAGCAGATGCTTCGTGTAAGAGAATAGTCAACTTATAAAAGGTTTAATAAGATACTTTGGGTCGTGAAACGTGTGCACTATAAATAACCTTCAGTTACTCAGACTGGTTTTTAACTCTTCATATTTGCACGTTTTGCTGAATATCTAGTTTTCCTTTTTAGAATGACCTTTATCTAGTGGACTAAAATATTTGATATAGACCATGTTAAGAAGATCTATTTCTGTAGGGGGAAAAAAAAAAAGTTGCTTTGCTTAATAGTAGTGCTTAAAAGATGACAGAAATATTTCTCTGAAACATCTATTATTGAAACCTGCCAGGTTGTTTAACTTCTGAAGAGCATGGGCTTGATTGAATAGCCGTCAACAGTCAGCTGAAAGAAATAACTGCTTTAACATAATCTTTTTATACTGAAAAGAAAAAAAAAAGAACACTTCGGTAGTTCCGTGACTCTCCTGAGAAGCTGCATCTGTTTTATTCAATATCTCCGGTACCAGTTATAGAAGTTTCTTCTGATATAATGTGACTTCACTGTTTTGCTTCATTTTGGTTTGAAAATATCTGGCATTTTCATACTTCCTGTTAAGCAGCGAAAAGCAAGTACTTGTAAAAACCTCCAAAGGCACTTTGATACATGAATTGGTTCTGTTAGAAGAAAATGCTTCCCCATCTGATCCTATGAAAAGCAGAAGGAGAAAGGAGGGTGGGAGTCAAGTGGAAGAAACAAATACCCCTTCATAACCACACTTCTAAATCCATCACCACCAAAAATAACCACATTTTCCTTTTCTACTGGAAGCAGGCAGCACTGAAGATGTCACGAGACAGTCTTTGTAATGGACATCTCTAAGCATATTTAAGAAAAAAAAAAAAACCACAAAACCAAAAAAAAAAAACCCAAACTGAACTCCAGCACCACCTTGTGCTTCAGTTTTATACATTGAGTGGGTCAGGATCTGGGTAGAACATTCTGGTGCTGTGAGTATTACACTTGGTACGTGGTTTTCTTTGCACAGATTAGCAGGAAAAGGTATGCTTAACTTTGCGTCCAGACAGTATTAAGGAATACAGTAGGAAAGCTTTTATGTGTATTTTTTTTGTAGAAAATCTCTCTCCTTGCAACATGCATCTGCAGGGACTGCGCTTTCTAAAGGCAGTATTTTTGTAACTGGCCAACCAGTTGCGGTATTCATCCTACTAAGTTTCTCTGTATCTAGACAATTCATTTGCCTCTTATTCTACTTTGTTTCACAGAATTCTTTTATTTATAGCAACTGTTTCTACAAATGCAATCATAGGCTTTCATGAACCTCTTCTAACGAGGTTCACATGAGAAATGAATGCCCCCTTCATTTTATGAGTTGAGTAAGTTATTGCCACTGAAAACTTTGAAACCTTGCCCTTCAGTCTTGTCTCCGGCCTGATATATTAAAATGATCTAATAAATTAGATCAAAGCTTAGGATGTAGACAGACGAGCACGTTAAGCAGATAATTTTATTTAGAAGCAATTTTTTAAACTGCATTTGTTGTTTTGCAACTTACAGGTGTTATTTTAATCTAAAAGTGATCCTAATAAACAAGTATTGCAGGTTTCACTTTTTTATTTGTTTAGCAAAATGCTTTGTAACACCAGGCAGGGAAATACTGTGTTACTGTCAGTTTTGTAAATCAGCCTGGGCTGTGCTATTTCAGGATAGAAAGCATTGAAGAAAGCATGAGCTCATGTCTGAGGTTCACTTCTCATTCTTTTATCTCTGTTTATAAATTCTGATTTTGTTCGTACCTATGCATCTTTCCTGCCTCCAGGAAGTTAGGATAGAGGTTGATCCTAAAACAGGTATGGTGCTAATAGATTATATTCCCATAATAACGCTTCTACGCGATAGCTGGGTATCTGTGTGGTTGAAGAGTAATGAACACCGCGAAAACTCTTGAGTTTTATCTAAAGTCACATATCAAAAGTCGTCTAAATATGCCTCAAAGGATGTGGCCTTGAGGAAGGAAAACTACATACTCATCAATAAAAGTGCTGAATAAGTTTTATATCGTGAATGTGGGTTCAGATGCAACTAGTGAAACCCTCAGTGTGTCTCTGGTGTACGTCTGAGCTAGAATTTTGTGCACCGACTTCTTAACATGTTTCATTTCAAAAAGGCGGCTTTCATTAGTCAGTGACTCAAGCTTCTATAAATATGTCTTAAATAAGGCAGACTAGTGCCATATTGTATCAGTGTCTGAATAACAAGAGCAAGTGAGAACTGAGTCATTTTAGTGACTCATCGCACGTTGGAGAGACCTGGTGTTACGCTCTACAGTATAAAATCTACCTATAATTGTGTTTCGGAAGACAACTTGTAGGAGATGCATTGCACTGATCAGAGAAGCCAAAGAGACTTGGCTTGTGTATGGCAGAGATCACGTCTAAGCTAACTCTCTTCAGTGGTGAGTAGCCGGGATTTCACGGCCATCTGGCCGTCCCCGAGGCAGCTAGCTTATTCCCTTCACCTGCTACGGAAAAAATTAACATTGAAATAGATCTTCATAAGAGGTGAAACTTTTGCTTCATTTGGCTGCTGCGGTGCCTGCAATGCCAGGATGCCTTGGCACACAGTGTGACAAGAGCCCATTCACTTGGAGGAGCCGCTGGCGGTTGTGGTTTTCCACCTAGGCAGTTTGCGTTGTTATAGCAACAAGGTAATTCATATATTGATTGCGTACAAAGCGAAGCTATTTCACTTGGAATCATTTGGCAGTTTTGTGCAGACCTGCTCGCTCAACATGTATTGAATGCACCTTAATATATATTGTATTGCAACATGTCGGCTACTGGAACGCCTGTTGCCCTGGCTAAGAAAAGCGGCCTTCTGCTTTTTTCACTTTATTGGCATGGAATAACAATAGCGCTTCAGAGAGTTCTAAGCTTATTTTTTTACATACGCTAACCTTCAGTTTAAATTAAAGACTAAAGTCTGAACCGCCTACATTAATAACTTGTCATCCTTCTTTTTTTATTTTTAAAAGCCTCTCTTACATGCGTGCCTCTAGCTAATTATACCTTCTAGAGAAGCTACACAGAGTTGTAACAGAGTGTTCGCCGTACATTGAGAACGCGGAGATCACCTCGGAGCTGCTGGCGAGTCTATGTTGTATTCTTCTTACTACGGATGACTCGCTCTTGGCATTTAAGTTTCTTCATTTGCCAAAAGCATTCTTGTCTGAACTAAAGTAGGCTGAACCCTCGCTAGCTATGTCACGTTTGATAGCTGCCCCCTTTATCTGTCCCTTTGCCTTTCTTCCCCAAACTAACCAGGTTGCCCCCTCTCCCAAAGCAGAATGGCTGTGCTTCGCTGAAACATTCAGCTTGTCTTTTGGATCTCACAGAGGAAAACTTGGTGTGACTTAGCGAGGAGAAATGGAGGGATTGCGGGGTCCGTGCGTGTGTGTAAATTTAGTCCTAACCCCAGAGAGACTTTTTCCGTGAAAGCTGGTACTAAAGTAGTATGGCTAGAGCATTAAGAAAATCTTCATACTAAAATAGGATTTGAGAAGTGAGGCATTGGACTATACACCAAACATTCAAGAAAGCTTTTATTGCCTACAGCGGAATAGTATTGGCTTGGTTTTAAGTATATAGGTGTAGATATTCAGCTGTTTGCATAAAAAATAGAAAATACCCTTGTTACCCATGTCTATCAAACTTCAAACTGGGCTGAGAAGTTTTTCAGATTTAAAAGCATTTATCATGCCTAAACTGACCGCGTTAGCCTTGTGTGATGAAACTTTCTTTCTACGTCTACTTTTTCTTTTACGTTTGTGTTGCAGCGCATGCAGACACCTCAGAGGAAGAATATGCAGTGCTGATTTAAAAGCAAAAACCCCACCTCTCATTCTTTGCCATTCCCTCTCAAGGCAGGACCTTCATTCCGCTCGCCCTCTGCTGTAACACGCTAACCAAGGCTTTCTGTAGGATTTCTCCAGCTTGCTGAGCTACCTCAGGAGCCTGCTGGGTTTGTTCTTTCCATGGATTTCTTTCAGCAGTCTTAGCAAGTGTTGATTTTGTCCTATATAAGCAATCCACATATATCTCCGGAATATTCTTCAAGACTGAAAGATTGAGACTGTCTTGCAGACATTGAAGTTCTTTTAGCTGAACGTTCACATACTGAACTGTATCACTTCTCAGTTTGTGCCCGTACAAAGGCAGAAGAACATGCTTCTATGAAAAAGCATGCAACACGATATGCCACAGCTCCACATTATTATCTGAAATATAATCCTAAATATGAGGAATTCCCCCCCCCCTTAATTTTTAGGGGGCATCAGATGTAGCATAAAGAAAAAATATTGCTTAGGTATAGCTCTTTAGTAAGGTTGAGTGGTCAAATGTCTAGCAGCTCGCTGCATAGTTTATCATAATAATATTAGCGTTGTCAGAAAACTAGTGTTTTTCTGATATATTTGCAGTTAGTTCTAGATTTGAATTTTTGGTTGCATTTTAAGTTAGCCTAAAATGAGTATTTTTCTGGAGCAAATGTTACAAGAAATGCCCAGTTTACCATTTAAGTAAAATGGAAGCCAATTAACTTTGTTTCCAGCAAGAAAAATATTCTGATGTATTTATACTGGAAACATCTTTGGATGTTTTTTTGAAAAGAACAAGAATACGCTATACTACTGAGGTTTGCAAAACCTGAATTAATAGGCATGCTTTTTTGAAATTCATCTAGCAAATTTAGCAGCCTCCCCAATTATGAAAACAGAACAGATTTACCTACTGTAACTTTGATCACTGCCTCCAGTACCATCTGTCTTCCTTTTGACTAGCGAAGGTGGCATATTGCCCTAGTCCTCATCGCTCTTCTGTGGCCAGAGGAGCAATGAGAGCCTCCAAAGACAGTTACGTCTGGAGGCTGCAACCTAATAATCTGCTTGCTAAAGTTCCTTCCATCATTTTTATTAATAGGCCTTCAATGATCCCGCTCCTATAAGGAAGTAAAAAGTTGAGCCTGCCATAAAAAACAATTTTTTTTTTCTTTTTCTTGCCAGAAGAGCAAGTGTATGGGGCAAGACAGCTGCTCTTGCTATTTGCTGAGAATTTTCTTTCCTTCATTTCTTACAAAAAAGCAATCTTGATCTGTAGATGTTATACTGCAGCGGAGACAAGGAGAAGGGAGTCAGAAAGGATCCAAGGCATAGCTTCTGTACGAAGAACGATTAACTCCACTGCCCTTCGGCCTGCAGAGCGGTGGCTGGTGGGATGGGCGAGGGGAACGCAAAAGGTCAAGAGGACTGCGAGTTTTATAGAGAGAGTGAGGAAGAGTAACCGTTCAACCTCTCCTGTAATCATAGCTACTGAGCAGAAAATGAAGGCTGATTAAGCAAATGGAAGGGTTTTTTTTTCTGTAAAGCGTAATAAAAACTTTGCAATGCTCTGGCACGGAACATAGTTGATATTGAGTTCATACAGATTCAAAAAACAGTCATGGGGGAAAAATTTACCTGGGCTTATTAACCTCTAAGATGCTCCTGTGGTTAGGGAGTCACTGACCTGCAAGTTCCTGGAAACTGGGGGAGTATCAGAACATGTTTGAATCACAGAATTGTTCAAGTTTAAGTGACCTTGGAGGTCATGTCCTCCAACCTCCTCCTCAAAGCGGGGTCAACACTGAAATCAGGCCAGTTTGTTCGGGGTTTGTCCAGTCAGGTCTTGAAAAGCTCCAAAGTTGAAGGTTCCGTAACCGCTCTGGGGCTCTGTTCGAGTGCTTAGTTATCCTCCCAGGGAAAAAATTTGCCTGGCTTAGTCAGGACCTCCCGTTTCAGTTTGACAGCTGCCTCGTTCCCCAGTGAAGAGCTCCCCTCATCCTCGGTAACCTCCTCTCAGGCACGGGAGAGCTGGTGTTAGCCCCCCAGGTGCTCTTGCCTCCAGGCTGAACAAACCCCATTTCCTTTCTTTTTGCACCCGCCTCCGCACATCGGTCGGTGGTCTGCGATAGCCGTGGTCCGCTGGGCAAGACGGGCCTTGCCGAGCGTGGTGGTGGTGGTAAGGCACGCCTGGGGTCTCCTCGAGAATCCCTCCTTTGTCAAGACCTTTATTCTTATAGCCCGTGTCAGAAACAAAGTTCAAGAATGTTGTATTTTAATTACTCGTTTTTTCATTTTTGAAGTTGTTTGGGTTTGTTTTTTTTTTTTTTTAAACAACGTTAGATGGTAAAGTTAAACGCTGTTACCATATTTTGTGCTTGGATTTTCAAAACGTCGAACTGAAACGTGTCTCAGTGGTGCGGTGTTTACTAGCAATCCGCAATGGTTGCACGAGTATACGACAGATTTATTTTGTAACGTGCTGTTCTGTTTTCAGACATTTGCATAGGAAAGAGACTAATCGTTTTAGACAAACTTATGTTCAAGAGGCTTATGGTTAGAATTCATTATAATATTTCTGCGGTTCATATTCCCATAGAATTGCATATTATATATATAAAAAATTGATTTGAAAGTGTTCTTATTTTGAATTTCAAGAAGAGCTGAATAAACATCTTCATAGTAATATATTCTAATTGTGTTATTAATTATGCCCTAAAAACTGTGGAAAAAAAACTTAAGGAAAATATGCAGTGATGGTGCGTATGCTAAACTCAAAATACATATATTTCTTTTCAGAAATCACTTAATGTGGCATCGATAAAGAAAACCTTTTTAAAATTGCCTTTCTTTTCTTGTGGGATAAATACTGATTGCATGTCTCTGGCTATACTTCTGGTTCAGTGCCGAGCTCTCTTGAAAACATCGGCACAAACTTAGACTTCCGAATGGATGGAGTTCAGCCGTATGTCTGTGTGGTAGGGCTGCTTTTGGCTCGAGGATTAAAGGCAGGTGCTGCTTCAGAGTATTAAAGTCTCATTCTTTTTTCCTTTAAAGAAGGTGCAGTCTGTAAGCGTGTATAATCATAGCTCCCAATATCTTTAAAAGCTGAAGGGGAGTTGAGGTGTGTGGTGGTTGGGTTTTGTTTTGTTTTATTCTTCCTGCAGTGAGTGAAGTTAGCATTAAAGATAAACCTGTTCTCTGGTTATGCTGTATTTGTGTCCGTTCGAAGAGACCTGTATCACAGCGATGCTTCCTTCTCTGTCAGACTGCTTTGTGAACTCCATTTAAGTGTGAATTCATCTAGGCGGGGAGCACACCGTAATTCCCAGGCTAAAGCATCAGCATAAGCACTTTCAGGTAACATGTCTACCAGAGCTGGCTGAAACTCAGGCCTCAACAAATGAAACTCATGGCATAGAATGCCATCACATCATTATCTAGAGTCGAACTGAAACGTTACTGTTGAAATATTAACCTATTGCTGTAAAGACACCTTTTTTGAAATATACTGAAACACAGAGGGGAAAATATGGCTTCATGGATGTAACTTAGTGTGGCTAATGTTTTACCTATAATGAAAAAGAAAATAAAAATGGGGAGACAAAAGTAACTCTCTGAATATTTTCTATCTGGTCTAGCTAATTAGAAACTACAAGGAGTGCAGCATCTCATTCCTTGTTCTTATAGTGTTTATACTAATCAAAACAAGTTGGTAGCTGCTATATGTGGAGGAGACTTGAAATGGGATAAGCCTACAGGATTTCTTCTGTAGTCATCATTCTGAATGGTAGTATCAGAATTTCTGAAATTGTTTCACACCATTTCTGCATATAAACTAATAACAAAAAAGTGGTCCATGACTCGACTCTGTTCCTTCACGCTGTCAAAGATGTTGCCCTAGGTTGAACTGCTCCATATATCAAATTTCCACTTGAAATGTAAAAGTCTGCTGAAGCTGTCCTGTGAAAAGGACCCATTGCTGCGGATTTAACAACAGGCACTTGCTAGGAGCTGTCTTATTTGTTTGTGTTGGTCTGAAAGGTCATTTAAATTACTTAAATACCTGCTTTTAATATTTATAACTGAAGAAAGCTATGCAGATTGAAGTATGAATAAAAAAGATGCAGTAAGCTTAGTCTTAAAAAAATTGTGTAGAGGTTTTTAGGGTTCTTCTAGCAGAGCTCGACTCCAATGACACGTATTCCCAAGGTCGTTGGTATGCAATACAGCTGCTCTCAAACAGGCCCGCTTAGATGGTGGCCGGCTTCCAGGAGCCCCTTGGAGGAGAAGCTGGCCGGCGGCTCCTGCTCCGGCTGCCTGCGCGAGCAGCTGTTTCACCAGCCTGATGCCTCTGCTGCATTGAGGAACGCCGGCCAAGTCCACGAGGTCTGCTGCCAGAAAAAAGAACTGGCAAATGGTACTCAAGGGGGATTTTTTGTGTCTACAAGTGCGTATTCTGTAGTCCTTGTGAGCAAACGAATTTTCTGTGCGCAAGCTTGAATACAGTTATCTTTTATACTCTGAACTCCACATGTGCAAGTATTTTATTTGTTAAGGCTTTTGCAGAAGAACCTTGAGAGGATGGATACTTGATTTTTCATTTACTCTTAATTCACCAGAG
Source organism: Mycteria americana (assembly GCF_035582795.1). Classification (NCBI taxonomy): domain Eukaryota; kingdom Metazoa; phylum Chordata; class Aves; order Ciconiiformes; family Ciconiidae; genus Mycteria; species Mycteria americana. Next base: position 3,054,769 of record NC_134375.1, read on the forward strand.
AAAGGACTGTATCTAATCCCTGCCTGTAGACATAGTAGAAGCACCAGAGAACCAATGCACACAAAAAAAAAAGTGAAGAAAAAAAAATATTCCAGTTTGGGATTTTTTTTTTTCCTCTGAGTGTGTTTTGGGCACTACTATGCGCTTCTGAGAGCTGCATGCTCTTTTTAGAACTAAGCTTATTATAAACTGAAGAGTTGTGGTGGAAAAACAAACCATGTTTCAAGGCAGTGCTGGGAGTTGTGGTTTACCTAGTTACTTTGTCCAAATCATAATTTGCATTATAAAAATGAACAAAACTTGGAAGACCAAGAAGGGTAGCAAAAGGAATCCTATACCAGAGTGGTGTTATAGTGAGGAAAAAACAGAGTTACCACTGTCCACAGCTCTCTATAATTTGACCTGACATGCAGCCAAAAAGGTATTAGTGAATTTAAAAAAAAAAATATATATATATTTATATTAGTGTGTACTTGTGAAATGGTTGTGGAAAGAAACTTTTGAGACCTGATGGCCTTTTGATTTGAGCTCCTGCATTAAGTATTAGCTTTAGTTGTCTCTCCACTCCCTTTAGAAGTATTAAATTGGTTCTCTGCCATGCAAAGTTTAGGCATATGTTAAACAGAAGAGCAAATGCTGAGTGGGGTGGAAAAGGGGGAAGCATTGTTTGTTGGATGTTGCTGGGATGTGGGATCGCCTCTCGGGCAAAAGGTGTGTTGGTTGGTATTTCAAACCAGAGTACTGTGGGTTTCTTATTCAAGCCTCTGAACAGAGCATACTGTGAAGCATGTTATTCGTAGTCTTGTGTTAACCTTGACTTATCTCAAATGAGCTAGGCTCAGGAGAATGTAAGGAACAATAACGTACTCTGAATATTGGTGCTTTTGAATATTTAGGGCAATACATGAAGCTCTGGAGTGGATTTTTTTAAAAATTCTGTTGTCTTAAAACTGCCACAAAGTTCCTATCCTAAATTTGCCTTAATTCGGCAGATACAGCTGTGAAGCTGTGCACATTTGAAATACCTGAGCCTCTTGCTTTTTCTGCAGACAGCAGATGTGAGTATTATGGATGCTTTCTCATGTGCAGTTTCTCTAGAAGTTTTATTGCCTGTTGCATTTGTTCTATATGCATGCTGTGTATTGATTGACAGGGCTTTTTCTCCCAAGAAATCCCCTTTGGGTAACGCATTGCTCTCCCTCTGTAAGTTATAACTTCAGGCGTAGGCTTGCCATGAACTGTTCTCTTTCTCCATTTCTTCAGCATCGGTCGCTTCACTGAAACGTTCTTATTTGAAGTCATTGAGTTGATGGACCCTACATCACCAAAGAGCATCAAACTGGTGTTCGCTTTCACATTCTCAAAACTATTGAATGTTTTTTAAAAATCCCTTTGTTGACCTTCCTCTAAGCCGAAAATCAGTCTTAAAAACTGATAAATAAAATGCATGACTTAGAGATGTCAAGGATAATGCATCACTTCTGGCATAGGAACCCAGGTATCGGAGTTTGACACAGACTGCTTTATAGCCTGAAAAGATCGCCGTTCACCCTTGCCGCCACGCCAGGGCAGGGCTCCTTTGCAGTTCCCATGGTTTTAGCCCTGGGCTGTTACCCGCTTATGCGGCCTGACAGGACCAGTGTCACGAACTGCTGCAGCTCACCGACGTGGAAATGCAGACGACTGGCAGGCAGGTTGGCAATCTTTCTTGCCCCGGAATAGGCTGGCATGGTCTGTGACTCGTGGATATTCAGGTGGTTCAATACAGCCAGCTCATCCTGTTCTCGACACTGTGAGTGTTCCACACACCCTTGTCCTCCTTGGTCACGTTGGGATCACCTACGTAGTAGTAGTATAGTAGTACTGAAGTTGATTAAAAAGGGGAGGGTAAAAAACCCAAGCAGACCTCATGGTACAGCTCTGTATGTCCTTGCTTTGCAGATCCCCCCCCGTCGTTTCCCAAATGCAGCTAGATGGCAATCGTTTTGCAGCCAGCCGCTCCCTAGCGTTTCCAGGGCGTGGGATTACCGCAGCCATAAATACCCAGGACTCAGGAACACAGCTGTGATTTCTTTATTATCTCCTCAGGTTCTCCTATAAGCTTGTAGAGAATGTATATTATATATGCTTGTTGTTGTAACTGTGGTAACTTAGTGCTTCAGTCAGCAATGCAGCCATGAAATATCCAACTAGAGTTTTGTTTGTATTTACCCGGGGGAGAGAGGTGGCATTGGTGTCTTTATTACCATATTGACATATTTATTGACAACAGTTGTCTTCCGTCTTGTCTGTTTAATTAATATAATTGATCCACTGAACATCTAGCTAATAATTCTGGGGCAAATACTCTAACTAGTCTTGTTACTAAAATTGAGTCGAAGCCCATTATTGTGAAATCTGCCATGGTCGAGTTGCCAAAATAATTAAATGACCATTAATTTGCAATGTTTCCTCCCTCTAAAATACTTATTAAGTTGGATTTTTATTAAAACGAGTAAGGACAAAATATTTAAAATGCCTTCACAGTTAATGAATGCGAAGAAATAATAATGAAATACCAGCTTATATTTATGTAGAAAAGATGAAACAAATAATGGTAATGTCAGTGTGTTATTGAAGAGCCATTGAATAGCAGCTGAATTCAACAGAGGTTAAAGCTAGGAATAACAATGCATGATTAATATGAACAAAGGATGTAGGAAATACTTCTGAACTTTTTTTATTTATTTGTAGGCCAGTTGAATGGTTTTCTGAGAAGATGCCCTGGATTAGTTAATTCTTGGGTGAATGACTTTGTAATTCTGGGTTAGGTCAGAAATGGGTATTAAAGAATAAAAACATCTGCAGTATCTAGTGAATTGTGATATCCTGAGCTATAGACAGGCATTTCTTGCTTTTATCTCTTCTCAAACGATGTATTACATTGCCCATTAGTTTGCTAATGTTTGTAAAACATCTTGCGGGACGGATATGGCTTTACTTAGAGACCAGAAGATCTGCAGGCATTAATTACATTCTGCTCGTTAGTATTCATTCTTCTGCTGATACTTATTTGCTATTGTGTATGTATCATCCTCACGTACTCAAAGGTGCATGCAGCAGAATTTTTCCTGGCTTTTGCATTTTCAGCTCCATTGCCCAAAGGAAGAAGGAATGAATCTGAACAAATATGTTGTACTTATATTAGGAAATTAATAAGGGAAGAAATATATGTCAAATTAAAACTAGCAGTTAAAAATGTATCCCAATCTTGAAGAAACATAATTGCTTTCCAAATATCTATTCTAGTGTGATTCATTAACAGTGTATTATTTTATTAAATACAGCAGCTGTGACCTGGTATCGGGAAGCCCGGAAGAGTGACTCAGGCCAAAATACTGTACTTAGTCCTTGTCCGCAACTGTTTCTAGGCTGTGTTCCAGGTATTCCTGCTGCTGCTGCATAGATTTTGTGCATCTGAAATAGTTCAGTCTTGGGTTTTTCCTATGTGTTTTGATCTGTTGTTCAATCGTGCTTAAGCCTGTAACTTTATAGACTTTCTTCTATATTTGTTCTCCATTCACAGCATATTTGAGGTCTTTTAAGTTTAGGACAATTTGGGTGTTGTCCAGTGAAGTGTCTGGGGTAAATATTTCCACACTTATAGAGGACTTTTCCCAGCATTTTGTAGGCTCTGAAGTTTTCTTCTTAATAATGAAGAGAGGAGACAAAATCAGAAATTTAATCTCAAGTAAAATCTTGAAGTTTGCAATTTTTTTGCAAAAGTTGCTTGAGAATGCTTTGTTTCATTTTTAAAGCAATAATTTTAGCTGGGCTGCACAGCTGTGAAAAGACTGGGGATGTCTAGTATGTCTGTAAGTTGCTTCTCATTCTGAGAATTCTATTTGGGGTAATAATTCTGTCTAATTACAGGCAATCGAGTAGAGTTTAAGTCTGATATTTGGAAGAGAATCTGTTCCTGCTGAAAAATCAGACAAGCCCTCAGCTGAAGTAGTACTTCTTGCAACGTGTTTCAAGAATATATATAACATAAAAATATGGATGGGGGAAGCAGAAGGGAGCTAGCAACATGTGACTGAAGTTGTGGGATGATACGATCAGGTTTTAAAAAAAAGTCACCAAGTCATTCTAATTCTTCACAGTTCAAAATGTATTTTCAGCACTGAAAATAATAGCCATCTATTATGTTATCAAAGTGCTGTTCTGGTCATGCGGTCCAAAGGCTGTGGGGTAGTTTCGAGCTGTTCAAATAATTTTGCATTTAAAATTGAGTAAACCTAACTTTAATCTCATATTCTATGTTCTGGGAGTAATCAAGTCTGTAGGATGGTACAAACTGCTGCTTAATGGAATTTTAGTGTTTAATTTTGCAGAATAATTTTTCTTCACTAATTTGTCACATAAATATTTACTATGGGATAGTCTTTAGCTATCAAAAATTATTACTCGAAAGTTTTGATTTTTTTCTGCCGGAGACCATGGAGTTTCTGATAATTAAATGCATAATGATGTTAAAAGATATGCTAAACTTAAGATATCAAAACCAACCAAACAAAAAACCCACACCACAAAACCAACAGTGCTACTTAGTGGCTTAAATGTGTATCACTTAGAGGGCTGTGCTGAAACGGTATGTGCTGGTTGTGAATTTGTATTTCGTGGTACATGTGGATATTTGAAAACAGTTCTCTTCGGCTGTTGGAAGAGGATAACTGATAATGATTTAAAATAGCAATGTTACCTGAATAAACTGACTTCAGGATCTCATGTGAAGAGTAAGGGAATTTGTACCTTGTGTTCAGAGTACATACATCTCTTATTTGGATATAAAAGCAATAGCTGGTAACAGATTTGAGTACAGCATACCTACACAAGAATTTCTTCATCACAGATTTTTGCTAATGCAGTTGGATTACATGAAAACTTGGAAGGCAATTTTCAAATTGATTGGATCTGTTGTCAACAGCACCATAGTAACATTTCTACAGATTTCACTTCTACAATGAAAAATGAAATGTTCTAATGAAAAATATGTAGATGAAGAGTTATTTTAGTGGGGCAGGTAGTCATTGAGATCTTTTAAGCTTTTGTAGTGTTTCATACATCTTTTGCTTTGTAGTTCAAGCATCACTGTGTTTGTTACAAGTGAATAGAAGCAGCACAGATGCGGTTAACTGCAGGTCTTCTGAAATGTTTCTGGCTAATGAGTATTTTGCAGATCCTCTTGCTCTTTAGCAGATATCATTCTGTGTCACGAACAACCTTGAGCTGGAAATACATGTACTAGACCAGCTTATAGAGTGAATAAAGTTAAGCTTTCTTACCTTGTCAAGAATTGTGCCTTGCCCTAGATATTTCAGGTTAAATAGTTACTGTAAGACGTCATGGACACATCCCGATAGATAAAGCAACGCTACCAGTAGGGTCTGCCGAGCCTATTGTAAAGCAAGCGCTTTAAGCGGGGTCTTAAGCAGACACAGAAGAGTATGGCCCACTCTGCCGGCTGGTGTGCACTGGTGACGGAGCAGACGGGATCCTGCGGTCTGCGTGGGGGCACGTGATCCCGTGGGGACACATGCCCTCTCAGCCTGAAAACTGCGTTGCTGCCAACCTTTAGCAGCTATCCTTAGCGTGGTCAAGCATCATGAGAAAAATAACGTTTCTGCTGTGTTTTGTGCAAAGAAAAGTTCTACTCTGCCAACGGTGTATCTGAGGGGAGGGTATTACTGATTCACCTGGCTTTTTCCACAGTACACTAGTTCTCTTGCACTTAATTGTTTGCTACAGTGAAAGAAATGGAATCATATAATTGAAATGCAAATGTATCAAATGTATGTATGTGCACAGGAAAAACTGGGTATTGAGCATATTCACATACCTCTGCTTTTCTTTATAAGCAAACAAGTAAAATCCTTGGAAAAGTAAGCAGAAAAAAAGAAGTGCAGCGAATGACAGATATAATGTTGTTTGTAATCCTTTGTGGGCATACTAAGTGCCTAGAGAACGTGATGTTTTAATACTTAAAATAAGCCAATTTGTTAACTGAGAGTTCGGATAACTATAAAGGGAGGATGATCCTTTTTCCAGAGTCACATGCAGTGCATGGGAGTCTGAATAGTTTGCACATCAAGGAACAGGGCAAAACTGGCACAAAACAGATATTCCAAAAAGGGGCCAGAGAATAAGGGTGGTGAGAGCTACTTACCATGTCTATGTGTGTCTGTAGTCAAATGAGGCAGTCTTAATAAAGAGTTTTGTTAAGGAGATCAATATAAATCAAAGCATTTTAAGTGGAAGCATGAGTTAGGACTGACTGAAAGCTTGCAAAATTAATTTAATTTGAGTGGGATAGATGTTTTTTCTTTGGTAGGCTTCCTTTTAAAAGAAGTTGTTTTGCATAGTGGGAGGAGGTATAAATAGTTATTTAGAGGCTTGTTTTAGTAGAGTTCTTAAGCGTCACTTGAAAGGAAGCAGTTTCTTGACTTAGGGCTCAAGTTGCTTAGCAGAAAACAAAGGACGCTTTTAATAGTAATATCGGTGTACAAATAGAAAAAGAATTTATTGTGAGTGATAATATACAGATTTTTCCACAACTCTGTTCTGCTGCCAGTAACAGTTAATACTTGCAGGTTTTTTGTGATGAGAGCCAGTGAACTAATGCAACAGCTACTGAACTGATGTTTAGCGGAGGCTTCGTTCTGGTGACGAGCAAGGACTTTCCAGAAAAGCCGATGACGGAAGAGAACCTGCTGGGATTTAGTGCCCGTTAATTTCTGAGAGGGAGAGGGGGCTGGGGGTGGAAGGGAGTAGTTTCAGTGAAATGATAGAAACAAGTTTAACTTCTGTAAGAAATGGACAAGCTTGGAGAAATTAAGTCAACTAGTTATCGAAATGAACCATAGGTAGTGCGGAAGAGGCACACACGGGTGCAGTGGGGAGGAGGGGGCCCCTTGGTTTTGCTCTTTAACGTGGAAATCATTTTGGCTGTTTGGCATAAAGTACCTTTTACTCGCTTCTGAAGCAGAGCGGCAAACACTAGCAGGGAAAAGAATTAGATTAAATAAATACTTCAAACGATATTAAGGGGAAATGGAGAATATATAAGATAAAATAGGTAAATGCGTCAGCATCTGTATATAAAGCTTAGAACACAGAGGGATAAAATTAGTATTGCAAAGGAAATTCAATACAAGCAAATGTATATCAACTAATCGGTGACAACCAAGCTAAAAATTAGAAGTAGCTTCCTATGAAAGCTTTGGGGCATCTTACTGAAATAAATAGTAGAAAAAGAATTCAGAGGCTTCAGGATAGAGCTACATATGTTCATGAAAAATATTTCAAAATGTGATTGAAAATGAAAATACTGTGCTCTGACCTGAGAAATTTTTGGCAGTCCTTTTAAAAAAGTTTATTTTTGCTTTGAGCTTGCGTCTTTGATCCCTGCGATAGTAGTCAGCCAGCGTTTCATGGAGGGGCAGCACGTGCCTGCAGGAAAACAAAATGCAGTGTTTTATCCTTTCCTTACTATCCCGAGAACCACAGCATCTCTGTCGTAGCTAGCGGGTTTTCCACTGTCACTTTGAGAACACATTTTGCATAATAAAAGTACAAGCCCACAGCGAAATAAGCAATGTATAATTACATTCTTGTGGTGGGCCGGCCTTGGCCAGCTGCCGGAGGCGCCGCCAGCCTCCCTGAGGTGGGGCCGCTGCAGAGGCGGCCGGAACCGGCTGGAACCAGCCGTGACCGGGACGGGGCAGCCCCGGGCTCCCCTCAGAGAACCCTGCCACCTGCGGGAGTGTCAGAAGAGACGCGGGCCGCGGGCAGGGGCTGCGGCGGCTGACGCGGGCCGGCAGCCCAACGCCCGCCTGCCTTTCGCTCGCTCTCCTCCTCCCTCGCGGGTCGATGGCATGGCCCCCTCGACCTCCAGCCCAGCGTTTGGTTTTGGCTGTTGGGTGATCACGGTGGTTGGGGGCCGGGCGCCTGTCTCATCCCTGGCGTCCTCAGACGTGGGCTGGGTCCCTGTCTCAGCCACGCTCCTCTGGTGCTGAACGGAGGCTCGATAGGTGCGGGCCAAGCCCCAGATCTTCAGACGTAGTTCAGCCTCAGGTGGTAGAGGGAATATGTGTGAGTTTTCTGCCAGTAATGGATACTTTTCCTGTAAAAATAATCTTTATGATCTCTCAGATTACCAGTTGCTTATACAAACAGCACGGTTGTTAGTTTTGCCCCTCACCCCCATAAGCGGGGGTAACTAACTCTGTTGTCAAGCCACTTAGTACTTAAATTTTTAAAGAAAGACATAGAAAGTAACACTTTTTCTTCTTAAGTTCATAGTAACAAACTTTAACGAAGTATGTCATGAGGCACGTGTCAGGACCAGGTAAGTTAAACTTTCTTTTCAATACCAATGAAGCAGGAGTAGGACAGGAAGAGATGAGCGGTTGTGCTGCTTTTGGCTGGGGTAGAGTTAATTTTCTTCACAGTAGCTAGTACGGGGCTGTGGTTTGGATTTGTGCTGCAAACAGCGTTGATGGCACAGGGATGGTTTCGTTCCTGCTGAGCAGGGCTTACACAGGGTCAAGGCCTTTGCTGCCTCCCACCCCACCCCACCAGCGAGTGGGCTGGGGGGCACAAGGAGCTGGGAGGGGGGACACGGCCGGGACAGCTGACCCCAACTGCCCAAAGGGACATCCCACACCCTATGGCGTCATGCTCAGCATATAGAGCTGGGGAAGAAGGAGGAAGGGAGGATGTTCAGAGTGATGGCGTTTGTCTTCCCAAGTCACCGTTAGGCGTGATGGAGCCCTGCTGTCCTGGAGATGGCTGAACACCTGCCTGCCCGTGGCAAGGAGCAAATGAATTCCTTGGTTTGCTTTGCTTGTGTGTGGGGCTTTTGCTTTCCATATTAAACTGTCTTTATCTCAGCCCATGAGTTTTCTCACTTTTACCCTTCTGATTCTCTCCCCCATCCCATGGAGGGGAGTGAGTGAGTGGCTGTGTCGGGCTTAGCTGCTGGCTGGGGTTAAACCACGACAGCAGTTCATATCTTGCCATCGATGATCAGCTGGTACGTAATGCTGTTAACCATTCCCAAGTGCATAGTGGACTGTAGCCCTCACCCCAGTAGTTAATAATGTGAGAGTAAAGTGGTTGATTACATACCAGTGCTGGCGCTCGACACATCCTACGGAGCAGAGTGATTTGGCATGCAGATAAAATTGTGACTGCTGGCCCTTCCTGCTGCTGGGGGTTCCGTCACAACCCCCCATTTTAGCATTTCCAAGAATGTTGACACTTTAATGGAATAAGGGCACTGAACTTTGTCCAGATCAGGACGTGTGTAGTCTGTAAGTATTCTTCTGAAGCCATAGAAATATTTCTTGACAGTGATGGTTAGAGAATGACCCAGATGTCCAAAAATACTAATTAGTCTTAAAATTGTAAACTAACTTTTTGGGCAGTGAGGCAAGTAGAAAAATGTCTCAAACTGTTTAATCCGTTGAGAGAAAATTTTTGGAAAAAAATTGGGGATCTTTGAAACAAAGGGTCAGAGTGTGATATTAAATACCATTGTAAAGCAAACAAAGCCGATCATGATAACGGCACACAACACAGCTGCTCCTAATCACACTAGTGAGATCAAAATGAGGTTTTAAAGGCTTTGTTCTGATAGTTATTCTTTTCATATTTGGAGCACGCTTGTTTGGTTATGTATTTGAGTAGATGGGTTCAGACCTCATGGGGGCAGGGTGAAGGACGTGTGCTTTATTCCTTGTGACTTCACTTGTAACTTCAACCACAAGCCTGGTTTCCTCGGGTTTTCTAGAATGAATAAATAGCTAAGCATCTTAATCATGCAGAGACCAACGTGTTAATAATAAACATGAGAATACAATAAATGGTAACAAATGGCTTTGCGTAGTAGTATATCCCAAAACATTCAAGATAAATTCAGGCCTTCATTTAAAACAAACAGGCCAGCAAGTAGTAGAGGGGATTTTGGTTTGTACATGTCATCTGGTGTATGAATCGCAACTCACGCGGTACATAAGTTGCAGTGATCCTGCAGAAGCTATCCTATAAGATATTGTTTGATATTGTTCAGGTGATCTGTTTATTCCTTGCAGTAATGGAAGGAGCAGAAATCTCAGCAGAGAAAAATGGTTTTCGGAAAGAGATAGTTCACTGGCTGTGCAGGTTATTGATGTTGGCAGGTTATTAATGTTGGTAGGACTTAGTAGAATGGAACGCTTGTTGTGACAAGCTGCCCCTGATGAAGCCCATGGGAGTTCTTCCCAATCATTTCAGTGGTATCAGAGTCTTTGTATTTAATACTTCTAGATTGCGGACTCATTAGAATAATAATTTGGGCATCTTATGTCCAAGTCTTTTCACATAGTGGCATCAAGTAACATACTGTACAAGTATCTTGCTGAGCAGACTTTGTAATGCTAGGGAAAAGTGCAACCCTGGTGTTCCCAATTCTGTCCTACTTACTATATTTTTCTTATAAAGGAAAGCCTTTCTTCTAAGCTAAAAGCTAAGGCTAAATAGCCTGTGCAGTTACTGACTTTTCACTTTGTAGTATCCAATCAATTGTAAAACATTTTAAATCATTCTGCTAAGATACAAATGTGGGCAGACTTTATCCTATGCTTACTCATCAGGCCAACTTTGTATTGTTTTAGGGGCAAACTGAGGAAGACAGTGAACTAAAGATATGTTGGCTCAAACAGCAGCTTGAGCACATGCTCAACATAAACTATGCAAGTTATTCTGTTGTCTTGAATAAAACAGTAAGAGCTCAGATGAGTTTAGAGTCAGATAGTTGTGTTTTCAGTTATTGTTTTATCTGGACACATCAAAACAAAAACTAGAATCAAACTGAAAACTTGTATGAAACACATGAAAAAAATGCTATGCACTATAAAAGCTTCATGACTGTTATCCTGTCTAAAATTCAAGTTTCAATGGCATTCATTACAGAATAGGGAGGAATAGCTTCTCAATTACAAATGCATCTTTCATATATGAAGAAACTACCGCAGGTTGAGTTACTGCTTTTGGATACGCTTGATACTAGAACTCTTGTAGGAAACCTGAGTGAACGAGCAGGGGCCATCAGCTCTGAACCTGTGTGGTTACAGAATGCATGCAGCAGCTGAGAGCCTTCCCTGTAGCATTGGCATTGCTAGAATCCAGATAATGCATCTTGTGCAATTTGCTTTTGCTAGTTGATTTGACTTTTCAGTCTTGTTTTCATGTCCCTCAAAACTGGGCTTTTGAAAAAAATAGCTTAAATGATTAACTGTTTCACAGGTCTAATAGATTGTTACCTGACCAGAGTGTTTCTTCCTTGATCTGGAGTGATTATCATCCAGAGAGCACCTTTCTGAATACCTGTATAACTTCACTTTTCATTCAACTGCACTGCCAGGCATCTGCGGAAACTGGATTTAAAACCAGAAGAATCAGACCAAGCTGACAAGACTGCATACTCTCTGCCTCCTACACCAGTGGTGGTTGAGCTGCTTGACTTCAGTAGCTTGGAAAGCTGTTTTATGGGACTCTTTATGGAACGGTTTTATTTTCTTAGCAAGCATTTATCTCTGTGATGTATTGATGGCGGTTAGAGGGTTTTGGCTGTCATGTGCAATTGCACAATACACAAGCACCTTTTAGAATTGTACTGTTTCTTCAGTTCTTTGTATTTGGTATTTGCTAAAAAGGAGGCAGTATTTGAATCATGAAAAAGCTTATCTGGAACAAGGGAAGATACCTTTAGGCTGTCTTCAGTGCAATAGAAAAACCACTTGTCTTAAGTCTGTATTTCTCTGAATTATCTTAATTTGTGGAAAAGATATTTAACTTGCAAAGTCAGCAGATACCAAGTAATCATGTTAATGTCTTGCAGTGTTGTATATGTGTATTTTGAGGTATGGATGCTTCAAATCAGGCGTTCATTGTGGAATGGGGTTATTTTGCTAAGGTGCTTGATCCATGCCATGAGCCCACCTGAGTTGGAGTTACAGGGTCAAGATCACAGTGAGGGTTTGGTGAACTATATAAACAAAGGTATTTAGGAATTGCCACATTAGGCCAGGTTCTGTGTAGTTCTCTCTCTTGCTGCTGCATGGGGCAAGTGTATGTTTAGAAAGATGTAGCTTTCTTAAAACGAGTAGTGGTTGAGTACCTGTTGATGCAGTATCCAAGCATTACAGGCCGATTATGCGGGGGAGTGGAGAATTTAGGGGCTTTTCTCTCCCCATTAGTTATGGTTTCCTACTGCACTGCTATAGCACTAACATTCGGTGATGTGACTCCAGGGCCGTGGCTACCCTGACAATTCTACAAATTATCATCAATTTTACTGTTGTCGGGATGGAAGGTTAGGCTGAATAGGTAAACCAAAGTGCTTGTCTGCTAGATCAAATTCTTATATTGGTTTCCAGTGTAGCAGGAATTTGTGTGGCAGATTAGTGGGGGTGAACAGGAGGTTGTGAAGTTAACTGTTCAGCTTTAGGCAGATGACTGACCAAAAGGGAGTACCTCAGGGTAGTTTGACACAAACGTAGTTGTTTGCAAGTCAGTTTGGACCAAGGATCATCAGAATAACTCCTGCCTTACCATCTTTTTTGTTTTGCAAAGTTACATAATTTAGCAGCATCTTTGACAGTTCATGCTTCTCTTTAGCCTGGGGAACTTTATAGGTAATGCTGTGATAAGTAGCATTTGGCTGACCACCTGCTCTCTCTTCTTCTGGAAATATTACAACTGGCCATGAAACGGCGATGAACTGATCACTTGACCATGGCAGATGAGCTGCCCTCATCAGTGTGTTCTGGTACATATTTAACTTAATAATGTGAGCAGATGGTCATTATATTGATTCATGAAGCAAGGGAGGAAGCTTGGCTGTCTTGATAACATAAGGCCTGAGTGCTGAGCATTGGAATGGGGCAAGAAGCAGGGAAGGGGAGGAAAAAGGAAAATTTTGTGGCGTGGTTTTTTTGGGGGTTTTTTGTTTGTTTTGGTTTGTGGGGTTGGGTTTTTTTGGCTGGTTGGTTTGTTTTGGGTTTGTTTTGTGTGGGGTTTTCTTGTTTGTTTTTTGTTTGTTTGTTTTTTACAAAGGACCACTGTGGACAGGAATAAAAGCAAGTTTAGGTGTACATCTGGTAATTTCCCTGGAGATAAATACTGTTAGTGCACAAGCATGATGCTGCTGAAATATTTGCACCACCAATGGTGCTGAAAAGGGGGGGGGGGGGGGAGCAGATGGGAGGGCAGTAGTGTGTAGAGTTGTGAAACTTCTCACTCTGCTGTTGCTATTAATGATGACAAGTCTTTTGAGAAAACTTTGAAGGGAAAAGGTAATATTAAAGTAACAGTTCTTCAGTAATTTTTTTGCAAAGAACAACTTTGTCTTATTGTCTGCCCACTTAATAGGGTATAGCTGGAGATTTAAACAAGAAGCTAATTCTATAAAATATTCCGCAACTATCCTTGTTAGCGAAATTGGGAAGTTCACAAATTCCCAACCTGGATCAGCTCAAAGGAACAGCTTGATTTGGTTATTCATTTTGTAATTTTCACATGGGAAATATACAGAAGAACATTCTCTTGAGCAAGAGCTTAATCTCCTACTTTGGTTCCTGTTTCTCCTAGCTGCTGATTAGCTTTGCTGTCTTATCAGTTTATGTCATAGTATGTGACTATAAATTGACTTTGCAGCGAAGAGGGAATACGGTTCGCCTTCACAGATGCTGCTGTTACCATGGAGACAAAAGGACCAATGGCCTTTTCTTGGTTTGGACTGTACTACAGTGTTCATACAGAGATGGTGCATTCGAAAATGCAACATTTGGTGCTTTTATATTTCAGTCTAAATATCAAGTGAGAAAGCATGTTGTTTTTTCTTGGTGATGAAGTTTGATAATAAATACAGATTTGGGACTTTTTCTGGAAGCAGAAAGCAAACCCACCAGGAATGTGAAAACAGCGTGGCTGGTTTATGCTTGCTAAACCTCCTCTCTGGGAAAAACCTTTTGGCTTTGCAAAATATAACCCTGTAGAGCCTTTGGGTTTATCTGATGCAGTGTTTGATGCTGGTTACATCACCAGCTTACTTATCTGTGATGTTCCACAGTGGCTGATCTTGAATGAGCATGCAAAAGCTGTGAATGTGATTTTTTTCTTTTTCTTAAGAAAGAGCTTTTCTACCTCAGATTGCGTGAAAGAAAATATAAATACCAAATCCACAACACATTCAAGGATGGCTTGCAGAAGGTGTTATTTGTGAGTACCTTTTCCTTCTTCATCTGTCATCACGTCTCTGATATCTGTGTTGAGGATTCCAGAAGTGGGAGTAGTGATCAGTTTATTGTTTGGTAGGTTTCTTTCCATGAACCATTTTTAGGGTGTTACCTTTTTGGCAGATGAATGATCTGTATATTAGAAATGTATAGATGATGGCTGTGTTTATGCATATGGGTATTTAAAAATTTAACCTAATAAAGTGAATAAGCCTATGTTTAGCAGCGGGGGAAAAAAAAAAAAAAACAAAAACCAAACAACAGAAAACCCCCCACTTCGCATACAAGAAGCAATGCAGGATGCTAGGAATTCTGTCTATGATGAGTCAAGAATCTCTCTTCCATTTTGTTTGAATGCTTTGTCGTATTAAAGTGTAATCTGTCTTTTAAATACGTAAATACTAATACAGGGATATGGACTGCAGTCTTGAGCAATATAATATTAATAAGGCAAAATTTCACTGTGGTTTTGTTGTCATCGTATATATGCTTGATCAAAACCTAAAGATGCATTACATGCTTATTATTTACTTGAACAGTTTCTCACACATGATAGTCAGCACGGCAGGATTTAGTATTTCATTCATTTAATGCAGTGCAGCAGCTCTTCACGTGAGTTGTCACACTTGGCAGAAGAGCGAAGTGCTTATCCACTCGTAGCCAGAGGAAGGACAACGCTAAAGTTTGCATACTGTTTGTGGTGTCAGCATCAGGGTATATATGGAAACCACACAGGGTGGTTTTATTCAGCTGAATTCTAGTGGTTCCACACGACCCTTACTATGAGCTTTCTCTTAAACTATACTGCAATGTTGTTGCACTTCAGGGAAAAATCAGAACAAAATAGGCATGAGTGTGCACTTAAGTTGTCCTCTACCACCCACCCTCGCTGCCATCAGTCGTTCACTTCTAATCCAGTGTTTTGAAATGGCTGTACCTGCTATTTGCGTTTCTGAACTCTGGTTAAAGATCCTCTCCCTTTAGGGTTAAATTTAGATTTGCCAGAGGATCATATATTAAGCAGATGCAATTTTTCAGTTATTTTAATAGTGCTTATGAGGGTCCTAATTTGAGTAAATCTGCTTCATGTTCAGTAGCACTGTCCACACGCAGGCATAGTAAGTTCAACCATTCAAGAATAAACTACTGGAAATGAATGTTGAAATAGTATTGAAATCTGCTCTTAAGTTTTCTTTAGCCTTTTGTTTTACAGTGAATGGTTAAGTTGAAATGTTATAAAATCAAAATAATCTTGGAACTGTACATAAGAAGTTGAAATAAGAAAAGTGAACTTGGAAAACAGGTTGTAGCCTTCCAGGTATACGTGGATCAGCTTTAAATATAATGCCGTATGTTTATACAAGGGAGGAGTAGTAATGTTTGTGTTAGCCTCCATTTTAATTTGAGTGCTGGGATTTGGGGATTTTGTAACGCTCAGCAAGGGACAGAATTTCTTACAGTGCTTATCATGTGGTGTTAAGGAATATTTAATCTCTGTAGGTTACTTTCATTAACAGTGATGTTGCAGTCTTATTTATAGAACCATCTTGTACAGTATTTTCCTCTATTACTGCTTACATGCTTGATATCTTTTACCTACCTCAGCACGTTGCTGCAGAAAACAAGATATGAGCTCTGACTTCTGCTACAATTCTGTATTTTGACTCCTATTTAAGAAAGTTGATGCTGATAGTTGAGAAGAAGGAAAGTGTAAGCCTGGGGCCTTTTTTAGAACTAATTATCTAGGACATGTATCTGTAAAATCTTCATGTTCTTTAAAACTGATCTGTTTTGAATACTGAAAATGTATGTTAAACAGTTAAATACACCAGCTTTTTAATGCATGAGTAGGTTTTGAGATGAAAACTTAAATACTATAAATCTGTCAATGTTTTAATAATATATATGCTAAGGACTTTTGCCTTTTAAAAAATAAAATATATCTGTTTCACATCTTAAAAATAAAATGTAAAAAGCTAGATTATTGCTGTTCTAAAAAAGCTAAACAATGTCAAACTACTAGGATTAGCAAAAGCATCTTTTTCAGATGCTGCACTGAATAGAACATGTCATTGTACCATTGTTTTAAGTAATAGGATTTGCCTTGCTGTGAATCTCTTATGCTATATCTGTGTCATTTCATTCTTTGTACAGTACTATTTTTCCTCTTTCATGACCTTCAAATCCAATATGTATAGACATTGCTATTTAGATTTGGGTTTACTATGATTATTGCTTTGTGAAATTATAAATGTGGCTGTATTTTGTAACGTGAATTGTAGTTTCTTGAGAAATTCTGGGACCGAATTTAGTGACATGGGAAATACAGAAAAGATGGAGTGAATCCATCAATTTTCTGATTTAATCTAAAAGATTTTTTCCTTCTATCGTACGCAGCTTCATGTCTCTTTGCTCTTCTGTATTTCCGGTTTTGGACTGTGTGGATTTTTTTCTACAGATTTTGAAAGTGACTAGTAAGCACAAATGATACAAGTGCATTTTCTGTGCACTGTAAATTCTTGTACATCACCCTTCAGAATAGATGGGTTTGTAGTAAGACTTAATTAAAAGGGAAATAAATGTTCCTAATTATAAGTGCCTACATATTAACAATCTTAATTAAATTCACCCTAGTTACAGCTAACCCAGTATTAGAGGCTGCCTACAAACTGTGCGTTGGCTAGGATGCAAAAGAATCACTTCTTGCCTGTTTATATATGCTAGTACTTCATTTTCATGAAACCAAGAAAGTTTTTAATAATTATTTTTAAAATAATTATCCATAATGTTAATAAGCATTGTGTTCTAGGATGGGACAAAAATACCTGATGTTTCTGGTTAAGTATGCTGTGAGGGTACTGGTTTTATTCTCCCAAGAGATGATCATTATTTTAAGGGCCTTTTGATGGAGGAGAGGTCAGTGAAAGTGTACCTAATCGTTCTTTTGAAAAAATCCAGCTGTGGATGCTTGAGTTGGAAATACATAAAGGGTAGTATTATTCAAAACAAGAACCTGTCAGTTTGCATTTATATGGCAACACGGACAAATGCTGATATTTAATCATTTTGATGACAACCAAATCTTATGTACTCTTGAGCAAAATTCAGCAGTCTGTACTCTAGCCTACATGTGCCGATCTCTTAGAACTGCAGATTTTACTGAGCATCCTTGATATCTAGTGAAATTATCTCTAACTTTTATTAAGAAAAAAAAAATCCTATCCTCTAATGCTTTTAACTAGGTTATATGACTACTGGATGGGAGGGGGGACAGAGGTGGAAGGAGAGAGGTGCCAGCATAGCAGGTCTAGAATATATGGTTGTGCTACTTCGATATCTGGGTGGTTTTCTTTACTCTCAGGCTACAGTGAAAGGTAATTATATTGATGTTTACTTGCCGTGAATTGTCTTGTTACCTTCCTGTGATTTGGCGTCCAAGAAGCTGTGTACAGAAAGCCATCTTGTCAAAAGGAAATGACAGGAATGAAGGTATTAGTTGTAGTCTTCTACAGTGTGTGATGATCCCTGCCAAGTACATGTGAACTGTAAGGTTTTTTACACATGCAACCATAAAAGCAATAACAGCATTTAATTTTGTATAGTTGCCATTCAAAAAAGTGTGTAGGGAAAAGACTGTAATTAGTAAGAACACTGTGAAAAAACATAGTATTTGCTGTATGCCACCACAGCCTCTCCTTGACATACTTGGCTATAGACTGCTGGACATAAAGTGGGATGAAACAAATAAAAAAAAGAAAAGTTTTTTCAGTGCTACTTCAAAAGCCACAATCATACTGTCCTGTGTATTGTGGGTGAAGATCTGAGTAGTGAAAGGAATATCTTTGATGTCAGAACAGTAGGAATTTGTCCTTGCAAATGTGAATGGATCATCTGCTACATCACCTGCTAGTGGCCATGTCCACAGACAACTGCAATCAAGCTTAGATTATGAGGAGGTTATATGAGCTGCCGTATAAAACTATCTGCTCTTTTCTCTGCTGGGGTGAGTTTCCAAAAAGCAAGTTGTCTTGTGGGCTCAGTCAGTGCGTTGATTCTGAAAGCCTTTCTAGCATGTTAATGAACATGTTAATAAGCAAACTTTTAGCTGGAGTCGATATGAGTCTGTATTATTGTGACTTTTATTGTTCGTCACCTATTTAGAGGTTAGTTTGATTATATTTCAAATTTTCTTTCTCATTACAGAAATGGTTAGATTTATTAAAAGAGAACAAGACAGACTTTACTAGGTTTTAACTTTAGTCTTTTCTAATCTCAGCTGTAGCTGTAATTCTGGATTGAAGTGAGAAAGCAAATTTTCAACTTGTAAAATAATGTTATTCTTCATCAGGATAAAATACTGAGAAATGGAAGTATTCCTTTTATTAGCTTATAGGCATGAATCCAGTCAAACAAATCATTGTTAGGTACCTCAGATGACATTGAAGTGAATGGGCTTATATAGGGAATGAACTTGTCTACCACTTCTGCTATTTACAAGCTAATTTTAAAAAGGATATGTGTTAACTAGCACCAGGTATACAGAGTGTCTGAGGCAGTATAGGAGGCTGTGCTGGTCTAAATTTTTCATAGTGCTTGCGCATACTCGTTGGAACACAGCACCTCATGGAAAAATGTACCAGAAGAAGAGGAAGAATACTGGCAGATGGAGGTGAACAGATTGTTATTTCATACAAAGAGGAGGAATAGTGTATGAAGTAATATGGCTGTAGGGAAATGCAGCAGTTAAGATGAACAAACGTACCTAGTAGACTCCTGTCATCAGCCACATCATTAACTTTATAAAAAGACAACATTTCTTCCAGCTGTGGTCCTGTACCAATACACTTTTACCAAGTATCCGTGAGACAACAGTCTCTCAGTCTCTTCTGTTTGAAAGCTGATAATCTTGCTAGGAAGAAGTCCTAAGACAGTGATGATTTAATAATGCTGCCAACCTACTTACAGGTTTACACATGCTTAAAATTAAACGGTAGCAAAATAAAAAAGTGTTGGATATCGTATCCTGTACTAAATACCGTGTGCTCTTCAGAATGAGGAGGACAAGCTTTCTCCAGGCTCTCAACATTTTGCTGGGTGGATGTGGTGCTTGCTATGACCGGTAGCACAGCAGCACGGCCCTGTTGCCAGGAGCGAGGATGGTTACCAGCCTACTAAGAGGACATCTGGAAAACAGTAAGAGGATAGCCTGTTAAAGCAAAAGTAATTCCAAGTTAATAGCCTGGTACTCTCTTCTCCCAGGTTGTTTTAGAGCCAATATTAAGAAAATTGTCTACTGAGTTTGGAAGGCTTGTTGGTGTCTGTAAGAGAAAATTAAAAAAAAAAAAAAGGGGGGGGAAAAGAAAAATAGTTGTAGCGATGATCAGTAATCTGTTTCTTTTTATTTGTACATCTAAGCAAGACTCTAGTACTGAAAGAACAAAAAGTGATCATTTCTATTCTCTGATAGATATGGAAGTGTTAAAATGAGTGGTTTCTAATGGCAAACATAATGGAATTTATACAGAAGCGACAGGAACAGTTAAACCTACTTTGGGTCTGCATACTTACTTCATAGCTGGATTTTTCTCGTTATGTTGGTATTCTGAGGGAGATGTGATTAAATTTGGTTCTGTTCTTACAGTTTGATTAGTCTGTTAAGAACTTTCTTTAAAAATTGATAAGTGGTTACCTGTCCATGAGTACTTGGGGCGAGCTGGAAGAAACCTCGCCTGGAAGCAGGGAAATTGCAAAGGTTCCATGTCCACTGGGACGTTGTGGTAGCGTTTCAGAAACTGAGATTACCGGAAGAAGCATTCATCAATTTAGTAATGTGTCTTGTGACAGTGCTGAAGTAGCTGTGCTCTATTTATAATCTTAAATCAGCACTTGAAGACCACAGATTAGAGATGTAGAAACTAAACTTAATGGGGCCAAGTATCTATGATACTGTGAACAGGGGAAGTGATTACTTCTCCTCCAAATTATTTAAATATATTTCTTCCTAAGTCTTTAGGTGTTACAGCTTAGCAAATCAGTTCTGTTTTGAATGCAAACTTGTGTTGAAGGCTGGCTGAAAGTCCAGCTATATAGTTTAAAAAACAAACAAACAAAAAAAGGCATTTGAATCTTGAACTTTTCCTGATATGTTCCAGAGGAGTGAATGAATGGAACTACTGTTTTATCAGGTGACTGAAGGCACAAAATACCATGTATGGATCTTAGAATTGCGCCAGCAGAAGGTGTATTTGCTTTTGGTAAATTAGTATTCTGTGACAGAGGCTGTAAAGCCTGAGCCTCATCTTTTTTCAGGCTGGTTGGGCATCAGTCAGTGGAATCTAGAGGAACCAAAACACGGAGCCAAGATATCCCTGAATTTTATAGTTTGGAGCAGAGCCCAAACCTCATGTTTGCTTCTGTAACTAGTTGGACAAAGAGCCTATCTTTGAACACCCTAAGAAATGGCTGAAACCTGACCTTAGGTATTGAACGTATGTCTTTGACATCTGAGATATTCTTGTTGGAACACGGCAATGATATGTGGTAACTTAATTACAAGCCTGCAGTTGAACGTTGTCATCTGTTTTACCTACTCCATACCTGCACCTGTGACACATAGGGTGCCAGTGTAGTTACTACTTGACAAACTTTTGGCACTTCTTATTTGCTATCAAGGTGACTGGACTTTTGCGTTTCTACTGCACCTTCGAAAAGAAACTCAAAGCAGTTGAGCTCCTAACCAGTCTTGTGCAGTAGGTGAGTATTAACCTTAACTGCAGATGAGCAAGCTGAGATTATAGGGAGAACTTCCTTCTTTATTGTTTTGATTTTTTTGGAACCTAGGAAAGTCGGAGTAGGACAGATGGGGCCTTGTGGGCAGATTCTTTTTGGAATAGCCAGGAGCAAGCTCTGTTCAAAATGGTTTGTTGAGCAGAACTGAATCCAGACAGATTCTTTCATATCTTTGCTGGTTTATTCTCTGAAGAAAGAGGTACTATTGAGGAGAAGAGAGATTTGTATGGGGAAAAAAAGGGTGGTGGGAAGGGAATCTGGAACGTCATACTAATTTCCTCCTTTTGCTTCTACCAAAAAACAATAGGTATTCACAAAGCGGGAAGCGGCGATTTCGTCAGGGTGATCAGTTTCCCTACCCAATGTGAGACTGTCGTGTAACACACGCTTATAACGTACTACCCTGGTTCTGTGAATTGTGCGGAGCAACTTGTGTGAATATCGTTACGTTTTTCTTGTCAGAAAATGCAGCTTTTGCGTGTTCTAACTGCTTTTATCGTGGTCCATCAACGTTTTCAGTAACATTGTCCATCTTTCTTTAGAATTGTTCTGGTCATCTTTCTGAGTGGTTTGTAGGTGCCACCAATTAGTAACTGTGTCCTACAAGGCGTTAGCAGGGTATGTCCCATGATGGCAGTCTGCCTCGTGACTGAATTGTGTTGCACTTCTGTTTCCAAAAGCTCATGTACTTTGTAGGAGTTACCATCAGTTGCTATCTTTAAACAGAAAATCCAACTCATCTTGGCCATGCCGTTGCTGACACAGTGTTGGCAACAGAAATCAGAACAGGCTGACCTTGGTTTTTTGTTTTTTTGGTTTGGTTGTTTTGTTTTTCTGTTTTGGTGGCTTTGGTTTTGTTTGGTTTTATTTTTTTAAAGGATTAGTAACTGACTCCTTTCTCAACCAAGACTGACTTTTTTTGCTTAACCACTCTGTTTGATCTTATAAGAAAGTGACCTCACGGGATTCACTTTAAGCCTCAGGGATGCAGAAGAATCAAAATCAATCTTCTGAAACATTTGTGAAGATGCCAAGCAAAAGAGGAGGGGGAAAATAGGTGCATGTATGTACACATACACACATTCTCTATTAATAGCCAGTTTGGATGCCTACAAGTTAAGGGAGGATTTTCAATGTAATGGATACTTCTTCCGTGTGTGCACACTGTAAGAGCTAGCAAATATTGATTAATTTTTTTATGATTTCCTAGAAGAATGCTGTGTCTTAAGAAATATGATTAGGTGGTTTTATCATGGAGGACTTACTGTGCTAAACCTTGTTTAATGTTTCCTGGCACAAACATCAAAAATGTTGAGAAGTGTACGTGTATTGCTTAAAGGCTTTCTAAGCTTTACTTCAGATGCAATACCTTGTCTTGTTTTGCAACTCTTCTGTGTTTTTAATGAAAAAACACAAACATAATGATCTGGGGTGCAGAATATCTTTTTGTGTTGTAAAGCTTTTTTTATTTTTCCAGGCTTTGAACAAATGACAGCAATTAAATTAGTATTGCACATTTCAGAATATTGTTTAAAACTCGGGTGAAACTTAGATTCTTTCAAATTTATAAGTGGCATATTGCAATATGTTTATAATTGCTGGGCCTGAAGAAAGCTTATGTCCATATTCATCACATTGTTCCTCCTCATGTTTAAGCACTGTGTTTGTAATTCCATTAACAAAGAAACAGCTTGACTGGTGCAGAGTAACGTGCAAGTCTGAAGCTTCATTACCATAGGAATTCTAATCCTCAATGTTTAGCTTTTGCCTCTGTTCCTCATGGCAAGGCAAAAACAAAGTCTTAAATTGGCATTTTATCTTAATCTTGCAACAAAACTTGGATTCTTCATTGCAACAGTTCATCACTGTCATTCTTGATGTGTATATTTAAACCATGGGACCATGTCCCTCTATTTCCTGGGATTCAGAATTGACAGCTGTACATCAAATTTCATTCAAAGTTATAATGAGTTTCAAATATACCTATTAGCACCTGCTTTTCCCTAAAAAGCCCCTTTCTAAACACTTGGTGGTTTGACTTTGTGTTTTTCCTTGTGTCGTAGGTCTTTAAATACTCTGCACCAGTTTTGCTGTCCAGCTCCATTGTACCATACCCAGGTAGCTGTCCCTGCCACACACTCAGAGTACAGGTAAGAGTAGATATGGTCCACCCACTTTTTATTTTTGAAGAGAGATCTAATGTTACGATTTGACATAAAAAGAGGCATAGTAGTTTAAGTTTTAAAAGAAAAAAAAAGGAGTATTAGGAAAACATATCAAACATTTTTAACGTCTCATAGGATAGTTCTGTTCACTCCTCTCAGGCACTCTTGAATTACTCCGTAAAATGAGTTTCATGTTCGTTAAGAGGCACATCCCCCTAGACTCGGAAAGGTAGGAGGAAGCTAGTTGTAGGGTTAGTTCTCACATAACAAATACATTGAAATGTTTATATAATTTATGTAGGATATTGATGTTGTTCTGAGCAACACTTTTTTCTAAGCCCTGAATATTTCATGACAGTGTGTGAGGTAAGCCATGGATTGTATTGTGGCACTCTCAAGGTTATAGGCATGGACCTGCAAAAGGCTCAGCGCTGCCTTTTGATTTGAATGGAAGGAAGGGGTTTTTAAACAGATGCAGGCCTTTGATGCTAAGCAGTCTCTGCCCTGAATATATCCAAAATATATGTTTTCCAGCTAATAATGCTTTATTTAACATGGATTTCATTACTATGTATTTTCCAAGTTCTCTTTGATCAAATATGGAGAACAGTAATTACGCATCTTAGTACAACTCATTGTCAGTGCCAGTGTTTATTTTAACAGTCGTCTTAGGGAAGCATCAAAGGACAGCTAACCTAAGTAATTAGAAATGTGAAAACTGTTAAGAAGTTGTGCATGTAATGAAAAAATTGTCTTTAATTTTTACTTTTACTATTAGTGATTAACTTAGTGGTAATTGCCAGCTCATGAATAATATTAATATCAAAATATTGGAAGTCTGGTGCTGAAAAATCAAATCACTTTGCACTGGTAATAAGGAAAGACAAAAACAAACAATGAATCCTAAATCTGTAAATGCATAAACATATTTCTGATTTGAATCTTTCATCTCTTAGTTGTCTCTAACCATGCATGTTTGGATTCATCCTGTTGTTTTACGTTGCAGCATCTGTTTGTATGTATGGGTTTTTTTCTCCCATCAGAGCTCTCAGTTTTATTTGGTGGTAGTGAATCCATAGTTGGGTTGTAAGACAGCTTAGTACTCCTTCAGTGAGGAGCAGGGCCTGAACACTGTTAGCTTCCCCACTTGCTTTTTAATGAGGCTTTTATTTTTTCCTTTGTCCTTAGTTTATAATGCTTTAATTTTAAGGACTTGTTAGAGATCCTTCCTATAGGGACGTTAATGGGAAGCCAGTTGTTTCTTGAATGTTTCAGTTTCTTGCTCCACGTAAGTTGTTATTTTTATCGGTAGTATTTCTTCTGGCATTAAAATTTATAGCAGCGTAACTTTGTGCTTAAAAAGTCCTAAACTTCTCTAGCTTTTTTTGTCTTTCTGTCTTTGTGCAGTAAAAAAATAAATGCCCTAAGTGTGGCTAGGATCTGTAAAGCATGTACAATTTTTAGAGAGCTAATGTGTAAGACTACATATAGATTTGGATAATGCCCAAAAATATGCCGTAAGACCTTCAGCTTTTGTTTAAGGATTGGGGTGTGTGAAGGCACTCATCATTGACCTTGTTCACTCTCAAGGAAGTTTAGGTCTCAAACTCTCCAACTGTGTGTACGTATATAGCCATAGCTCAACTAGAATCAGTGGAGATATGGGAGCTGCCACAATTCATAGTACAGTAGTGTTGCCCATGTTCACCCAACGGTAATGGTGCAATCAATGGGTCGCTCACTGGCCACCAGGAAACTTAATGTGCTCTACATCTCACTCACCCCCTTTCCTGGCTAACCAGACTAGGTCTACCAGCAGCACGTGATCTGTGCTAATGTCCTTTTTTGTTATGAGTGACTAGATAAGGGAGTTCAGGGATTAGATATGGCCTTGTGCTCCTCTTACCTCTTTCCCCCAGCCCAACGCACAAGCTACCTGGGTGTAAGATGAGCTTTTGGAAAAGATGTTAATGAGCCAGCAGAGTGTGTCTGTGGCAAAGGCAGCCAACCGCATACGGGGCTGTATGAGCGAGAGTGGCCGGCGGGCTGAGGGAGGCATTTCCTGCCTTCTGTCACCACTTGGGAAACCTCCTCTGGAGTGTCTGGCTTTTTGAAAGACATCACGATACTGGAGCAAGTCCAGCAAAGGGCCACCAAGGTGTCTGGGGGCCAGAGCACATGACAAGTGAGGAGAGGCTGAGAGAACGTAGGCTGTTCAGCCTGGAGAAGAGAAGTCTCAGGGCTGGTGCTGTCTTCAGCTCCTTAATAGGAGAGTATGGAAAAGGTGCAGCCAGCCTCTTCCAGCAGAGGGTAGGACAAGAGGCAACAAAAGCAGACTGCAGTAAGGAAAACTCCAATTAGATACAAGGCGGGGGGAGAGGGGAATTTCACCACGAGCATGGTTAATCACTGGAACAGGGGCCAGGAGAGGAGGTGGTTTCTCTGTCTTCAGCAATACTCAGTTCAACTGGACACAGCCCTGAGCAACTTGATGTAGTTAGCCCTGCTTTGAGCAGGGGACTGGACTGTAGATACCTCCAGAAGTCCCTTCTAACACAAATAACCCTGTGATCCTGAAGCACTCTGTTCTTGGGAAGGAAAAAAGAGCTGCAAGTTTGTTGTGTACAATTTAGTTTCAAATGATACAGTGATGTTAATGCCGTCCCAGGTAGTATCCTACACACAAATGTGGTGGCATGTCAGAACCAGATTGTTATAGTCTTCCTCACGTCAGGAATTTGTTCAGTTTACCCATGAGTTAAATTTCTGAAGCTGTTGTATCCAAACTGATTGTTACAACTTGACATCACTATGTCTGTAATCTCTTAGTCAAGTACAAATTATGCACCTGTTTTTGTAAATGACCTGTATATGGGAATCCTATTGCTGTGAATGAAAATCAGCTACTAGAACACTAACAAGATTGGGCTTTAAATTTCCATATACATTTAATAGTATTAAATTTAGCTTTCACTCTTCCCATTTATCAATTTATAAATAGAAGTCATTAGAAACAAAACTAACAGAACTGGATGCTTCATTCTAACTTCAGATTTGAGGCTTTATTTAGAAAATACGCAGAGGGATTGATTTTGTAGCCCAGAATTAAAAATTAAATTTGCTCTGAAAGAAGCAATTAATGAATGCACTACAGTGAAATCTGGAGCATCTCTGATTTGCTGTTAGCTAATTGCTGGATGTTTTATTCACTCCAGCAGTTTTATTTCTAGTCAAGATGATCTTTGGCATCTGTTTGGAATTGTTAACAGGGAAATAATGCATTTTTAATAACTGCAGCTATTGCAGTAATCCCTTGCTTGCTCATTTTACAGTGTTCAAAATAGACAGAAATAATACAAGTTATCTTGCATTCTCCTATTATAAGAAAAGTCTTAGGAAGCCTAAGCATGTAGTGTATTTCCAGATAGTTATTTGTCTGCTTGTGTTACAGTTAGCCCATATGCCTCCTGTGTTTGCTCTTTTTGATTTATTTTTGTTTGGAAATTAAAAAAATACGAAAGATAGCAGTGATGTCTGTAGCATGGCTTCTTTTGACTCGCTTTCCCTTCCTGCCTCCCAAAGCAGAGCCTTAAAAACAACATTACTCTAGTTTGAAGCTGCATATTCCAGGAGGTGCTCTGTCTTTGTTAGTGACCATTTGAATACAGGTTTTATGTCTGGTGTGAAGGGCAAAGTAAAGGAGATGGT
The DNA here is from genome assembly GCF_035582795.1 of Mycteria americana. Taxonomy (NCBI): domain Eukaryota; kingdom Metazoa; phylum Chordata; class Aves; order Ciconiiformes; family Ciconiidae; genus Mycteria; species Mycteria americana. Next base: position 3,081,749 of record NC_134375.1, read on the forward strand.
GGTACACCCTGGGGAGGCTTCCAGAAGGGCCTGGATCCATGCAGTCTTGTACTCCAGCTGCTGAGCCTCTTGCTTGGTATGGCCTTCGTTATCTCGAGCGGCCTTGCAGCTAGAACATGTGCAAAGCCAAGCCCAGAGATAGAATGGCATTCAGAGAAGGTAAATTTCATCATCTCTGTTTCTTGTTTGAAGAACAGTCTGTTCCCAGCATTTTCTAAACACATCTTCTGGGTAAACAAACTGCACTTAGTACCGCAGCCTATCTGTATAGGCGCTGGATACCCTATAGCACACACACACTTTTGTGCACCTGATCGTTGTTGGCTTGGAGTGTATCACTTGAACCTTCAGGTTGCTCAGCTGTCTACACCCCTCCTGAACATGCAGGGTTCGTTTACAGGCTGAGGATAGTTCACCGGCCGCCCCTTGGAGAAGGCTTCCTACTCTGCTGAAATTAGGGGGGGGTTTGTTTGTTTTCATTTTGTTTCTAATGCTCTGGAGCCCTAATGCTGCTGTAGCTGTCAGCCATTCAGACTTTTGTGTGATGAGCGTTACAGCAGAAATGGCTGTAGGAATGGCTCCACACAGGAAGATATAATGTAGAAGAGTGCCTATGCTTGGGAATATAGAGTCTTACTCATATCTGTATGCTTTGCATGGATATGTAATAGGCTGATACATGCAACTACAACTGTGGACAGATTTGCTTACCACTAATATCTAAGCATCTTTTCATCTGATGTGTGTTTTCATAATTATGATTTCCTTGTTCTGATTTGCATGCAATGTTGGCTGTCAGTCATTCCTTTCTCTATCCACTTTACCTTTCATCCTTCTAATATTAAATTAGATGCCCTTATCATGTCCAAAGACCATTTTCAAAATCTTGAAGCTAGAGATTTTTCTTTTCTTTTTTTTTTTTCCCCAGTGATACCCGTGAAAACAAAAAGATAATGCAAAGGATGTTATAGTACCAAAGAAATCCCATCATTTTCTTGCAGTCTCTACCTGCTTAATGTTTAATCAGCACCTCTGGGAGGTAAAAACATTATTCTGAAAATACTGTACTTATGTGAAATTTTAATGTGGAATCTTTGTTTCACCAGGTAATGTTGGCTTACATGCAACAAACCACTGTATGGAAGATGATAGGAGGATTGATTGTGCTATTTCTTTTTGTCTGAGCCACTGGTAGGCATTGTAGCTATTTTGCTACCATAACTGGTTAACACAGAAGCTTAACATACGATGATGTCTAGCTGACAGATGCTTCTATGTTGGATTAGAGTGGTTTGGTTTTCCATAAGTTTTTTCAAGAGCACAGTGGGAATTCTTGCACACTAGGCACAGTCAGGGAAAACTGGGAACTTTTTGCTTAGATTCCTGAAAGTGAAAAATAACTATTTAGAGATGAATTTGGTTCTCTGCAACTCTTGCTTTACTTTTTCCACTGATGAGCACTATACTGTTTCCCAGGGTTAGACATGTAGCAGATATTTCACGTGTCCTTCGTACAAGCATCTATAAAGACGCCCCTCGCTACACAGCAGATGCCTCAATCTGGTGGTAGTTTCCATCAAAGATTAGTCACAGGTGAAGCTGTAGCTGCAGGAGCTGTACTTCAGAATCCTTTGTACTATTGGTATGACTATTTATTGAAATTTTCTACCAAAAGAAATGTTGAATAGGAATCTTAATTCTAACTGAATAGCAATTGCCTAACTATATAACATAGCACAGGTAAGCACTGTAGCCTCTCTTTATAATACACAGAGCTTTAGAAGCTTGACAATATTTTTCAAGTTGAGCAAAAGAGTGAAAGCAATGTAGCTCGGACCAGCCAGCGTATTGCAACAAAGATGCAATACGCAGATGGACAAAGCAAAACAGATCCAAATTGTGACCAAATCATATACTCTGTGCTAAGTCAGTGTGAGATTCAGATGATTATATAAGGCATCTGTGTTCAAACCCTATGGCAAAGGGAAGCTGGCATAATTATAGTAATACTTGTAATTTTCCACTCAATGCCTACGTGATCTAGCAATGCAAAAATGGTGAATTGTGTTCATACACAGCAAGCTGTTTGAAAACAATCAGGAGTTGGCAGAATATCATGAAATTTACTATTTGTTTTTGGATTTTCTTGTTTTTCTTCCTTCATTGTGTTCCTTTCCATCCTCCTTTAGCTTGTTATTTAGTTTAAAGGAAATGACCACTCGTGGTTGTGTTAGTGATAAAGAAGTGACCTCGTACAAGCTTCCTGCTAAGCCGGCATCCCTTCCTCCACCCACCATAAAGCACATTATAGCATTACAGATGTAGGTATTCCAAACTGCTTCTTTAATAGCCTTTGTGCCTTCTGGTTTGTAGCACCATTCATGATGCTGGCAACTCTGTATGGAAACAGAGTTCTTCCTTCTACTTTAAAAGAAGGTGGGGGGAGGAGTGAAGTGCAGGTATGTTAATCATCAATATTTCTGTATGTAAATCACCAGCAGAAGGGAAATGCATCTGTTCTGCATTTTCAGTGGAATATGGGCAGTGAAAATACCTGTGGAAAGTTTCTTTTAAACACGTTAAAAATAAAGGAGCCATGGCCACAGTAGGCTGGGTATGTATATGACTACTTAATGTAATTTTTCTTATGGGAAAAATAGAAACTGCCCTTTCAAAACAGCTTTTGCCTCAGAGTTTAACTCTAAGTGTTGGCCTAGGCTCATTTGGTTGTTCTTCATTGTGTTGAACGTCCTGTCTCTGAGACTGAAGTGGGTTAATCGGATGATACTTACAAACAAGTTACACTATTTGTGGATTTAAAAACAAAACCAAAAAAATCTCAAACTTAATTTTCCTAATGCTGTTCCCTATGATTCTGTTCCTCTGTCTTTTTTCTTTCTTGCCCCCCTCTTCCTTGGCAGGGAAGATAATGTTCTGCACCAGTTCTGCTGTCCACCTTCGGGGTCTAGTAGTCCATCTTCAAGATAACAGAGAAGCTCGGGGTCGCTAAGTGTGCAGTCAGTGCTACATCTGTATAGTCCATCTCTCCTCTCCTCTCTTACTGGTGTGTATGGGACTGACACTTGCATGGATACCATAGGATTCTGATTCATGTCAAGTTTGAGTTACTCAGAATGGCACAGCCGTAATTTTTGCCATCGATGCTTGGTAATCTCCTCTCCATGCTTTTCTACAGCTCTCTTCAGTGTGTCCAGTATTTAAAACACATGCAAACTGTAAACAAATACGTAAAATGCACAGTTTATTTTGAACTAAAATAAACAGTACCATAAGTCTTTAAGTGTACCGTGAGTTTTGTTACTGTATGTACATGGTCATGTGGTATGAAGGGTACAAAGTAATGTGATTTCTTCTCCCCAAAATGTTGAGGATATGGAGTGGGAGGGGAGCTGTTTCTTCTCATCTGTATTAGGTTGTTTTTACTGCTAACAGTCCTAGAAATTTGTTTCAAGGTTGGACAAACACCACATGACATTTTATGAACCTTACTTATATAGAGATTAACCATTCTTTCTTTGCTTTTTGATTATTCTGAGGAACCAGCACATTTATGTTCTTACAGCAGATACTCTAGCTATGAGTGATTACATTTCTCAGCTTCTTTGAGGTCTGTCTTCTGATTTTGTTTGCCTGTGTTTGTGAAAGTCTTGTGTTAAGCATTAGCAAAAGTACAAGGTCATTACTCATGTACTTCTGTTGCCTAATTGATGAAAATATTTTCCTCTAATCTGTGCACAAGATTGTGGTCAAAGGAATGAACTTGTAATTGAATGGCCCTGTAACTGCAACCAGATAAATGTGAATGTGCCCATGGGTGTCCAAGAATAGAGTCCAAGCTACCATTGCCCAAAAGGCATTTCGATTACATCTTTCCAGACGCATCTTGTGGCTCTAAAATAACTGGAGGATTTCTACTGTTTGGATCTTCCAAACTTAAAACAGCCCAAGCAGATATACCAGGAAACAGAATTTCTATGCAGTGGCATTTACCAGCCTGAAGCTTGCAAGAAAGAAAAACTGACTGGGGGGAAAAAGAAGGCTCTTAAGTTTGTTGTTGCTATTGTAAGTTAAATTATTACTCCAAACTGTCTGGAGCTCATGTAAAGGCAGAGGTGGTTGGGTGTAGGGTGAAAATTTATTTGTAGTTATATGTGGCTTTGAGGATGGGATAAAAGGAGAATCATCAGGATCAAGAAAGGAAGAACTGCAAAGGTAGCATAAGGCTCATTCGCATCCAGTATAATGTGCTTTTTTAATGACCCTGAAGGAGTCCATATAAAAAAGAGAATACAGGTTATTTGCTTTTCAGTTAGATTTGATCTACTGTTTCTTAGCATTGCGCCAATATTATCCTTCCTGTTAAATGTTTTCTTGTGCTTGCCTTAGGTTATGATTGTGAAGTGTCCAAGGCCTAAGGAAGAATTTGCTTGCAGAAGGCTAATCTGCCTTCGTGATTTTGTAACAGTTTCTGTGTTGTTTTTTCTGACTGCAGACTGTAAACAATATATGGCTGCTTCTGTTATTTGGTATTGAATGTTCCTTAGTTTCACGTGTTTCTTAATCACTTGGCATTACAATATATACGAAGTACTTTCATTCCCACTGTAAAACTTGAAAATTATGTATGCAAAAACTGTGTAGTAGATTACTGCAGTTTAATGTATCCCTGGAACTGCTCTGATGTTTACTGGGCAGGGTAAAACACAGAAATGTTTGAAAGTTGCTGACAGTTTTGGTCTTTTACTGCTATAATTAAGAGTTTCTCAGAGTTGCTTCCCAAAGATAGAAACAGTAGGAATTTCTGATATTTTGACTTGCTTATCTCCCTCCCAAATGTAAACAGTAATTAACTCTCTCTACTCAGTGTACTGTACTGGAGCACTGTAATTATTCCCTTCCATAGGGTAGGATTTGTCCAATCTTTCAGTAAGTATCTTTTATATATTTGTGTAAAGGAAAACAAAGAAGAAAGACTACTGTTTAAATATGAAAATTAAAGCCACCAAGTCTAGGTGCCAGCCCTTTTGCCTTGAAGAGATGGCAGTTGATTGTCCTGAATGTGGTTATAGTTAATGATGTGTCTCGGGAGAAAATGAAGTCCAAGACTGATCAGTGTTATTAGCTGTAACAGGACGCCATCATTGGTTGTCTTCCATCCGGTAGTTTTCCAATTAAGGGAAAATAGTGTCATTGTAAGTTGCTGGCATTTGAAACAATTTGAGTTGGTATCCATCATATCATCAAACCGTGGCATTTACTCTTCGTGGAGCAAATAGAGAAGCTGACCTTCTCTGATGCCGTGAAAGTCAGAACTGCAGAAGTAAACATTTTCCTATTTAAATAAATCATGGCTGGCTAAATAAAACATGCTGTGAGTCTCGGGACTTAGCACTAGAGCCTGGTAGGGGTTCTCTTTTAGTTAACCAGAGTTTAAAAGTAGATGACCTAAATGCTGCACATTATTATAAAACAGAGAAAGGTATCAGTGGAAAAATCCCTTTTTCTCATGATGCCTAGATGAATTTGCACTATTTTTGTGAAGAGTGAAGACTGCCTTACTGTGCATTCTAGTATGGAAGGTGGAGTAGAAATGGCGTTTTTTGTATTTTTATAGACCACATTTCTTCATTCAGGAACTCAAAGGACTGAAGAAAAGCTGCTGCTTTGGGGGAATTCAGTTAGGGAATTTCTCCTTTGGCACCTATTAGGATCAGGCTATTTTGTTTTTCTTCTGCAATGTGGAGTTCTCCTCTGCAAACATATTTAGCTGTTACGTTCTTTTGGGTAGTTTTGCCTAAAATAGGTGGGTGAGACTTCAGTTTTGCAGAGCAGCTACTGACTTGCTGTTATTTTCTGCACATGTATTATTTTCTCTCCGTAGCGGATTGTGGGAAGTCATTAAAACGGCTCAGAGCGGCGTGTGCAGACACTTTGTGCTGGAATAGTACGGATTTCTGTGCACCACTAGATGGAGCAAAAAAGCCCGTCCAACTGTGATAAATGAGACTCATCTCCCAAAGCAGGCGTTAGAATAACTCTAACTAGCTGAAGCAAAACATTGTATAACATGAGGAGAAGAAATAATGCCCTGAAAAATGTAGTAGGGTGTAGATCTTCAGCATGACTGAAAGCCAGCTTTTAAAGTTTTCCCTTCGCCATTCCACCAGCTGTGTAATTGAATATGGACTGCCACAGCTTCAAGCAACTCAAGGTTCTTAAGGAGTGTGAATTACGTATGTACTTGATGGCGGAGGAAGGCCCTTACTTGAGCAGGTGCCTGGGGATGGCAGAACGTCATCCGCCGGTCCGAATGCAGCAGCATTAAAGCAGCGTTTCAGGGGACGCGCAGCGGTCGCTGTCAAGAGGCAGGGCCTGGCACGCCTGGGGGGCTCAGTCCCTGGGCCTGCCTGGAAGGGCCCAGTCCCCGCTGAAACCTCCTGACGCGCGGGTTTGAAAGGGTGACGCTGCGGTACGTCACGGTGATTCGCCGAACCGGCCGTTTCGGAATGCAGCGCGAAGTCCTTTATCACCTCAGATACTGAAACGGAGCAGGAAGCTCTCGGAAAATGTAAACCCAAGCATATCGACACAAGCATCTTCCTGTCTTTACGTAGTTGCCAGGCCTGTGAGTGGCGGTGGAGTTTTTCGCGGTTTTGCGGGGATTGGCGGGTCCCCGCAGCAGCGGCTAGAGGGAGCGCCGAGGCCGGCTGCTGCGGCTGCCGCAGGACGCGCTGGGGGCAGCCACCGCCTGTCTCCTGCACGGAGCTGTAGATGGAAACAAAGGAGGAAGCCGGCTGTTTTTACTTCTGCGTGCTATTAACGCTGGAGACGGGGAAGTATTTGATCACGCGGAATGACAAAATGGCTATATATGCCAGCACGCCCTACAGTCAGTGTTGTTTATATAGTTTATTATCATAAATACACGGTTTGCTGGTGTCGCTTGGCCTGCCTCTACCTGGCTCGAGCTGTAATGCAGAATGTGTTCCAGGGAAGGTGCACGTGTTTAACAATATATGAATAGCCATATGGGGTATTATATATCCTACTGCCAGATGTCTGACGGTTATGTAGAAAGGAGTACAAGAACAAAACATACAGTGATACTTCTCCTAGGCTGCAGTAGATTTGGCAAGAAACTAATCCATAGGTGATATCTAAGTAGATTTTCAAATAAAGAAATTGATAATTGCTATTTTTAAAGAAAGGCAAGAAACAATTCCAAAACTACTAGGTAGATGTTTCTGCTGTCAAAGCAGCAGAAATTCTAGTTTTAGTGTTGTACCTCTGCTGAATTAACTGTAATAATTCAGGTGAGGGTACCACACCTGTATTTACAGGGCATTGGGCTTCGTGAACAACTTCTCTCACGTGCAGATATGTTTCACGTTTGCTCTGAACTTCACGAAACGTGCACAGCAGTTGCTCAGTCCTGGGTGGGGAATCTGTAAGCACGAGCACAGCTGCGCAGAAAGTCTGAATCATCTGCAACAGTAACAGCTCAATGTGACTCAGCTGAACAGAAGCTTGATTTTTATTCCCCCCTTCCCCTCCTCTGCTGCTTGGTGAAGGACACTTTGCCTGCCTTCCTGAAAGGAGGCTGTGGTACCGGCCAGGAGTGCCTGATGGGCCAGGGAGTGAACTCGGTGCTTGTAGGGGCCGGTTCCTGGCTGTGATCAGGGGGTCACTAGTTCTGATGAGCTGACAAAAATGGATAGATGAAGAGGAGACAAACCTAATTGAGTCAATCCGCAAGGAGACACAACATCTAATGAGCTCCTTGAGAGTTTTTCCTGGCTATGGCTGGATCAAATTCAGCCTCCTGCTCTCTGCTGCTCATTGACCTTTTATCACTCAGTCCTGCTGCCATTCAGTTTCCACCCTGTAACGTAGAGATCTTCATTTACTGATCCTTAAAAGACTTTGCAGACCTTCTTGGGGATGGGAGGGACTCACTCCGAGTGAGTTATTTTTGTTTTTCACAGCAGAATGCTTACAGGGTCCGAAGGGAAGAGTAGCTATACAGCTAACATTTCGGTTTGCATAGTGAGTGTGTAGCAAACGTTTGGGTACTCATTAAAGATGGCTTCTATTAAATAAAGGTGCTAAGAAGGGTGGGAGGTTTCAAGATCCTGATTAGTATGGCTTCCTTCTTTGTGCTCAGCTAACATCTTTATCTGCAGTTAATGTTTTACCTTGGTCTTTTCTGTAAAATATGGGTGTTGCTGTTTTCCCTTTAGAGCTGGGGATGAGATTTTAGAAAATTTGGAAATAACTACCTGTATTTACTAACCAAGCTGAGAAGCTGAAATTTCAAATAACGAAACACCATTTCTTCCTACAGTTCTGTTTAATTTCCGTCTTCAAGTGAAAATTTGCACAAGGTATTCTTCATGAAAAATATGTCCCTTTCTAATTTCTAGTGTTTCAAGCAAGTGCTGTTGTTTCTACACTCATTAGAGTTCTTTGGTCTTATTTTTTTTATGTTACTTGTATGCTCTTTGGCCTTTAGTGATTTTTGGCTGATGCATTAATAGAACAAATCCATAAAATCAACCCAATTTATGACCCATTAATGTAAGCATTTTTTCCTAAAGAAATGGTGTCATATTTCATTCACCTCTGAATTTTTTTCCTAGCCAATCACTGGAGCATTGCACACCTGAAAATGAGATAGTATTGAAATCTATCTTGCTCTCTTCCTCAATTAAATTCACCTTTATGGAGAATTCAATTAGTTGTAATTGATATTTTATGACAAGATTTTGCCAGAGGCTGGTGTAGTACAGATAATTAATCTCAGTCAGGAAATGTTATTTAAATAATTTTATTTTGTGATCCTACAAGCAGTATTTTTAATCAGGTGACATGTATTCTGCCACTGGAGAGAATGGGCAGCTAGCCCACTGCTCAGTCTCTTAGATGTAGCAGATGTTCCTGACAAACAAGTTTGTTTGCTTGTTGGTCACGAGGTGTCTGATTAAAGCAATTTTGCTCAGCTTTGTTCTTTGTTAGCGGTGAGCTCTCAGCTGTGCCTGCTGCTATCAGCTGGCCGTGGAAGCCACGAGATTGCTGCTGGTGCCTCTAGGATTCAGCATGAAATTGAGGTGCTCTCCACATGTGTTTAGCTCTTCTGAAGCCCACAGAGACGTGTCTTCTGCTTTATAATCAGACTTTATTATTGAAGGCTCTTTTTTAGATGGTGGGGTTTTTTTCTTTTTGATTTTGGGGAGCTCAATGAAAATATTTTTAATTTGGTGCTGCCAGTGCATACTGGATTCCAAGTAAGACACGAACGGTAGTAGTTCTTCCCACAAACTGCTTGGTTAGATTACTTGAGTGCTTCAAGGCAACAAAATAGCCAGTGCTTTTTAAAATAAAACTGAGAACGACTGAGTAATAGGCACTGTCAACTCATTTAACATTTCTCATCAAAGACTTAAGGATGATCAAAGAGCCAACCAGGGAGGCAAAGGTTTAGGTGTGCAAGCGGAGCAGCAGGAAGCCTGTCACTTTATTACAGATGAGGCTAAATGAATCCTGAGCTTTGCTTTCATGTTTCATTAGGCACTTGTCTCAGCCACAAAACCTAGTCCAGCTTGTGAAAGTCCGCAGTGAGCTTAGCCATGAATAGGAGAATTTGGGAGGCAATTTTTAGTAGTCTACAAGTAGGATGCTTTATCTGTCAAAACTTGGAGTGGCAAAATATGTAGCTGTGGAGGCTAGAACTGAAGATGAAGTGGTGCCTGCTCTAGCCAGATGTGCAAGTTTCGGCCAGTTGCTTGTTTCACCTAATTCTGTGGTGCTGAAGAGTTAAATGGTATAACAGTCTTTGGGTAATAAGTATGAAATTGAAGAATGGGGAAGATTCATTTAAAGCTTACTCTCTTTAGGTACTTTGACATTTTCCTTCCATGTTCTTTGTGTTTTGAGGGCTTTTCCAAAACAATTTCACAGTATTGTGTGTGTATATATACATATATATACACATATATATACACACACATATATAGGAGTTTCCCAATATATGTTTCCCATGGTTATTCTCCAAACATATACAGCTGCATCCAGATGGCAGTCAGAACCTTTGGCCCTCTCAGACGCGTCTGGGACTGCATAGTCTGATTTCTTGGTTTACATTGAAGCTGTACTAGTTCCCATGGGTACAAAGGCACCCTGAACTGTTCTGCTGTGAAAACTGGTTGGAACTTAGAATGAATATGGCAATCACTTCTGAACTCTGAGGTTACGTAAAGCATGTAGTCATCTTATTGTAGTTTCAGCTGGCTCCTTGTATTATGAAAAGTCAGGGTAGTGAAAATTATTAGTACAGTAAATTCAATTTTTATATATACTATAGTATATAAATGCATGTGTACACGTATACACACACAAATATATAAATATATATATTTTAAATCTGGTACTTGTACACTCTGGTATTTGATAACTTCCTAAAGCTGGGGTTTCTAAACGTCGGACAAGAGCCACTGCGCCGTGGGCCTGCGCAGAACCCCTGACCTGTGGTCCTGCGGCTGCCCGTGGTGAAACCCAGCCCCAGTGCAGAGGAGGCTGCAGCCTACGGGTGCGTTTGGTACTGCCAGGGAAGTGCTTGTCTCAACTTCTCAGGCGTGTTGAAAAGTCAACGTGCCTCTGTAAATTCGCTCAGCACACTTGATAAATGTAAACCGCCAGTTAGCTGAAAAATCGTGTTTCCTTTGTATGGATGAGGCTGCTCTGTAGCTTCCCCATCCTGCTTCCAGCATGCACACTACTAACCCCTCGTTTTATTGTTTTGCCACAGACATGCTGATGTAGCTCCAGTGGTGCTTGTTTTCAGATTCTGTAGTAGTTTGCTAGTTGCGTGCTATTTAACTTACATTTGTAAGCCTTTTCTTCCAGCAAACAATGACGGTTTTAAAGAAATCTAACTCCATTTTCAATTCAGCAGGTTCGTAGCCTACAGAAGGAGCAGAATTACTAAAACACTTACTGTGCATGTGTAGTGACAAAAAGGTTGGTTTCCGTGTTAAAAGAAGCGTCGTAACCTCTGACGGGCTGATATAGTGCACTGCAATTTAAACGATTCAATCTGCTTATGTGAATATCTCTGTCAATTTTCTTTTTCAGAAATGATGAAATTAATGTAATAGATGCAGCTTTACTGAGCAATAGGAAAACGGCACATTGATCGAGGTCTTTGAATCCACTTAACAGCTTGTGTAATTCTGTTAGGTTTCCCGGGAAACAAAAGGGTCGTGCACATTGATCTATAGTATCTTTCTTGTCATTTGCTCCTTCTTGTTAAATGCTAGCTAATCAAAGAAGAGTATCACTGACATGCAGAGAAATAATCATTGATTGCAAGTGAATGTATTGAAATAGGTTGAAAGTCTCACATGAATTCTAAAATTGTAATACTGATGTTTCTGGACAGCTAGAGGGATGAATAGCTTTGTCGCGGTACATGACTTGCTTCTGGCAGCATAGACTGTGGCTCATGCTGCCGGCGGATCTGTGCAAGGGAATAAGGCTCCTCTTTAAGCCTTTTGTTTTTCTGTGCATATGTAAGCATTTGCTGTATGCCAACTACAGGGAGGTGCCTGCAGCATATGGTAATACATGGGAAATACTTAAGCTGCAAACTTCTCTCAGAGCACTCTTTCTGAACTGGGGATTTAAAATCTGCTGATGTGAGGAGGAGAAACACATTATTGTTTCGTACATAACCAGTACGAAAAGTGGAGTAAAGTCTGTCACTGAACCTCTCCTCTGATGCAGCCACGTACTGCTCCATGCCAACAGATCTTTTAGGCTTTGAACTGTCTGCAATCGTAACGTTCTTAAGTTGGCGGGACGGAGATACACCCAACAGAAATGGTCTCCATATTTTAAAGGATGAAGTCGTAAGTCTCTGCTCTTAGGATATAACGTAATGAGGCCAATTTGGTGTGTTCATTTTCATATTCAATTTGATGTGGGTTTTTTTACTTTGCTGCATCACTCTTGTACAGAGCTGTTGCTTGCTGGTTTAGGAGGACAAAGGGACACATGATATTCAAACACATTTTAAATTATACATCCATTTTAGGTTTACTCATTTTTACACATACAACCATTTAGGTTTACTTTGTTTTCTGTTATTTTTCAGTCAAGTGATCTCAAATGCCATGCAAGGGTACTTGTAGAATTTAGATCTTTGTGGTACATGGGTGGATGCTGGTACGGGGCCTTGTGCAGAGAGTGCCCTTCTGTCTATGCTGAAGCTTCTGTGCTTTTTCCCTGTAAGTGATACGATTTTGCTTACGCTGTGGGGAAGGAGTCACACAAAAGACAGCAGTTAGCCTAACTTGGTTACTGTAAGCGCTTAATTCACAGTGTAATCAAGAAACCTTACACATAATGTTAACGTGTTTTCAGATTTATGACTCTCATAAACAGCGCTTTCTTTGCAGATGATACACAAACAAAAAAAAGGGAAAGGTAACTGCTTCTGGCCATAGTAGACACAAATGAGAACTTTTAATGGAGAGTAAGTTTGTCCAGCCATACTGTTGAACAAGATGTTTTCAAACACTTCAGTTCTCAGATTACATTAGCATGCTGGACCTTTGCCTCACAGAGAATTAAACATAGATCTGGAAACTTTAATGTCTTCAAACTGAATTATATACAATTGGCTGCTGCTATCAGCAACGCACTTTCTCTTCCTTCTTTGGAAAACCTCAATTCCCATGTTGCATGTATGGGTTGGTTTTGTTTTCATGGCTCTAAATTTGAGCTGCAAATAGTAGTGAAGCTTGTTAATAAACATCTGATCTTCGTGTAACTCTGGGAATAAGTGTAATTTAAATAATGGGTTTACTTCTAACAAACCCGAAACCACATCAGTGCAATATTTTAATATGAGATCAGTTCCTCTGGCAAGATATCACCTTGAAAAACAATGCTGATTAGCTGTTCAGCGGATAATAAGTTCTAAACCATTTTTTGTCATGAGGGTAGTTCCTTGATAAAGATACTTTTTTTTCAGGGTTCAGAGCTGGGGGACTTGGAGCTCCTTTGGAAAACCTGGTAGAAGGCTGGGGTGCCTAAATACAAGGCCTACATGATTGGTGTGAACTCTGTATCGTAAGACATAGTGGTGAAGAGTCTTAAGCGTCAGGGCCATTAACCTTTAGATGTTATTGCTGGAGTTAATCTAGCTGGTGGGAATTTTTTTTAAATTAATTCTTCAAATAACCTCTTTCACTGTACAATGTGTTACTACAAAACTGAAATTAGAGCATTTCTTGAAAAGGAAGCTTCTCTAAGTCCCCCTGTTGTTACTCTTGCAGATTGCTCTAGGAATGCAGGCCCCAACTTTGGGGTTTATTTAGTATAATTCTGTTGTCCTTTGTACAGAAATGCAGTTTTACTTTTGCACAATCTTCTCAAATTAATAAAGCCGTCTGAGCTTCCTAGTCTGGCTATTTTCTCGTGGCTTTTAGGTTCATGTTGGGATGGCTTTGTTTCCTAAACATTGCTTTTCTTATAGATGTAAAATCTCTTTGAGGTACTATGATTATATTTTGATTTAGAAAGCATGCTATAAAAATGAGTGTTTGGGCATGCTTCTGTGCTGAACACTCCCGAAATTATGACAGAACCCTGTGATGCAAAGGGGAGCCTCCTGAAGGAGGAAAAGGGACAGAAAGCTTGTGCACAAAGCTTGCACACAGCCCAAACCAAATTCAGTTACGTTTCGAGCATGCCAAGTAGAAAAGTGTTCAGAGTTTTCCTAAAGCTCTTGTTTTTCTCTGATCTGTTCCTCTCTTTGAAGCAAATCTTTTGGTCCCTTAGCCGTGTGGTGTCTGGAAGAGATCCAACAGAAAACTCTTATCAGTCAGTGGGTTTTCTGAACAGTCAGTTGCCTGCTTAGATTTGTGATCCAGCTTTAACTGTTAGAGACCTGGGAACGTGAGCTGCGCTCTGAGGACAGGCGATACGGGCTTTCCAACTCAGGGCTGCGCAGAACCTGTAGACCCTGCAGAACTCTACTCGGGAACCCAAGTCATTCAAGCCCCAAGTGAGGAAAGCTTTTTATTTCTAAGAGCAGCATTAAACACGTATTTAAGTACTTTCTTGTCTAAATGGTTCGTTAAAATATTTGGAGCACAATGTACGAGGAGGAAATTAGAAGCAAGAATTTCAGCAGTATTCTTTAAAGTTCCTGGTCCTTCCTTCTGGATGCCGCCTTTTCATAGGTGAACGGTGCCAGTTATGTCAGTAAAGCTATTAAATTGTATCTCCAAAAGAAAGGTTTAATCTGAACTGTATTTTCAGCTTGTGTAAGTTTTCATTCCAATGACTAATATCAATTGAGTGATGTTTAGTTCTGGCCTACTTACCCACGCAATTCTGCGGAAACCTCTGGCGTTGGGCTGTTCTACTTTTAGATGTACGGTTCCGACAGGCTACCGTGAGACAGGTTTTCTGAATTGAATCCGCGTGTGAATGTAGCTGCCAGAAGCATTACAGGTTCCCTGAGAGCTCCTGCCTTTGTAAGGTACCTGGTTTAAGCTTGCAGCCTGCCCCCCCCAGAACTGAATGACAACACGGTAAGGAGTTGCTGGAAGCTGTGGGTCAGAATAGCCCTGCCACATCAGGGCAAACATCCGTCTGGGCCAGTACTCGATCTCTGACAGTGGTCCATAGGAGTGCCAGGGCAGATGTATAGGAGTAAGACAAGCATGCTGTGATACTAGTCTGCCTTCAGTTCTTGAAGATATCTTGATTCACTTGTATTGCACTAATTAATGCAGGACACAGCTGCATGTCTGATAAATGATGCTCCAGCCAGAAAAGCCATTACGGCAGAGCTTCTAGCTATATATGCATCAGATTCCTCCTAATTTCTGGGAGGAGCCCAATCTCTTCATTAGTTTCTGGTCCGTGATATTCAAATTAGAGTTTCCCACGGCTTGTTTCTTCAGGGCCATTTGTCTGGGACGTCAGGCTGTGTAACCAAAGCGAATGCTGAACTGCTAGCTACTGGGTCCCTTTAGCTCAGGGCGCTTCGGAGTTTTCTTCAGGAATGTGTCCTCCGTGATGGCTTGGCAGGTCTCTGGGCAAAGCCAGGCTCCACTAGTGAGGGGGAACTGAGCAGAATTAGGGGTGGGATGCTAAAATTAACACAACTGTTACCTTGTTACTTTTTTCTGTTAGGTCTGTGTTAAGGAAGTTCAGGGTGCTGCGGGCATACTGAGGCACCTAATTAAAGGGGAGCGGACTGACGATGGTACCTCTTTCTGTATGCTGTTGCACCACAGCATTATGAAGAATGCGTGGTGCTCTGCAGTGCTTGATACCGTGGTGATGATGGCTTTCGCTTGTAGCTACAGCATGTTGGGTGTCAAGCTAGACATCCCGGAATCCTATCAGTGCGGAAAGAAGTGACTTACAGCAAGTTCACACAGAATATGAAGGGATGATTTTGTTTGCCCAGTGTAATGGCTGGAATATCATTTCCAGTTTTGTTTCTGTGGGAGGGTGGTGTTCTGGCTGAGTATGATCCTGCCGTTACCTTCTTTTTGCCTGTAATGATGAGATGCTTTGGCCTTACCTACCAAAGGCAGTACTAAGACAGGGATCCAAAGTGTTCAGCAGTGCTACATTTCAGCCCGTCCTCAAGCAAGGGTAAATATTTCCATTTAAGGAAGCTGCACTTTGGAATATAAAGAAATAATTTGGTCCTTCTTTGTAACTGAACGTGTGGACTATCGCAGCAGCAGCCTGTGATGAACAGGATTCCCTTTCTTCTGTGCGCTGCCAGTTCATACGAAGAAACTGTGACAAGCAGCAATTATTCACTGAGCAATATCTAGCACAGTGTCTTAAATATTTAATATATTATTCTGCGTTCCTTTCCTCAGCATTACAAAGATGCAATACCATGCTGCTTCTAGCACCAGAGGTTTGGTAGAGCTCAGAACTGTCTTTTCGCCTCACACATGCACTCCGCGTTGCCATTTGCAGACAGCGTATCTTTGTACTGTCGTGCTCCAAGTAAATTTCACTTCTTAGCCAAAAGAGGATATATTTAAACAATCTTTATTTGGAATCAAGCTGTGGATTTGCTTCAGCTACAATTATTTAATCTGCCACCATTGTGCGCTTTCATGCCAGAAGAACATCTTGGCTTTTCTCAAATTGGAAATTTTTCTTGCTGTTTGCAGAATGTCTGCTTGTGATATGTAGTTATTTGTAGCCTCTGTCCGCAATAAGATAGGTAGTACTGTGATCTCATTTATCCTCTGGTTAACAGATAACGAAGCAGTCGCAGCCATCTGCACGGATGGAAATGGACTCCTCCTATCCCAGCTTAGCATTATTCAGTAGAATTGAGCCTGTGGGGCTGGAAGCTGCCGGTGGGACCCTGAGAAGGGGAGGCAGCCGTAGTGAGCTATCGCAGTGTGGGGACTCTCACGAGATTATCCGCTCAGCATAGTAAGAACCTCCATATAACTTTGCACTCCGTCAAGAGAGGTAACAAATACTCTGTAAAAGGCTTATAGCACGGACACAGTGCGGGACGACTATGTTTATTCAGTCAGCAAGAGCACAGTGCCCGTGTGGTTCTGTTACACCGGTGCTTACGGCAATCACATTGACATCTTTCTTAGAAATGTCTGAATGATTTACATTGTCACTGTTCCATACTGAGAGACAGAATCGTTTAAGGTCTCTGTCTGTAATGCTGTCTCCCAGATCAATAACATTCCCTGTCTATTATCGCAGCTGAGGAAAGCAAGATTTCAGATTGTCAGCCCTTCAAAGTATTCATTCTCTGCCTTCTCTGTGTCCCTATGGTATAAGGAACTCCATCTTATGCAGTTTCAGAAGTAATCTTCAATAAGACTGATTTTTTGTATGTGATGAAACAAACTGTTTTTCATAAAAAAAAGCAAAATGAAACAGAACTTGTATCAATACTCAAGGTACCAAGAAGCTAATTGTGTGTATCTCTTAAATCTGCTAAAACACTTTGGAATATGATCTCTTAAATACCCAATTGCTAGGAAGCCTGGACCCTCGGGTTTGCTCACTACACAACTTCCGTGAGCAACACGGGCACACGGTGTGAATAACAGGTGGTACAGCCCATGGCCTTGGCTTTGCGTCAGGACAGAACTCTCAACTAGAATTGTATTTACTCTTTTTGTCTATGGATACCTAAAGCCTACTGAATAAGACAGCAATTGACTGAATTTTAGACCAATGATTTCTTGGTCATATTTTTATTTTTTCCTGCCTAATACCCTGCAGAAGTGGGCTATTTAGGATTTCTGTGCTAGTTGATGAAAATACGTGCAAGCTCTAAGCAAGTTTGTAATTCAGGAGTTGCGTGTATCCGTATTTCGTATAATTCTTTTAGCCTTGAAAGAGGTTGTTATTACCAACAATTACACCCATTCTTCAAGTTTCAGGCTGACATGCCATTATTTGGCATGTTAGTGTGCCAAATAATCCAACTGCGTATAGCCCGGTGTGCCAGGTTTAGTGCCAGTTCGTTCAATGATTCCTCTGCATTTTCCCTAGAATTTGCATGACGAAGAGGTGTCATTCAGCTGACTCATCAGTGAGATTGGTGCAGATTTCCTCAACTCCCTCCCTAGAAGGCCCTTGCAAACTCCATGGAAACAAACTCCCACAGCCTGCAGGGTGGTTGAGAGCGTTTCCCTGATAACGCAGGGTTGTTCTGCAGTTTGTTTTCATCTGTTTAATCTTTTAGCTCAATTTTCAACCGATTCCTTGGGCATAGTTCTACAGTTAACAGTAGTTATTTTTTTCATTCTTGTGTAAGTACAAAATGGAAATTGTACATATATAGACAAGTCTAGTATATTTTTCATAGCTTTATCATTAGACGGTGTATGGATTTCTTTCTGGACTACGAATGTACTGAGCCAGTGCCCATTAGGAGTAAACAAATAGGATTGTTAGACCTTCCTGCTTGCTTGCTTTAGAGCAGTGCAATATGTTTTTCCCTGTCCAGTTAATTTGTTAAAAAACCAAAGCAAACAAACCTTGTTTTGAAGTAACCTAAAATAGATATATTTTTATTTTTTCTGAAACAGACATGCCTGAAATTACTTTGTGTAGAATGAGATATTTTGTTTACTGTAGCTTAATGATACTGTGTTCAGGATTTGGGTTATTGTTATGTTTTAAATTAACTTTCCATCTTTGAGCAGTGTTTGGAAAGAAACCAAAAGATTTATATGGGATTTAGATGTAAAGAAAGAGGGGCAGTGATTATGTGATTGTACTAAAATTATTCTGCAAATTCAATAAGAATTAACTAACTTTCTGTACCCCAAATCCAGATCTTTCAGTAGATTTTAAACTTGATTTCTCCTGTCTCTACTGGCTTTTTTTCTTGGCCATTAAACTTTGTTTTTCATGCTGTCAGTCTACTTCTGAGATTTTCCACAACGGCAAGTTGAATCTGTGGGTGGGTGGCCAGGTTAAAAAGCTGGGCTTTAGCTTTTTCTGGGCGCGTAACCCTCCTTAGTGTATGTCCTGGTTTCCGTCTTGCTCCCCGGTAGTGATCTGTGTGTGGCTCTCAGCCAGGGAGATTTCTTCGGTTCGGCTCATGTAGCTTCTCCTGCATTTGACGCTGTTTTCAGATCTGATCTTCACATAAGAAAAGCAGTAATAAGCCTTTCTCCATAGGGCTGCTTTGATTCTGTACTCGATTGAAGAAATGAATTGTACAAGGATGGGAAGTTTCTGACAGAGGGACTTTACCAGAAGAGGCTCCATCGTCTGCCTCTGTGCCCCCGGCAGAAGGGCTCGCCGGCGATGCAAGGCGGGGGCCCCAGCCACAGCGGGGCGTCTCCGTGACCTAGGCTGCCCACCACGTACGCAGCTTCTCTCGAAGCCCTTCCACCACCACGGTGCCTGTGGGACGCGGTGGGCGCCCAGCACGTTGGCAGCTATTGCGGCTCTGTGTTGCCAGCTACCAAACGGATTAGATCGGTGGCTTTTTGTGTTTTGGGCTTTTTAGCTGCAGTTACCGAGCACATAAACGCTGTTACGAATAGCACTGCTACTAGCAGCAGCGGGGAAATTTCTAGAGAACTATCTCAGTAAAAACAGAACCTCTTAGCCATGTTTCAGGGCAGCTCCAAAATGGGTGTGTTTGCTGTGGGAACTGTGCTTTTTCCTATATATTTTAAAATATACGCATCTCCTGACTGAAGCTTTTGGTGACTGGGGAGCCTGCCTCAGGTGCCTGTCTTCGGAAAGAAAACGAGGTATTTTTAATGAAGCTGTAATCCTGCTATTTGTGATTATATGAGGGGTCCCTGAGGTCACAACGTGCTCAATGTCATTCGGCACCACAATCAAGGTTGCGCTGGGGTGGAGGCTAATCAGCGCTGCCTTGAGCCTCATTACCATCTCTTCTTTATGCACGACATATTGTCACTGCACAAAGACCGAGTCTGTTAAATATTTATTTACAGTAAGAGGGCCAAAACTGCTAAGAGAAGATTTTTAAATCTGTGTTAAAAGCAAGGTAAAAAGTCATGCTCACTGAGCAGGTTGGCACTCCCATGGCATGCTGTGTTAAGCTGTAAACTTAATTATAAGTAAATTAAGTTCACCCTTTTCAATTGTTAAACTAACAACGAGCCACAAAGCCAACATATGTAAGCCACCCCCTCAATATTCGTCACTATTCACAAGTCCTGAGCTCTGAAAGCAAACAAATTACAGGGTGGAATAAGCTCCTAAAAGCTATTTTAAAGCTTTAGTGCTTTAGTTAAAAGCTATTTAGACAATACGGTTTGTTTCCGTTCCTGTACAGCTAATTCTTGCATAAGCTGTGTTTATGGCCTCTTCCCTTCACACAAACCTGTTTATTTTTGCAAACATACCAGTAATCTTGGGATTAAAAGTAAAGATTTGCAATTAATTTACAAATACCCACTGTAAATATAATTAATGGGATTCTAATGCTAATTTTATGAACCTCCATAGACCATACACATTTATGCCTATATGAGCAAAGGTTGATCTGTGGCAGTTTGTGTAAGGGATATAAATGGATAAGTACAAATAACCATTTTAAAAGTTCTAACATTATGATGGAGTGTTCATTATGAGGCTTTGGCTAATGTTTTGTTACAGCCTGTGGAAAAACTGTTTTCACCCTAAAAATTGAACTCTGCATTATATATATGTTTATATTAAACCTGAAGCCATTTGCAATGAGAGCAAGTCTAATTAGTAATACTACGCTACATGTTAAAACATTGCTATTTGAACATAAGCATAGCTGTAATCACCTCTGTACTTTCCGTATCTTAACTAAACTTGCTGCTGCAGTAATTCTTCAGAAAGACTCTGTAGTTGCCTTTTTGGGTAGAGAACACAAAGCCGCAGAATGTAAGGATGACTGTTCTGTTAGTGAATAAATTAAGTAATCTGGTGCCCAGTGTGAGAAAAGCCAGCAAGAGGGTAGAATACAAGGGCAGAACTTAACGAGGCTCTGGCAGAATTTTGCCCAGCTCCCTGTTGTACGCAGCTGTGCTGGTTTTGCTTAGTGGCTATGCTGAGATGAAAGCAATATGGCTAGGAATGTGTTCTTGTAAGCTGCACAATGCTGTTCTTCTGTGATCGTGATTCAGTTTATGTACACTGCCCTATCCTGCTGCTGCTCTTTGCCAGTAAGCTGTCTGGTGAGGACACTTTTTGCGTTTTGAAATTACATACACACCTAAATTAAGCATCAGCTTTAACTTCGCCATTTGCTGAAAGGCGGTTTATGCTCAGGGACAAATTCCAGCAAATATGATCAGAGAGTAACGCAGATGTGCCTGCCGTGGAGCGAGCTAGCACCTCCAAGAAGGATGTTTGCGCTGCCTGAAGCTTTCAAGCATCTACAGTGTAAAGGTTTCTGATGCTTCCTAAAACAGGCTGTAACACTCGTCTATGCTGGTGTAACCCGAAGTTCTGCACCGATACAGGTGAACTGAGCTGAGATTTTATGGCTAAGGGCACCCAGTGCAAGACTCAAAGTGGAAGACTGTTTCTGGAAATGCTTAATATAATGGTGCACACAGTAGAACTTGCGTCAGTCATTCATAGGACGAAGTGTTGTCATTCGTGTATGACAAATATGGAAGGGTAGAGTGCTTTTAGAATATTTAAAATTGATCACATTTTGACTAGTTCAGAAAAATGTTTCTGTAATTCCCCTTTCTCTAGTGTATAGGAAATGGCTGTTGGGTTTTTTGTTTGGGGTTATGGTTTTGGGTTTTTTTAACATCCATGTTTAATGGCATGCTAAGTATTATAAAATGTCAATAAAAAGGAAGAAAATATAAAGTCATTAGCAGATGACGTTTAAGGATGTAGTATTTTTGAATAGTTTTAATACTTTATAATTTTATTCTTTTGCTGTCATCTCAGGACCTCACTGGAAACACGAAGCAGCATCTCAACTGATCCGCTCAGGTACTGTAGTAATACAGACGTTAATTTTAGGTTAGAAATAACAGAAAGTACCTCTATTCTGTATCAGCTGCACATCACATAACTTTATCTTACAATGCATAGCCAGTAAAGGCATTGACCAAATAGGTGGATTTTTCTGTTTGAGAGGAGATAGTTCACTCTCTTCCGGAATGTCCAACTTGAAATTCAGTTCTAGCTTCAAACACTGCATTCGTTCTCAGAGGAGCATGAAGGGGAGGGAGGGAAGGTGTGTTTGTGCACGCACGTGGGCAAACCTTCTCTCTCTCTCGGATTTTTCTAACCTTAGATTGTGCTGAAAACATTTGACCTTCCCTGGCAGTTTTATACTGCTTTGAGTGAACAATACTGATTGTGTCGAAATGTCATTCATGTTTTCCATTGCTCAGCGTTTTGATAAAAGCACATGTATAAACTTCAGAGAGTACTGTCATATGAGTCATTGCAGTAACTGAGATTTTACTTTGATCACTCAATTTAGAAAAAAATGCTTAGCACTGTTAACACTGCATATCAAATGGGCACCTTGCGTCTTTTATTCTCATAGTTGCACATTAAAGAGTGCATCAAAGTCACAGACTTCCTTTGATTAAGTTGGGGCAGAGTCCCTTCCTCTCAAATTGACAGTTGTTTTGGTAAAAGTCTTCCTTTGGAGATCTTACGGATTGAGGATGTGAGTTTTTCCCACGTTGTGTAGTTTTAACCTTGCTTGAACAAAACATCAGCGGGAACTGTTCTGTTTAACCTTATTCAAGTTAAAGGCCCTCTCTATTATTAATCTTCCATTATTTTGCAGTGCATGGTCTTCTGAAAGTAGAGCATATGCCTTATTATCATTTCCTAAAAACGCACACACACCCACCCCCTATGTTGTAATGTTATCTTTGTCTTCAGCTCAGCGTGGCAACGCTGGACAACGTTCAGTCATGACTGTAGTTTTGTTCCCATCTCCCGCTTTGACTGCAACACTATTTCTTTGTGTGGTAGGACAACGCAGGAAACAATGTCAGCTTCCCCCCGCCCTGCTTTTCTGCAACCTTATTTTAGCAAGAACGTCACATAGCTGGTTTGTGATTTACCATGCTCTGGGATAAGGTTCCCGGGACCAGGTATTGCTGCCATCTTTCTTCCAGGCTAGATAAATCTTTGTGAAAATAGCAGATGTTATTACAATGTTTTTCCTTCTGGTGGAATTTTTTTCATGGGAGGATATCGGTGAGAAAGATGAGGAAGAATTAGATAGATGTAAGAAGTGGCTGAGTTTTAACATTTGGTGGGAAAAGGAATAGGGAATATTCTTTGAATAGGTTTAGTGGCACTGAATAGACATGTTTTCTAGAAACTGCAGTGGTTGAATCATTTGAAGTTGCTATGGGATCATAAAAACATATAAATATTTCCTTGTTTTAAACCATTCTCAGTAAAATGAGACCATGTGATTTAATATCCACCAATATGGCCACTGCCATTGCTGCATGGCCTCATGAACCATAAAGCTTAATACACACAGTATGCATGTTAAGTTCTATGGCATTGGCTCTCATGAGTATGCATTCATGGGTAACGCTTTCTTAAGCCTGCAACAGAGAGATGCAGGCTGGTATGGAACCCTTGATTGTGCTTCTTTAGATTTCAAACAATAGTTTTATAATAGCTTATATTCTACCTTCTTTGACAACATTTTTTGTTTAAGCTCTAAGTTATCACAGATTTTGAGACCTTCTTCTGTATCCCATTCACTTTTATAAAACCTCTGTGCTCAGACGTTTCCTAAACTAATTCAAACAGATAATCTTGAGAATACTTGTAATTTTTTTTAGATTACTGTTTTCATAAAAAGGTATTTGGAAATAAATGCACTTGCATGCTGTAAGTCCTTTTGAATTTTGAGAATTGGGGTGAAATAATATGTGGGAGTTACTAGATGCGCATGTAAAAACGCTACTCTTTAATTACAAATGCCATAATTTTATGATGTTTAAAAACTCTACAGTAAAACAATCACAGAGGAGACATTAAAGACATTTCCAGATTATATCAGCTAAACGAGTGAATTTCTCACAGGGTTAAATAATTATTGAAGAAACAGCACGTAAAATCTAGTTGACTTCAGTAGGTCAAATAAGCCTGTTCTGGAGCTGTAATTAAACAGAATTAAGGCTGTTATTTTTAAGTGAAATGAAAGATAGTAGAAGGCTTCTTGTCACAGAATGTGTTCTCATGAACCTGTTGAGCAAATTTGCCTTTGAATGGCCCATAAAATGGAATGGCCCAATTAGTATGAACCCATCCAGTGTCCTGTCAAGCAGTCAGTATTTTCTAGTCAGGCTACTTTTCTTGCATTTTGCTCACTGAGTTCCTGTCCCCCTCAACAAGGTAAGTTTGCCCTCGAAGAACCACCCTTTTAGTTCTCACCTGCTCTGGAACATTGTAATCCAGACTTCTGATTTTGTTAAGTTTCAGTCGTGTGTAGATTCCCCACCAGACAGATCCGGTTGTTTCCCCTGGATTTATTTAGACGGCACTTGGATTCTGTAGGTTCAATGTGAAAGTCACACAGCTGTGAGATCAGAGAAAAGCCCAGTGCTGTAAAGAGTAAGGGCTGATGTGAAAAATTTGCTTATGTCCATTATAAAGAGAAAAATCTGTACAAATCGTCATGTTATGTATATATGTATGTGTATTTTGTTTTGCACAATTTCTTTCATAGTCAGCACAGTATTTGTTCTGGATATTTCGAGTTGGACTCTGTCAGCTTTCAGCTGGTATCTGAAAATACGTTGTTTCCTAATATCTAAATCTTAATGTGGGCCTTCTGGAGTGTTGTATTACCAGACCCGTTTCAAATGATCCAGAAAACTAAATATTTAAGCTTTGCAGATATTCGTGCCATATTTGTCGTCTTCTGTAACAAATTGATCAACTAGTGTTTGTAGGAGTTTAGAGAACAGACATGCAGAAAAGATACTGAGCGTGAAGAGAACAGCAAATTTCTTACTATTCTACTTCATGAAATTTTGGCAGCTTAGAGGCTTAATAATAAAAAATGAAGGATAGTATCAAATGATGATTAATATTTATCGGGGGAGTGCATAAATCTGGGAGCTGTTTGAAGCAAAACAACTTTGTTTTGAGTTACTGGAGCGTTTCTAGGCAGCAGAGCTTCCCTTCGAGAACAGGGGGAGGGACGAGAGCGAGCTTGATTTTATGTCCCTGGTTCTCCAGGCATCTCTGTAGAGCCTGTCACCAGCGTGCCCGGGCGTCCCAACGGCGCAGCAGAGCCCGAGAGCTCTGTGTGAGCGCAGCCCTTCGTTTCCCCCATTGGGAAGGGATACTTGCTGAAGTGGTACCCAGAGATGCCTAAGAGGGCCAGGAAGAGAGATCTGGTTTGCCAGAGCCTTTAACATGAAAGTCTTCCTTATTCTTTGTGTGAGCAACCTAGGAAATCTTCCCACCAACTTGCATGGGGAGAGTCTTCAATTTCCAGCGTGAAGAAAGGGACCCAACGCACAGGAGCTTTGTGCGCGGTTGTATTCTGGGAGCAGTGAGGCCTTTAAGCCTCCCAGCGACTAGTTCAGCAGCTGTTCGGTTGCGCGCAATCTTGTTTTGTACACCTTATATGTATTCCTTGTACCATCCCCATTTTGTAATGTGGTGTGCACAGAGAGTATCACGGAGTAGTATGGGAACCACGCTGTCTTGGTCTCACAATATTCTTGAGCTCCACAGCGTACGAATCGCTAGCGTGAGGTTTGTGTGTGGCTGTTGAAGTATTTCACGCTGGAATCGTGAAAGATTCATGGAAAACAGTTTTGTTACTGCAGGCTTACAATTTCTGTACTCCATGTAAGTAGGCGGATACACTGTTTTTCTGGGCAAGTGAAATATTTTTCAGGAATGTTCCTAGCGTATCACTATAAGGGCGTAAGTAAGTAAACAACAGTTTAATTTACGTATTTTATGAAGGGTTAAAGACGTAGCTAGACAAGTCAATTTTCGGGATTTCCCCACCCCCAAGCCCGACATTTGAAATCAGTATACTGGTAACGCTAGCAGGCACTGACTTCATGCTGGGGTTATTCTATACAACGCTCTCCCTCAGCAGTGGATTGTTTTACTTCAGCCTCAGAGCTTCGTGGATTGACAAGACAGCCATCCCTAAAAAAGGAGGCGTTGTGCTATATGATTTTCGCTTTGCCCTTTTTCTAGTGGCTGTATTTGAAAGACTTGTCAGAGGCTTCAGTATATTGCTGCCAGAGCTGCCTCTGCATAGCAAAACTCTAAACGACTATAGAGATTTTCAGTGGACTGCTCACGGTACCGGTGCTGAAGCTGCAGCACATCCACGAATTCCTACTCTTATTAGGCCTGGGAATTCGAAGTCAAAGGTTTCGGTAAATGCCTTTCTGAAAGAACTAGTTTTATATCCAGGGTGAGCGTGAGATGAAGCTTAATTTTCTTTGTTGTTTTCCTCTGGAAGACAAGTAAAAATGAAGACCATGTTGAGAGCATGGTGCTTTTCATTTGCAAAAGTCCTAATTAGCATTTTCTCTGCATGCCGTGCAGTATAATCAGGTTTGGTTGCTGTCAGAAAATTCATGGGTACATAGCTTCTACTCACTGCAAGTCCAGTATTCAGAAGTAAGTAATTAAGGTGACAAACAGCAATTTTTCTGGAAAGGGTATGATGGAGAGAAAGAAATTGCTTTGCAATGGGAACAGTCAAAGGATAAGTCTTCAGAAAAGTCTCATTTTGCGACCGAATCTTTGGACGGTGTCTCTTGAGCTTAATTGTCTCAGTGTGGCTTTCCCATTCTCCTTCCTTGATCCTGAGAATAGCTGCTCTTGGTTACAGGGCGAGGCATTCCTTGCTGCTGCTTCCTTTTTTCTTTCTTTTTTTTCTTTTTTTAAAGGAATCTCAAGAAATTCAGGCAGAAGAATGTTCCAATAGGGAAAACTCAGGCATAAATTTGTTTTGCTGTCTGTTTGTCTTTGGAAATACAGGGAAAACGGTTTCCGTGTTAGCCTCTTGGCAGTGTACCGTAGCCTTTGGACTGGGGCAGCACCGGGAAGGCTGGGGCTCGCCAGGAGGCACTGGCTCTCAAGGGCCTTTCGTTCGGTTCCTCTTCAGGTAGAACTGCCCCTGGGAAACAGGGGCTGATATTAGGGATGAAAAGCTGGGATGGAAGATTTTGATATGAAAATCGAAATATCCTTAGCACGATGGCATCGCTGTCTTGAAAATTGCCAAGCTAATGAAGCGCAAGGGAGGATGAGTTCAGGAAGAAAACCAGGCTGGAACTTTCCCAGTATTTAATGTTGTTAGGGGCCTTGCTTCTCGAAAGCAAGCAGTAGTGTTTTCTTAGGAACCACTGCTACGCTACCAGCTCTGATGCTGGTCTGGAAGAAATCCCAGTGAGTAAACGCAGGCATCGCAGGCAATCGATTATTTTAAAGAGAATCTTTAAAAGAAATTCTGTTTTAAAAGGCCCAAATCAAACGCACATCACGTTTGTGCTTTTTCACGCAGGTTGCTTTTCTCGTGATCTGTTCATTTCCACCGCTCACCCTACGCTGTACAGCATATTTTTAGGGAATTACCAGACAAAGTGTGACGTGAACATTTTTGAATGTTGTCTAGGCGCAATTTACCTGTTTCTTCACTTCACTAAAGAAACTGCCAATTCTTACTCAAATGTATTTATAACTTCATTTCAAGTAAACTTACACAAACCAGTTTTCTAAGAAGTTGCAAGGCACTTACGTAACTGAACAGTGACAATGAGTAAAACCAGAAACCAAAAGGATCCCTAAATATAGCTTATTATCCAGGCACTTGGGGAACTAGATAGGTCTACACGGACAAGGACCAAAGCACTAAAGCTTAACTTCAGGCTTTCTTTCCATATTTTTTGAAAAGCAGCGGTGTGTTTCGGTTTGGTTTTTTTAAAAAAACCTGCCTGTCCAAGTGCCAGAATCTTTGCCTTTAAGTATTTCTTCAGATTCTGATTTTGGTTTGGTGGTTGTATCTGTTGAACTCTCAAGTTCCTATACCTTTTTTATGCTACGGCAAGCTGTATCCCCAATGGTCACTATTGGTGATTTCCAAAAACTCGGCATAATGAGAAATACCCAAATTGCAGTTTCTGGAGAAGTAAACTTAACAGCAAACTGGATGTAAGAGTTGGTCGGTCTCCGCTGGGACGCTTGTCGTGACTCTTGCTCGAGACTGGGGGAACTCCTTAAAAGTAGATGTGCACCTTGGTGCGGAGAGGAAAGAGTAAGAGGGGGGGGGGAAAGGTGGTGGAACTGGGCCAGCGTCTTTCATAAGAGACAGAAATGAAACGTGGGCTCCCGGCTTCTCTGAATGAAAGCAGCCCGCGTTTCCCAGGCCTGGCCGGAGGCCTTGGGGAGCGAGCGCTGCTAACGGCGAGGCTTCCTTCGGGGCAGCTCCCGGCGCCTTCCTCCGCGGGCCCGGCGGCTCGGGCGGGCGCCGCGGCTCGGGGCGGCCCCGCTCGCCAGCCAGCGCCGAAGCCGCCCGCCCGCAGGGCCGCCCTTTCCGCAGGCCGGTGGCGGCGGCCGCTCCCCGCGGGCCGCGAGCGGCGCGTCCCCGCTGCCCCGGCAACGCCGGCTGCCGGCCGCGGCCTTCGCGCCGGGCTGCGGCGGGCGGGCGGGCGGCCCGAGCAGTGCCCCTGCGGGCAGCGCGGCCTGCCCTGCGCGGG
This sequence comes from Mycteria americana, assembly GCF_035582795.1. Classification (NCBI taxonomy): domain Eukaryota; kingdom Metazoa; phylum Chordata; class Aves; order Ciconiiformes; family Ciconiidae; genus Mycteria; species Mycteria americana. The sequence goes on from NC_134375.1 coordinate 3,110,017, forward strand.
GCCGGGGCGGCGCGGGGAGGGTCTGCTGCTGCCGCTCCTCGCCCGCGGGCTTTCCCTCCCCTCTCGTGAGCAGCCCGCGGTTTTCATAGGTGCCGGCAGACAATGGAGCTGATGTGATTTACGCAGGGGAGCCGATTAACAGTTGTGTGCTGCTCTGTTTAAAAAAAAAAAAAAAAAAAAAAGAAAAAGGAAAAGAGCCTGCAGTTCCCATGTGATGGGATCATCGCGCTGCTGTGACTGTAGGGCAGTTGTTGTCAGATCTGGTTGAGATAATTGCTTGCATTTTCCGAAGTTCTGGGAGCTCTAAGGATGCTTTCCAAAGGTCCTTCAGAAACCTTAACTGGAATATATACACGTTGTCCGAGCAGAGGGCTTTTAGAGCGGCCTAAAATAGCCGAAAGGAGAAGTGGGATTTCTGTGTAATAACAATTATCTCGGTAGCATTGGGGACTTTTGGAAGGATGAACTGCAATCGGGATCAAAGAGCGACACGAGGAATTTGTATCCTTTGTGCGACTGCCTCTTTGTATTAAAGTAGGGTGCTGTGAGCGTGCAGGTGCTGTGCCATGTGCATGACTAGCTGCCTGTATTGGTAGCAATTAGGAACACTTATGCTGTAGCAGTAAGGAGAGGAGTGTGTTGGACTGGATTTGAGTCAGTCAAATCATAACAAAAAGAAGTCTTGTGTCGTTAAAACCTAGCTGCAGACTACAGCTGCTGCAGTAGAAGTATTTGAAAATGCTGAAGTTAAAGGCCTTCTGCTTGGATTACTGGCAGTTTTTGTGTCTCCAGCCTCTTCACGGTTTCTATAAAAGGTAAGAAAACATTAACTCTGAAATGCTTTTCAGAACCGGGTGGCTGCACATGATGCCACCGGTGCTTTTACGTGCTATTCTCCTCTATTGCTGAAAGGCAGATATGCAGGGGAAAAGGGAGCGGTAGAGAATTAATGAGAACTTGTGACAAAGATTGTAAAGCTGCTTTTTTATTGCGTTAATTATCAGCCACTTTTGTCTCTGTGCATGCAGATGTGAAAGGTGATGATGCTGTTTGGTTTTAACATTTACTTTAAGTCACATCATCTCAGCTAAGACTCAGTTAGTACTTTTTCCGCTCTGATATTTTATCCTTAGGCACAGTAGCTTGTGTTGTGTAGTGTACAGACTGTAAATAGCACTAGGAGATTAATTGAAATGTCACGGAAATTTATGTAATGCAGAGAAGATCCTTTTTTCCCAGAGATATTTAGTAATATAACAGTTCATCTTTCATCTCCCTCCCAGCACAAAGTGCACATCACAGTCATTCAGAGCAACGGGCACTTCACTTAGGCAGGTCTGACATACAGCTTAAATGATTGATGGTGAATAGTGATCATAAAGAATAGGACTGGGTGTCAGATGCACTGAGCTTGCCTATTTAATGGAACAGCAAAATAAGCAATTCCATTTAACATGTCCCTGAACTTACCCTCATGCTTTTTAATCTAAACTTCTGTTTTCTTGCTCTCGATTTACGCTACCAAGCAGAGGGAATTATATGTATTTGAGTTTTCTGGGGAAAAAGCGGGGATCGCTTCATTGTTAACAAAACCCATGCAATTCTTTAAAATAGGATTCTGTTCTTGTTATGTACACTTTCTGGTCTGACTACCTATTGTCAGCCTACAGAAAGCGCTTTGTACTAAATGCTAATTGCGGTTGAATTTTTCATGCAGTGACTGAAGGCTGGAAAAGGGAACTGTTCCAATCTTTTTCAAGGTTTAAGGGGTGCCCCGCACTTTCTGGCATTGAGTAATATAGGACCCTCATCTGTGACCGTTGGCTTGTGAAGTTTCAAAAGATAGCTTTATTCTCCTCCTCTCGCAGCTTTTCACAGATTTCATTTCTAAGCCAAAAAATTTCCAACCTATTCCCAGCCCATTGTAGTGTCTTCCTTGCTGAGAAACCATATAAAATCACAGAAATGTAGCCAGTCTGTTTTGACACAAATAAATACAACTAAACTAAAGCTTTATGTCTTGGATTCCTGGGGAAACCCCAGCTTTGTTGCAAATGCATTACTGTAGAGTTATTCTACATCTCCTAATGGAAACCTCCGCAATAGCTAAGGACTGTCCGTTTATTTCCTTCCAGATAGTTAATTCATTTGTCATCAAAACCTAGATGTACTTGAGCCCTCCTCCTGGAGTGTGTTTGCGTGGACAGAAGTAAAAAGAGGACTTCAGCACTTAAATAGCAGATAGAAGCACATTGCTCTCGTCATTTTGAGAAAAGGAAAATTGAAGGAAAGTTGCAACTTTCTCACGTTTTAAACAAAATAACTTCTTGATTAAAGCACGGTGACAAACAAGCGTGAAAAGCAAATGTTCCAGAATAACAAACCTAAATGCAAGGCAGTTCGTATTAAAAAGAAAAAAACCCCAAAACTTTCTTGAGACTTACTTTTCATTAGTAATTGTAGACGTTTAAAATGCTCTTGGAAAAGAGCCAAGGGGCTGTAGGGAAGAGTTTTGTGTGTGCCTGGGTGTATAGCTTTCTCATTTTCATGTATAAAATGAGATAACCAAAACAGGACTTGAGTTACAGGGGTCTTACTACCTGAATTTTGAGTGTTGACATTAGGGTTATTGCCTGCCCTCTCTTATCCTTTGATGGTGTGGGGGAAGATGTGTCAGAGAACGTAGGCAGGAGCAAACTTCAGACATCCCTGTATGACGTTCCCTCGTGCCACCGCTATTACCTGGTGACCAGCCATGGCTTCAGGTGAAGAGGTGCAGTAACAAGTCGTGGGGGAAGCGTACCAAACCCCTAAGCCTTCCCCACGTGCAGGTAGTGCTATGAACGTACAGGTAGTGCTACGACAGCGGATGACTTTTCAGAGCAGACACAGGGATGCTGTGGAGTAGCTGCCCACCTCCCACTTAAGCCGTGTGTTCCTGATCCTGTGGGGTGACTCAGAGACTCATTGCTTGGCCATGGGAGCTCTGCTCATCACTCCTCATGCACTCACCCTCCCCAGCAGTGCTTAGCAAGCCGTACATGACAAGCAGTGTGACTCTTCTCTTTCCTTTTGTGGACTGTCTGAGCAGAGCATGACTTTTATTTTCAGTTGCAGTCAGTGCCCAAAACTCTGGTAGATGTTTCTTGTTGCTTCAGAAGCTCTGTGGCTTGCTGCTCTATGATCAGAAACCAAGCTGCTTTCTTCAGCTTTTGTTACTCAGGGAAATCTGGTGGGATCATGTCTGTTGCCTGACCTGGACAATTCTGATTTATGGTATAACTTTGTCTTGCACTGGGAGCCGCTTGCATGGAACTGTGCATCTGAATTGAAATCCACGGACTTCAAGAGAAGTCCCTGCAGGGTGTGTTTAGGTCTTGCAACTTTCTTGCATAGCAGTGTTCACCGCTCGCGTGGCGGTGCGACAGAGCGCACGCACAACGCGTACACCCTGAACCTAGGGAGCCGAGTGGCAGGATAGGGCCAGCACGCTGTGTTGCTGTTTGGGAAGTGTGCTTCTTCCTCACGCCCTTGAGAGCAAGATTCCACCGAGAGGCTCAGGCAGACTGTGGTGGTGGCCTGTCCCCGCTGCCCGGAGCTGTGGGCCTGGGAGCAGGATTGGAGGACAAGGCAAATGAGCCAGTCCCCCTCCCTGCCTGTAGTTGTAGTGCCAGGTGAGGCACTGCAAGAAAACAGTGGTTCTGGATGATGGGACAGAGTAAAACTAGGACAGTTTTTGCCTTCTGAGGTGCTAGTTTGCAAATGTATTCAGGTATACAAGGTAAAAATCCAATTCCAAAACTCTCTGTGCTGTGCATGTGACATTGGTACAGAGACGCCCAGCTAAGGGCAGACACCCGACCTAGAGCAGAGGGCTTCTGTGGAGTTTGCAGTCCTTTGTGAGAACTGATTCAGTGACTTGTATTTTCTCAACACAGCAAGGGAAAGAGGGAAATAGGACAAAATAAACCAACGGCACTTTTAGTCCGTTTCTGAACTTCGGCGGCGGCTTCAGTAGTCAGGACTTTGCCCATCACATATTCACAAAACAAAGTTACTGCAAGGTAACGATGCTGATGCCTCCAATAATGTGTATATAAACTAATAGCCTGCTTGTATCCAAGTTGTAGCAGATTGTGTACAGCAAGCTGGGAGGACTGGGGTAGAAACCTGGTCCAAAAAATGTTTGGTAACTCACTTATGAAAATCAAATTTCAACTCTGTTGCCATTAACACCGAGTGCGTTTTGGTCAGCACTATATAACCCTCCCTTAAGTGCTGGTTTTCGGTATCCTTTGAATACGAATAGAGATGTCGTATTCAAAAGTGTAGAGATGTATTTCTATAACAGATTAAAGAGTAAGATGAGCAAATCACTGTAGGGTTTCTGTGGGATTTTGAGGATGAATGTCTCATGCTTTACTCGATGGATCATTATAAAATCATGTGACTTCAGGTTTAGCATGTGAAAGTGAAGATTTTCTTTAGCCAGTGGCTGCATCGTGCTGTGCTTCTGCCAGCTGGTGAGTAATAGCCCAAGCGAGAAATTGTTACAATTAGCATTGCATTAAAGATAAAGCTTAAGGTGAGAAAATTTGCGACTGGCAGTGAAAGCGACTGTAATCTGTAGTTTCGGGGGGATTTTTCCTCCCAGCATGTCTTCTCTCTTCTTGCTAAGATAAGAGTATTTTAAAAAACATAAAGAAGATGCCAAGTTTGTAAAGGCCGCTTTACTGCAATCCAGTTGCTTGATGAACAAAACAGGTTTTAAATTATTTCTTCTCACTTTTCATTTTTCTTTCATCCGTTTTGTTTCTCTAAAGGAGGCATGAGTCTCTTGCAGAACAATTAGGGCCATTTCTTACAAGCATCTGATGCCAGCCACCCCGATGGAATAAGATAAACGAGAGAGAACTGGTTTTTTGAAGCAGGGATTAGTTGAAATTGTTTCTGCTAGTCTTCAATTGGGATTAGCAATTCCAACGCTGTGATTCAGGATAGGTTGAATCGTGCTCGAGCCCATTGCCGGGCAAGAACAGATCTATATTTTGGTATATGATTCAGTCCCATTAGGATGTTTCAGTGATGATTATAAATGAAAATGCTTTCATGAATTGGCTTGATAGGAGCAGCTTATTGGTGCCATACTAGACTATCACAAAATAACTGAGTGTCAGAAGCTACTTAAAGCCACTCTGATATTGCAGTCTGCAGGGCACCTGCAGCTCTCTGCTCATCCTCTTTCCCTCTCTGTTATCCAAGACAAATTTGTAGCATTTGAAGCCATTAAAGGAATTCCCAGCCTTAATTTAGATGCCGTTTCAAAGATGGCACATGTGCTTTAAATGATCTATGTCAGGATTGTCCTCTAGGTTAACTCTTTGTTAAAAACAATGCGCTTTGATAGTCTTTGTTCCTCATTTCTGGTGTTAACAGCATGGACTCTGCTTCTAGGATTATGTGAGGTGGGTTCAGATGTGCCAGATAACGTGCTTGTTAAGAGGCACAGAGCAATACTGCCGTTTCCTTTAAGCAGAATGCAGCATCAAAAAAGATGCGAAGAACTCAATGGTCATGTGTTACTACACAGTTAAAGGGAATGCTACTGTTAAATTCATTATTTAAAAACAGATTTAATAAAGGAAAAAAAGTTATAGGTAGTGTGTTATATACCATACTATAATCCTGTATTCCTGGAAACAATAGCTGTATACTAGTTACAAATCTCAGTAACAGTGAGCAGAGGGGAAAAAATCCTTAGGTTTTACTTCATGAGAGCAGGGAACTTCTTTTGCGCACTTGTAGACAGTGATATCAGTTGGTTTGCTTTTCTTCTTGCTGGCATTTAAATTGTGAGCTCCTTTGCAATATCTTGAGCAAAACAATAGCAAAGCGGGTGGGAAAAGTTACCGAAGCTTTGTCTTGAACTTGCATTTAGAGTTCACCGTATATGTTGTTAGAAACAAATAGTTTGCTTTCACTTGCCGGTGACTTCATCCAGAGCAGGGCTGAGTCATATGCCTGTAGTACAGCTCTCTCTCCGGAGGCTCCTGTTGGCAATGGTTATGCAGTTGCAGAGCAGCTGAGAGCATAAAATTCTCTCCTCCTCCTTATCCCCCAAAATCCACCATCCTCTTGAAGTACAGCGTGCAAACAGCGCAGATTGCAGTATTCCCACATTCAGCTTAAAAATGATTAAGAGGAAACCCTCTAATAAATATACGAAGTATCAAAATGCCTTAAAAGCAATCAGAGGGCTTGTCTACACTCAGGGAAGTAAAGTGATTTCAAGTTGAGAAGTTGAAATTAAAATACCCGAAATACATGTTAACCTGGCTGAAGCCTTCATTGTCATGTAATTAATGCTACTGTGTATCTAAGAGACTCTTTGTGCAAGTGTTCAAAATGCATTGTTCATATGCCTTAAATTCACACTTCTGGTTGTCTTAACTTTCCAGGGTGCTCGTCCTTCCTGCCTGGTGGGCACACACCTTACAGGGTCGCTTACCTTTCCGTCCCCTGATTTCACCTGTGGGACTTAGGCATTACTGAGCAAAAATCCTGCACAAATATATAGGGCTGTGTGGTGTCTCTCCCCTTGCCGCTGCTGTAACTGATAAACTGGGTTTCAGACGGGAGACGGTTCTTTGTGTATATGCCTTTCTTTATTCTGCCTCTCTGCAGTCTTCAGTAAGTCAAGCCTCTAGGCTTTCTGAAACCTTCCTTTTCTTCACCCCCTTCCCTCTCACCCAGGAGCCATCTGCGAGTCCTCAGGTTCTCCGTTCTTCACACTTGTACAGATTTTAACCTTTCACAAACAGAGCTTCAAAGATTCCTGTTAGGGTTTTGAAGAACTGCAGTACGTGTGCTGGGGCTCTCGCGGATGCGTAGCTGGTGGTGCCTGCCCTTTAGCTGCGCCCCTAGAGAGCACGTTGTTTGCCAGGCTTTTCTTTCTGGATCTGGTCTCTACTGTATTTAGACGCAACTGATGGGCAGAGCCTAGAGCAGTCACATTTTAATTGTGCATTTGGCTATGTGCCCTGCAGAGGGGGATTGGAAGCTTTCTGAGTTTCCTTTGATAGTCTTCCAAGATTAAGTCACAGAAAAGGGAGTCTGGGAGCACGGTGGAGGCCTGGAGACGTACGAGGAGTCTGTCAGAAGCTGCAGCTGGAAGGGTGCTGGAGGGGCCGCCTCTTCGAAGCGACACAAACTTGCCAGCTCGTTGGGGATGAGAGGGGATGCCCTTTATCAAAATGCCAAAATCACGCTGACTGTATTCGCAGAAGGACTGGTATGTGGATGTCACTGCTATAAACTCCCAGGAAACATTGGGTTTTGCATACTCTTAGGAATGTTTGTGAAAAATCAGAAGAGGAAGTTTAAAAGGGAAGGAAAGAAAATACAGTGAAGGCTAAGGAAAAAATGTGTGGTGAAAATATTTAATTTAAACCCCTTCTCCTATCTACTAAAAATGTTGACTTGTTACAAGTTGAAGGTTTAAAGATACCCGAATTGTCTAAAAAGCCAGAATGCTTTTCAATCTAAAAATTTAAACCCCATCTATTTGTAAGACTCCTTTCAATCCTTAATTGGTAAAGCTGTTGTATAAAGGGAATAATACCTAAGTTAAAAATAGGTCTGGAAGTGTCCTGACAACCAAAACCATGCTAGCTCTAACATTCACGTTTTCCTTTTGTCAAATGGCCTATACATATAATCTCCATAACAAGAGAAATGCTGTTAAATTCTGTTTTGTGATCATTTTGTCCTGGTAGAAACTTCAGGAGAATAAGCAAATCGCTGCCTTCGCTCTTGAAGGCTGCAGTATATTCCTTTCCCTCTTCAGAGGAATGTGATACTGACCTCATTTAGGATGAGCCCATGCACGGTTAGAGTAGTAAGATTATCTTGGCTGCAAACGTGCCGTGTAAAGTGATGCCTGCATCCGGAGCACGACATTATCAAAAAGCAAATCAGATAAGGTGTCCTGGGTGCTCGGTTTCTCTGAGCCACTTCATAGTAACTCCCGCGACAGGGGCTTGACACTCAGCTCCTCTCCCGGGCCGCACCAGGGAGCACTCTGCTTATCGTGCAGGCTTTTGTGCAAAGTATGAATGAATCTCAGGAGGGGGAGAATAATAGAAGGTGAGACTCCAAATTAAGCGCTGCCTTTCTATTAATATCATTTTAAAGTAATACGCCACCTACAACTTGTAAAGGAACCTTAGCTCTAGCATTTTTAAATACTTAGAATGATTTATGTCCCCTGTCATATCTTTGCCTGCAGCAGCTTTGTTTCCAGTGTAAAAAATAGACAATAGATTAAAATCCTCCAGTTCTTTTCTGTCCGTTACCTCCCTACCTTCCTGTCCAACTTGTTTGTTTGTTTGTTTTTAAAAGAATCCTTAAGTACTCTCCATCACATAGTGGGCTAGTAGGTGCTCTGGGTTCTCTTACCAATCAAAGACATTGGGAGAATCCTATTCTTGTTACTAAAATGTGTGGTATGTGCTTGGAAGTGGCCAAGTTGAGGGCTCTGGCAAACAGCTTCTGGTGCATTTTGTTCCAGCGCTTTTGAGATACTGATTCTTCCAATTGTTTTTACTCCCGTGCAACAGCTCGCCGCTTCTGCGTACAGTCAGCAAAACAAAAAATGCGTGTCCGTCTCGGCCGTTTCAGGTCGTCTTGGTGCAAACTCACCTGCATCAGCAGTTTCGGCCGGTGCCCCAGACTGCCGATCGGAGCAGCTGAGCAGCAGACAGCCCTTTTTGCTGACTCTGCAGTAGGCGACAATGACCGGCCAGCGAGGCAGGGCTGGCTCAGAGCGGCTGCATCGTCAGTTGCCTCAACTATTTGCTCGGTTCTTGTAAGCCACTTGAGAGTGCCGGTATCATAGCATCATCTTTGAATTAGTGATTGCAGCTGTTTTGAATTAAAGATTTCTTCCTAAAAAAGACGCAAAATGTTTTACAAAGTTGAGAATTGCTTTCCCTGTTTTACAGACAGTGAAATGCAGCTCGAAGAGACCCGGTCTGTCCACTCAATGTAGAAGTGTGGAAATAAACTGGGGGAAAACCTGAGAACAATGTGACCTTCTGATGCAGGGGGCAGCCCTTCGTGATTTGCCTATTAATACATCCACTGAAAATAAAACAGTCGCTCAGTGTCCTAGGGAGGCCTAATGATGCTGGGTTTGGGAAAGCCAGCGTACTGCAGTGGGAAGAAATTTTGGAAGGAGGCAGAACTTCTCCTTACGCCTTCCTCTTGCACGTTGGCAGGACGAAGAGAGCTTGTAGTACATGAACTGTTGGCAGGACAGTGTTGTGGGTCCAGAGGCAGCGGTGCTGACATGGCTACTGAGAATGAGAGTTGTGCTGTAGATCCTTGCAAGCAGGGCGTATCTAATAAAGACTTCCAGGGAGTATAATAGGAGGAAAAAAAAATCAGCAAACTAAGTATATCTGTTTGGGGAGTTCTGCCTCATACAGAGCGTGGTTCCACACGCAGAGTGGCTGGGTGGATACAATGATGTCCTGTGAATGGAATCTATGTTGTTTTATTTCAAGGGGAAGAGATAACTGAAGTTTTCATTGCCACACCCAAAGATGAATAATAAACCAGCCAGGCAGCAACTGTCTCCAAACAGCCCTTGTTACCGACCCACAGTCTCTGCATTGGCTGGGATTCCTTGGCCAAATGTGTGAGCGTGGAAGAAGGTTGTCACTGGAATCATTACAATAGATTATGATTGATGTACAAAATGGAAAATCCATGTCAAAGACAGACACGATGCCAAATGGCCCCTGCAGTGCTGGGGCTCATCGTGACTTGTCGTACAGTGAAAGCAAACAAGGCTTCAAAAAAGTGAAATGATTTGATATGCTAATCTGTGCCTTGTTTCAGGCATAGTAATGTCATTGTGAACAAAGGAGAAGAAAGTAAACAGCTGAGACAAAAGGGACTTACTGTCTTATTGCTGCTGGAAAAGTTCCTCTATTCCTGAATAAGATTTTTCTTAATAGTAAGAAATAGTTGATCAGTCAGTTTCCTCTTTGATATCCCTTCTGTTACCTCCTTGGTACTCATATTACGAAGGAGCTGGTTTTAGAACAGGCAGCCCATCGTGAGAGACGGAATTAGCCGTAGGTTTTGATTAATCACCGGTTCTTCACATCTGTGTATGTACAGAAATCATCAGCTATTAGCTGATGCTATTGGAACCCGCACTTGGTCAAATCTAGCATTGTTCTCCCTGCCCTCCTGAAGCTTTACAGGATGCTGCTAGGTTTAAGCATACCTCTCCAGTATCGTTTCAAGGAGCATATTACAGCAATCTGTTCTTCATATGTACATCAGAATAAATAGCATTTATTTACATCTGAGGTTTAATCATAGAACTGAAATACTAGAGTCTTATTAACTCATTATGTGATTTGCACAGTATTCAGCATTTTCTGGATGTATTATTTTGTCTTTGCAGGTTGTCTGTCAGGTCTGTATTCCAAATTTGGGCCTGCCGTTCCCTGCAGAATTAATGCTTGCTTAGTGGAGGGCTACCTTGATTTTCCCAGGTCTCACTGTGGGAAATTAGTGGACAAACTCAGCTCATCAGGACAGGAGCAGAAATACTCTCTACACTATTTCATAGTCTCCTTACCATGGGAAATGCTGCAGCAGTGATTTAAAAAACAAAACAAAAAACAACTGCCTACACACAAACCACCCCACAGCATCTCACTTCTGTCCTATGATGCTGTCACATGTTATTTTAATCCATTTGGTCACTGGTTGTGCACAAATTTTAGAAACATGGATGAAGAAGGTGATTAAAATACTGTTCTCTTGTAGATCTCATCCACCCTAATCTATCCTTAGAGACGGATAAAAATACTATTCCTGCAGGTGCTGGTAATATCAAAATGTTGCAGCTGAAGGTGAATCAAGGAATGTATAATCTAAATACATCAATTATGTTGAAGCCTCAAGTAGAAGCTCAAAGAGATGTAGTTGACACAACTGAGCATGCTGTTTGATACCTTTACACTACACAGAAAATAAACTACTAGTTTTATACTCTGTATATAATGAGCTTATTTATGGTAAATGAAATATTTCACATGTACACCATACAAAAATCAGAAAATCTATCTTGTAGGCACTTCCCCTCTCAAATTTGCAAGTTAAGGTAATGGACAGGGTTCGGTTGGTCTGCCTGAACTTTTGTGGCTTTTTCCATCATCGAAATGTATTTCAGTGATTATGTTAAGAACAGATGTATAAGTTTTCTAATGTAATTTTTCTTCATTAAGCCTACTGATTTAAAATGTACAACATGCTATGGAACTTGTTCTGACTTTTTTTATGAGCCATCAATAGCTTGCTCCAGGAACAGTTGTCAGAAACCCCCCGAAACAGGCTGCACTTCAGAATAGCAGTAACGGTCATGAGATCCTAGATAAAACGGTCTTGTACGAAATGGAGCTGTGCAACAGAAAACAGACATTTAATCATAAAAGTGGACTGTTCTATGAAGAAGTAGCATGAACTTAGTTTCTTGCTTAATTAAGTTTTGTAAGATAAACATGTGTCTAATGCCTTTGATCCAGAAGAGCCCCTGATAATCGTGCTGTTGACCTCTGTGTAGAGAAGAGAGTTTGGTCTAGTGGACTGAGCGAAGGCTTAGGAAGTTTTCATCTGTCCTGGCAACAAGTCTAACTTTCAGGGTGGTCTTGGAGAAACCAGGGCAGAATTTAAAGGGCTTGTCCTTCAGTGAAAAAGATTAACAATAATTACAACAACAATAACAATACTTTTCTCTAAGGTTGATTCCATGTGAGTGTGTGGTGAGGCTTAAATTCTATTCAAACTTTTGGCAATAAATGCTGTGTGTTTAAACTTATTCAGCACAGTAAGAGAATTCCATAAGCATAATGAATAAGTTGAGGTGTGGTTTGTTGTGGGTTGTTTTGTTGTTGTTTTTTTAATCAAATCTTGCCATTTTATTTTTGATGTAATTTACAGGCTAAGTGTCATAGCCGATATTCACTATTGAAAGTCATAACTTCGTTATGTGTGCAAATACGGCTTTGGAAAATGACTCATTACTTCTTTTGGCACTAAAAAGTTTATTACAGTACACAAGAAACTTTGCTCACAGTTGAGAGTTTATTCAGCCTAAAGCATTGGATTTAGTGTATATTTGGTAAGCATTTACAGTTCTCGTGATTTTCTAGGGCTGTCTTACCGGACTGGTTTTTTGAAGTGAAATAAATTAGAGTAACTTTTTGTGGGTGCTGCACAGATAGGTTTTTCTTACTTGACAACTTGGAGCAATATTATATGTAGCTTTCTGAACAGCCTCTAATAATCTCTTCTGGCTTGCAAATAATGTAAACAACGAGTCTTGTAAATCAAGAAGAAAGAAGTAACCCGAGACTTCAGATGAGAAAGCTTCTCTCTGAGTTCATTTGAGTGGAGGTCGGAGGAATCACTTGGAAATCATGAATCAGTACTTGGCTGCTGCATGAACCTTGGACTAACTTTGTCGTGCGCTGCTAAACTTACTTGTTCCTTGAGTTACTTGGAATCTTTTTGACTTTGCAAACACTTCAGAGAAGGTCATGAAGGGAGATGGCAGTGCAATGTGGAATCTGATGTGGAAATACTGCATTTCTGTCAGGACGATCAGGTACGGTAAGAACATATAAAACTTTATTTTGTGGTAAGTCTAAAAACTGCATGCGTTAAAGGTCGTCTGTCCTACTACTTGTATTCTTTCACCCTGCATAGTTAACTCTCAGTAGTCTGAGATGATTATTAGGCTACTTGTCCTTATACTAAAGCTGTGAAAAGAAAAATACAGGGTTATTGCAAAATATCTTCAAGGAAGGAGGAGTTTTCATGATTTCAGAGTCTTGGAAATACCTCTGTCTCATTTACAAGCAGGCAAAAATTGGAATATGAAAGAAACCTTATTTTCATGAACACAAGAATCTTCTATTTATTGTATCTCCCAAATCCAGACATACAGCGTGTGTTCTTAGCTTACCACAAGCGTCGTTCGCTTCAGACAAAGGGGAAGGGGGGAGAAAAGAAGGTGGCTTTTATGGCTCTAAAAATGGCTCTAAGCTAGCGTCGTGCTACAGTCTTACCTGTGTGCCTTATGTGAAAACGCAGCCGACTTAAATAAGATGACAGGCTGTGGCTGCTGTGCATCGCTGGGCACATTCTTTGAGTGGTTCGTGTTTGACATGCTGCGTGCTCCCTGCCAAGAGCAGTTGCGGTGGATTCCAGTAGAGTTTATTCCAGGAATGGAGCTATTAAGCGAGACGCTTGGTGATTGTGCGTTCTCACAGCAATTTTATATATTTAAAAATAGCTAGCCGCTTTCATGCTATAGTTTCTTCATGTTACACAGTTAGATGATTTGAATGGTACGTTTTGTCATGCAAGCTTCCCTTGAGATATCACATAATCTAAGTAATTACTGCATTTCACACTGCATAATTATTCTGTGCTGAGGAAATAGTTTAGAGAGCCTGAATTCCTGCATGAACTTTCATTACAACCGGAATGAGACTGTGGAGAGCTTTTTATCACCAGGATACCAAAATAAAGCTAAAAAGTCCCTTAGTTCCCAGAAGACAGTGAGTCAACCTAATAGAAACTGAAAATAATCCCTGAGAGAGGATTCGATTAAGATAGAAGTCATTTTATTTATGATCTGGGTTTAGAACCAGAAGGAGAACTTTTCAGCCTGAAACAAACCGGATCGGTGCTTAAATCCAGAGAACCGGTCTTTACAGCACAGATGTTCATCCTGACCCCAGTACGTCTGAGAAGTCCTGGGCAAAACCCCTGAGTTGGAAAGGTGTGTGTTCCTACTAAGACCAAGCTTCAAAGGTTCCTCGGAGCACTTGGGTGTGGCGATTTTTCTGAAGTTTAACATGCAAGTTGTGCTCACCTGTAAACAGCCACTTCTTTCTTTTATCAGTGACCTCACTGCTGTTCAGAATATGTAGGTTGAATATTAGCTTAATTGCCTGCAGCAGGGCTGCTTTATAGAGCAGCTTGCTGGCTCTCGGAGCTAGCGTAATGCAAAGGAACATTCCTCTTTGTTACAGCACTGTGAGTATTTTCAATTAATGTTTTTGGTTGTTTTAGCAGATCCTATTTTCTTTGGCAGCGACACCAATGAGTTTGAGAGCATTAAAAAAAAAGAGTTTTTCCTTTGTGGAAAAAGTTCGCTACCATCTTAATTTGCTTTTCTGATATCCTTCAGAAATCCTGAAACTCTCCCTGCATTTTGGAAGGTTTCAGTACCCATTCTGGCTCATGTTCTTACCCATCCGGTATGAGGCTATACCAGTCTTTCTCCCTCTCCGCTTCCTCCCATTTCTAGAAAGCTGTGAAGCCCGTGCAGCCCCTGCTGGAGATTGCAGTCCGCCTCCACGTCTCTATACCAGTAGAGCGAGTTTGGGGTTTCCCTCTGTGCGTGAGCTGCCCCAGTAAAAGCGTTTCTCCACGCCCTCCGTGCCGCTGCGCTGAACGGCAGCGTTTGCATCGACTACACTGGGCCGGTTGTACTACGGCTCCTTACGGATGCGCGAGGCCTGAATGAGGGGTTTCATGCCTCGCTGAGAAAACAGTCCCGCTCCAAAATGAAAATTATTATTAACTGGGTTTTAGGGTTGGGCTTGTTTCCACTGGACTCCAACAGCTTTAAAAAAAATATTTGACTGAGTCTTTGTTGCCTGTTTTACTTAGACTGCGTGGCTTGGGGGCAGCGAGATTGTCTACATCCATGTACGTGTGTTTACACGACTAGACCTTAAAAATCATAGGGTCGTGCCTGTTAGCAAGGTGGAATGCATGTGTAGTACTGGAAGAAAATGCAGTGGTTTGCTTTTTGCATAGGGGAGCTTTAGGTAATGCTGGAACAAGCTTAGGAGAGAGCAGGACGGTGTAATGTGGAAATATACTGC